>NC_080381.1:127049004-127715254 GCF_014773155.1 Arachis stenosperma | reverse complement strand
AACACATCCTTTGCCTCTTTGTAAATATTCATTCCAAAGCTTTTAATAAATTCCTTTGTCATATTAAACTTCAATGAATGTGTTTGTACTGTATTGCAATCCTATTAATTTAAATGAATCTAGATTCACACTTATTAGATTGAATATATCGAAGAAACAATACTTGCACTAAAATTTGTTCACATTCACACCTGAAACTATTTACCATCACACAATTGTAGAAATTAATTTGGAAACCAATAGTTAGTATTCAATAACACGATGCAACACAATTCAAAAAGTAAACCTCATTTTCATTAAAAAAGAAAAACATTAACTGAATTGCACCGAAATTCTTACAACAACACACCGAAAAAGCTATTTTATTGCCTTGAATATCTAAATTGATAATTCATAATTTGTCCATGCTAAAGACTTGAATTTGATTGCATCATTGATCTACCATCTAAAAGGTTCAACTGCAAAAAGTAAATCATATTTAGCACTAGTATTAACATGCACAAAGATAATTTTACCTAATTAAAGCATTAATTTTGCCTCACTTAGAGCCTTTTTTTTATGCCTTTGCAATCTATTTTTCAGTATTTGATCCCAATCTATTTTTGTGACGTCCTCTCGTTCTCACATGTGGTTGGCTTTGAAGGTCATTAATATTATTCAAGGAAGCATCTTCATGCGATACCGAACATTTTTCTTTACTTTTGGCTTTATATTCTGGCATCTCAACCATCACATTATCATCAACACAGTGAAGAATTACAGTCAACTCCTCCGATTCTGATGCAAATTCACAAATATTGTGTGACCAAAATATCAAATCATCAAATTTCCTATATCTTGGCTCCAATAAAGGCTCATTGTGGCTGCTCTTGATATGTGTGTGCCTCTTCTTTATATTTTTACTCCATTGTTCCAATATATATATATTGGTAACACTTTATGTACTCACTTAAAGCTTAACTCACCCAGGAAATGACAGCATAATACCCCTCTAGATTCAAATTATAAGCATTGGCATTTTACTTCACATGATATTGCATCATATGTAACCACAAACTTATTGAATGTTGAGTTTGAAACTTGTTCTACAACTTCATATGCTGTAAAACCTAGAGCGGACTCCCTTGACCTTGTGATACAATTCACTTTTCTTCTAAATTGTGCTTGAATTTTTCTGAACTTCTCATGAGTGTACACATATTAAAATTGAGCTTTTATTGATGATTTGTTACGCAATGTATAACAGTATGAAATCTGCAACATTAGATTCTCTCTCTTTTTGCTATCTTCTTCCTTGGCAATTATCACATTGTTTCACAAATTGGATCAATGAGCTACCACGTATGATAAACTCGTTAAAAAAAAAAGCATGCATGCTCTCACTCTTTTGTGTATTTCTCATCATCCCAGCTCAAAAGTGGTGATCAAGATAAACTAGGATCCATAAAGGACAATCTTAAAAAACTCTACAAAAGAAATAGAATAGGTAAATGAGAAACCAAATTCACCAAAATGTATACATGTTTGCATCGTTATTATAGAAGCAAAACACATAAATATCCAAATATTCTAATAACATCAATTAATTCTAATAAAGCAATTGTTACTTGAAAGCCACTTATTGACTCCAAACTATACTTTATAAGAAAATCATTCCAATTTCCATCAAAGGCATCTTTTATAAAAGAGTTCCAAACAACATGGCTCATCTATTGTTCAATTTTTTCATGTCTTTAGTAGCGCTTTAATTTATGTTGAATCTTCTTCATAATATGCCAAATTACTACCTATAAATTGTTGTTGGCATACAAGTCTCAATAGCCCTTTGCATCGATGCATATTGATTGATAAGAATGCCTTTTGGAGCCTTTCCTCCCATGCAACGAAGCCAACATTTAAATAACCATTTGAATGATTGAATATCCTCATTTTTCATCAAAGTATATCCAAAAAATATAGAATAACCGTGGTGATTCACACCAACAAAGGAACCAAAAACTAAATTATACATGAAGTATAATGCAGAAACATAATCAAATAAGCACCAAAAAAAGAATCTAATATGCACCGAAGCTTGTTTCACAAAGCACAGAAACCAGAATAGAAAAGTACCTATTTGTATTGTAAGTGATATCGAATGAAACAACATCTCCAAAATATTAACAAGCCATCCTGCTTCTTGCATCAGCCCGAAAAGCATTTTTGATTGAATGATCAACCTCAAGTTCAAGATTATAAAAGAAGTTTTGGTTCTTCTCTTTCATTCTTAATAAGTATTTCCCAAATTTCTTTGCATCATCTAATTCAAAAACAGTATGGACTTCCTTCGTAATGTAATTTCTCACATCTTTTTCGATAAAACTTAATTCACAATGACCCTCTGATGCTACGACAAATGATTAATATGTCATACTTGGTCTAATTCCAACTTTATCATTATTGCAAACTGTATGACGTACAAACATACTTAACTGCTTATCTTGTTTAAGCATCTCAGTTTGATTTGGATAACAAGAATGTGAATGATAATTTAATCCAGCTGAAGGATTTGTCTTTTGAGTTGGAGATATGTTCGATTTTCATTTCTCCTCTCTATTTCATATAATCAGTTGGTTCTTAATTTTATTTTCTTTCCAGTTTGTGTTCCTTATTTTGGTAGAAAAATTTGCAAGTTTAGAATGATTTTTGTTAAATTTTCTAGCTTCTTCAAGTGTGTTAAAAGTCATCCTAACCTTTGGTATAAAATGCTCATTAACATCACATAGAAACTGAAAAAACATTGAAAACTTATAAGTATAACACCGAAAATAGTTCTAGATTATACGAAATTGTGTTTTAAAATGCACCGAAACTATCATTAAAATGAACATAAATAGATTCATTGAAAAAATAATTCAAAACTCCTACATTCCATTCAAATTCAAAACCTCAACCATGAAAACTGATTTTCACAAAGAAAAAGGAAATAATTCAACTTGTAGAGAAAGCAACTACACAAGGATCAATTAATAACGAACTACATTAATAGGAATGAATCAAACTTCATCGACTTGATTCAATTCAGAAGAATGATCCAATTTGCCATGGTTTAACTGATCTAAACTTGAATCATTCATTATTTTCGAAAATAAAAAATTTGTTCAAATCTGATTTCACTGTTTGATTTAAAAAAATTGATCTCAATCTTCAATTCAGATTAAACAACATTGAAGGTAATCGTAAAGAATGCAGAGAATACAGAAAATGCAGAGAAACTGGAAAAAAATGAAATCTACAAAGAAAGAAGCCATTTACATTAAAAGGCAGTTATATATAGTGGCGTGTTTAGTCAAAAGGCAGTTACATATAGTGGCGCGTGGATGTTAAATAGGTTATACCAACTTAGTTGGACTTAGACAGATAATTAACTTGGTTGTAGAGTATTTCTTTCAAATTTAATCAAAATTGATGGGATTTTATTTCCAAATGTTCACAATAAATTTAATTAAAAGAAGCGAATTTCAAAATGAGATGAATATCTGATTCCCTATCATAAATGTTTAAAACATATATAGAATACAAAATCGTACAGAATCTTCAGCTTTTATAAATTTCCAAATATTAGAATACGTAATTTTTTTGTCAACACTTAAAATTTATTTCCTTTTCCCTTAACCTTATCGTTAGTAAGCTAACTGTATCTATATAAACCATATGCTTACATCAAATTTCATACAAGTTATCAAATTCCTTCAAAAGAAAAAATCTTATCTCTTGAAAAAAAAAAGATGGTCAATGATGATGATAAAGATGAACACACGTATGTTCATATGAAAATGTGAGAAATCAATTCAATAATGTACCAAAATATTCTATTGGTGGCACAATTTTGGTAACATTTCTAACGCACCCACTAAATTGGGTGCATTGAAATGCCATGTTATCCCAAATGCAAGGATCAAACCTATGCATTGTTCTCTCTCTTTCGAAGAATTTTGCCTTGTGAAACCTTATTATTAATTCCAACAAGGTTAGCATGGTTTAACTCATCATGAGTGGGTTAAGGATAATTAGGTTTGATCTAGAGTTTTAGGGATGATGCCTTGGGTTCATCAAGATTAAGAAGAGGGCAAACAAAATAAGAGCCCTTACATATGAAATAATTAATTTTTTATTTGATAATTTTTATTCTAATATTTTATCATTTAGTCTCTCATAAACGAAGTGTAAAAGATTAAATGGTAAAAAATTAGAGCAAATACTTAAGTGTATTAATATATGTTTTAGGTCAATGTTGGGTTCAGATTTCGGATATGCATAACTACCATAAGTTTCTGAAGATTACATGTATACTCTTTAATTTAGTAGAAATAAAGATAATATCTCTTATTATGTCTTTCCAGATCAAATAATATCTCCTATAATAGTTTGATATTTTATTTATTACTTGATTATACTTCGTTATAGGATTCAGGTTTTACTATAATAATCACAAATAAAGGATGTTGCAATCTTGTAAAACACTACAATATAAATATACACTAAAAATACGTTAAATTATAGTATTTTTATATACAATTACATAATAGCTAATTTTAGTAGTTTATTTTAGTGTGTATTATTGTTTTCTAATTATTCATAGTTTATGTTCTTCTCTTCTTCTTCTATCTAAAATCTCAATATCAACATGATATTAATTACAACGTAACTAACCTCCATTTTAATTTCCACCTCCCAAGATCGCCACTACACTACTATATACTTGACTTTTATTAACATTTAAAAAATATTATCAAATCATATTAAAATATTACATATGTATATTAGTAACATTTTAACAAATATTAAATATACTCTATATTACTAAACAGTTTTACTAATATTCTTCTAAAGATTCAATAACATTTAGTAAAAATGTTACAAGATATTCTATAATAATATTATGAAAAATATTATAATAAATTATTCATAATAACACTTAAAAAAATATTACAATAGGTATTTTTTGTAACACTTAAAAAAAATATTATAATAGATATTTTTTGTAACACTTCAAAAAAATATTACAATAGATATTTTTTATAATAAGTGTTTATAGTAACACTTTAAAAAATATTACGATAGATCTTTTATAGCAATACTCCAATAAATGTTACAATTTATCTTCTTTGCTAATATTGAAAAAATATTACAAAATATCTTCTTTGTTGTTAACAATAAAAAATATTACAATAGATCTTTAGTAACATTTATAGCTATAGTAACTATTTATTATTTTCACATTTTAATATGTAATAATTTATTTTTATATATAATATTAAAAGGTATTACTACTATTAATTTAAATGCATAAAATATTAAAGATAAATCATAATAAACACAAGGTATTATAAGAAGAAAACTAATTAGTAAATTATTAGAATTTTTTTCTTTAACATTGTCTAAAATTGTCATAGAATAATTCTAAAAGAAATAAATTAGATCATAAAATAAAAATCTTCTCTAATTTGTTATCAACAATTAATATTACTAGTTCAAACAAATAAATTAAAACATAAAATCTAAATCTTATCTAATTTATTATCATCAATCAATATTATTAATACACTACTTTCTTTTTTTTGGCATTATCTTATATTGGTTATGCTTCTAGTTTCTTTTTTAATAGAAAAATAAAGAACTTGAAAAAAATAGCAACTATTGTAAGATACTAATATCAATATTCTCGTAGAACAAGAAAAGTTCAATACTAACTTTATCTAAAGGTAACGTATATGATCAGTTCAATTAATCTTAATATGATTATTAAAAAATAAATTTATAGATCATTACTCATTTGTTTAATATAGAAGCCACATGAAGACAATAATGCAATTGCTATTGGCAAGTTTATAATTAAATATATGATCAAAGTGGTAGCTATAGTCACAAATACAAATGTAAGACATACATGAAAAATAATTTACAGCTACATACATTCATTCCTCTTAAAATAAGGACAATTTTACAATATTATTGCATCGTTTATGATAAAATCTACATAATCAAGTAACTATTCTAAAGTTGGTTTGGAAATTGGATTCCTCACGATTAGTAACAGTAAAAGTGAAAAAAAAAATCTAGTTTAGTATAGATCAACTCAAGTTTATAAAAAATGCAAAAGGATTGATTATGCGTAGACTACAAGGCATAAATGGGGTCCTTAGCTGGCTAGTAAAAAAAACCTAATGTGCATAAATTACAATAATATCAAATTGGTTAACTACAAAGAATTTTTAGAGATTATTAATCTATATGCCACGCATCTTATTGTGAACAAGATCAAGGTTACTCTCAAGATAGAAAAAATTGTATCATATCAGGAAAGCATTCTGGAAGAAAAATATCTTAGTATGCAACAAAAATAACAAAATTAAACCTGAAAAAAAATGCTTGATGCAAAATTGAAATCAATCCCACACAGTGAAGACGAAAAATATTTAATTCAAGAAAAAGATATAGTTCATAGCTTTTGAATAAGTTGAATTATGTATAATATTTAAAATAGTTGGCATTAATTGAAAGAATTGAATATTATTATTAAGGAGTTAATTATATATCAATTACTTGATAACTACTTTGCATTGCACAAGCGATATAAATTAATGAGATGAAACCAAGCCAATAAAAGAGTTACGGTGATGCTATATAGTAAAATTATTTTGGTAATTCAGTTTAATCATATTGGTTTAATAAGTTATTGGTACGTACGAAAAAAATCATTTGAAGAAGAATGGGGAGACACATAAGATTTAAAAAAATAAGAAAATTTGGATGAACTTAATTATAAAAATAATGTGTTCACCTAATTTAAAAAGACTTATAAATGAATACTTAATAACTTTTAGGGATATACTACAGTTTAAAAACTAGTAATATTGTGCCTCAATATTATATCGGATTGGGAATATATAAAACTCAATTAAATAATAAATAATAAATTAAATATTAGTTTAAAAAAATAAAATATTTAAGACACAAATTAAAATATTCATCTTAAAAATTTTGATTTAAAATTAAGTCAAACGAACCAAAAATTACAATGGACCCAAGTCCAGACACTTAATCCCCTTCCACACTTAGCATTCAGAACCCACACCCTCGTTTGGAAGAGAGAGCTGCTGAATGAGAGAAGAAGAAGAGTGAAGAACCTTGCCCTAGCTTGCACTATTCACATTCATACAAAAATTTCCATAACTTCCAAACTGTAATTTCTATTGACGACCCGTTTGCAGTTATGCGTTCGGTTCGGATCCCTCTTTAATTTAATCTAAGTATTGTGGTCAGGATCTTTGAAATCCTTTTCCTATTAATGCGTGAGCATTTTTATTTTATTTTTTTATTATTTTAAATATTAATTTATTGAGTTTTATTTAGATTTTAGTATTTGAAGTTTATTTGAATACTACTTTGAGTCGTTCTATTGCTTAGCTTTGATTATTTTAGGTACAATTTGAATCAGTTTGTGCAAAAAAAAAGAGAAGAATTTTGATTTTGTTGAGTTGGCGCTAAATGCTGCATCAAGCGTTTAGCGCCCAAAAGCTTTGAAATGTGTGCAGCCATTCTGTCAAGCTGGCGCTAAATACGGACCTGGGCGTTTAGCGCCAGGTGCCTCATAACGTGTGCAAGCTCATTATTTTGTGGGCCGTTAAATGCCAAACCTGACGTTTAGCGCCAGAAAGATAGTAACGTTTGGAAGCTTTCTGCCACCTGGGATGATAAATGCCTATTCTGGCGTTTAGCGCCAGTAACGCGGATCCAACTTCAATCAAAGGAGTTTTTTTAGTAGATTTGGCTTTTATTTTATTTTAGTTATTTTTATTCCCAAACACAATTTTTGGGCTTTAATAGTTATTATATTATTTTATTTTTAGATTAAATTAGGTTAGATATAAAAGGAAAAAAATTTAGCCCTTCAGGCTCTCTCTCTTCTCTGGGAACCTGATTTTAGTTTTCACACACTTTTGAATCCTAGATTTTTTCTGAGTCATGAGCAACTAAACCTCCTTAGTTAAGGTTAGGAGCTTTGTTTATTTTCATGGATTAATACTATTGCTATTCTACTTTTAATTAATGTATTGATTTGAATTCAAGGAATTGCTTTCGTTCTTTATATTAGGGATCAGGATTTATTGGAAGATAACCCGTGTTATACTTGAGTTCTTGTTAAATCTTAGAAAAGTAATTTACTTGGACAAAAGCTTAAAAGTAATTCCTCCTAAATCACTAATTGCTTGGACATAACGGGATACATGATATATAATCCTCTTATATTTGGCTAATTAAGATTTTTGTGGATAATAAACTAGAATTGAACCTAACCCTCTAATCTATATTAAGTGACCATGGAATTGGAAGTTGATTAGGTTAGAGAAGACTAAATTACTAAGGAATTAGGGTTGAGTCAATTACAGTTTGCCATGAATATTAAAGTAGTTGATAAGAAACATAAATCCGGAAGAATAAACATCTCTAAAGCCTTAATTGTTCTCTCACATACTTCTCAGACCAACTTACTATTCATTTTCTAAAGCCTTGAGTTACTGCTTAATGCATTTGAATCTCAAAACACCATTTTCTGCTTGTCTGACTAAGTGAATCATTCAATTATTGTTGCTTGGTCCATCAATCCTTATGGGATCAACCCTCACTCACCTGAGGTATTACTTGGTACGATCCGATGCACTTGCCGGTTAGCTTGTGATTTTGAATTTTGCACCAAGTTTTTGGCGCCGTTGCCGGGAATAGACTGTGATTGACAAATACCTGTTGTTTGATTGCTTAGATTATGCATTCTTAATTTTAATTTTTTTTATTTATTCTTGTTCTTTAAATTTCAAAAATTAAGTCTTAAGTTATTTAAAAATTTTCTCTTAATTTCTGAAATTAAGTTTGGTATCCCCTTAGTTATTTTATTTTTTTTCCTGGTTATTTTCCTTATTAATTTCGAATTTTGTGTTCCATTTTGCCTATTAGTTGTTCAAAATTTTTGTTTAATTTATTCAGTTATTTTGTTTTATTTATTTTACTCATGTTACCTCGCCAGGAATTCTTTTCATTCTGACATAGAGAATTCCACTTTTTCTTATTTTTTGTTTGTTTATGAGTTGGAACAAGAACAAAGAACCTCTTCTTGACTTTGATCCTGAGATTGAGAGGGCTTTGAAAAGGTATTTACAGCAGGCTAGAGCTTATAAAGCTGTTGAGAACCTCAGGGACAACCTTGAGAAGGAAGTTTAAGAGTCCACTATGGAGCTTAACAATAACAATATGGTTAATCCCAATGTTGTTAATCCTCCTAATGTGCCTGAGCAACGTAGGAAAACACTTGGCTCATACACTGCTCCTAGCCCTGATTTCTATGAGAATAGCATTATTGTATCCCCTGTGGCTGCTAACAACTTTGAGTTAAAGTCTCCGTTGATTTCTCTGGTACAACAAATTTGCCAGTTTTACGGACTCCCACAGGAAGACCCAAACTTATTCATCTATTGTAAAGACTAATGGGGTTTATCCTGATGTCTATACTCTATAAGTTACTTCTCTTTCCATTTGCTGTACATGACAGAACTAAGCAGTGTCTTAACACACAACCCAAGAAAAGCTTGGATACTTGGGATAAGGTGATCAATAGGTTCTTGACCAAGTTCTTTTAACCTCAGAAGCTGACTAAACTGAGGATGGATGTTTAGACTTTCAAGCAAAGAGAGGCTGAGTCTCTCTATGAAGTCTAGGAGAGGTACAAGTTGATACTCAGGAAATGTCCTCCTGATATGTTCTCAAACTATATTCAGTTACCGATCTTCTATGATGAAGTCTCTGAGACCGCCAAAATGTCTCTAGATAACTCTGCAGATGGATCCCTTCACATGAAGAAGACTCTTGAAGAGGCTAATGAGTTGATTGAAATGGTTGTCAACAACCAATACTTGTATCCTTTTGAGAGAACGTCTGTGAGAAAGGAGTCATAGAACTGGATAATTTGGACATAACTCTCGCTCAGAACAAGGCTATATCTCAACAAATAAGTGCCATCACTCAACACTTGGATAGATTACAAGTTTCAAATATTAATACCCAAGATACTTCCTATGATATGAGTGGTGGATTCCCTCAAGGTGAGCCTTATTATTATGGTCAATTTTTCTCTGAACAGGTTAAATACGTGGGTAACCCCTCTAGACCCTCCAATAATGATCCTTTCTCCAAGACATACAATTCAGGATGGAAGAATCACCCAAATTTTGGATGGAGAAATCAACCACAGAGGAACCAGCATTTTAATAACAATTAGGGCCATCAGAACAATTTCAATCAAAGTGGTTCCAACAATTATAACCCACCATCTAATTCTCAGAAGTCCTCTGATTTAGAATCTATCGTTGCAGAGCTCTCCAAGAATACTCTAAGTTTTATGCAGAAAACTAAGGCTTCGCTCAGGAACTTGGAGGTTCAGATGGGCCAAATAGCCACAAAGGTTGCTGAGATTGATCTGAGGACCACCAATACCTTTCCTGGTAACACAATTCCAAATCCAAGAGAGGAGCGCAAGGTTATCACATTGATAAGTGGACCAATGACTGGTGAAAAAGCACAAGGTACTGAAGGTCCGGTTGCAAAAGAAGCTCCAGAGACAACTGAGGATGATGTAACACACGCCCCTCCAAGGCAACCGGATAATCCCTTTCCGGTTGATCTTGAGAAATATCTAGGGCTACCTAAGGTGCCTGAGTACAAGCCAAAGATGCCATATCCTCAGAAGCTTCAAAAGAAGACCAAGGACAAGCAGTTTTTAAAGTTCTTAGAAGTCTTCAGAAAGTGCAAATCAATATTCCATTTGTTCAGGTTTTGGAGCAAATACCTCTCTATGTCAAGTTCATGAAGGATTTATTTTCTAAGAAGAAGACTTTAACGAGAGATGAGACAGTGATCCTGACCAAAGAACCTAGTGCGATAATCCAGAGCAAATTGCCAAGAAAGATGTCAGATCCAAGAAGCTTTCAGATTCCATGTACCATTCTGAACACAACCTTTGACAAAGCCTTTGTGCGATTTAGGTGCAAGTATCAATTTAATGCCATTGTCTGTGATGAAGAAACTGCAAATCAAAGAGGCACAATCAATAAGGATAGCATTACAAATGTCAGATAAATCTCTGAAATATGCACATGGAATAGTGGTGCACGAATTGAGAACTCGCACAGCTTAACAAGCAAGTGCACCGGGTCATACAAGTAATACCTCAGGTGGATGAGGGTCGATCTCACAAGGATTGTCAGACTGAACAAACAATGGTTGTTTGGTTAGACTTAGTTAGGCTAATCAAAAAAGGGTTTTGATGATTGAAAGCGCATAAAGCAATAGACAAGAAAATAAATAAAGCAATTAAGGGTTTGGTGTAAAAACAATATGAGAAAATAGTTAAGGCTTCGGAGATGTCTATCTTTCTGGATTAAAAGTTCTTACCAACAATTTTAACAATTCATGATTCATTCCATGGCAAACTGTAAAAAACTAAATCCTAATCTCTTAGTGATTTAGTTTTCTCTAACCTTCATTAACTGTCACTCCCGTGGTCACTTAATTCCGATTAGAGGGTCAAGTTCAAAACTAGTTTATGGCCACAAAAATCCTAATTACCCAAAGCTAACAGGATTATATGTCACATATCCTAATTATTTCATGTAATTAGTAGTTTGGGAGGAATTTGTTTTCAAGCTGTAGTTCAAGCGAGATAACTCTCTTGAGAATTACAAGAACTCATGTAGAATAAGGGTCATACTCCCGTTCCACCCAAATTCATAAGATTAAGAATGAAAATAATCCTTAGAATTGAATCAAAACATTAATTAAAATAGAAGAATAATAATTTCAATCCATAGAAATAAACAGAGCTCCTAACCTTAACCAAGAGGTTTAGTTTTTCATGACTTACAGAGAAAACAGGATTCTGAAAAGTGAGGAAAGGAAGAAGATCCTAAACACAAGTGATCTTTTCCCTTTTATACTAACCTAATTTCAAACGAAAAATAAAATAATAAATCCTAAAACTAAAAGATATTGTTTGTAAATAAAAATTACAAAAAAAAATAAAATAGAACTAATAAATGCGAAATCCACTTAGAAGCCCAAAGAGAGGGTGATTCGAACTGTTGCTGGCGTTAAACGCCAATTTGGGCGTTTAACGCCCCAAGGGGAGCATTAACGTCTGGCCTGAGGTCCCTTGCTGGTGTTAAACACCAGTTGGGCGTTTAGCACCCAGGAAGGGTGCTGCTAGCTTTTTCTTCTTTAGCTTCAAACTCTGCCAAATTGCTCCAAATTTTACCTGAAACCATAAAAATACTAAAATAACTCAAAGTAGCATCCAAAGGGGATTTTTGCACTAAAATCAAGTAAAACTAAATAAAATCTAACTAAAAACAACTAGAAGATGGTAAGAAAATGGTATAAGATGCTTACGCATCAAATAGTGGAAAATTTCTAGGTCAAAGTGGGAAAGTTCTTCCTCCCATTAGATTTTGTAATCCTTGACATGGGGGAGGATGAACACGCATCTAAAATCCTGAAAAGACCATTCCTAGCCACTGGGAGAGCTTTGATCAATGTGGAAAAAGGTGAATTTGTTTTGAGGGTGCTTGAGGAGCATTTGATCTTCAAGGTTTTTAGGTCCATACAACACTCGGGTGAAGAAGGCAATTGCATGAAGAATGAGTTCACTTACTAAGTCTCTAAGAACCCCTTAGTGAGGTAAGACAGAGTTTGTAGCTCAAACCTCCTTTGGTGGGAATCAATACAATTCCCCCTGACATCAAACCTAAGTTTGGTGTTAGATGTGCATCATTCACCAGGGATGAAGTTCCTAACAAGAAGATACCCAGAGGATGGAGAAATAAGAAGATTTTCACTGAAGACTTCTCATTAGGAATGAAAGTAGTATTGACTCGAAGTCCAGTGTTGCCTCATATAGTGAACAGGATCCTCACTCTTGAGAATGTAGAGTTAATCCATGAAAACACAGGAAAACGATTCACAGTGAGAGGTGAGGAGTTGAAGCTCTAAGATCAACCCTCACCTTAACAAGAGCTAAACGTCAAGCTATTGACGTTAAGAAGTGCTTGTTGGAAGGTAACCCAATCTTTAGTATCCTTTGATTTTATGTTTATTTTAATTTTCATTTAGTTAAGATTGTTATTCATAGTTTTCCTTAGTTTAGTTATGTTTGTGGTCATGGAAAGTGTTTGAAATAGGAAAGGAAGAATCAGAAGGGAAAATAAACCTTAGAGAAGAAGTGATTCTGGTGCTCTGGCGCTAAACGTCAGGCTAGGCGTTCAGCGCCATGAGAGGGCATAAAGTTCAAAAAGCTCTCTGTTTGAAAGGTGCTAAACGCCAGGTTGGGCGTTTAGCGCTGAGAAGCACGAATTTTGAAGAGCATTTATGTTGACACTGGCGCTAAACGTAGATATGGGCGTTCAGTGCCAGAAATAGCATAAAAAGTGGAGTTGCTTATGTTTAGTTGGCGCTAAACACCATGAGCAGCGTTTAGCACCCAAGATGGCACAATTTTCAAAAAGCATTATGTTTGGCCGGCGCTAAATGCAAACCTAGGCGTTTAGCGTTGAGCCCTCGTCTCTTAAATTCAACAAAAAAATATTATTAATTATTTCTTTTTAAATTCAAAAACAAAATTATTATTAATTATTTCCTTTTGAATTAAAAAATGGGAAAACCTTATGGTGCTAAACGTCGAAGCTGGCGTTTAGCGTCAGTAACGTCAGAACGGTCAACACAAAAGGAAATTTTGAAATTTGAAAAGAATATTTGGTGGGTCCCACATTTACCGTTACCAATCCCTCTCCCCCCCAATTAACTCCAATTCCCCACATATACCAACCACCCACCAAATTAACCTCCCATCATTCCATCACATTAATTCCATTCCCTTTTACTATCACCCTTCCATTCTCTCCCCCATGACCAAAACCCCCTCTCTATTCCTATAAATAACACTCCTTTTCACGCTTTTCACTATACCACAATAACTATCACCCTTTTACCTTCTTTTACAATTCCCTTTCCTACTCCTTTTCGTTCTTTGTCACACCCCCATTATCCATTTTATTTTTCTATACTCCACCTTTTATTTTCTTTATTTTTCCTCTTCACCATATCTGTACCTCTTCCCTTTATTTTGCTTTTCCTTTTCTCTTTGCTCGGGGATGAGCAAAAGTTCTAAGTTTAGTGAGAGTGCTTCGCTATTTATTTCTATGATTCATCCATATGGCACTCTAGACTGGTGAATCCTCTTCTAGGAAGAGAAAAGATAAAGTCCCAGCAACCAGTCTTTTTTACAACAACCAGTTTAGCTCCAAGGTTTAGCTCCAAGACCCATGAGGATCACTTTCATGAGATTGTGAGCAAGAAGAAAGTGATCTCAAAAGTGAGGTTTGATTTACAGACAAATGAGTATTTGGAGATACGAGAGCAGATTCAGAGGAGGGGTTAGGAGATTCTGTGCAACCCCATGACTTCAGTAGGTAGCCTGATGGTCCAGGAGTTCTACGCCAATGATTGGGTGACTTACAAGCATGTCAATGGCGTGAACCCTAACCCGAAGAATTGGCGCACCATGGTCCGAGGGAGGATCTTGGAGTTTGGTTCGGAAAGGGCGATGGAGGTGTTTTAGTAACCTCCGACCAGAGAGGACCCTCACTCTTACACTAGGAGGGTCAACAGTGATAAGAGATTGGACCAGATCCTTACTAACATATGCCTTTCCAGAGCATAATGGAGGCTTGATGCTAAGGGGCAACCATACCAGTTGGGAAGGCACGATCTGAGGCCGGTCGCTTGGGGATGGTTGGAGTTCATTCAGCGCTCTATCATTCCTATGAGTAACTGGTCTGAGGTTACCATTGATCGAGTAGGGATGATTCACTTTATCATGCTTGGTAACGAGGTGGAGGTGCATTATGTGATCCCTTAGGAGTTATACAGCTTTGCCACGAAGGCATCCACTTCTTCCAGACTGGCCTTTTTCCACCTTATCTTCCACCTATGTGATGTGCATAAGCTTTTCTTGTCTCTGTCCCAAGACAGCTCCTATAGCATAATCACTAGCATCATACATCAATTCAAATGGTAAATCCCAATTGGGAGGAGTTATGATGGGAGCAGAGACAAACCTAGCTTTCAAAGTTTGAAAGGCATGCAAACAATCATTATCAAAATTAAAAGGAATGTCCACAACCAAGAGTTTACTCAAAGGTTTAGCAATCTTAGAAAAATCCTTTATAAACCTCCACCTTAGCTTTATCAACCTCAATCCCCTTACTTGAAATATGGTGACCAAGAACAATACCTTCAATAACCATAAAATAACATTTTTCCCAATTTAAAACGAGGTTTGTTTCTTGGCACCATTTCAAGACCAAGGAAAGATGCTTAAGGCATAAATCAAAAGAATTAACAAAAACAGAAAAATCATCCATAAATACCTCAATAAATTTTTCAACCATCTAATAAAATAGAGAGCATACAGCTCTGAAAAGTTGCTGGGGCATTACAGAGTCCAAATGGCATCGTCCAGTAGGCAAATACTCCAAAGGAACATGTGAATGTCATCTTCTCCTGATCTTAAGGGTCCATTGCAATCTAGTTATAGCCAGAATATCCATCTAGAAAATAATAAAAAGCATGACTGGCTAACCTTAAGCATCTGATCAATGAAAGGAAAAAGAAAGTGATAATTTCTTGTTGCATTATTGAGTCTCCTATAATCAATACACATACGCTGCCCTGTGACAGTCCTTGTGGGAATAAGCTCATTCTTTTCATTCTTGATCACTGTCATCCCTCCTTTCTTGGGAATCACTTGCACAGGACTCACCCATGGACTGTTAGAAATTGGGTAAATAATCCTGAGTTTTTAAAGCTTCATTACCTCTTTTTAGAACACTTCTTTCATTGTTGGATTTAGTCACCTCTGGGGTTGAACAACTGGTTTAGCATCATCCTTGAGTAAGTTCTTATGCATACACTTGGCCAGACTAATTCTCTTCAAATCACTAATGGTCCACCCAAGAGCCATTTCATGACTCTTGAGCACTTCAAGTAGCGCATCCTCCTCCTCATGCCTCAGAGACGAGCTAATAATCACTGGATAAGTATCATTCTCACCTAGGAATTCATACTTCAAAGAGGGAGGAAAGGGCTTCAACTCAAGTTTCGGAGGTCCTTCCTTATTACTGAGCATGTGAGGCTTCTCTTTCTAAGGTGGTGAATCATCAATCTCATGTAAATCATCCTCTGAAGAGGGTTCCAAAACCTCATCAAGCTCTTCAGCTTCAAAAATCTCTTAGACAAGTGGCTCAACAAGATCAACTCTCATACACCCCTCATAATCACTTGGGTGTTTAAGAGCCTCAAGCACATTAAGAACAACCTCTTCTTCATTTACCCTCAGAGTTAATTCACCCTTTTGCACATCAATTAAAGCTTTACATGTAGCTAAAAAGTGTCTCCCAAGAATAATAGAGGCATTTTTGTCCTCTTCCATATTCAGTATGACAAAATCAGTAGAAAAAATAAATGGTCTTACTTTCACAAGTAAATTCTCAACAACTCCAAGAGAAAATTTAATTGAACGGTTAGCAAGTTGAAGAGAAATACGTGTGGATTTTTCCTCATCAATTTGGAGCTTTCTCATCAATGAAAGTGGCATGAGGTTAATGCTAGCTCCAAGATCACATAAAACTCTCTGAATAGTGATGTCTCCAATAGTGCAAGGAATCAAAAAGCTTCCCGGATCTTGCATTTTCACAAGGAGATCCTGTTGAATAGTTGCCTAGCATTCCTGTATTATCACCACAGTTTCATTCTCTTTATAATTCCTTTTGTTACTCAACAAATCCTTCATAAAATTGGCATAAAGTGGCATTTGCTCAAGGGCTTCTGCAAAAGGAATGTTTATCTAAATCCTCCTAAAGACCTCTAAAAATCTGGAAAACTGTTTGTCTTTGGAAGCTTTCTAAAGTCTCTGAGGATATGACATCTTAGACTTGTACTCAGTAGCCTTAGGCAACGCCGGATGTGTCTCAAGAGTGACCGAAAAAGGGTTGTCTGGGTGTCTAGAGAGGGCATGCTCTACCTCTTCATTCTTCTTCTCTAGAGCTTTTTTTCAACGGGCTCCTCACTAATCTTAGCTTCTGAACCTGCCACCTTACCACTTCTCTGGTGTATGGCCTTGCACTCTTCTCTTGGATTAGGCACTGTGTCACTAGGAAGAGTATTAGGATACCTCTTAGGTGCTTGCTTACTCAACTGACCTACTTGAATCTCCAAGTTTCTGAGTGAAGCTTTGGTTTTCTGCATAAAACTATGAGTATTCTTGGAGAGTTCTGCAACTATAGACGCCAAGTCAGGAGAATTCTGAGACTGTGAAGGTTCTTGTTGTGGCTAAGAGGGCTGAAATTGATGGTTGTTAAAATTGTTCTGATTAAAACCGCCTTGAGAATTATTGTTGAAATTTGGTTGTCTTTGAGGTTGATCTCTCCAGCCAAAGTTTGGGTGATTCCTCCATCCCTGATTAAATGTCTTGGAATACGAATCATTGTTTGGATTTCTAGAGGAATTTTTCATGTAATTAACCTATTCAGGAATAAACAGGCCATAGTTATAATTCTCACCTTGAGAGAGGCCACCACTCATGTCATAGGATATATCTTGAGTATTAATAGTTGATACTTGCATTCCACTCAAGTTTTGAGTAATAGCATTGATCTATTGAGACATGGCCTTATTCTGAGCAAGAGTTGCATCCAAATGATCCAATTCCATGACTCCTTTCTTTACAGAGGTCCTCTCAAAAGAATACAAATATTGGTTGTTGGCAACCATTTCAATAAACTCAGTAGCCTCTTCAGGAGTCTTTTTTATGTGAAGGAATCCGCCTGCAGAATTATCTAGAGACATTTTGGCGGTCTTAGAGACTCCGTCATAGAAGATCTGTAATTGAATCCAGTTTGAAAATATATCAAGAGGACATTTTCTGAGTATCAACTTGTACCTCACCCAGGCTTCATAGAGAGTCTCTCTGCCTGAAAGTCTGAACGTCAGTCCTCAGCTTAGTCAGTTTCTGAGGTAGAAAGAACTTGGTCAGGAACATATTGACCATCTTATCCCAAGTATCCAAACCCTTCTTGGGTTGTGTGTCAAGCCACTGCTTAGCTCTGTCCCGTAAAATAAATGGGAAGGGAAGAGAAGTAACTTATAGACATCAAGATGAACTTCATTAGTCTTCACTGTATCATAAATCTGCAGGAAATTAGAGATAAACAAATTTGGGTCTTCCTATGGGAGTCCATAAAACTGGCAATTTCGTTGCACCAAAACAATCAACTGAGGCTTCAGCTCAAAGTTGTTAGTGGCCATAGGGGGTACAACAATGCTATTCCCATAGAAATCAGGGCTAGGAGCAGTATATGAGCCATGTCTTTGACAAATGAATTTTTTTGCCGGTGTAGAAATTATCAAGTGATCAATCGTAGTATAGTCTAAACCGACGCAAATCCATCATCAAACAATCTACAATTTATATCCGAGAGTATTAGTCTCCCGAGTCGTTCTCCCTTGGAATTGCCAAAGTGTGCATCTTATTGGTTTAGTAAGCTTTGTTGAAATTCTTTGAAGGTTTTAGCAAAACAATGAGAAACAAACAATCAATTATCAAAAGACTTGGCTTAGGATTGGCATTGGAAATTCTATCCTTATAGTTCATTCAATGTTGACAACAATTAGGCCTTGCTTCATTTAGTCATCCCCTAAGTATAGAAGAAAATCAAATGAAAACAATCAACTTGAGTCACAAGTCCTAGCTTCACCTTATGGGAATCTAGCTTTAGTGCACTCCAAGCCAACTAGCAATCCCTAATTTCAAATCAACCATTGATATAACTATTCAACTTCTTCCAATGACCAAACCCTATGCCAAGTGTAAAAATTCTACTCCATAGCTAGTGTTGACATTTTATCAAACATGTGATGAGCAAAAAGGAAAGCCATAGTAAAATGAAAAGAAAGGTAGAATTAAAAATATTGCAACACAAGGATCTAACAACAAATCTCAAAGAGTAACAATAGAAATCAAATTCTCAAGTATAGATGAAATCCAAAATTACAAGTTGAATTCTAGATCTATGAGAATTGGTCAATTACAACTACTACTTGAAATTGAAAAGGAAAATCTATGACATGAACAAAGTAGAGTGAGAATTGCAATGGATCTCACCAAAGAGTCACTGAAAATCCAGAAATTGAATGAAGATGAACCCTAGGGAAAAGCTTGGAATCTCTCTCTTCTCTTCTCCAAAAGTGTAACTAACTCCTCCCAAAAATATCTAATTCTAGAAAATGAACTCAGTGTCCTTAACCCTTGCTCCCTTGGTCTTCTTAAGCCTTTGATGAGCGGATAATTTGTATGCTTTTTGGCATTATTTTTAGTAGATTTTTAGTATCTTTTAGTTAGTTTTTAGTATATTTTTATTAGTTTTTAATTAAAATTCACTTTTCTGGACTTTACTATGAGTTTGTGTGTTTTTCTGTGATTTCAGGTATTTTCTGACTGAAATTGAGGGTCCTGAGCAAAAATCTGATCCAGAGACCAAAATGGACTGCAGATGCTGTTGGATTCTGACCTCCCTGCACTCGAAGCGGATTTTCTGGAGCTACAGAAGCCCAAATGGCGCGCTCTCAACGGCATTGGAAAGTAGACATCCTGGGCTTTCCAGCAATATATAATAGTCCATACTTTGACCAAGATTTGATGGCCCAAACCGGCGCTCAAAGTCACCTACAGAAATTCCAGCGTTAAACGCCGGAACTGGCATAAAAATTGGAGTTAAACGCCCAAACTGGCATGAAAGCTGGCGTTTAACTCCAGAAAACGTCTCTACACATAAAAGCTTCAATGCGCAGCCCAAGCACACACCAAGTGGGCCCGGAAGTGGATTTTTCTGTCATTTACTCATTTCTGTAAACCTTAGGATACTAGTTTACTACATATAGGACCTTTTGACTTTGTAATCAGTACCTTATGCAACCTTATGACATTTTACACGTTTTCTTCCACAGTATGAGTCTCTAAACCCCATGGTTGGGGGTGAGGAGCTCTGCTGTGTCTTGATGGATTAATGCAATTACTACTGTTTCTTATTCAATCATGCTTGCTTCCATTCTAAGATAACACTTGTTCTTAATCCGGATGAATGTGATGATCCGTGACAATCATCATCATTCTCAACCATGAACACGTGCCTGACAACCACCTCTGTTCTATCTTAGATTGAGTAGTTATCTCTTGGGTTCTTTAATCGGAATCTTCGTGGTATAGGCAGGACCTGATGGCAGCATTCAAGAGAATCCGGAAGGTCTAAACCTTGTCTGTGGTATTCTGAGTAGGATTCAATGATTGAATGACTGTGACGTGCTTCAAACCTGTAATCTACTGGGCGTTAGTGACAGACGCAAAAGAGTGATTCTATTCCGGTAGAGGAGGGAACCAAACCGGTGATTGGCAGCACTGTGACAGAGTGCGTGCATTAGCTTTCACTGCGCGGATGGGAGGTAGCTGCTGACAACAGTGAAACCCTATACGAGCTTGCCATGGAAGGAGACTTGCGTGTTTGATGAAGAAGACAGTAAGAAAGCAGAGATTCAGAAGATGGAGCATCTCCAAACCTCAACCTATTCTCCATTACTGCAATACAAGTAACCATTACATGTTCTTTTGCTTTTCACAATCAATCCTGATAATTTCTGATCTCCTGACTAAGATTTACAAGATAACCATAGCTTGCTTCAAGCCGACAATCTCCGTGGGATCGACCCTTGCTCACGCAAGGTATTACTTGGACGACCCAGTGCACTTGCTGGTTAGTTGTGCGGGATTGCAAAAAGTGTTATTGCAATTTCATGCACCAGCCTTCTCCCCAAAGCATTTCCCCAAAAGTGGGATTCTTAACTACCTCCACGCCTAAGTCACGTGACTTCTAAAAAAATCATATTCACGAATCGGCGCGCACGCGCAAGGTGCGCGCACGCGCCGTTGAGGCGTCTTGCGAAGTGCGCGGAGGCGTGATGTACGCGTGCGCGTCCATGAAGGTCCTGGCTTGGCTGCTACTCAAGCCGGCTCGTGGCTTGGCTCTTAGTCTCGGCTTCACGTTGCTCTCATCCGTGCGGACGCGCCAGGTGCGCGCACGCGCCCATGCGGAAATTCCCAAGGCTCAACTCTCATGCTTCTCTCCTTTGCATCCGTCTTCCTTCTCTCTTCCGGTCCATTCCTATCTATATCCTGAAACCACTTAACACACAAGTCACGGCATCGAATGGCATCAAGAGAAGATTAGAAATGTATCTATTTTAGTACAAAATAAGCATGTTTTCATCCATGAGGCAAAACTAGGAAAGGAATGTAAAATCTTGTACTTTCATATAGAAAGTGTGTGGAATCATTGATAAAACCCCTGAAATCAGCACAAGATAAACCCTCAATGTAAAAATACAAAACACAAACGCCCTTTTTATCCCAACCAACGTCCTAAAATCTTCCCACTCTCGGATGGCACTCACACTCACTAGGCTAAGCCAATCAAAGATCCAAATAAAGGACATTCATTGTTTTCCGCTTTAAGGCTTGTAATGTGCTAAAATAAGAATAAGTGGGTTAAGCGTAGGCTCAAAGTTGGCTAACAAAGGAATATAAAAGGGTTGGCTGTTTGGATATGTGAGCTAATGAAATGATGGCCTCAATCATATAAATGCATGTATACACAGATTAATGGACATAAAGAATCAAACAAATCATAGATTACAATCATAGAAAGAGAATATTGCACACAAGAATGGAGAATAAGTGGTTATAAGATGTAACCACGCAATTAGGCTCAAAACTCACTAGCTTGTGTTCTTAACTCAAACCCATGTTCCAAAATATAATTCCTCATGCAATTTTTGGCATCAAAGCATTTAAAATTTGCAATGCCCCACGGTCGCCCCACGGTATTGGTTTCCTAAGAAAGAATTTCATTGTTCCAACCAAGTAGACTTATCATGCAGATGGTGCTAACTAAAACCTAATCATGCAACCTATCCTAATTTATTCAGATGTTACCTACGGAGATCGGTCAGCCGACCTCCCCACACTTAAAACTTAGCACGGTCCTCCGTGCTATAGGTTAGGCGCAGTGGGTGGTTGAGCTCCGAGTGTCCCACATCTCCAATGTCATCGCTATCCCCGCTTGAAGTTGCGGTGGATGTGGAGATATCGGGTTCCTCCATAGGTGGGGTGACTATGCTTAGAAGCCTCTTCACATGAGCATAGCGGCGTTGGTTACGCCTCTCATAACGGTCCAATTTCTTGTGAAGGGCTTCAAGGCGTTGGGCGGCCGATTTTTGTGATGTAGATGAAGTGGTAGGGTTGCAAGGTTGTGTGGGTAATCCACTGTCCTTGGTGTCTTCCGGAGGCTTGAGGCATCTCTTGGTCGGAATTATATCCCCATCGACCGGAATTGTGGTTCTCCTATCTTTAGCCTCCCGGTTGACGCCGGCTTTCGCAACTAATGCCGTCACTAAAGCGGGGAATGGCAGATTTCCCTTGGCATGAATGCGCCCCATGGATTAGCGGATGGCATGCGAAACGTCGACCGGTTTATCGGTTAAGATGCACCATATCAATAAGGCCAGCTCGGCGGTGATGGATGACCCATGTGTGCTTGGGAGCACATAGTGAGCCAGAATTTGGGCCCATACCGTGGCTTCTTGAGTGAGGTGGCGGACATCTAAACCTTTGGGTCGTTGCTTTATGGTCCCTCGAATCCAATATGCGTCGGGTAAAGCAATGACGCGGAGGATTGCGCCCCAATCAAATGCACGGTCATCGCATGTAGCCAAGACTTCTTGGTAGGCGTCATATGCATCCGTTGACGGTTCAATCCCAAGGACTTCTCGGATGGTTTCCACTGTGACCGACACTTGCTTTCGCCGCACAAATATTGATGTTAGACGGGGTGAGTGGTAATTGGAATAGAATTCCACCACCCATGAGAGATTGGCCTCCGTTGGTTGTCTCAAGAGGAACTTCCATTGTCTCCGGTCAATGTGTGGCATCACAATCGAATGGAGGTGAGCCGGTAAGACTAGGAGGGGTTCTGGATGGTAATTCCTTTCAATCATTCTTGAGTAAACAAGTTCGCAGTAACGGTTGGGAAACTTGTTTGAATCCTTAGGAGGGTTGTCCTTCTCTAGAACATCAACAGGGCCCTTGGACTTCTTTAGGATGGGCTTGGCCGTTAGTTCTTGGCGCACTTTATCTGAGGCTGGCTTCTTGGGGCCTTTCCCCTTGTTCTTTTTGATGACCATCCTGTGGAAGCAAGAAGGGAAAAATATCAAACCCAAAGAAGTGGAAGTAAATAAGCTTTATGCAATGAAAAGTTATGCCATAGAATACGGGTATCTTTGTTACATGACAGCTGCAACATGTAACTAGGATAATGGGTGAAGAGCAAGGCAAATCATTGTCATGTGGTACAAGGGTAGTATAAGCATGCAAGGAAGAAGCATGAGGAGCACACACCCTTAGGGGCCATAAATGGAAAGCAAGCTAAGTAAATGTGAGTGAATGGATTGTGAAAAGTGGGGATGCACCCAAAAGTGATTGATTGAGAGGCAAGGTAGTCACAATGAGTCCAAAATTCAAGTGTGCCTTTCATCGAACACTTGGCGTGCATCCTTGAAGTAGGATGTGATTATGTGAAAATGAGAGCAATGTAACATTCCACAATCCATTATTAATGATTATAGTGCATATTGATTGCAAGAGAAGTAAGCAACACCATTCATCTACTCATGTAAGTGAGTTTGAGACCCAAATGCCATGAAGAATTGGATTAAAAGAGAGAAAAAGTAAAGACATCCCAAAGGAGTAACTAGAGAAAAGAAGAAAGAAAAGAAAGAAGCTACCTACAAGATGATGCAACTAAATGAAAAAGAACCACAAGAGATTATTGGACTAAGAGGGTAGCTTAGTATAATACCTTGTGAGATGGAGGATGATATGGGAGAAGAAGTTGTAGTGTGGGTTGATGGAGGGTGAAGAGTTAATATGGAGCCATTGGTGATAGGTGGTAGAAGGTAGTGGAGAAGAGGGAATGGTGGAATGAGGATGAAGGGGTAAGTGTGCCCCTTTTTAAGTTGGGTGTGTAGTGGAAGGTATGAGAAGAAGGGGAAATGTGAAATGAGAGTGAAGGGGTGAGTGTGCCCCTTCTTACATTGGCGCCGATCACCTGCGCGTGCGCGCACGGTGCGCGCTCGCGCAGGGAAGTGAGGTGGATGTGGGGCGCGCGCACGCACATTGCGCGTGCGCGTCCATGCGCTTGGGCTGGCGGCACAGGAGAGGCACAGAGGTGGCATAACTCTCTGGCCGAAGTACCAGAAATTGCTTCAGGGTGGTTGGCGCGCGAGCGCACTGCGCGGTTGTGCCCCAGGCATGAGAAGGGCCTGGAGGGGGCTCAACTCTCTGTGAAATGGCTCAGAGAGGAGTGCAGAATCAAGGGGCGCGTGCGCGGCTGAGGCGCGCGCGCGCATTTCGTGCTCGCATTGTATGGACGCGTGCGCGCCAGGTGCGCGCACGCGGCAAAGGTGTTGGGCCCGTGGCTTAGCGTAGGCTTAGGAATGGCCTAACTCTCTGTAAGATGTACTAGGGGTGCAGCAAGGCAATCGGCGCGGACGCGCACAGTACGCTTGCGCGTTGATTGGCAGATTTCGTCCAGGTGCGCGGACGCGCCATGTGCGCGCACGCGCGAGCTTCCTGTGCTTCAGGCATGGTCTTGGCATGGGGTGGGCGCAACTCTCGGATAAATGTATGGAGGGCTGTTATTCGCAATCCACGCGTCCGCGCACGGTGCGCGTCCGCGTAGATGACCGTCGAGTGCCATAAGGGCGCGTACGCGCCAGGTGCGCGCACGCGCAGAGGGGTGCTTTTTCTAATTTTTACAAGTGTTTACATCATTTTTGACATATCAAGACCCCTCCCTCCCCCATACAGCCACTTAAACACTATAGCAGGGCATTTTAATTGGTGAACTATCAATGAATTTTGACAAATGACGGAGAATTGACATTAAAATCTAGCTAACAAACATGAAGTCAAGTGTCTATGTACAAAGCTCAAAGGAAGATCTTACCATGGTGGGGTGTCTCCCACCTAGCACTTTTGTTTAACGTCCTTAAGTTGGACTTTCTGTAGCTCATGATGCTTGTTCAAGAGTTGCATCCTTCAAGAGGAACACTTCAAATTCCTTGGAGTTCTTTCTTTGCTCACCATGATACAATTTGAGACGGTGCCCGTTTACCTTGAAGATGTCCGGGCTTGTTGGGTGGCGCAAGTGGTAGACCCCATAAGGTTCTACTTTCTCCACTTGGTAGGGTCCATCCCACCTTGATCTTAGCTTTCCGGGTAGTAATCTCAACCTTGAATTGTAGAGAAGGACTAGGTCACCGGGTCGGAACTCTCTTCTCCTAATGTTCTTGTCATGGATGGCTTTCAACTTTTCCTTGTAAAGCCTAGAGTTGTCGTAGGCTTCTAATCTCAAACATTCCAATTCCGCCAATTGAAGTTTTCTCTCTATTCCGGCCCCACTCAAGTTCATATTGCACTCCTTTACGGCCCAATAGGCTTTGTGTTCAATCTCCACCGGTAAGTGACATGCTTTACCATATACAAGCCGGAAGGGGCTCATGCCAATGGGTGTTTTGTAAGCCGTTCGATAGGCCCACAATGCATCGGCGAGTTTAATGCTCCAATCTTTCCTATTCGGCTTTACAATCCTTTCTAACACATGCTTGATTTCCCGGTTAGAGACTTCGGCTTGGCCGTTTGTTTGAGGGTGGTAAGCCGTGGCGACTTTGTGGATGATGCCATATTTTCTCATGAGGCCGTCTATTCTTTTGTTGCAAAAGTGGGATCCTTGGTCACTTATGATTGCTCTTGGGGCGCCAAAGCGACAAATAATATTGTTCCTCACAAAAGAATACACAACATTAGCGTCATCCGTTCGGGTGGGAATTGCCTCCACCCATTTTGACACATAATCAACGGCTAACAAGATGTAGAGAAAACCATTGGAATTTGGAAATGGTCCCATGAAGTCGATTCCCCACACGTCAAAGATTTCACAAAAAAGCATATTTTGTTGGGGGATTTCGTCCTTCTTGGAAATATCTCCAAACCTAATACATTGGGGACAAGATTTGCAATAGAGAGAAGCATCTTTGAGAATGGTTGGCCACCAAAACCCACAATCAAGGACCTTTCTTGCCGTTCTTTGGGGTCCATAGTGACCACCTCCTTCGGAAGCATGGCAAGCGTCCAAGATTGCTTGGAATTCTGTTTGAGGTATGCACCGTCGCACTATTTGGTCCGCTCCACACCTCCACAAATAGGGATCATCCCAAATATAGTATTTGGATTCGTTCTTCAGTTTATCCCTTTTATTCTTGTCGAGATTGGGAGGGAAAGTGCGTGAAACCAAATAGTTTGCTATTGGGGCATACCAAGGAACCACTTCCGAGATTGCATGCAAGGCATCTAAAGGGAAGGAATCATTGATAGGAGTGGTGTCGCCTTTTGTGTGTTCGAGGCGACTTAAATGGTCCGCCACTAGGTTTTGGGAACCGCTCCTATCTTTGATTTCCAAGTCAAATTCTTGTAGCAAAAGCACCCAATGAATTAATCTCGGTTTTGATTCCTTTTTGGCCAACAAGTACTTTAGTGCCGCGTGATCCGAGTACACTACTACCTTGGAACCAAGAAGATAGGCTCGGAACTTGTCCAAAGCAAAAACAATAGCTAGGAGTTCCTTTTCGGTAGTAGTGTAATTGGATTGGGCTCCGTCTAATGTTTTGGAAGCATAAGCTATGACATAGGGAACCTTACCCTCGCGTTGTGCTAACGCGGCTCCTATCGCATAATTCGAAGCATCACACATGATTTCAAAGGGTTGAGTCCAATTGGGTCCTCGTACAATAGGAGCTTGTGTCAATGCTACCTTGAGTTTATCATATGCTTCCATACATTCCTTGCTCAGCTCAAATTTTGTGTCTTTTTGTAGTAATCGAGAGAGAGGTAAGGCCACCTTGCTAAAGTCCTTGATGAATCTCCGGTAAAATCCTGCATGTCCAAGAAAAGAACGGACTTCCCTCTCGCAGGAGGGGTAAGGTAAACTAGATATGACATTTATTTTTGCCGGATCCACGGAGATGCCTTCTTTTGAGATTATGTGTCCCAAAACAATACCTTGTTTGACCATGAAATGACATTTTTCAAAATTTAAGACAAGGTTTGTTTTGGTGCATCTCTCTAAGACTTTTTCAAGGTTACCTAAGCAATGCTCAAATGAATCACCATACACACTAAAGTCATCCATGAAAACTTCCATCGATTGCTCTAGAAAATCCGCAAATAGGCTCATCATGTATCTTTGAAACGTTGCCGGTGCATTGCATAGGCCAAATGGCATACGCTTGTAAGCATACGTTCCAAAGGGGCAAGTAAATGTGGTTTTTTCTTGATCCTCTAGAGCAATATGGATTTGGAAGTATCCGGAGTATCCATCAAGAAAACAATAATATGATTTACCAGCTAATCGATCAAGCATTTGATCAATAAATGGTAGTGGAAAGTGATCTTTTCTTGTGGCCGCATTCAATCTTCGGTAGTCTATGCATACTCTCCAAGAATTTTGCACTCTTGTTGCTATAAGTTCACCACTTTCGTTTTTTATTGTTGTCACTCCGGACTTCTTTGGTACTACTTGGACCGGGCTTACCCATTCGCTATCCGAGATAGGATAGATGATGTCCGCTTCAAGTAGCTTAGTGACTTCTTTCTTCACCACCTCAAGAATGGTTGGGTTAAGTCTCCTTTGAGGTTGTCGGACCGGTCTTGCTCCTTCTTCAAGGAATATGCGGTGCTCGCATACTTGGGGGCTTATTCCCACTAGATCCGCCAAACTCCACCCAATTGCCTTTTTGTTCTTCCTCAATACATTTAGCAATTTTTCTTCTTGTTGAGGAGTTAACTCTTGTGCGATTATTACGGGTAGCTTTTGGGCTTCATCAAGGTATGAATACCTTAAGTGAGGTGGTAGTGGCTTCAATTCCATTTTTTGGTCATTCTTTGAAGTTTGAGTTTCCGGATGGTTTGTATGGTGTGTGGTGTTTAGTTCGCTTGAACTTCCATTTGCTTCTTCAACCATGTACTTCTCATTTAACTTTGCAAGGTGCACTTCGGCAACCATGTTATCAATTGGGTCACACCGGAATAGAGAGTGATTCTCCGGTGGATGCTTCATTGCTTCTTCTAGGCTAAAACTCACAACTCTCCCATCTATTTCAAAAGAGTAGGTCCCCGAGTAGGCATCTAGCTTGAATCTAGAAGTTCTCAAAAATGGTCTTCCAAGGAGAATAGATGATGCTCTCTCGGTTTCGCTTGATGGCATTTCAAGGACATAAAAGTCAATCGGGAACACCAATCCTTTTATGTTCACCAATACGTCTTCCGCAACACCCATCACGGTTATTATGCTTTTATCCGCTAGGACAAATCTTGCCGTCGACCTTTTTAGTGGTGGCAACTTCAATACCCGGTAGACGGAGAGTGGCATGATGCTAACACATGCTCCTAGGTCACACATGCAATCTATAGATTGAACTCCATTAACGGTGCAAGTGACCATACAAGGGCCCGGATCATCACACTTCTCGGGCAATGCTCCCATTAAAGCGGAAATAGAACTCCCCAATGGAATGGTTTCTAGTTCAAGAATCCTATCCTTGTTTATGCATAGATCTTTGAGAAATTTTGCATATCTAGGAACTTGATGGATAGCATCAAAGAGGGGGATGGTTACCTCAACTTTCTTGAACATTTCTACCATTTTGGGGTCGAGTTCCATGCGCTTCCTAGCTTTCTTTGCAAGTGTTGGAAATGGGAGTGGTTGAGCAATGTCCTCTTCCAATGTTCTCTTGGCTTTGGTTGTTTCCTTTGTTGATTGGGCTTCACCCTCAACTATGACTTGTGGTGGTTCCTCTTCCACTACCTCTTCTATATCCATTCTTTCTTCCTCTTGGTCGGTTGTGATAGGACTTGAGTCCCTTGCTTCCTTCTCTTTTAGTTGGGTACCGGACCTAAGGGTGATGGCATTGATGCCCCCCTTTGGGTTTGGTTGAGGTTGAGAGGGAATCACACTTTGTATTGGGGGTTGAGGAGTGGGAGTTGATGGTGTATCCATACGTGAAAGAAGAGCTTGTAGTGTAGAGGTGAGGCCGGTGAGGCCGGAAGCAAGTGTGTTTTGTAATTCTTTTTGGCCTTGGATAATGGTCCGGAGTGTTTCGTCTTGGTTGGAGGGGGTGGTTGCATATGTGAGTTGGGGAGCTTGTGATTGGTTGGGTGGTGGTCTTTGATGTGGTGGTTGATATGTTTGGTAGTTTCTTTGTGGGTTTTGTTGGTTGTATGGTTGATTTTGGGAGTTGTATGGCCGGTTTTGTGAGAAGTTTTGTGAGTTGTTGCCCCATCTTTGACCTCCGCCATTGTTGTAGTTGTCCCTATTCCCTTGTTGATGGTTCTCTCTCCAATTTTGATTATTGTGTCCACTTCCTTGGTTGTAGCTTCCTCCTTGATATGGGTGCCCTTGGTTAGGATTACCGCCTTGGTAGTACCCTTGATTGGGTCGGTCATAGAAATTATGGGTAGCCGCCAAGGTGTTGTCTTCTTGAAGGCTTGGGCACTCATCCGTGTAGTGAGAGTAGCAAGAGCAAATGCCACATACTCTTTGAGGGACCAATTGTTGGTTGTGTTGTTGAGGTGGTGGAGGGTGTTGTTGATATGATTGAGGTTGTTGTGGTTGTTGTTGGTTCAATTAGAGTTGCTTCAAAATGGATGTCATCTCATTCAAGGATTGAGTTAGAACGGTGGCTTCACTACTAGTTGATACCTCATTCACGGTCCTTGGACGGTTGACTCTTCGCCTCATATGTTGATTGGATTCGGCTAAGTCAATAATAAGTTGCCACGCCTCCTCCGCGGTTTTATATTTGGACAAAGAACCATTGCTAGAAGTGTCCAAGAGGGTTCTATCTTGCTCTCGCATCCCTTGACATATGTATCCAAGCAATACTTGAGTGTCTATCATGTGATTAGGGCATGCATCTAGTAGTTTACGAAACCGTTCCCAATACTCATAGAGTGGTTCCGTCTCACCTTGCACAATACAAGACATTTCCTTCCTTAGCCTATCTATCTTCTCCGGGGGCAAGAATTTATCTAAGAATCCTCTTCTAAGTAGGTCCCAATCGGAGGTGACTTCACTAGAGAGAGTGTAGAACCATTCTTTAGCCTTGTCCTCAAGAGAGAAAGGGAAAGCAAACAACCATATAGCAACTTCATCGGACCCTTCCCGTCTAGTAGTTGAGCATATGCGATGGAAGTCCTTGAGATGTCGAATAGGGTCTTGTGCGGGAAGCCCGTGAAACTTGGGTAGGAGGTTGATCAAAGCGGTCTTCAATTCAAAGTTTGCATTCAAGTGAAGGTGAGTTACATGAAGGGGTTGAAGGACATAATCCGGTGCACCCGCTTCCTTGATGGTAACTCTCCTTGGAGCATCCATGGTATTAGTACCTAAAACAAAAGAAGAATCGTTAGTGGGATTGATGGGAGTATGATTAGTGCCTTCTTTGAGTGACGGTTCAATGTTCACTTCTAGTAAGGTGGTTGAGGTGGTGAAAACCTCTTCACCTTTTCCAAACCTTAGCCGCCTCCGAGCTTGTCTAATATGAAACAAAGTTCGTTCTATTTCCGGATCAAAAGGGACTAAGCTCGGATTCGGTTGTGAACGCGTCATGCAATGAAGGGGAAATGGAATTCATTGTAACGATGAGGGGTTAATCACTTGAACAATTTACAATGAAGTGCAACTATGTACATATACACACGCTTAATCCAAACAATAACATGGCACACTAAGCAAACCCCCCGGCAACGGCGCCATTTTGACAAATGAATTTTTTTGCCGGTGTAGAAATTATCAAGTGATCAATCGTAGTATAGTCTAAACCGACGCAAATCCATCATCAAACAATCTACAATTTATATCCGAGAGTATTAGTCTCCCGAGTCGTTCTCCCTTGGAATTGCCAAAGTGTGCATCTTATTGGTTTAGTAAGCTTTGTTGAAATTCTTTGAAGGTTTTAGCAAAACAATGAGAAACAAACAATCAATTATCAAAAGACTTGGCTTAGGATTGGCATTGGAAATTCTATCCTTATAGTTCATTCAATGTTGACAACAATTAGGCCTTGCTTCATTTAGTCATCCCCTAAGTATAGAAGAAAATCAAATGAAAACAATCAACTTGAGTCACAAGTCCTAGCTTCACCTTATGGGAATCTAGCTTTAGTGCACTCCAAGCCAACTAGCAATCCCTAATTTCAAATCAACCATTGATATAACTATTCAACTTCTTCCAATGACCAAACCCTATGCCAAGTGTAAAAATTCTACTCCATAGCTAGTGTTGACATTTTATCAAACATGTGATGAGCAAAAAGGAAAGCCATAGTAAAATGAAAAGAAAGGTAGAATTAAAAATATTGCAACACAAGGATCTAACAACAAATCTCAAAGAGTAACAATAGAAATCAAATTCTCAAGTATGGATGAAATCCAAAATTACAAGTTGAATTCTAGATCTATGAGAATTGGTCAATTACAACTACTACTTGAAATTGAAAAGGAAAATCTATGACATGAACAAAGTAGAGTGAGAATTGCAATGGATCTCACCAAAGAGTCACTGAAAATCCAGAAATTGAATGAAGATGAACCCTAGGGAAAAGCTTGGAATCTCTCTCTTCTCTTCTCCAAAAGTGTAACTAACTCCTCCCAAAAATATCTAATTCTAGAAAATGAACTCAGTGTCCTTAACCCTTGCTCCCTTGGTCTTCTTAAGCCTTCTCCCCAAAGCATTTCCCCAAAAGTGGGATTCTTAACTACCTCCACGCCTAAGTCACGTGACTTCTAAAAAAATCATATTCGCGAATCGGCGCGCACGCGCAAGGTGCGCGCACGCGCCGTTGAGGCGTCTTGCGAAGTGCGCGGAGGCGTGATGTACGCGTGCGCGTCCATGAAGGTCCTGGCTTGGCTGCTACTCAAGCCGGCTCGTGGCTTGGCTCTTAGTCTCGGCTTCACGTTGCTCTCATCCGCGCGGACGCGCCAGGTGCGCGCACGCGCCCATGCGGAAATTCCCAAGGCTCAACTCTCATGCTTCTCTCCTTTGCATCCGTCTTCCTTCTCTCTTCCGGTCCATTCCTATCTATATCCTGAAACCACTTAACACACAAGTCACGGCATCGAATGGCATCAAGAGAAGATTAGAAATGTATCTATTTTAGTACAAAATAAGCATGTTTTCATCCATGAGGCAAAACTAGGAAAGGAATGTAAAATCTTGTACTTTCATATAGAAAGTGTGTGGAATCATTGATAAAACCCCTGAAATCAGCACAAGATAAACTCTCAAAATGGGGTTTGTCAGTCTTCTACTAGCTTGCTCAGACACATTAGGAGGATTAATAACATTGGAATTAACCACATTGTTATTGTTAAACTCCACAATGGACTCTTCAACTTCCTTCTCAATGTTGTCCGTGAGATTCTCAATAGCTTTATAAGCTCTAGCCTGCTGTAAACACCTTCTTAAGGTCCTCTCAATCTAAGGATCAAAGTCAAGAAGAGGTTCTTTGTTCCTGTTCCTGCTCATAAACAAACAAAAAATAAGAAAAGGTGGAAATCTCTACGTCAAAGTCAAGAGAGTTCCCCGTAAGGTAACCCGAGTAAAGGAAATAAAATAAAATAAACTAAATAAATAACACCAACAATTTCGAAAACTAATAAGAAAAAAACCCAAAATTTCAAAAGTAATGAGGAAAAATAAATAGGAAGAATAAAATAAAGAAACTACGGGGATACCAAACTTAATTTTTTTCAATATAAGAAAAATTTTAAATTAGTTCTAAGTAAATTTTTGAAAATTCAAAGAAAATGATAAATAAAATCAAAGTAAAACGGCTAATCTAAGCAATCAAACAATGAGTAGTTGTCAATCACAGTCAATCTCTAACAACGGTGCCAAAAACTTAGTGTGGAATTTATAACCCACAAACTAACCGGCAAGTGCACCGAGTCGTACTAAGCAATACCTCAGGTAAGTGAGGGTCGATTTCATGAGGATTAACGGACCAAGCAACAATGGTTGAGTTATTCACTTAGTCGAACAAGTAGAAAATGATGTTTTGGGGTTCAAGAACATTAAACAGTAATTCAGATGAATAGGAAAGAAAACAGTGAAATTGGTATGAAGACTATGTGAGCAAACAGTTAAGGTTTCAGAGATATTTATTCTGGATTAATATTTCTTACTGATGCGTGACCATCTTGTACCTATTATTCCCTCATTTTCTAGTTGTTTTTTATTATATTTTAGTGTAAAAATCCTCTTTGGATGCTACTTTGAGTTGTTTTGGTATTTTTATGATTTCAGGTGAAATTCGAGCGAATTTGGCAGAGTTTTGTGAAAAAGTAAATGAAGAAAGTAGATGTTGTCAACCCTGACCTCATTGCATTCTAATGAGTATAACTTGAGACACAGAGGTCTAATTGACGCGGTTCTACTGGCGTTGGAAAGACAACTTTCAGAACTTTTGAATGATATATAATAATTTATACTTTTCTTCTAAAATCACTGCCAAATCTGGTGCTAAACGCTGAGCCAGGAGTTTAACACCCAAGAGGGACAGAACCAACGCCAGAACTTCCCCCTGCCGGCGTTTAACGCCAGAAAAACTCCAAAAACAGGTCAAACTCCCCCAAGGGAGCATCTTTAATGGGATTTAGCTTTTAATAGCTATCTTTTATCTTATTTTAGTTATTTTTAATTACAAACAAAATCTTTTAGATTTAGAATTGAATATTTTATTTTAGTATCAAATAAAATTAGGTTAGTATAAAAGAAAAAAGATCACTTAGGATTCGGATCTTCTTTCTTCCACACGTTTTTCAGAATCCTAGTTTTTCTGTAAATCATGAGTAACTAAACCTCCTGGTTAAGGTTAGGAGCTCTGTTTATTTCTATGGATTAGAACTATTATTCTTCTATTTTAGTTAATGTTTTTATTCAATTTTAAGGATTGTTTTCGTTCTTAATCTTATGAACTGGGTGGAATGAGAGTATGACTATTTTCTACATGAGTTCTTGTGATTCTTGAGAGAGTTATCTTGCTTGAACTATGGCTTGAAAACAAATTCCTCCTGAATTGCTAATTACACGAACTAATTGGGGTATGTGACATAAAATCCTGTTAGCTTTGAGCAATTAGGGTTTTTGTGGCGTTAAACTAGTTTTCTGAACTTAACCCTCTAATCAGAATTAAGTGACCACGAGAGTGGTGGTTAATGAAGGTTAGAGGAGGCTAAATCACTAAGATATTAGGGTTTAGACATTTATAGTTTGTCATAGAATAAGTCATGCATTGTTAAAATAGTTGGTGGTGCGCGAAATTGTGAACTATACTTTTTCACAACTCTCATAATCCCTGGTAATGGCTCCAAAAACTTGGTGCGCTCAATACCATGGCATTACACAACTTCGCACAACTAACCAGCAAGTGCACTGGGTCGTCCAAGTAATAAACCTTACGTGAGTAAGGGTCGATCCCACGGAGATTGTTAGTAATGAAGCAAGCTATGGTCATCTTGTAAATCTTAGTCAGGCAAACTCAGATATATATGGTGATGAACGAAAATAACATAGAAGATAAAGATAGTGATACTTATGTATATCATTGGTGTATGAGCTTCAGACAAGTGTATGAAGATGCCTTCCCTTCCGTCTCTCTGCTTTCCTACAGCCTTCATCCAATCCTTTCTTACTCCTTTCCATGGCAAGCTCGTATAGGGTCTCACTGTTGTCAGCAGCTACCTCCCATCCGCGCAGTGAAAGCTAATGCACACACTCTGTCACAGTGCTGCCAATCACCGGTTTGGTTCCCTCCCCTACCGGAATAGAATAACTCTTTTGCGTCTGTCACTAACGCCCAGTAGGTTACAGGTTTGAAGCACGTCACAGTCATTCAATCATTGAATCCTACTCAGAATACCACAGACAAGGTTAGACCTTCCGGATTCTCTTGAATGCTGCCATCAGTTCTTGCCTATACCACGAAGACTCTGATCTCACGGAATGGCTGGCTCGTTTGTCAGGCGAGCACTCGGTTGTCAGGCGATCAACCATGCATCATGCAATCAGAAATCCAAGAGATATTCACTAAGCCTCGGATGCGTGTAGAACAAGAATGGTTGTCAGTCACCTTGTTCATGAGTGAGAATGGTGATGGGCGTCAATCATCACCTTCATCATGTTGAAGAACAAGTGATATCTTGGATAAAGAACAAGTGGAATTTGAATGGAAGAACAATAGTAATTGCATTAATACTCGAGGTACAGCAGAGCTCCACACCTTAATCTATGGTGTGTAGAAACTCCACCGTTGAAAATACATAAGAACAGGGTCTAGGCATGGCCGAATGGCCAGCCTCCCAAAGGTCTAAGATAGCATAAAACAAAGATAGCTACCAAAGTCTCCTTGATCTAAAATTGATCAAAAGATACTCATACAATAGTAAAAGGTCCTACTTATAGAAAACTAGTACATAGATGAGTAAATGACATAAAAATCCACTTCCGGGCCCACTTGGTGTGTGCTTGGGCTGAGCAATGAAGAAATTTCGTGTAGAGACTCTCCTTGGAGTTAAACGCCAGCTTTAGTGCCAGTTTGGGCGTTTAACTCCCAATTAGGTGCCAGTTCCGGCGTTTAACGCTGGAATTTCTTGAGGTGACTTTGAACGCCGGTTTGGGCCATCAAATCTTGGGCAAAGTATGGACTATTATATATTGCTGGAAAGCCCAGGATGTCTACTTTCCAACGCCGTTGAGAGCGCACCAATTGCGCTTCTGTAGCTCCAGAAAATCCGCTTCGAGTGCAGGGAGGTCAGAATCCAACAGCATCTGCAGTCCTTTTGAGTCTCAGAATCAGATTTTTGCTCAGGTCCCTCAATTTCAGCCAGAAAATACCTGAAATCACAGAAAAACACACAAACTCATAGTAAAGTCCAGAAAAGTGAATTTTAATTAAAAACTAATAAAAATATACTAAAAACTAACTATATCATATCAAAAACATACTAAAAACAATGCCAAAAAGTATACAAATTATCCGCTCATCAGTTGGTAAGAAATTTTAATTCGGAAAGATATACACCTCCGAAGCCATAACTATTTTCTCATATTGTTTTCACACCAAACCCTTTATTTGCTTTATTTACTCTCTTCTTTATTGTTTATGCGAATTACAACTCACCAAACCTCTTTTTCTTTTCGCCTAACTAAGTCCAACCAGACAACCATTGTTTGCTCAGTCCAGCAATCCTTGTGGGATCGACCGTCACTCACCTGGAGTTATTACTTGGATGACTCAATGCACTTGTCGGTTTAGTTGTGTGAGTTCTCAATTTGCGCACCACTTACCAACTACTTTAATCATGCAAGATTCAATTCATGGTAAATTGTAATTGACTAAACTCTAATTACTTAGTGATTTAGTCTCCTCTAATCTAATCAAACGCCAATTCCTTGGTCACGCAATGTAGATTAAAAAGTTAGGTTCAATTCTAGTTTATTAGACACAAAACCCTAATTACCCAAAAATAAGAGGATTATATGTCACGTATCCCGTTAAGTCCAAACAATTAGTGGTTTAGGAGAAAATTAATTTCAAGCTAGTAGGTGAGATAACTTTTCTAAGAATCAACAAGATTTCATGTAGAACAAGAGTTATTTTCCAATACACAAATTCATAAGATGAAGAACGAAAGTAATCCTTAAATTTAAATCAATACATAATTAAAATAGAGTGACAATAGTATTAATTCATAGAATAAATAGAGCTCCTAACCTTAACAATGGAGGTTTAGTTGCTCATGGCTCAGAGAGAAAACTCAGATTCAAAAGTGTGTGTAAAACTAGAATGAGGTAAAGGAGAAAAGAGAGCCCCAAGGGGTTAAATCTTTTTCCTTTTATATCTAACCTAATTGATTTAAAAATAAAATAGACTAATCACTACTAAAGCCCAAAAGATTGTGTTTTTAAATAAGAATAATCAAAACAAAATAAAATACGATAAATATAACCCAAATTTAACTAATGAAGCCTCTTCATAAAAATTGGAATCGCGCTATTAGCGCTAAATGCTAGGATTGGCATTTAGCACCCTTGGAAGCAGTAAGCTTTCCACTCGTTGCTGTCTTCCTGGCGTTAAATGCCAGGATCGGTGTTTAGCATCCTTCAAGGCAGTGAGCTCGCACACGTTACGAGGAACCTGGCGCTAAATGTCCAGGTCTGCGTTTAGCGCCAGCTTCACAAAATGGTTGCACACGTTACAAGGTGCTTGGGCGCCAAATGCCAGATGCGGCGTTTAGCGCCAACTCAACAGAATCAAAATTCTTCTCTTTTCTTCTGCACAGACTTGGTCAAATAGATCCAAACTTCACATAATGGTTGCACACGTTACAAGGTGTTTGGGCGCTAAACGCCAAATGCGGCGTTTAATACCAGCTCAACAGAATCAAAATTCTTCTCTTTTCTTCTACACAGACTCTGTCAAACTGATCCAAACTTCACCTGAAATGATAAAAACAATGGAACGATTTAAAATAGCATCTAAGTAAGCTTCAAACACTAAAATCTCAATAAAACTAAATAAATTCATATCTAAAATAATAAAAAATAAAAAAATGCTCATGCATCACGCAACTAACCTCTGTTTTAATTTCCACCCCAGGTCACCACTATTAGTTGCTGGCTTAGATCACTGTCTCATTTATTTAATATATTTTGTTAAATTTAAAAGATACTATAACTAACGTAGCTTATGAATTTAGGATTTTATTTTGTCAATAGTCCATGACCAACTATCTTCTTATTAATCGAAGTGTTTTTGGTATTCAAACAATGTAATACCCTAATATTCAAATCCTTATGCTCGAGTCATAAGTCAATGATATTACGGTGGTATGACTCTCAGGTGGATTCCTAATACATAATTATAAGTATAATTGAAAGAAATATTAATTGAGAAGTCTGAAAATAGTAAAATAAAATCATGAAGTCGTATCACTCACGCATCGACAACTAAAAGTTAAAGCTTGAAGTTGAAAGCGATATACAGATAAAGGCATAAAGGAGATTACGAGAAAGACAGTATATAGACATATAACATAAGTAAATAGCCACTAGTCGCGACTCGCCAAGTTTAGGCTAGCTAGAGTACAGTATAACAGTAGTTGACAACAGTATCTCCTAATCTCTCCCAAAAGAAACATAAGAGCCTCTATAGGCAGGTTCAAAAGAGTTCAATACAAAATATAAGCTTTTCAAAATAAAGGTGGAGAGATTCTAAAAAAATATAAAGTAGAGAATATAAAGATCTTCGCCATCTCTCAGATGAACCATGGCTTACCTCTGAGTATCTGGACCTGTATCTAAAAAATAAGAGATATATACGGAATGAGAACCTCCGACCCATGGGTTCCCAGTACGATAAAAGTGCCAAATAAATACAATGCATTGCAATAAAAACTCACTAAACATCCTAAAATTTCTTTCACCAAATATTCACACTATGTTCTCGCTAATCCATAAACAGGCAATTGTCATAAGGGAATGCTAAATCTAATTCATATCTTTCATGCTTCCCAACTTTCTAACTTTCCAACAAATTAGAATCAGAATCATAAGCCAAACCATCACCAGTTATTTTGTCTTAGCAATTCTATATTGTTACCTCATATCCTCACCTAGAGCAAGTGAAATCACTTCACTGCGTCTACCCAGAGAACTCGATTACCTCATTCAATAATCATCATCATTATTCAATTACATCATCAACTCATCTCATCAAGAACAACCCTCAACGTCCACTGACACCAGCATGAAGAACCTTTCAGTTGTACAAACACAAGCAATACAGGCAAGTAATACACAATTAAAGTACAAGTAGAACAAGTAGCACATAATCAGGTAACATAGCATATATGATATTTCAATCCAAAACAAATAGGCAAACCCAAACAATTCAAACATATGCAGCTGATGTATGCCTGCCCTATGGCTGATGAGTCTCATCTGTCGGTTATAAAGCCAACCCGACAAGTCCTGGTAGCTAACCATTGGATAGTCCCTCTGTCGTGTATCCCCAACTCGAGTAATTCTCAATCATGAACATAATCATAATCATAATCATACAACACCCACACTGATGTTTATCCACGGGGGAGAGCTCATCCGAAACTTTCACAGTATCCGGCCGCACTTACGACATAGGGTCAGTAGAGTATCGAGTCTTAACCTGGAGCACGTGGTGGCTAGTCACTGCTTTCATCCAGGAAAAGTCGTATCTCAGATAATCATTTCACATTCATTCACATTCCATAATCATTCATCATAACCATATCGTCACTTATACATCACATAATTACATATTTTATACATCACTCATCATAACCCGGGGCAAGTGGGACGAAACCACAACCCCTTGTGTCCACCCGGGGAGCCTCTATACTAACTAACTTGGAGCAAGTGGGGCGCAACCACAACCCTTGTATCTATCCAGGAGGTACGTTCTCATATGCCCAGGAGGAACCAAGGAGGGGATCCTAACCTCCCACCATCTCGCTGGGGGCAATTTTACATTACCAGGAGGAATAAGGAAGGGGTTTCTCACCTTCCTTCATCTCTCTGGGGTCGCACTTTCGAGAAAGAGAGCTCAAGATAAAACAATCATTCAAAACCATATTTTTATTTCCAACCATAAATCAATATTTATCATAGCCATCCGGCTCATAACATAACCAATAACCAGCCAATAATCATTATTAAATATAACCCTTTGACTCACGGCATACACCGCATTTCCATCATCACACTCAACAACTCATACAGTCATCATTAATCATAATTCATCATTACTCTCCCTTTACTTCACCCTCAAGCTACCACCCTTCCAAGTCCATTCTCATTTCTAGGCCTACTATAAGGCTTTAAGACTTAAAAGGGTGAGAATGGAGGCTTAAAAGTCTAAAATTCGGCTTTAAAAACTCAAAATCAACTTTTGCTGAAAACAAGGTCACGCGTGCGCGTCGCCCACGTGAACACGTGAAAAGTGGAAAAAGGAAGTGACGCGTGAGCGTCGTCCATGTGCACGCATGGGAAGCAGAAAGGTAGCGCGACGCGTACGCGTCAGTAACACGTACGCGTGGGTGCATTTTGTGCTCCTCGCCCAAACCCAGCATAGTATCAACGCAACTCTCTAAATTTTCTACAGGGCACTTGCATCAATACAGCGACGCGTGAGGGAGTAAAAATCGTGGGTGACACGTGCGCGTCGGAGTACGTTTTACCAAAAATTTTACTAAGTTAAAAAGCTACAGAATTACATTTTCAAACCTCAAACTTCCGACACACATAACTTCTTCTACAAAATTCCCTTTTCAGCCATTTCTGAACCGTTGGAAAGATCATTGAATGAACTATCATAAATTTATAATTTTGAAGAATTCCAAACTCTGTGGACTGAGTTACGAACCACCAAAGTTGGTCAAAAATAAGTTTTTACCCAAAAATAGAAATCACCAATTTTTCCAATGTTCACAAGCCAAATTCATTTCCACTCATCCAATTGACCACAACCCAACCACATTCACATAATTACACTCAACCAAAATCAAACATACCTCATCTACGTAATTTTACCCAAAACTATCAAATTTCACACCTCAATTCCTCAGACCTTATTATTCAATAATCAAACCAATTATTCACATATTCAATATGTAAAATCCATCCAATCTCTTATATCATCACACAATACACACATCAACTTACCTTCCTTACCTCTTTCCGGCCTCCGACCCAAATTCACAATTTAGATGCATATTATACAAACCAATATTCATTATCCAATTCATCAAATTCTCAATACACCAAACATACAAATTCACACAATTCTCAACCCAATCATTAATTTACATTACATATCAATTATGCATATTTGTACTAATAATTTACACAATCCAAACTTAATCCTAGGGTCATCTAGCCTAGGAATTCTCATCACACCACATGGTACTTAAATGAAACTTAAACCGTACCTCTTGTAGCTGAAATAACTGAGTCTCTTCTTTGGAAGTCTCCACCAACCTTAGTTCCAAGCCTCACCAACGCTCCTCAAGCAACATCAACCTCCCAATTGTGCACCAAAATCACCCAAAACTCTAATATAATCAATTTTCACACTTATAATCAACCTATGGTTCATGAAATTGATAAATCACGAGGGTTAGAGGGTTTTTTACCTTAACCCACAAAATTAGTTGATGGAACTCACCAATGGATCATACTAGAGCACTCCTAAACAACCAAAATCATAAGATTTCCTCAAAACCCAAACCAAATTCGAATTTAAAGGGAAAAAAGAAAATTGGATAAAGGACAGTGGAATACTCACCATAAAACTTAGATAGAATCGAAGAGGGCAAGAAGAGCGATGCATGGCCGCAAACGGCTCGTCAATTGGAGTTACGAATTAAAAGTTATGGTGATTTGAAGTTTGAGAAGTTAGGTTTTCTTTATTTCTTCTCTTTATCCGCCCCTCCCTCTCGTTTTTAGGGTAAATGAATTGAAATGCTCGTAACTAATGTTTATATATGTTGGGTCTTAGGCCCACTTGGATCCGATTCACTTGCTTTAACCCGTTGGCCCAATTTTAGGCCAAAACCTTTAAGATTAGAGTTTTAAATCGTATTATAAATATTTCTATCTTCCCAAATCATAAATTCTTATTTCTTAAAATTATTCACTTCTAATTAATTTTTTCAGCCACAGTACTGGTTAAATTTATAGTGCACATTTTTATTCAAAAAATTATGTTTTTTGACTCAAAAAAATTCACTGAGTCCAAATATTATATTTAAATTATCAAATTTCAATTGCTAAATTTTTTAACCATATTCGCTCCTATTTAATTTATTATTTAATTAATTATAGTTTGACCAGATTTTACAAACAAGCCTAAAGGCCAAAGATCACAGAACAAAATTAAACCACAAATTTGATAAACCAGGATCGATATATATATTCTTTTCTACTAAATTGTAGAAAAATTTAAGAGTTAAAAATTTAAAATATTATATACACATAAAAAATTAACTTTTTAAATCATTTAATATATCTTTGTATTATAAATATATATGTTATTTAATTTAATTTTAATATATATTTTATATTGACTACTAATTTAATGATCGGCAATGTTAGGAACCAAGAGGGTACCAGCCAAAAATTAGTCAAATGCGTCTGGCTGAATCAAAAATTTCTACATGGATAGTGCTTATATTAGGCATTAGGATGTTTCTTCTATTAAGTATCAGAATGTTTCTTTTTCATACTAAATGGATGTTTTTTTATATATTTTTTGAATTTTTTTTGTTTTGCAAATGTGTGAATGTTTCGATTTCTTTAAGAATTTCATAATTTTTTTTTAATTTTTATAGATATCTAATTATTTTTGTCAACATATAATTGGATATTTCTTTTGTTAAGCATTAGGATTTTTTTTCATATTAAATGAATGTTTTTTCTATATTTTTATAATTGTTCATGATCTCAAATCTTCATTCACTTGAAACTATGGTAGATTATTTCGGCTGCTTGAAACCTTCACTCGCCATGGAAGAGTCAACGCCTTTATTATGAAGTCTTTCATATTTCAATCTATCTGCAATGGTGTATCTTCTAGCTAGTTTCAAGCAAACAATTCCTGTAAATATGTGAAGATAACAAGGTTGAATAAATACAAAATAACCTTCATTGTTGCAAATGAACATAGGTATATGATGCGATTAAGTACGGTGGAGGAGTGACGACGGCGACACAGCTTGAGTTATTGAGTGAAGACGGTGGAGGAGGTAGGCGGCTATGCTTTTTGGGGGAAAGAAAAGGAGGACGACGCTAGTTAAAGAGGAAAGGAGGATAGTGAGACTGAAGACTTACTGGGTCTGTTCCGTGATTTTCTCCCGAAATATCACTAGCATATTTCTTATTCAAATTTAAATGTGATTAATAATAATTTAAAAAATATTTTAAATTATAATTAATAAAATTAATTATAATTAATTAAGTTATTCTATTTTTGACCGATTAAAAATTGGTTCATATATTTTTTTTAACGATTGATTTTTTTATGTAAACACCTAGTATGATTATTAAAAAACTTACACATCTTCGGTTAGCATTTTGTTTGGTAAGCAAACATTAAATAAACAATACATCCTAATTCTAATATGGTATTCAATTGCCAGTCACATAAGCATCTCACTCTCTGATCTATATTCACCAATTTATAAACTTTGTCGGTCTTGGCATTTTAAACACGATTTTGTTCTTAATAATAAAAAGAAAAAGTCTAAGAATAGAGACTTTTACTAAAATTTAGTCAATATTTAATTAATAAAAAAATAAATAATTTTACATTATTAAATATATTCTTACATTATTAAAAATATTAATAATAATTGATTGATAATTACGAATTACAAAATCGGTTAATTTACTAATACTCTTTTAATAAATAGCAAAATTTTACATTCATCTATCTAAATGTGTAGATAAGCTGAGATAGATGTTCACATTCTTACAAGACGTATTTTAATTTGTTCTCCTCTATAACTCACGAGGAATTTCACCGTTAAATTAACGCCTCATCCTTCTCGCTCAAGCACCTTTTATTGCACTAAGATTCCATTTAATATGTATCAAACTTTACTGTATATCGTAATATCGTTTACCAAACTCCTTGAATTCCTCCATTCTTGGTGTCACAGTAGATATGATCCTCTTTTCCTTCCTTAGGTAGTAGCACTTAAATTGAAAGCTCACATAATAAACATCCTCCAGTAGTATTGTTGTTAGAGATCAGATAGACAACAGTGAGTCATTTCTGAAATAAGACAAAAGGATATTAAACATAACATTATATCGATACCTTATTCAAAAACGATTGAGACAAAAATAATATTTAATTCTGGAATTTTCGCACTTTAATTAACATTATATATTTTTGTATTGAATTATTTATTTTGATTCATCTATTGTAAAATGTCCATTAAATTTTATTTTTGTTATATATAATATTCAAACTGGTCAATGAAAGAATTAGGTTAAATTTGGTCAATTCATACTCTTTTCGTTTCATACTATATCTATTAAAAATATCTAGGACATTTAAAAAAAAATTGACTGTTAAGATTGTAGAAAATATAGGAACAAAAATGGTTAGTCCATCTTCAAAATCTAAACTGTTGAGAGCGATGTAATGTTGGTAGAATAATAATAATTAATATATCAAATTGTCCCTAATTATGTTCAAAGCACTGCATTATTGGGGATATAATTACTCTAAATTGGGTAGTAAATTAGCAAACCCTTGTTAAACCACTTTTTTTTTCCATTGACCTTGTACTTGAAGCTTAAAGCAAAGTTGTTTGTTTGACATGACAACTAGCAATAACTAAAGTTTTGGATTTATATGGACCAAACTAAACAAGTCTAAAGAATGAGTACATTCTTCTTTGGTCACATATGCAAAATCTGAAAAAGTTAAGATGTAATAAGAAAGATATAACGATGCTGAATAGATCTTGATGATCATCAAAGACAACATTAAAGCAAAGAGATAACATGAAAGAAGGCTTAGAATCAATCAAATAGAAAAGGAATGGTAATGTGGTGACAAAAGTATACTCTCACCAGATATATGGGGATCATTGCTGAGTAATTATTACGTAAAAAGTTAGGTTAAAAGCAAAAGTTCACTAATTCAACAAAAACTAAAACGAAAGAAAAAAGAGAGAAAGTAAAAAAAAAACTAACAACGACAACAAACGCACAAGGAGGCAAAAAAGAGAAAGAAAAAAGAAAGAGAGAAGGGAAAAAAAAAGATGTTACCGAACCAACTGAATAATATAGTTCTGCCGCTTGACTTTACCTTCGAAAATTTTCTTTTATTTCTAGTCTTAAAACTTATTAAAAAATTTTAATTTTAATTTATTAATAGTGTAAAATATTGCTGAGGAAGTGTAAAAATTTAATTTATAAGTTTTAAAAAGGTAATAGAAATTTTTTTTATTTAGACTCTTACAACAGCAAAAGATTAAAATTGAAAAAGTCAAAAAAGTGACATAAGATTCTGGTTCAATTCTAAAATATAATGAGGTTTACGTTTAATCTTTATCATAATAATGACAGAATTTTATTATATTCATTATCAGTATTATAAGTACTAATTTAAAGACCAAGACCAAGAACAAATGAATCAAACCGGTCCTATCTTGGAACAAATGAAAGTATAATTCCAAATTTCACAAATCAAAATACCAAGATCAAATAAAAATTAATGACAAAGACTCAAACTTAAGATGAAAATATTTTGACTTTTCTTTCTAATTAGTGTCTTTTCTCTCATAGGCCTTTTTAAATTAATCTCTTACAGAAATATAAACTAAAATTAAAACTAAACTAAACTAAATTATTCAAATTGAAACCTAGTAAAAAAGAATTATAACACTCAAAAGTGTAGATATTGTTTTGAATTTTTTCCTTAATTCTTCTTAATAATTAGTCTTCTTTTTATAACAAACGCAAACTTTATCATTCTTACTAGTCGTTGCTATCAATTATTTCTCCGATCATTTCTTTTTCTATTAACAGCGATAATCGCTTCTATATTCTCCTCATATCTTATTTTTAATGGTTGATTCTTTTTAATTATAACCGAATCAATATTTAAACCAAATACCAATCCTAAAACTTTATTTCACAATCAATATAATTAACACACAAATTCAAATCAATCCTTAAACAATTCAATCAAATATTTATCATCACAACAAATAATAAAATCTTTCTCAACTCAATACTTTTAACCAAAAGCTAGCATATCACTAGCTCTGTTCTCAAGATTTCATAGCAAACTTGGAATGTTTAACGTTCACACTCCAAACTTGTGGGAGGCTATTGAGTGATCATATCATAATTAGGTGAAGTTGATCTCAATTACTTGCTCTATAAGCAATATATTTAGCTAGTGATCCATAATCTACCTAGTTAGTTAAGAATCTACTAAGTAAGATCCCATGGTGGCAAGTAAGTTTGATGCTAGAATTAGCTAGAGTTGTTATAGACTTGTATATAAGCTAGCATTTTGTACTTTGCACAAATATGATTAACTATAATGTACAAAATTATTTTTTGATAGGGATAAATTTTGTTTTGATCTCTAAAATTTGGGATCAAAATTAAAATCACCTTACCCTTTTTTTAATTTAAAATAGTCCTTAACATTAAAAATATTTTTTAAACCATCCTTTTGATCAAAACGCCAAAACCAAACAAAAATCAATGACAAAGACTCAAACTCAAAATCAAAATATTTTAGTTTTTTTTTAACTCATATCTTTTTTCTTATAGGCTTTTTTAAAATAATCTCTTACACAAACATAAATTAAAACTAAACTAAACTAAATTATTCAAATTGAAACCTAGTGAAAAAGAATTATCACGCTCAAAAGTGCAGATATTGTATTTTGAATTTTCTCTTTTAACTCTTTTTGATAATTAGTCTTCTTCTTATAGCAAAGACGAAGCTTGTGATTCTCACTAATTGTTACTGTCAATTATTTCTCATAATGATAATTTCTTTTTCTATTAGCAGTAACAATCTCTTCTATATTCTCCTCATATCTTATTCTTGATGGTTGATTCTTTTTAATTATAATCAAATCAACATTTAAACCAAATACCAATCCTAAAACTTTATTTCACAATCAATATAATCAACACAAATTGAAATCAATCCTTAAACAACTAACCTAACTAAATATTTGTCATCACAATAATAAATAATAAAATCTTTCTCAACTCAATGCTTTTAACCAAAGGCATATCACTAGCTCCGTTCTCAAGATTTGTACAACTTTACGTTCATACGATACACCACGAGGAGATGAGCTCTAAAGGCCATAATAGAGATGAATCGTATGAGACTGAGAGATAAAGTTATGTTTGTTGGAGAAGCAAAATATAGGAGACTGTCAGCTGCGAATGGCACAAAGATGATACAGGAAGGAGGAATTGCTCGAAGAGAAATTGGCCGCCAGCCACAAAATGAACGTGATGATGCTCCGGCTCCCCTAGCTAGTAGTTCTAAGGATTTGAGAAAAGATAAGAAGATGCAAGATCCACATGGAAACGGATGGACAAAAAAATTGGAAGTGGCTGTGGCGAAAGAGAACTTGAACTGGCTACAGAGGAGTTTGATAGGTGGAACAACAACGGCCATTGACTTTGGGTTGCTACAGGATATGGTAGCTAAGAACTTTCCACAAGTTATTCAGGTACGAAAATTGGGAGCTTACAAAGCTTTGCTGACATTTGACAGCCTATTGTATGCTAAAGAGACATACACATTCAAAATGAATAGTCTGATACAAATATTTCATAATGTATGGAGGTTGGACGAATAGGAAAAAAGCGATTCACGAAGAGTCTGGCTAGAGTGTTACGGGGTCCCATTACATATCTGGACAGTGGATACATTCAGGAAGATCGGAGGCCAATGGGGAGAGGTGGTTGGGTGTGATAAAGGGACAGAATCGTGCACCTCGTTTAGTGTCGGCCATGTACTAATTGATACTTGTGTTATGGATGCAATCCATGAATGGATTCATATCAGTCTAGGTACCAGTGGATTCGACGTATTAGTAAAAGAGGTGGGACAAGAGGTCTACAGTGCGCAATGTACATTGGAAAAAAGAACGAAAAAAGATGTCGGATGCGTTCTTCAAAATAACGTAACAAGTAGAGTTTTTTATGCTGATGATACAATGTCGCATGACCTTACAAAGTTGATATGCTATGGAGATCAGGCAGCGTCAATAGTTACGGGAAGGGTACAACAGGAAAAAGAGGATGAGGGTAGATCAGTAATTTCAGAGTCAATTTTAAACGAATGGAGTAATGACCACTTAAAGCTCAATCAAAACAGTTCGGGTAAGAATAAGCAAATTTATGGCAATATTGATGGCTTGGCAGATTTGGTGGGAATGGGGGAGAGTAATGACACTGATTCGAAGCTCACAATCCCATGGAGCTACTCCTGCGACCAGATTGGGCTGGTAAGAAGAAAGCCTAATGGAATATGTATAAGAGACAAGAGAAGGGATCCCAGTGAGTTTAAATACAATAAAATTGTGTTGGGCCATGGAAGCCCAAAATCTTCAACAGCTTGTTTGGTGTGTAATTGCGATGCTGGGCTGGATCAGGAAGCTATAGGTCGGGCTGGCTTAATCCAAGGAAGGCTCCACGAGACTGTGCGGCGGGTCAGGCTGATCCAAGATACGCGACCTGCGATTGCTGATCCACCTGCGCCGCTAGGGAAACCACGAGGGCTTGAGACTCACGGCGGAAACCTTGAAAAGCGAGAAGGTGGAGGATGCCGCGTGATGCACGGTGCCGGAGATGAGGCACGGAGTAATTTGGGAAGCTTGGAACCGGGTGTCCTGGGTGAGTCGAATGGGTCTGAGCGCGACGAAGAGGAAGGATTCGATGCGTCTGTTGGTGGGGAAACCTTGACGCGAAGGTTGACTGACGGTGACGGTGCACTGGTGCTCGCTGGTTGTGCGCCGGGAAGGAGAAGCATCGCTAGTGAGAGGAAGAGTGCAGGAGGAGATAAAGTGGCACGGCCAGAGGCTTACAGGTTGGAAGAACATGTGGCACGGCGGAGGGGGCTGTGACGAGTCCGGAGGTGGTTCAAGGGATTGAGGAGGTAAACGGCCACAGCAACGATGACTATCATGAAGCAGTTGTTGGTGGTAACGCAAATTCAGGGAAGCCAGGCTCGGGAATTGATTCGGCTACTAATAGGAATATCCCGATGCAGAATGTGGAGGAGGAGTATGATGCTAGAGCCAACCATGAAGGGGAACAAGGAGAAGCCAATGAAGATGACAACAGTAGTAATGAGTGTGCAAGTTTGGCCGAACGAATGTTGGAAAACCGGAAGACATGGGAACTAGCAAAAGAGTCTGGAGCAATGTTGCTTAATGAGGAAGACGACATTATGGCTATCCTCCAAGAATAGAATGAAGAGATTGCTAGAAAGAGAAGATTGGCAAAACAGAAGGCTAAAGCAAGACGAAGCAGACCTAAAAATCTCAAAAAGGTGTGTAATTATAATTTAAAATGATTATCAGTTCATGGAATATTAGGGGGTTAAGGGGTGATGGAAAGTTGAGAATGGTGAAAGAACTTAAGAGGTAACATAGGGTGGATATGCTAGGATTGGTAGAGACTAAAAGACAGTTAGTGACAAGGTTTGATGTATCGAAAATATGGGGGAATGGATGTGTGGGATGGGAGTATGTGGAGTCTGATGGTGCCTCTGGTGGTTTGTTATTAATGTGGGATGAGGGTTTCTTTAGAATGCGAAATCGCTATAAAGGTGAGCGACGACTGTGTGTTGAAGGGGTACTGTCAGAGAAGTCTGTTAACTGTGCTTTTTTCCTGGTTTATGGTGCTCACACTAGAGATGACAAATGTGTTGTGTGGGAGGAGTTGAGTTACATGGCTGGTTTATGCCCAGGTGCTATTGTTTTCTGGGGGACTTTAATGAGATTGGACAAGTGGAAGAGAGACAAGGTTTAGAAAGCTTACCTTTGTCGGCACAGGACTATAAGAATTAGGTACATGATATGGGTTTGGTAGACCTGCCAATTTCAGACCGTAAGTTTACATGGTTCAGAGGTCAGTCATGCAGCCGTATCGACAAAGCATTGGTTAGTGTGGAATGGCTTGAAGAATTTTCGGAGACTCGTTTGAGAGGTGGTTCACGAGGACTGTCAAATCACTGCCCTATCATAGTGGAAGAGAAGAGACTAAGAGATGGATCGAGGCCGTTCCGAAGTCTGGATTCATGGTTTACTCATGAAGGGTTTCTAAGAATGGTCAAGGAGGAATGGAGAGGATTGGGAGAGATGCAATTCACCGATAAACTGAAGGCGTTGACGATTGCTTTGGGGAGATGGCACAGAGACAACTTTGGTGATATGGACAGGAAAATTTCGAAGTTTGAGGAAGAGATCCAGAAGATTGATGACATGGTTGGCAATGGGACCTATGATGAGACAGTAGAAGCAAGAAGAAAGGCGTTAGTGAAGTGCTGTGAGAAATGGTATGTGAGGAAAGAGTTACATTGAAAGCAGATGTCAAGGTCGAGGCTTGCAAGGGACATGGATAAAAATATGAGATACTTTCACAACTTAGCCTCGACGAGACGGAGAAATAACAGGATTGATACACTAGCTGTTAATGGAAGGTTGATAAGGAATCAAGCTAGGATTAAAATTGCCATCAGGGAGTTTTACAAAGAATTATATCATCAAGAGAGGTCCCCTGAGGTGGGGTTCAGAGATGGTCTGGTGGAAAGGATCAGCGATGAGGATTCTCTTGCTTTAGAGGTGCTACCGTCACCTGAGGAGGTTAAAGAGGCAGTATGGGATTGTGAATCGTCCAAGGCCCCAGGGTGTGACGGTTACAACATGAACTTGATAAAAAAAGTGTTGGAATGATATAGGCCCGGACTTCATGGCAGCGGTGTTGGATTTTTTTCAATCTTCAAGGCTACCACCTGATGCTAATGTCACATGGGTGGTGTTGGCCCCCAAGTTTACTGGTGCTAAGGAAATCAAAGATTTGCGTCTGATTAGCATAGTTGGGTGTGTGTATAAGGTTATCTTGAAGATGCTGGTTAGCAGAATGAGAGGGGTTATGCCAGGGTTAGTAGGAGAGACACAAAGTGCTTTTGTGAAGGGTCAGAAGATTCACGACGGGACTCTAATTACATGTGAAACGGTTCAGTGGATCAAACAAAGGAAGAAAAAAGCAGCAATAATAAAGCTGGACTTCCAGAAAGCATATGACAGAGTTAAGTGGAGTTTTATAGAGCTTGTATTGCAGAAGATGGGCTTTGGTCAAAGATGGAGGGACTGGGTGATGGAGTGTATTAGCACGTGCTCTATCTCAATGCTGATAAATGGCTCACCGTCCAAGCCGTTCAAGATGGAAAGGGGTTTGAGACAAGGGGATCCTCTGTCACCATTTCTCTTTGTACTTGTTGTTGATGTCCTACATAGGATGATTGGAGAAGCTGTGAGGAATGGGCGCATATCTCCGTTGATGGTTGGGAGAGATCAGATTGAGTTGTCGCATCTACTGTTCACAGATGATACTATTTTGTTCTGCCCTCCAGAGGAAGACACAATTAAGAACTACAGGAGACTGCTTAGATGCTTTCAGTTGATGTCAGGCTTAAGCATTAATTTTGATAAATCTAGCCTGATTCCTATTAACTATGATGAAAAGTGGGTACAACGCATGTGCGATGTGCTGGGCTATAAGCAAGCCAACTTACCTGTTAAATATCTCGGTATCTGGCTAGGCGCAAACCCAAGGTTGGTGAAGACGTGAAAGCCAGTGATTGACAAGGTGGAGGAGAATCTTAGTCTCTGGAATGCCAAGATCCTCAATAAGGCTGGTAAGCTGGTACTTATCAAATCTGTATTAAATAGCCTACCGGTTTATTATCTGAGCCTCTATAAGATGCCAAAGGCTGTTGCAGAGAAACTGATTTCCTTGTAGAGAAGATTTTTATGGAGTAAAGAGGACGGAAAGAGTGGTATGGTTTTGATTAAGTGGGAAGTGGTTCAGGCCCCTAAGAAGTTAGGTGGGTTGGGTTGGTTGGGGATGCTATGATAAGGAATTCAGCTCTTCTGTTTAAATGGTGGTGGAGGTTCTCTAAAGAGGACTGCCCTTTGTGGAAGAGGGTAGTATGTTCTTGTAACAATATGAATCCAAATGAGCTCATGTCCTCTCAAGAATTACCTATCCGAGGTGGTCCGTTGAAGGATATCTGTCAGCTACAGTTCAAGAGTCAGGAAGTTAGACAAAAGATGATTACCGGATTGTCTATGGAGGTGGGTGACGGGAGACGCACTCGGTTTTGGAAGGATGTTTGGATTCAGAAAGTTTCTTTGAAAGACCGCTTTCCAAGGCTATTCTCGGTTTCAAACCAAACAGGATCAATGATAGGGGACTGTGGGTTCTGGGATGGGCTAGATTGGATATGGAATTTTCAATGGAGGAGAAAATTGTTCCAATGGAAATTGGATCTAGTAAATAAGCTTCACCACACCCTGAGGCTGGTCAAACTTGATCTTGGGAGAGAGGATATAGTTGTATGGAAGTATGATAAGCAAGGAATTTTTTCTACTAACTCATTTGTGCAGTTGTTGCAGGTGGAAATGGCTTCGGAGGATATACATAGCTACAACTTTACTAGTACCATTTGGAAAGGCCTTGTCCCACCCAGAGTAGAGTTGTTTGTCTGGTTTGTACTGGTTGGGAGAGTTAACACGAAGGAGAAACTGAATCGGCTTGGGATCATTCACCAACAAGATACTCTATGTGTGTTATGCAACAATAGTGCTGAATATGGCCACCACCTATTTCTTGGTTGTAGCTTTGCTTGGCAGGTATGGTGTGCTTGGTTATCATATGTTGGAATGCAATGGGCTTGTCCAGGTGCAGTCAAAGACCACTTTCAGAGTTGGACTGAGAATTCAAGTACAAAACAGGAGTGTAAGAGATGGATGGTGTGTTTCTGTGCGATAATTTGGAACTTATGGTTGGAACGGAACCGGAGAATTTTTCAGAATAAAAGAAAAGGGGTTCAGGAGATTATTAACATGTTTGCGTTGAGCTACAAGGAGTGGTTAGGTGCTGACCCTCTCTGTTGTTGATGGCAATGCCAGAGATGACGAAGGGGTATATATAGTTCTGTTTGTTCTGGTTAATTATATTTAGCTGTTAGTTTCATACTATGCTGTTGGCCCCTATGCTCCACTTGTTATGTTGAGCTTTCTTTAAAAAAAAAGCTTAGAATGTTTGACGTTCATATACTCCAAACTTGCGGGAGGCTGTTGAGTGATCATATCATAATTAGGTAAAGTTGATCTCAATTACTTGCTCTATAAGCAATATGTTTAACTTGTGTTCCATAGTCTACTAAGTTAGGAATATACTAAGTAAGATCCCATGACGGCAAGTAAATTAAATACTAGAATTACCTAGAGTTGTTAGACTTGTATATAAGCTAACATTTTGTATCTTGCACAAATGTGATTAACCATAATGTGCAAAGATAATTTTTTAATAGGAATAAGTACTATTTTGTCTTCTAAAGTTTGAAGTCAAAATCAAAATCACCTCTTACCTTTTTTTCTATTTAAAATAGTCATCAACGTTAAGCTTGTTTTTAAAGTAATTTTTTTTTTTACCATTTACCCTTATCTGACTAACCCTATCTTTTTATCTCTCTAATCTCAATCCTATCTTCATCTCTATCAATCTAATCAGGCTAACCATCAAACATTTTTTTCGTTTTCACACACACATTCAGATGAAATAAAAAAGAGAAGCAAACAGAGAGAAAGGAGTAAAAGCAACAGAAAAAGTGTCACCAATGCCACCATAACAGTAAAAAAAGAAGAAGACATAGTACTGGCAGGATTGAGTGCCATCGTCGTCGTCGACACAGCAAACAAAAAGAGGGAGTAGAAGCAACAGCGACGACAGTTTCGACAATAGTGGTAGCGGAGGTAAAAAAAAACAAATCTCCGATCTCCTCTTATTTCTCTTTTTGACGAGCTCGAGCTTGAGATCTCTTGCTTTCTCTCCCTCTCCCTTCTCTTTCCCGCGTTCTCACTCTCTTATCAATCAATTTTTTCGACGACCTAATGATAAACCCCATTTTGACGGTTTATCTTGCATTGATTCTAAGAGATTTTAATACCTTTTACCCTCATTTATCCATTGAAATAGCATGGTTTTGTGATTGTCTCCTTATTTGTGCTTAGATGTAAAAACATGCTTTTCAACCCTTAATTTGATGGTTTTAATCTCCCTTTGATTCCACTAGATGCCTTGATATGTTTGTTAGTGATTTCAAATTGAAAGGGGCTAGGAATGGATCAAAGGAGTGAAGAGGGAAAGCATGCAAAGTGGAGAAATCATGAAAAGTCAAAGAAGTTGAACTCGCCCATGGACGCGTGCGCGCACCTGGCACTTGCGCGCACCTGCGAATTACCCCATGGACGCGTACGCGTGCTGTGCGCGTACGCGTCGGTGCTGGTATATGATTTTTTAATGAATTCGCAACCAACGAATTCTGAAGGGTTGTGGGGCCCAATTGCAACCAACTTTGGCGCCAAAGATGCTATTTAAAGCCAAGGATTGAAGAGCAAAGGGGGATTCCATTCATTACACACTCATTAGGATTAGTTTAGAAGTAGTTTCTAGAGAGAGAAGCTCTCACTTCTCTCTAGAATTGGGATTATGATTAGGATTAGTTCCTAGATCTAGGTTTTAATCTTTGCTTTCTTCTACTTCTACATTTCAATTCTTTGTTGTTAGATTCATCTTCTTCTACTCTTTTGTTGTAATTGCCTTTATGTTGTTCTTACATTTTGTTGTAGATCTAGTATTATTCCCTATACATTCTTTCAATTCAATAAGAGGTAATTCATAATAATTGTTCTTCTTTGCTTTTCCATTGTTAATCTCTTGCCTTTGTAGTTAGATCTCTCTTTAATTCTTGTAATTTATGTTGTTTACTTTTATTGCACTCTATGTGTTTGTTAAAATGTCTCTTTTAGTTTTAGTGTAGATTTTGTTCCTCTTGGCCTAGGTAGAGTAATTAGTGACACTTGAGTTATCTAATTCCTTTGTTGATTGATAATTGGAGAGATTGCTAATTGGTTTGGAGTGCACTAAAGCTAGTCTTTCCTTGGGAGTTGGCTAGAACTTGTGGCTCAAGTCAATTCATCCACTTGACTTTCCTTTATCTAGTAAGGGTTAACTAAGTGGTAGCAATGAACAATTCTCATCACAATTGAGAAGGATAACTAGGATAGGACTTCTAATTTTCATACCTTGCCAAGAGCCTTTTATAGTTGTTAGTTTATTTTTATTGCCATTTACTTTCATGCCTCTTATCAAAACCCCAAAACAACTCAAACCAATAACAAGACACTTTATTGTAATTCCTAGGGAGAACGACCCGAGGTTTGAATACTTCGGTTTATAAATTTATGGGTTTGTTTTAGTGACAAACAACTTTTTGTATGAAAGGATTAGCGATTGGTTTAGAGACTATACTTGCAACGAGAATTCATTTGTGAAATTCTAAACCGTCAAAAATCAAATCATCAAAATGGCGCCGTTGCCGGGGATTTGCAATGGTGTTATGTTATTGGTTATTGTACATATGTGAATATTGTGAATAGGTTTATCTTTTGTTTGTTTCTTAATTTTTGTTAGTTTTATTTTGTTCTCTCGTTATGAATTCTCACTTTGGCTTTGAGTTTGGTTCTAATTGTGTTGTAGGAAATGAGAACTTCAATGAAGAGATGCATCAAGGATGGGACAATCAAAGGTGGGAGGAGCCATATGCATATGATCAATCTTCATGGCAACAACCTCCACCAATGCACTATGAAGAAGAGCCATTTTTTGATGCATATCAATCCAATGGCTATGGTGAATCTCCTTGTGACTTTCAAGAGCCACCACCATATGTTTATGAACCCCCTCCTCAACATGGCCCCCAACCACACTCACAAGCCTCTTTTCACCAACCACCTTCATATGATCCTAATCCATATCCACCATTCCAACAACCATATGAGCCATATGAACCACACATAGAGCCACCACCATCCCAACATCACCACTTCCAAGAGCCACCCCTTCCATATTATTGCCAAGATGAACCACCTCCAACATATGAAAATTTCCAACCACAAGATGAATACTACTTTCCACCACAACCTCCCATGGAAAAATACTTATGTCCTTCAATCCAAGAGTCCTATGATCATACTCATGACATCCAAGAGGAACAAGAGTCAAGGGATCATCTCAAGGAAGCATTGGATCAATTTCAAGCAACCATGGAGTGTGTTGTGCAACAAGTGGAAAGAGTGGAAAACATTGAACCACCACAACTCTACCAAGAAGAACAACCTTCCTATTATGAACCCTCTCCGCAAAATGAGGAACCCTTCCACCCACCCCAATCTCTAATAGATGAAACCCTTGGTGTTCTTGTTCAAGGGCAAGAAGAGATGAAAAGGGATGTGCAAAATTTTATGACCGCCTTGGAGGCGGTAACAAATCAATTAGCCTCCCAATGCTTGAACACTCAAGGAACTCCCATGGCTACATGTGGAGAATCAAATGAAGAACATAGCATGAAGGAGAGATTGGAAACTCCGGTGGGAAATAAAGGAAGTTGCTTTGTATTGGAACAATTGGAGAAAGCTTTAATTGTTGAAGACACAGAAGAAGTGGTAGAAGACTTAGGAGATGCGGAGCCTCCATGGGAACATAGAATTGAAGAAAACCCCTCCAAGATGATTGAAATTGATGCTAGGGAGGAAAGTGCACACCTTCCAAGGCATATTCCATATGAAGACTTGGATGGGATAGAGAAAGAATTGAGTTCCCTTGGTGATGTAGATCAAGCATCAAGTCTTAGTGGTGAAGAATCCTTTGAGCATGAAAAACCTTCTCCGGTTGGATTTAAAAGCGTTGAGGAGGTAAATTTTTCTCACCCTCCCTATTATGATTTGAGTAAAGGAAAAGGTTTAGATAAAATTGTTGAACAAAGGATTGAGATCAAGAGATCTTGTGAAGAGGTGGAAATCCCTAGAAATAGAAGAACGAGGGTTGGTTATGCTTCGTCAAGATCTTTGGAAGCATCTTTGCCTAGGTTGCCATCTACACCTTCATTTGAGTAGGTGAAATTCATTTCTACTATTTTTATTATCCCACTTGAATATGGTTTGCTTGAAACGGATGGCCAACTTAGGGAAGTTTGTGGGATGAAGCGTAAGCGGAAAAGGTTTTGTGGTGGGCATTGCAAATCAAGGCTCATTATGGTTGATGCATCAAACATGAGATATAAAGGTTGGAGTAGTGCTCAAATAGATGGGTCTAGGAGGATTGTTGGCCACTATATAGAGAATTCACCCTACTCACCACCCGGTTGGACTAATAATGATGATCAACCTCAAGACGGGTGTGAAAATAAAGTGTGGGACCCCGAATCACAAAAAGAGGATCAACTTTGGGAGCCCCAAGCTTGTGAAGAACTCCATCAATACTTGGCTCAATCCATAAGAAATCTTGGGGCACAATGGAGAACCAAGCATTGGTGGGAGTTCCAAGATGAGTACAAGCACAAGCCACCTTGAGAGAAGCTCCCCATAAGTCCAACTTGAGGACAATAAACAAAAGTGCTAGGTAGGAGACACCCCACCATGGTAAACTCTTTCCATACTCTTTTAGTTTTGTTAATAAGTGAATTGAGTTGCCATTGTAGGTAGATTCTCTCATTTTCATCTTTTGTAAATATTGGTAGAATTAGTTTAATTTCTTTTTTTTATTGTTTTATTGAGTTTAGTTAGTAATATAGTATGTTGAATAAGGTTCTAGGGTGTTTTGGTAGCTATTTGGAGGTTTGGAATGCTTGGATTGGTGCAAAAACATAGAAAAATTTTGAAAAACAGAGCACCATCCACGCGTACGCGTACATCAAGCGTTTTGGACCATCCACGCGAGCGCGCCATGCGTGCGTACGCGTGGATTGAGAAGTCCCACCTTCCATACATTGACCCGAGAGTTGTGCCTACGCCGCGCCAACGTTGTGCCTCTGGCACAAACACCACTCGCGCGTACGCGCACATGACGCGTACGCGCCACTCTCGAAATAAGCCATCGACGCGCGCGCGCCATATAAGCGTACGCACGGATCCCCTTTTCTCAACACTTCTCTTTTCTTCCCCTCTTTCCATTTCTTTCCTTCTCCTTTCGTCTTCCCTTCTTCTACCCCTCATCCAACACTCCCAAACACCATTGATAACCATTTATTTTAGTTAGTTAATTAGTTAGTTGGGTAGTTTCTTAGTTAGTTCTAGTTAGTTTTCATTTCATTTTTTTTCTTTTTTATTATAAGTGTTGGATTGCTATTTTTGTTTACCATTAATTGCTGCTAAGTATTAAAAGGGATGTTTTCTTAACATCATTATGTTTACAATCTTTGTTGGATTCTATGATTGAGGTTATATTTTGCTACTTGGTTTTGAGTTTTTCATGCTTACCTTTTTAGAATACCAAGTGATGAGAATTGCCTTCGAGCTTATAACTCTTTTGAATTGCATGTTGTAGCTAGCCATCATGTGATTTGAATCCTTTTCCTCGATTAGGCAACCTCTTGATAGATGATGTTGTGCATTTACTTTAATGCATTGTATTTCATGATTATATCCATCCATATGTTCGACTTGAATGCTTTCATGCTTCTTTAATGCTTGTTTTACCTTACAAGTTTACTTAGAGCATCTCAAGTACACTAGGATAAGTGAAGTGCATGCTTCTTTTGTGACATCACTTTTTATGCTAATGTGTGTTCTAAACCGCGCAATTTAGAATTCACACACCTATTTGTCATTAATGTCACACTAATTCACTCACTCATTTTTAGTGATTTACCTCATTCCAACAATGTATGCTTCCTTGCTTTTTGTATTGTCTCATCTTATGATGTTATATTTTTGTCTTTCATGACGAATGCACCACAAGCAATAACGGAAGCAAGACTAAGAACACGTAGCAATCCGGAGAGTCGCCGTATTCCCTTGCTCATCTTTGAATGCACCGAGGACGGTGCAAACTTTTAAGTGTGGGGAGGTCGTCCGACCGTTCGGCGATTTTGGGTGACAAATTTCTAATCCCAACACTTTTGCATTTCATTCTAGGATTTTAGGATTTTTACTTGCATTCTCTTAATTTTTGCATATGTATACACAATAAGCTTAGTCAAAATAATGAAATTTTTCAAGATTTCTATCTATAGGGCACCAATTGATTTGAGTGAAAACTCTTCATAGAACTTGCTTGAATTATATATATTGTGGATCATGTTTTGAGCTAAGAACACAAGCTTGTGAGATTTGAGCCTAATGGTGTGGTTACATCCTATAACCACTTATTTTCCTTCTTGTGTGCATTATTCTCTTTCTATGAATGTAATCTTTGATTTGTTTGATTCTTTATGTCCATTATTTTGTGTATACATGCATTTATATGATTGAGGCCATCATTTCATTTGCTCACTTATCCAAATAGCCAACCCTTTTATATTCCTTTGTTAGCCAATTTGAGCCTACGATTAACCCACTTGTTCTTAATTTTAGCACATTACAAGCCTAAAGCGGAAAACAATAAATGTCCTTAATTTGGATCTTTGATTAGCTTAGACTAGTGTGTGTGAGTATCACTCAAGTGTGGGAACCTTGGGACACTGGGTGAATAAAAGTGTAGTTTTGTATTTTTATTGAAATTATTGGAAATTGGGTACATGCTCATGTATTGATCAATTGTAAAACCTTATGCATTGATGCTCTTGTATATAGAAAAAATATGAGAAAAACAAAAGAAAAAGAAAAACAATATGGAAAAGAAAAAAAAAGAAAAAAATAGAAAAAGAAGAAAAAGAAAGAAATAAAAAGGGGACAAAATGTCCCAAAGCAATGTCCAATAAAACTCAATGCATGAGTGTTGTGAAATGAAAAAAAAATACATGAGTATGTGAAAAAGTGAGAAATGGGTAGTTAGGTTAGCTTTGAACTTGTATAGGATGTCATAGGTTAGATAGGAAGTTTAAGCTTATCAAAGATTCAAATTTCAAGCTCACTTGACCAAATATGCATCCTACCTTGACCCTAGCCCCATTACAACCAAAGAAAAGACCTCATGATATATGTATGCATGCATGAAATATTTGTTGATTGTTAGAAGAAAAACAAATCTTAGAAAGCATGATTAAGAGAGAATTGAGAGAATCAACCCTAAACACTTGAGCGAATAGAGTGCAAATACATCCGGTGAGGGTTTGCTGCTCAATTACATGTTTCCACCTATGATCATCTCTTCATGCAAGTTTGTAAAAAAAAATACTTAATAACTCAATTCAATTGTGGATTAGACTTGCTAGTCCTTAGCCCTTGTGCATATATGCTTCTTGGGAATTAATTTATTTTGACCAAGCAATTGCATTCATTTAGATAGTTGCATATAGGTAGATTGCATTTAGTTAGTTCCATTGAATAAATACCATACCCTTTACTTCATTCTTGGTTTAAGCATGAGGACATGCTTGGTTTAAGTGTGGGGAGGTTGATAAACCCCATTTTGACGGTTTATCTTGCATTGATTCTAAGAGATTTTAATACCTTTTACCCTCATTTATCCATTGAAATAGCATGGTTTTGTGATTGTCTCCTTATTTGTGCTTAGATGTAAAAACATGCTTTTCAACCCTTAATTTGATGGTTTTAATCTCCCTTTGATTCCACTAGATGCCTTGATATGTTTGTTAGTGATTTCAGATTGAAAGGGGCTAGGAATGGATCAAAGGAGTGAAGAGGGAAAGCATGCAAAGTGGAGAAATCATGAAAAGTCAAAGAAGTTGAACTCGCCCATGGACGCGTGCGCGCACCTGGCGCTTGCGCGCACCTGCGAATTACCCCATGGACGCGTACGCGTGCTGTGCGCGTACGCGTCGGTGCTGATATATGATTTTTTAATGAATTCGCAACCAACGAATTCTGAAGGGTTGTGGGGCCCAATTGCAACCAACTTTGGCGCCAAAGATGCTATTTAAAGCCAAGGATTGAAGAGCAAAGGGGGATTCCATTCATTACACACTCATTAGGATTAGTTTAGAAGTAGTTTCTAGAGAGAGAAGCTCTCACTTCTCTCTAGAATTGGGATTAGGATTAGGATTAGTTCCTAGATCTAGGTTTTAATCTTTGCTTTCTTCTACTTCTACATTTCAATTCTTTGTTGTTAGATTCATCTTCTTCTACTCTTTTGTTGTAATTGCCTTTATGTTGTTGTTACATTTTGTTGTAGATCTAGTATTATTCCTTATACATTCTTTCAATTCAATAAGAGGTAATTCATAATAATTGTTCTTCTTTGCTTTTCCATTGTTAATCTCTTGCCTTTGTAGTTAGATCTCTCTTTAATTCTTGCAATTTATGTTGTTTACTTTTATTGCACTCTATGTGTTTGTTAAAATGTCTCTTTTAGTTTTAGTGTAGATTTTGTTCCTCTTGGCCTAGGTAGAGTAATTAGTGACACTTGAGTTATCTAATTCCTTTGTTGATTGATAATTGGAGAGATTGCTAATTGGTTTGGAGTACACTAAAGCTAGTCTTTCCTTGGGAGTTGGCTAGAACTTGTGGCTCAAGTCAATTCATCCACTTGACTTTCCTTTATCTAGTAAGGGTTAACTAAGTGGTAGCAATGAACAATTCTCATCACAATTGAGAAGGATAACTAGGATAGGACTTCTAATTTTCATACCTTGCCAAGAGCCTTTTATAGCTGTTAGTTTATTTTTATTGCCATTTACTTTCATGCCTCTTATCAAAACCCCAAAACAACTCAAACCAATAACAAGACACTTTATTGTAATTCCTAGGGAGAACGACCCGAGGTTTGAATACTTCGGTTTATAAATTTAGGGGTTTGTTTTAGTGACAAACAACTTTTTGTATGAAAGGATTAGCGATTGGTTTAGAGACTATACTTGCAACGAGAATTCATTTGTGAAATTCTAAACCGTCAAAAATCTAATCATCACCTAACCAGCGGTAGTGGTGGTGGATTCCCTCGTCGGCGACCAAAATTCTTTAATGTTTAATGTAGTTAAGCTTTATTTTTAATTTAAAAATAAATTTTAATTTTATCCTTCAATAATATTAATTTTTTACAGTAGATAATTATTCAATTATTATTCTAATTACATATAAGTAAATTATTTTTAATCACACTACTTTCATTCTAGATAAATTTATTTTTTAATTTTACTCTTAATCGTATTACTTTTATTCTAAGTAAATTTATTTTTTATTAAGAAAAAAATTAAAAATAAATTAAATAATTATCTGTAATGAAAAAATTAAAATTATTGAAAAAAATAAAATTTATCTAAAAACTAAAAATAAAATTTAATTAAATTAAACATTAAAGAAGTTCAGCATATTAGAGATAAAAAGATATAATTTATACTTTATTGTATATGTATTATTTTTTTTTTTGGAAGTTTATATACTAGACATTCTACAAATATGAGTAAAAATCTTAAATTCGCAATGCAATTCATTCTGTTAAAATTTACTTTTATTTTACTTAATTTGATAATTATTTTAAGAGCAAGTAATGTATCATTTTTATTCCCTAATGTTTTCATTCTATTTAAGTCTTTAACGTTTTAAAATTGTCTTGATTTTGTCTCACTATCAATTCTGTTAACAGATCACTAATGACAAGACAATATTAAGACTATTTTAAAATATTATAAATTTAAATAAAATGATTTAAATGTTAAAAATAACTTTAAAAATTACTCCAAAGAGAATAAAATGATAATTTACTCAAATATTTATTATGTTTACCACTTCGTATAAAATATATTTATCATACGCAAGTGTATGTAATAGATAGGTTTAATTTTGACTTTTTATTTGATAATTTCTGGTATAATAGGTAATGCAACAACAATTTTGGAGCATATGGTACGGTGAACACAAAGTCATATCCGGAAAAAGATATATTTATTTTGGAAAAGTATAGAAAAATAATAAAAATACTATATGAACAATGGATATATCAGATGTTCAATTTAATAGGTGTGCGGATGGTTATCTTAATATTAAGATTTAGGTGGATAATTTGGTAGTGTAATGTGTTTTTATTTTATTGGGTTAATTTTAGAGTCTATTGTTCACATTATTCACAAAAATCATTATCTACCTAGTAAAGTTCATTTATTTTTATTCAAAATTCATGTTTACTTATGTATGTATATTATGTTTATTGATTTGTATAAAATATATTTGTTATAGACAAATGCAATGGATAAATTTAAATTTTTTGGACTGATAGTTTTTAATCAATGTATAATTCAAGAACAATTTTGAAAGAAGATCCATATCCAGTTATATTTTAAAAGAGATACTAAATTTGTATTGTTTCAAATAAAAACAAAATCGTGATATATGAAATAATAATAAAAAAAAACTTTGCACATATATGATCCATTAATATTTTTATTTTCAAAAAGTACCCTTATACGTTACACTGTATTATTACTGTGTTTAACACTACTTTAATCTTTATTCACGTGGTGTCGTTCCCATAATTAGCAGAGATGCTATCATATTAATCAAAGCACACAGTAGACCGAAAGTAGAATTTCTGATTGAAATATCCAGATTTGACAAATTAACGTTTGTGCTTTAATTTTTTGTATTTATTTTTCCTATTTGGTTATTTTTATATTTTTTAAACAAGAATTTAAAAAATCAAAATGCTAACCAAGCATGCGTTATTGTTCTCAAGGAACAAGAACCGGATAATGTGATGTGATTCCGAACCATTAGTTGTACTTCCGTTTCGGGTGCAATAAGAATTGCCCCAGTTATCATATCTTTACCGACACTTACTTCGTCTATATATCAACTAGGGGCGCCGATCTAGTCTTCAAAATTCCGTCTCGATTGAAATACTTTAGAGTTAATTTAGATTAATTTTATTAAATTTAGGATCGGATAAGAGTCTTAAAAATAGACCTGATTATTATTTAAAATTGAGTCCGGATCAAGGTGAATTAAAAATGGATTTTTTTCATTTTTTTAACACTTGAAAGAATAAAGTGTGATTTCTCACATTTAATTCTATAAGTGAGACTAAAAATAAATAGGAAAGAGAGAATAATAAAGAGTGAGATTAAACACTGGACATCATCCAATTTTTTTCACTGAAAAAGATCTACTCCCAAGTGAATTCGACTTCACTTGATCTATGTACACCCTAAAAAGAGTAAAAAAAAAATATATTTTAAATTAATTCTAATATTATGTTATATTAATTATAAGTTTATTTTGTTTTTAATCATATTTATTAAATTAAAAAATAGATAAAAAATATAAAATTAAAATTTATGGACAAATTTAAATTCAATTATAGTTATCAATTTTTTTTGTAATAAGTATTTTTTTATTTTTATAAATAAGTGTATTATAAATTTTTGACATAAAATTTATCAAAATCCAACTTCATTTAATCGAAAGCCAATTTTAGTGTAGCTCAAAAGTAATGTGATTTCATTAGATCTAAAATTGGATATGAATCTTAAAAATAAACTCAATTATTATTTAAGGTCGAATCCAAATTAAATCGAACTCAATTTTATCCGACCTATATCCATCTTTAATATCAACGTTTTGTTGTGTAACAAATGTATTGACTTTGCATATGTTTAACGAATATAGTATAATATTATTATGTTAATTAGCATGTCTGAGAATAGAGTGACAGTTAAGTCATAAAAATTTTTATTTTAAATTAATTAATTTTTTAAAAAAATATTAATTTTATTTTTTAAAATAATATATAATGAACACGTTATATTTTTTTATCATTTTATCATATAAATTTAAAGAATGTGCTTATATATTAACTATTGTGACGTGCTTATATATAAAAAATCGTTACATAAATAATAATTTTTGAAGTAAAATTCTATATATTTTAATAAAATTCGTGATAAATAAAAAATAATTGATAAATGTTATATACAAAAGTAAAAAGATAATGAATTTTTATTATCTAAAAATATATTGTTTTCATGCTTACGTGACAATAATAACTAATAAGACATGCACTATTATAAATAACGAAATATATAAATAACTCAATTTCGTTTCGTACTATTTATTGATGGAAGGACATACATATCCACTATTTATTATCGTTGAGGACTTAATTGATACTTTTTTTAAAAGCTAATTAGATCGATGTCAAAATCTTTAAAGATATAATTATCATTTTACTCTTTATAATTTAAACGGTATCAATTTTGAGATTGAAAAGATATGAGAGAAATATGTGTAAACTAAGAATGAATAGTCAAATTAATCTCGAAAAGATCACTCATTTTTTAAATTAATTCTTACAAATTTTTTTTAATCAAATTCGTCATTTAAAGATTTTAAATTAATCATGTTAGTCATTCTATCACTTCTACTGCTGATGGCGTTAGAATTTGTTGATGTGGTACATTAAGTAACATCACAATACATACTTAATAGTTCTAATTGACTATTAACATTATTAGTTTATAAAATTAGATCTAATCAACTCTAAATAGAGAGATTTTAATGTTTTAAGTTCTCCCTTCTCAATTAGGTTTTGATGTGATCTAATTTTATAAATTTATTATATTAATAGTCAATTAAAATTTATAAATGTGTGTTGTAATGTCATTTAATGTATTATATTAGTAAATTTTGACATTATCAACAAAAAAAAATAACAAAAAAAATTAGTATGACTAATTTAAAATTCTTAAAAAGTAAATTTAATTAAAAAAATATTTCAAAAACCAATTTAAAAAACAAGTGATCCAATAGAAATTAATTTCACTATTTACATATTCTGTAAACTAACTATTGAACATTGAACATGATATGTAGCACCATTTAATGGCATTTATTATAGAGAGTGGAAAAGGCTCCCGAATACGGAAGAGTAACTCATGAGATTTGCCTACATAATAAGCATGACAAACAACTTCATCTACTTCATATTGTAAATTGCCTAAGCTTATTTCTTAGTAGTGCTTCTGAAATTTGTACAAAGTACAAATCATTTTCAACTGTTCCATGAAGCAGCACCTCTTTTGCCTCCTGTGATTTCACACAGTAATGATCATCATGTAGTTTAAAGAGAAAATATTGATGTCCTTGACAAATTTGTTTACACTTAATTCAAATCATATTTAAATAAAGAGTTTCCAACATGATTTATTTGAAAACTTGATCCATCTCCAATTATGACCTGATTACATCCATCATAAACCGATTTCTGCATTAGATTGTAGGATCTAATGTCATATGATGTGTTGCTCCAGAATCGGGATACCAATTCGAGCCACTCACTGTTACTGGTGTAGCTACTACACTTCTTTTTGCCATATTTAATTTGCTCTTGGACCTGAACTATTCTGAACTTGTGAACTGGAATAGTTCCTTGAATCATAACTTCTATCCCCTTCGAATATTATTAGATTTTTAAGAACGAAACAATACTGTATTTATTAAAATAATATTATAAACAATTCAAGAACAATATAATCAAATCAAGCAAAGCACGCGACAGTGTAAAGATACAATAATTAATTAATTAAATGATTAATTAAGCTAGCAAGCCTAGCTGCTAGTATTCAATCACAAGTCTATAATTATATTATATGTAAACTTATTATTATCTTCTTCTTCTAGAAATTAAAGTGTGTTCGATCTATGCTTGTAGTTGTATAGTTGTATGGCACTGAATGGCTGATCAAAGATACAATAATTAATTAATTAATTAACAGAACTCTCTCATCTCTAAAGACCTCTCATTCTCAAGGCCAGTGGCTAGCTTGGCTTTCTTTTTTGTCCCAAATTGTTCCTACAAAAGAAAAGAAAAAGGGTCATAATGCATTAGTAAGAAAAGCAAATGGTTATTATTATTTGGAGGATTTAATTGGTATTAAAAAATCAGAACAATCTAATAGGGTGCACAAAATTAATTATAGAAGAATGATAATTAGGATGGTGGAGTGAGCAGCTAACTTGTCTGTTTAAGTAAATGTCGAAAAATTAAGTTACACTTTGTGTATATAATAATTCATTTGTCAACGATACATCATTAAATAGAACTTAAATGCAGCAGATTAATCTTTAACTTTTCGGATTGAAAATATGGTGGAAACTAAAAATGATAGAAGAATGGTATTAATTAATATATTATTGTGAGTTATAGGGGAAAGGCTTGTATCAAACGTTATGCCATAGAATCTGTAAATCTGTAAAAGAAAAAGAAAGATTTAAAAAAACTCAAAGATAAGGAACTTTGGTTCCTTTATTTGCTCTATTTATTGGCAATGATGGGGTGTGATGAATGAATACACTTTTGCAGAACACTAAGATCTCTAACAATCAAATCAATACAAGAGAGAAAAATAATATAATGTCACCAGTTGGATTACCACCTGGGTTTAGGTTTCATCCAACAGATGAAGAGCTTGTTAACTATTATCTAAAGAGGAAGATCAATGGCCAAGAAATTGAACTTGATATCATTCCTGAGGTTGATCTCTACAAATGTGAACCATGGGAATTAGCAGGTTTCTTTTTTTTTTTGCATTCTTTCTTATAATAATTAATTTCCTTTAGTTTTCTTAAGTCTTGTTTTTTCCTTTTCGTTTTAAAACATGTTATGCATTCAAGTTTTAAACTTCTTATGTCATTTCCAAATCATTATGTCTTAAGTTCACTAGTCAACTAAGTTAATTCGAAACTAATTATACATTCATGTTTCTAATTATTTCTTCCTTTGTTTTTTTTCCCTTTTTTTCTCAAACGATAATATTTGAACATCACTAGAATTCAACAAATAATATTATTCTAAATGACTCAGTACATCATTCACTTTTCTTTTTATTCCCAGTACATTTACATTTCTAAATTTCAAACATAAAAGAATTTTCTTTTTTGATATCTTGCCAAAATAATAATAATAATATATAATACTGATTTTCAAATTCCTGTATACATTTTGAACTGTAATGAATCAATTTATGTTTTTACTTTGTTATCCTCAAATATATTCATGAGATACATTTTGACCTAGCATTCTAGCTACAGCTCTTCAATGTCAAGAACCATTTTATTTTTCAAAAGCCTAAACAATTATTTGATACGCATGCAGATGAATGATTATATATCTAAAAGTCGAACATTTTGCTTGTTTCTAGAAAAATCATTTTTGCCGAGTAGAGATCCAGAGTGGTATTTCTTTGGACCAAGGGACAGAAAATACCCTAACGGATTCAGAACAAATAGAGCAACACGAGCAGGGTACTGGAAATCAACAGGTAAAGACAGGAGAGTTTCAAGCCAAAGCAGACCAATTGGTATGAAGAAGACTTTGGTTTATTATAGAGGAAGGGCTCCTCACGGAATCAGAACTGATTGGGTTATGCACGAATATCGTCTCGATGACAAGGACTCTGAAGACACCACCGGTTTACAGGTATTATCGTTGTCTAATTACACCTACTTTTGGATATTCATAAATGGGCACCATAAGCTTTATTTAGTTGCACCAAATGCTAAGAGTGAAAAATGTTATATGAGAGTTGGTTTCATAAGCTTTCAACCATTTACAATAACCTATATGATTAAAAAAATATTATTTGTATACTAAAATCATTTATTAAAATTATCTACTAATATATTTATGTATAAATATAAGTGCGATTTAGTTTATTTTTTATATGTATTTATATTCTAATATATATTTTATATTGGTGACTAATTTTAGTGTACACATAGAATAATTTATATGATAATCCTTATACGTTAAATGCTAAGGAGATACATGTCCAGAAGTTCAATTATATACTTAAGATAAATTACATTTAGCTTTAATTGCTTTTAGTCTAGCTTAGGCTATATTAAGGTTATATTAACATAACAACCTTGATTTTTCATGTCAAGAAGCCTACTATGCTATATGTATAGGGAAATTAATATATATTTTACAGATAAAAAAAATAACCATAATATTACATGATTAAGTCATTCTAATAATTAAGTTGGTCTAACAATTTATTAACATAATTAAAATCAATTAAAAAATAAAAAGAGGCGCATAAGAAGTAGAAAAAAAATTATTAGATTTGATTTAAAAAAAATATTTACCTAGTATTTCTTTAAAAATAATATATATAAAATCGTCTAAGTTTATGAGAAGTCAGTGAAACTTATTCTTATTATTTTGTTACAGTTTTAATAACTTTTCATAATAAAGTAGCAGACAGACTTAGTTGTTAGTTAGACTTGTATAGTTAATTACTGTATCATATCATAGGTTGAACATAAATTTACAAGTCAGTACAGTCTTTCACAGTTACTTTTACTATTTTTAAAAAACGGTTATTCACTACTTAATTAAAATTATCATTTCTGTGTCTCAGTTTTAGGGGATATATAATTATTAAGCCATGTTTATCATTCTGAGGTGGTGAATTAATTAAAGACAATTGAAGGGAATAATGATGATGTCCTAACAATTTCCGGGTACAAAATAATTAATTAAGGTGTGTCTCAATTTTATTAGAACTCGGAGAAGCTAAGAAAGGGAATGGTAGTTGAAGAAGTGGGGATGAATTAAAGACTTGAATATGATGATGATGATGATGAATAACAGAATTGAAAAACCTTTACATGTCACATCGTACAAAAGTAAATGTTTTTGTTAGCTTCAAAACTGTGGTCTCTGGTGGCCCACTTGACCCTTTTCCTACTTTCAGAAACTCAAACACCCTCTACTCTCTTTTTCTTGTGTGTGTATCCACACTTGTCATCACCATATATTTGACCCAAAAAGCATCAAGTTCCATGCTTAAACCAATTACAAAAGCTTTTTTCTTTCATTATATTATTTTCATTTGCAAAAAAACTTTATAAATTTCGATAATGATGACAAATAACCAAACTTATACTCTAATGATATATAAAAGTTTATTTTTTATCAATTGCATTAATCAATAATCATCTTTGATTTGGTCCGTCTTTTATACTAAAGACAATATTTTTAAAACAAAAATTTAAAAGCAGTAATTTTCATTCTTATTGTGATAATTAATATTACTTCTATATATTTTTATTTTTTTATATAAATATATTAAGCATTCACGTATGAATATCATTAATATATAATTAAGCAGTAGAATTATTGAAAAAAATATTTAACTTAAATTAATCGAATAATTAGTTCACTTTTGTTTAAATATTAAAAGTTCGATTCATATTCAATGTATATAAAAATTTATTGGCCAAATTAAGAGTCATAGACACTAGAAGTATAAGATGTTAAATTAGGACGTGTGTAAACAAATTGCATGCATGGCTTGCATGGGAAGCCATAACTACTTTTATATTATAGTATAGTAATTCTAATTCTTTCTTCTTTCTCTCTCTATCACACTTTCTCTCACATGTTACTTTCTCTATAAACGTATTGCTGACATATTCGTTGCTTGTGTTACTCTAATACTTCTACATGACAAAGTTCCTCTATACTATTGCGCTTCACATTGTCCTCTATCTCTTTTTTATTTTTTGAGTATTAATTAATGTAATGAGACAAAAGTCCTATACTCCGATCCTTAGGATCCAATAATAATTAACTAAATATTTTAAACTATTCCTTTGATGTCTTTGTCAATTGTCGTTGTTATCTTTCTTTTCATCATCATCCCTGTGTGTATGTTAATGTTATCCTCATCTAGAATTATTAGATTCTATTTCTCTAAGCCATGAATGAAGGGTTGTTTTGGCACCGCATAAAGCAACTCCTTCTCCATCACTTTCTCTCTGTGTCGGTCACTTTTTACTTTATTCCTCCAAACCCCAAAATACACCAATTGATACTCATAGTGTACTATTACACCAACATAGAAGCTGAATAAGAAGAAGAAGAGGAAGAAGAATAAGTAACAATAATAATATTAAATAGAAAAGGTGAGGGGATATGAGGGAAAAAAATTAATCAATAGATTCCAATCAATAATGAATGCATTACTTTATTGTTAGGTTAAGCTGTAATATAATTTAATAAAGAAAATAATTAAAGATCAGAGAACTATTAGTCACAAACACTTTTCATAAATATTAATCAATATTATAGATTAATATTATATTTTTATACCATTAAAATAAAAAATTTAAAAATTTAATCAATTTTACATTTTTTTAATATTATGTATAAAAATATATTTGTTAACTAAATATTAACTCAAAATGATAAATTTTGTTCAACCTATTATAATATATGTTCCTCACTTTTAGTAGGCTATGGTGAGTGTCTTCAAACTTGATTACAAAATGGACAAGACATCTAGTATTCTTTGAATGTTCATCTCATGGATTTGTGTGGAGATTGTACTTTACGGTTTGTACGTACACATTTGTGCAGATCTGTTAGAGCCACAATTTTTGACTAAACTGTTTTTGACCATTGCAAACAATATAAGGCCAAAGAAGACCAAAAAGCAATTTGGGAAGAAATTAAAATATTTTAAATTATTGGATCATCATCACCCTACTCAACAATCTTTGGTGTTATTAATACTTTATAATAAATTATATTTATATTTAATTATTGGTGACTTATTTTATTATTGCAGGATACTTATGCTTTGTGCCGTGTGTTCAAGAAAAATGGAATATGTACGGATGTTGAAGAGCAAGTAGGGCATTGTAGTAACATGTCTTCACTAATTGAGAGCTCACAAACCATAATCAATAATAATAACAATAATAGTAATAATAATAATGAGTATTGTGAAACCATGTCACCAGACATAGCAGGGGTTTCATCTTCATGTTTGGAAGAGGAAGACAAAGATGATTCATGGATGCAGTTCATCACAGAAGATGCATGGTACTCTTCTAATGCACCAAATATGGTTGGTGGTGAAGAAGTTTCACATGTTACATTTACAAGCTAATATATATTTTTCAAGATTGGTGGTCAATAATTAATAACTTTGGGAACATCTCATCATATATATAGTAATTAATAAAAAAAATATCTAAATACTTTTTTTTAATTTACACCATAATTAACTTATTTTTATTATTAAGATACTAGTTAACACTTTATTTACTCTAATTATTATGGTTAATTAATTGGTGAGGATGGTTTGGTTTGTTTTTTTTTTTTTTTTTTTTTTTGGGTGGGTTTGTTAGGGGTCATATTATTTTGGATTTTTGTACTAACCTCATCTCGAGGTTACGTGGGTGTTCACCTGTGGAATAAAGAAAAAAACTACCACACACAAAGTGTAAGTTTCATTATGTTATTTTTTTTTTTTCCTCCCTATGAAAGGGATTATAACACTTGAAAGGCAATTGAATATAATACTATAGTTCGATTAAAAAAAATGGCGCTACCAATTTTTAATGTGCATCTTCTCTTACGAGAATTATTTTAAAAGCATTCAAAACATTATTATGTGTATTGGAGTTCGTTAATAAGCACTATGCTTGACATGGTCGCCATTAGAAGAGACTTGAGAAGTTTGTTAAAGATATATGTTGGTTAGTGGTTTCATGATTTAGCCCTTTCAGCACGGTTAATAACATCCTAATATTTTTTAATAAAGACATAAGTTTATTTATGTTTTGCCTCATAAGCTGAAAGAAATGTTATATGTGATATGAATATTCTTACCTTGACCTAGATAGAATCAGTTATAAATTATTTACATATGTATTTTTTGAGTTGATTCATATTTCAATTTGTTTTTGAATGATATAAATAGGTCTGTTGGGTGCTCCATATAACATACCAATAATTTCTCTCATTCTCTTCACTTCTACTCTATTTTATTAATCTTAGCTATATATTTCACAACAATTTATCAACACTACTCTCTACCATTTAGATGAGTATAGGCCTAAGGTAGAAGACCTTAGTGAGCAAGACTAATTGTATTAGATAATTATATTAATAGATATATCCTGAAGAGACCATTGTAGCATTGATTCTTGCAGTGGTTGAAGATTATTATAAATACTAGTCAAGGCGAAAAACTGTTTAAAATATCACTTGTATTAATAATATATTCTTCGATCATTCCCACTGAAAGTTGAAGATAATATATATGAAGCAGTACAGAGATAATGTTTCTAATATTTTAATCCTCAAATATCTAAGTTTTGTAAATAACTTAACTCACTAGTTTGCTTAAGCAAGTATCGGAAATTCGAATCTCACGTTGTATACGCAACAATCTATTGGTCAAGAATAAACCTTTAAATAGTGCTCTGATCCGTCATGGAAAACAAAAAAAGTCTACGTTCTGTCGCTAGAATTGTTTCTTTAGTACGCATCATTTGGCTATAAATAGGAGCTAAAGTGAAACCCTCAATGCACCAAGCAAAGCAACAAAGCAATCCAAAGTTTCGGTATAACTTGTAAGTGAGATTCTACTTGTAACGTAGTAAGTGTAATATTATAGAATTTGGTAAAATTTTAAGTGTTATAAGCGATATAAACTAAGATTTTTTATTATATTCTCTAATACTTACTAGGTATTGCAAATCGTATTATAAACTAAGTGTAATACACTATATTGTAATTACCATTGAATATATTAAATATCATTTCAGAGTGTTAGCGCAAGATATTTTGCTTCCTTTCTTCCTGATTGGTATATTAAATCTATCATTCTTCACGTAAATTATTTACCTCATTTCCACTCCGACTTTGACTGCTCCCTATTCCCTAACAGTAACAACTATAGCTTCAAAGTTAAGTAGCTCATGTCATTCCTACCATAAGAATCACAGGTCTATCGGACAAGTTTAGAACCTTTCGTAGTTTCATGGCATGACCGGAATAAGAGACGTGTTCTTTTTTGTTTTTCCCTCGAACCTACTTATTGTTTTCCTACTATTGAATAGAGGGTATGGAGTTGTGGTATTCAATCATCCGAGAGTAGAAACTAGAAAGTAAGTCAACTTAGTAAACGAAGAAGAATGAATAGCCTATAGAAAACAACTATTGTAGCGGGTTAGTCAAGAACGATTTAAGTTACATCTACACTGAGCAATTACATTGATACCGATTAAATAGTTAAAAGAAAATTCATGAATTACAATTTAATTAAAAAGAACAAGAAAAATGCATAATATCACCTTACACAGTTGCAATCATGTGTTTCATATCTCACACCTTCCATTGCTCAAATTCTTCACAGCTTAACATGAAAGAGCTTGCGTTTCGATGTCCGCCGCCTCCAAATTCCTAAACAAAGAGGCCAAAGGCACATTAGCTACAAGTTTGAGTCCTACAGCAAGTAACATGAACAAACCTGGTAAAAGAATAATTAACCTGTGAGATTGGCGTTGTATCTTCATTTTCCACACTTCTCAGGCTTATTTTAAACTTGTGATCATTTTCAAGCTCTGCTACTTTATATACAATAGCTCCGATACCCCTAAAATTAGAAGTGGATCACAAACATGAGATATGAATTATCGAAAATAGTAAAAAGTAATGACATTTATTTTGGGTCGACAAAAGATAACGAGAATATGAAATTATATAAACTTGCGAAACAAGTTTCAGATCCTGCAATCAGTTCTATAATTTCCTAACCATCATCAAGAATGTAGGCTGAATAACAGAATCATACTACTCCTTCTATTCTCTTTGTTTGTGGTTTGTTACAGAATGTTGAACTCAAAGAACAAACCATGACATTATCCTCAAGTCACTATGCTTCTTAAGGGTGTATTTGTTTAAAGGAAAAGGGATTGAAGTATAAACACATGTGAGAGTTAAGACTACAAACAGAGTGAAGCTTCCTATCTTACAACCTCTATAATAGTTTTTATTTTTTGGGGAAAAAACATGCGAGTTCGTGGATTAACCACTTACACCAAAACCTCTTCATGCCACACAAAAAACTCATTCTATCTACTTTATCAGTTATACCTTATGCCACATGCAAAATTACCACCTTCAGTGACAGATATCCTCTTTTGCCTCAATCGTGCCTTCACATGTCTTGCACCCTATCATCTCTTTGCAGTTAAGTTCCTATTAATACTTCTCAGATTCCTCCCGAACGATAAACTTTGCCTTCCCTAACTTCTTTCTGTCACCTCCACACATCCCACTCCCTTCAGCATGGCCATCAAGAGGACAAGGTGCGGCAAGGCATTTCACGGAACCAGTTATAGTTCATCAACTCATTGATTTCTCAAACCAACTCATCTAGCATGAAATCTGAGCCACTTTTACATTCCATTAATTTTGTTGGGGAGAGAATGGATAGTTATTTAACCTAGTATCTCAAAGCCAATTTCAAGTTTATAATTTTCATATTCCAATCAGGTTTATGTTTGTCAAAAAATAACTCTATTTCTCAACTTCCAAGTATGTCATGTAACAATAAAATACAGACAAACCCATGTCCTTTCAAGTTTTCCATAAAACCTCTACACTATTTGCTGCAACTATAATATACTTAGGATAGGAACAACCAAAAATGAAATTAACGAACCTCAACTTCATTTTTTGGCTTTTAATAGCTAGTTGATGTCCCAATTCACTCCTTAACTCTGAAAGTGTTGTATCTGCATCAACAGCCTCCAATTACATAAAGATAAAGGTGTTGTTAGCAAAAAGATTTTCATAACCTTTTGCCATCTCCTTTTAAGAAGCAAAAGAAAACGTATAAGCAAATCTACAAAACTTATACGGTACAAATTAATAGACCCAAGAGCAACATGAAGTAATTCGCAAATGTAAGTTATGAAGAGGAAACATCAAGCATACCAGGCAACAACCAAATGCACCGTTACCGAGGGCTATCTCATATGACTTGGAGATACAATCATCCATTAGTTTTTGTTTGTGTGATAAGCTCTTCATGCCTTGACTAATAACACAATCCAAGTCCAAAGAAAGCAACTGCCATTATTCAGAAAAAAAAAATAAATAAATAAAATTTTGTCACTTATTTCAAGCATCCAGTAGTCTCATTTATATCATATATTAATTGTTCAATAAAGATATTTTTGGTGCTTCACCCCAAATCCTTCAATGTAGCAAAAAAGACTTGCTTAGATAACATTAGCATATAGCCAATCTTGAGGAACTGAATTTATATCATAGTTTAATTGAATTCCAAATTTGCTTCAGTCTTCACTGAACTTGCACACAAATTTTAAGTTAAAAGAAAGGATAACATCTTCATGCAACTAGAAACTTATCAAACAAAACAAAACCCATATGCATAATAACTAAGACAACACAGACTGCAAAAAGAAACTTGCTGAAGTTGGGAAAGAAAATGTAATCAAATACTTACTTGATCAAACATGGAAGGGTTTTTTCTAACATCAAACTCAATGTTCAAATCCTTCAATCCACTGCTAAAAGCTTTGCTGTTATGCAGTTTCCACCTCCAAAGGTCCCCATCTTCAATGTAGCGAAAGAGTTGCCGAACACGCTCAAATTCATCGAGCACAGACTGGTGCTTAACAGCATCATGATTCATAAGCTTCTCTTTGAAGTAATCCAAGGCGATAGTAGCCCCACTCCTCTCCATATCAATCACTTTATCAACATTCTTAGCCCCCAAATTCTCACTCCCTAGCCTCTCAAGTGCAGTTTTGTGATGGTCCAAAACGATCACACTACATACAATTCAATACACTCACGTCAAATTAAAATCACAAGAATATTATTGAAGAGAGGAGTTAGTACCTTTGAACTTTGGCGGAGATATCTTGAAGAAAATGAGGAGGGCCAACGAAATCGAGAAGGTAGAGATGGGAGATTTGAGTGAGAGGAAGATCGTGGGGGGTGAGAGGGCGGTAGACGGTGTTGGGGAAGAAGAGTGAAGGGAGACAAGTTGCCTTGAAATAGAGGTGTGCCGCCAGAGCAGCAAAAGCACCGTCCGGACATGGGTAGTGGTAAAGTATTGCTGCCGCTGCCATTCTTGAGTTTCTTGCGGTTGCAGTTCCAGAATCTATTAATTAGTTATTAAATATCTACGATCAAGGCGGATGTTACAATACTTCCTTAAGGTTTGGAGTTTTGAAACTCCTTTAAATTATTAACATTGTAATGTACGTTGGCGCAATATCCTAGAGAATTCCATTAATGAAGTTTTTAATGTATATTGATAAAATTATTAATTAATTAATATATTTTTTTTTTTGTAAAACTACCAATACATTAATTATAACTTTTAAAATATATTTTTAATAAGATAGCAATTATGATTATTACAGAAAATTTTTTTGATGATTTACTATTGAAAATTTAATATATTCTATTGGTATATAAGTTATTAAAATTATTAAATTTATTTATAAATTCTAATTAATTAATAATTTTTATTTTTATTTATTTTAATTATTTATTTGATATTATAATTTATCTCATAAAATTTAAAATTTTTAAATAAATAATTTAATTATTTTAATTATTAAAATAAATAATTTATAGCGTACTTACCAATTTACACTACGTTTATTTATTTCGTTTATATATATATATTTTTGTCAATTTTTATATATCTTGTTTACACATAAAAAATTATCTCGTTTATAGTATAAACGAGATATATGTATTTATAAATAATAAAATATAATTTTTAAAAATAAAAAAAATATTAATAATTTAAATTGGATTAAACTTTGTAACAAATTTTGTACAACCAACTTAAATAGAAAAAATTTTATATTCTATGCCGATAGAGTCGTGATCTTCATTAACTGTGTCATCAAATAAATCACCTATATTTAAATTATATTTCAAACTTTTATACACTCTCATGTGACAAACAAAATTTGAAATATATATAATTTAAATTTAAAAATTAATATTCAAGAGGGTACATAAAAAATTTAAAAATTTTGTCATTTAAAAATTTGAAATATTATCTGAATTGCTTTAGTGTAAATTCTAACTAATTTTATCTTAATAACTGTGTCAACAATAGGCAGTTAACGTTGCACTTATGTGCTTTTACAGTAGACGTGTTAACGTGTCCATATTTTCTATTATTTAAAATGGACGGTTTATCTTTTCTATTATTTAAAATCGTTTATCTTTTCTATTATTTGAAACATTCCATTTTTACAAAATTTTGTCTAATTTAAATTATTAATATTTTTTATTATTTTTAAAAATTATATTTAATTATTTATAAATACATATATATCGTTTTATACTATAAATGAGATAATTTTTTATGTGTAAACAAGACATATGAAAATTAAAAAAATACACATATGTAAACGAAATAAATAAATATAGTGTAAATTGGTAAGTACGCTACAAATTATTTATTTTGGTAATTAAAATAATTAAATTATTATTCAAAAATTTTCAAATTTTATGAGATAAGTTATAATATCAAACAAATAATTAAAATAAATAAAAATAAAAATTATTAATTAATTAGAATTTATAAACAAATTTAATAATTTTAATAATTTATATACCAATAGAATATATTAAATTTTCAATAGTAAGTCATCAAAATAAAAAATTTGGTAATAACCATAATTGTTATTTTATTAAAAATATATTTTAAAAGTTATAATTAATATATTGGTAGTTTTACAAAAAAATATATTAATTAATTAATAATTTTGTCAATATACATTAAAAGCTTTATTAATGAAATTATTTAGGATATTGCACCAACGTACATTACAATGTTAATAATGCAAAGGAATTTTAAAACTCCAAACATTAGGGGAGTATGGAATCGGTTCCCAATACTCCTGGAAGGTTTAGAGTATTAAAACTCTTCTTAAAGAGTTAAACAAAAGTTAATGTATTTGGAGTTTTAGTACTCCTTAATTAAGAAGAGAGAATAATCATCATTTAAGGGAACCGATTCCATACTCCCCTAATGTAACATCAAGCCTACAATCAACATCAACATTTAAAATCTAAAAACACTTTTGATTCATAATCCTTGTATGAATTTAAATTTATTCAAACTCTGCTTCGGTTTAAAATTAAAATTAGATTGCTTTTATTCATTTTTGACAAAAGAAGATTATAGGTGATTTGGGCCTTTGGGCTACCAAAACACACAAAATTAAATCAATAGAAGAATATAATTGATTTAATTAAAAGGTTTAATTATTCTTCAAAATCTTTAGTTTCATCGAATTTTCAATTAGGTCTTTATATTTTTTTTTTCAATTGGGTCTTTATACATTAATTTTTTTTAATTTAGTCCTTATTAACGTTAAACGTCAAAAAAATGTTAGTAAATTGTGAAATTATTTGTATACCCTTAGGACCTAATTAAAAAAAAATATATAAGGACCTAATTGAAAATTCGATGAAACTATAACTATTCAATAAAAGATATTCCTATAATCCCTATTCAATTATTTTACGACATGAAAGATATTTTTATAATCCTTTTTATTGTGTTACTATCATTTCTTTGCTTATTTATATACAAATTGTATCAAAGATACCTTCTCTTCTTTTTTTTTTTACTTTTAAATCACTTTATCTTAAGAACATACAAAAAAAGAATGGATAAAATGAAGCAAAAATACTAGTATAAAATTCAGTTTCATCATTCAAGTATTTATTATGATCATGTAACATTTTACATTTGTGTGGATTTATAGAATATAGTTTGTATCTTTATCATATCATGGTACACCATAAAGAATCACAAGGCTATGTAATTTGTGTTATTGAAATTTGAAATCTAAAAAACGAAAACCATATAAAACGTAATTTGAGTGTTATACAGATAATCTAGAAATCAGTTCTAGTGTGTTGCAACTTCCCACAACCAGCATAGGGATCAACAATAAAGAGCAGACTTGAGTTCATCAGGTGTTCCAATAAGATAGTCTTTTTCACTAAAAATTTCAATCAAAGCATGGTAGCCTGCTTTCGAAACAAAGAAAATCGGAGCAGGATCATCTTTGTGAGGTCCATTCATCTCTTCGGGAATTCTCCGGTCACCGGTCACCACCATATACCCCTCCATTGTTGAAAACATTCACTACCATAAGTAATATTACTGAACTAATGTCTGGATTGAAAAAAAAAGATAAGACATAAGGCAATACATATTTTTCAAGTATCGACAAAAGATAAGACATATAAGGCAACAGTCTAGAATTTGGGATTTTAATAGAAATTACACTAGCTTATGTAATCCTCTCTATCATAGAATTACTAGCTATGGACAGAGAAACATAAAAGAGTTCATGGAAGATCCTAGTTCAAAACAATGGTAGTAAAAATTTCATGTATAGACTAAAATAAGAACCATTCCATTATATGAGGATGAAAATGTAACTAAAGCTAACGGCATCAATTCACGTAACACAATGGAAGGGCAATTAAATAGATAAACATAAGCATGGGTTCAGCAGTATCTACCTTAACTTCAATCGCACTAAATCTGAATCCAAAATTCCCTTCAACTGCAACAAGTCAATGGGGACAAGCTACTGCAGCCGCAATGCAATAATCGAGGCCAACCCCTATAGTCCCCTAAGCCCCTGCATCCAACCTAGTCATGTGCTCTGTCTGAGCCAACACAACCCTACCTACATTCATGGTGTTTGCACCCTCGGACACCATTACCGGAGCCGGCTTCCGACTCCAAAAATTGCATTCTTATGATCCTCATTGGCGTTAAGAAATTCAATGGCAGAACATCCTTAACAATCTAAGCCTCCATCTTTGCCACATTATCCTTAGACTTTTTTCATATAGCTTCCACCCAAGGGTGGTTCCTGGTTAAACAAAAAAGGATCATCTTTAATCTCCTTATTCAGAGTCTCCATAACTATTTTCTCATTACCAACCAAAACCAAATAGGATTTTCTCAGCTCAATCTTTTCCTCACTAATATATATATATATATTTTTTTTGTAAACCTTAAACCATTACAATAAAATTCAGGTCAGATTTAGTATCTTTCAGAGCTGACAGCGCTTCTAAAATCATTGCATTGTATCTGGAGAGAAGATAAACAAAAGCAACCAAGTCTTAAAATAATTCAAAAGTCACAAAATACCTTTCTTATTTTGTTAAGACATACAACCGTTTTAATCAGAATTACAATCTTAATCCACATCATTTAATTACAATAATCCATATAAAATTAGTGACATCAATTCGCATGCCGCAGAGGATTCTTAGCATATTCGTCATTTTGAGAGAAATCACCCACAGCAATAGAAGGATCAGGTTGATGATGAATCATAGTCGTGACAGGGGTAGCATCTTTCCCAGAAACAATAATGGCATTACCAGCAGCAACTGCGGTAGCATCAGGGGCCGCAGCCTTATTCTAGGAATCCTAGATTTTTCTTTGGATCCTTGAGTGCCATTGCTCAAATTTCGTCACTTATCCTGAATTACCACAAAAGAACAAGAATTAAAAATTCTAAAACCCTTACTCAGTTTTCTCAAACTCAAATTTCACCACTTATCCAGAAAACGAAATACATGAAGGGGAATTAGACATATTGCGGTGAAATTTAAAACCCTAAATTGAGATAAGACGCAAAAATTGAAAAGGTTAATTAGCAGAATTTTCACCTTGAGGTTGATGTTGGAACGTGAAGTGAGAAATGGTGCGAATTGGGGATCTTTGAGAATATGCTTCTGATTACCCATTTTTTATTTATTTCTTCTTTTTTTTCTTGAATTCTTCAGTTCAATGAATTCAATTTAAGAGAAATTGAAGAGCTTCCTCCAAAGCTGTGGAGGTAACCAAGACTTCGATAGTGACGTCTGTGTTATGGAGTTGCCACTAATAGCGCAGAGTAGTGCAGCACAGACCAAGGACGACGGACGACGATAGATGCTCACGCCACCAAAGACGACGACAACACAGATGGACGACGACACCAGCGAACAGAGGAGAAACGCCACCGACTTCAGAGGACAAGCGCTGGCTAGGGTTCTACAAAATGTCAAGGGTAGTTTTAGAATTTTGAAAAATTGGAGGTAGGTTCAGTTTGCTTTTTTAACCCAATTGTAAGAATATTTGATTTTTTTAACAGAATATTCTGTTATCTCAAATAATTTTGTCATGGCAGGGGCTAAATTGAAAAAAAATTAACATCTAAGGACCCAATTGAAAAGAAAAAAGTATAGCTAGGGACCTAATTGAAAATTCGGTGAAACTATAGGGACTTGCAAAGTAATTAACCTAATTAAAACTATCTCGTTTACTCGAATTATTTTTACCGTTTATTTTTTTTAGAATTAATACTCAATTTGGTGCTCGAAGTTCATGCAAATTTTAATTTAGTTCCTAAAATTTTAATTCTCTTTTTTTAGTCTCCAAATTTTACAAACATCTCGAAAAACAATTTCTGATACAAAAACGTTAATGAAGGGATGACATCAACAACCAAATGCCATACTGGAATTTGTAAAACGATGTCATTTTGGTTTTGGCACTCAAATAACCCAAAAAGGACTCCGGATCACTTGCTTTAGGAAGAAAAGTTTCAATTTGTTTTTGGCTATTTGAGTGCCAAAACAAAACGACATCGTTTTACAGAGTCCACGTGGCATCTAGCTATCTACGTCAATGTTCCGTTAACATTTGTGCGTCGCAAATTATGCCAGAGACTAACATGAATTACATTCACAAAGTTTGAAGATTAAATAGAGACAATTGAAATTTCAGAGACTAAAGTGAGACTCCCGTGCAAATTGAGAAACTAAAATTGAGTATTATCTCTAAGATTATACTAACTTTTTATTAATATTCAAAATTTAGTCATTTTAACAAAGTATACTTGAATCTAAACAACTAAGTTAACAGAGAAATACAAAAACTAAGCATTACAACTATAATTAAGTTAAATTATAATATTTAAAAAAGGAAACTATAATTTAATTTAATTTAATAAGAGTAGGAGAAGTCAAATTTTGTAAAAGATTTGTCTAGAGATGTTAAAACATATTAGTTTTGTTTTTAAAATTACATTTTTTTGTAAAATAATTTTACTTTTTCTTTTTGGAAAGTATTTGAAGTCATTTTTTTAAATGTACTTTAGTCTATTGAAAATAACTATTAGACTATTCCGTTGTGCTATATATACAAATTTTGTTGGCATCCAAGTCTAATAAAGTTAGTCCAAACTCAACAAAAACCAATTTCAAAATATAGAATCTGTAAACACGCACTCGTGCAACTGTTCACTAGCACGAACATTAATATAAAAAACGCTTCGTCTCTCTCGATCAAAACGGAAACAAAGAAATTTCAAATGATGCTCAAAATCTTTCCCAAAACTAAAGGAAAATTCGAAGCCACGTTCCAAATCTTCACCAAGAAATACAGAAAGAGAAGACGAAACATTATTCAGGATACTTAATCATGAAATAGATCAAAGCATAAACTTCAAATAAAGTAAAACACTTAGATTAATAACTCATTAAAAAATGAACATAGCTCATAACTTAAACAAAGGAGATTAGTTGCTCATGGTCAAAACAAGGAATTGTAAAGTATGGTATAAAAAATGGTTCCCCCTCTGTCCGTGGATAAGGACTTATTTAAAACCTAAACAATAACCTAGAATTCAAATTCAAACTAAATCAAAATAGAACCAAATCTAATTCAAATGAAAACTTTTCTTAATAACTCTTAATTAGCAAATGATCTTCCTTGTAATTGAACTTCAGAACTTGGTGTCTTACTTTGTTGAAATCTTGGGCTTGCAATTTCAATCTCGGGCCAACAAAATACTTGAAGTTGGAGAGATTAATGAAGGATTGTGAAGTCCTTGGATGATAGCCTAAGCCATGCGTTATACGTAAGGGAAGCAAGTAGAGCGCATGACTTGAGAAGTGGCCACTGGAGGTGTTCTAAGCCCATGCGTTATATGCATGGTGTCTCAAGTATAATGCATGGTATCTCAAGTATAACGCAAGGTTGGAGGCTTGCTACTGGAAGTGCAATTTGCTTATGCATTGTACATATGAGGAGACAAGTAGAATGCATGGTTCTCAAGTAGTACGCATGGTTTGGCTTCGGCTCCTGGAGGTGCTTCTTGGCTTGTGCGTATATACGCATGGTCCATGCGTTATACGTTTGGCTTTCTTGGCACTCTAGGGGCTTCAATAATTTTGCATGCATTGAACGTATGATGCTATGCATTGTACGCATGATGCTTTGCTTGGTTCAAGAGCTCCTCTACTTGCTTCCTCCATGCCTTGCTCTTTTGTGCTATGGTTGCTTACTTCTCCCCATACTTGTTCTTACTAGATTTCTTTCAAAATCTCCTATAACAAAAGAATTCAAAGCAACTCTAAAAAACATTGATTAAAGCACAAAAAATCTCAATTATAACAAGGAAATCACTAACTTTATTCAAGAAAATAATAAAGAAAACAACTAAAGATGCTTATGCATCAAGAGAAAATTGAGCAAAAAACCCAAAAATCACCTTCCAGGGTCACGCATACGTCGGGCGTGTGTATAGAGGGCTCGGAGGACGCTTGGCGGAACGAGGAAGAAAGGAGGGTCCACTGGGCATGCAAGAGTGGCTGCTGGGCGTGTAGGAGGCCTTGCGAAGGTTCGTTGGGCATGTGTCACATCTACCGAGTGTGGGAGTGGTCCGCTGGGCATGAGAGCTGTCTGCTGGGCGTGTGTCCTTGCGTGCTTTGGCTCCATTTCTTCTCTTTCTTAGGGCATGGTTTTGTTTCTTAGGTCACGCTTTTTATGTACTTGTGTTTTCTTTGTGAAAAATATCTAATTATTTCTTGTTTTTGAGCCAAAGTCTCTTAAACAGAAACACTATCTCGGCTCTAAATATTTGATTATTTATGAAATTCTATTAGAAAACATAAGAAATTTGATTAAAACCCTAGAAAATGAATGAAAAAGAACCCTAAAAATTGCTTAAGATGATGTGTCATCAGTGTAATTGGTTTTTTCGTCCTGCATTTGGTGTAATTAGGGCATAGATTATTTCTACAGTGATTCTATTGTAATTTTGTGCATGTTTGAGTGATTTTTATGCATTTTTGTGCATGTTTGAGTGATTTGCATCTTTTGAACTAAGTTTGTGGCAAGTAATCACTACGTACTTTCGGTGCTTTTTAACTGAATTGAGGTACAATTGGTCGGTGCTTTTGTCCTGTATTTGGTGTAATTAGGCCATAGAATATTGTTGTAGTGCTTCTGATTTTATATTGTACATAGTTAACTGATTTTGATGAGTTAAATATTGTGTTATTGTAACACCCTAATTAGCCTAAACTTTACCTCGTGTCGTAAAGCAAAGATTAATCAGAGATTATGATAGTTCTAAGCTCATACATAATATATATATATATATATATATATATATAATATATATATATATATATATATATATATATATATATATATATATATATATATATATAAAGAATAGTATAGCTAGAAGTCCGATGAAAGATATAGCTCAAAAACAGGATTTCAAAAGCGCAAACGTACTATCGAAGCTACTAACTTAACGCACAAGATACAAAGGTAATATAACAAAAAGTAAGTGTATAATATGATAAGAAACTAGCCACGGCTCGCGGAGTTTAAGCCAGCTAGCCATATACAGACCATACAGAAACTTGACAATTTGAAAATAGCTTATACAAGTTTTGTTCTCTCATATACAAGCCTCTAGGCAAAACAAAATACAAAAGTGAGAGATGTATAAACAAAATAAACAAAAGACTTCAAAAGAATCCAAGATCCTCCGCTCCTGTCACCATCCAAAATAACTCACCGAGGTGGGTTGCGACCTGCATCTGAAAAACACAACAGAAATATGGTATGAGAATCGGATGTTCTCAGTATGGTAACAGTGCCCAGTGATATAGGATATAAGACCCCGGGACGCCAAAGGCAATCCTAAGCTCCATATCCATCACAAGATTCAAACTTAAAGCATTTTAAAACAGATGAGCATAACATAAACCTTAACATAAATAAACCGGGTAATCTATCTTAAGGGATTTCTATTCTAGCCAAGCACCGCTGTCCCACAGCCTTCACCAACCTATCCTCCCTGCGATCCCATCGCCACCGCCTTCCGAACCTCCTCAATCCCAGTAGAAAACACAGATAATATACAATGCAAGTAAGGCACAAGTAGAAGTATATAAGGCAAATAATTCAAATAGCAAGTAAGCATGTTATTCAATTAGGCAAGCCATTACAAGTAAATAAAGCATACAAACGGATAAAAAATACACATGATGAATGCCTGCCCTACTGGCTGTGATATCACATTGTCGGTTCAACTGCCAACCCAACACATCTCCATGGAGACGTTGCCCTTCGGATTTCTCATATGGGAACCCCCGAGATATAGTGCTCAGATCACTGTCTAGGTACCCGCACATGCACACTCTATAGATTTGAAGGGATGCGAGTAGGATACTCTTGTCTCAGACCTCACATCTCAACGTAAGCAGGATTAACCTCCGTCCTTACGCCGCTATCACTACCTCGACAGGCGGGATTAACCATCGTCCCTGTCAGACGCATAGCGTCTCATAATCCCAGTAAAAACATTATTTCAGTGGTTTTCAAAAAGCATTTTTAGTATACAAAGATCCATCATCTCAATCGGAGTCCTCGACTCATCTCAACCACTGTAATTTCACATCTCAGTTCCGAACTCAATAGTTCCTCGATCCTCATCTCATACATCAACCATTCATCACATAACGTCAACCCATCCTCAGTACGTCAGAAACCTAGGCCTCCATTTTCTAATACTCAAAACCAAGCCTAAAAGTCTTAAAATGGTATTATAGAAGCTTACAACCTTGTTGGGAATGTAAGATAGTTGAAAAACAAGTAAAATTTGAGAAACAGGACGTGTGAGGCCGAACAAGGGTCTGTGCGTGCGCACGCCCAGAAAATTTCAAAATGTGTGCGTAGGCACAGGGGTGTGCGTACGCACAGGTGGCAAAACTTACAGAATCTATTCACTCGCACAACCTGTGACAGCGCCCCTAACAGATTGGCCTTCCCAACGTGTGCGTCCGCACAGACCTGTGCGTCTGCACAGACCTGTGCGTCCGCACAGATTGAAATTTTCCCTTAGATATGTGCGCGCACAAGCTGTGCTAGCGCGGCAAATAAACGCACTTCCCTGCCTGTGCGTGCGCACAAGTGTGTGCGTTCACACATATCAAAATTTTCGCAGGTTGTGCGTCCACACAAGAGTGTGTGCCCGTACATATCAGAAAGCATGAAATTCTGCAACTTTGCAAAATTTCAGATTTTTAATACCAACTTTGAATGATCATAACTTCCTCTACAAAATTCCAAATTTTGCAAACTTTATATCGATTTAAAGGGTTTTCAAAGATCTTTAATTCTAGATAAATTTCAATCAATTTCAAAAACCGAGAAAAAGTTATGATCGAACAAAGTTCACCAAAAACCCAATTTTACCAACTTCACCATTTACACAATTTCTTACCATACACATTCTAAATCATACCAAACCATTTAAAAACCTCATATTTCATCAAAATTTACCTGTCATACCATAATACACCAACATCACCACATTCTCCTCCACATTTCATCATCCTCAACATCAACACCAATATATCACACTTTTATAACCATAATGCCAAATCATCAAATTCAGCATCACTTACATCATCATTACTCCTTTTCAAGTTACACAAATCAATCATCATTATCATATTACCATCATCCATCAAAATCAAAATCATCAATCATTAATTCCTCATAAATCACCACATACCATCATTTAACAACTCAACAACCAATTAAATTCAATCCTATATCCTATGGGTCACTAGCCTAAGTGTCCATGAATATTATATACTACATAGAGGAAACCGAAACCATACCTTGACTGATTTCCTATATGTACCAAACCTCCAAATTAGCACAAACAAGCTTCCAACCACAATCCAAGCTTTCAATTCCACTCCAATAAGCACAATTAAGTTCCAATAGCTCCTAAAGCCACAAAAATCAAACTATATATATACAAATCACCTCAAATAAACCTAAGGTTTCAATTAAACATAAATTCATAAGGGTTTAATGGCTCTTACCTTTTTCAACAGATTTGGATGTCAAAACCCAAGGCTAAACAAGGATTAGAGCAAACCTAAACATCCAAAATCACAAAACTCATTTAACCCAAAGCCCTAGAAAATCCAAAATTTTCAAGAGAGAAACTATGGAGAGCTTTCCTTACCAATTTCTTACATGAGTTTTGTAGAGCTTGTCGCAAGAAACGCGTAGCCGCTGACGGCACGTAAATCGGAGCACCGTAGCTCAAGATATCGCGAAGAGAAGAGATGGGTGAATAGTGTTCAAGGGTTTCTCTTCTTCCCTTTCTCTTTCAGCTGGGTATGTGTGTTTGTGACGTAAAGGGTTCATTAATGAACCTTTTATATGTTGGGTTTGGGCCCAACTTGAGACCGGTCCAACTCGTTAGCGTTTTTAGCCCATTTGGCCCAACTTCGGGCCAAACCTTTAAAATTAACGCCCGATTTTTCATTTCTAATGTTTTTCTAAAGTTTTTTATGGTTTCCACTTTTTCTCATGCGGTAACGGATAGACTTGAACCGGTTCAACCGGTTCAACTGCCGATTTGCGGTTTTTCACAGTTTTTCACAGAAAACACATTTTCTGACTCAGAAGGACCCACTGAGTCCAAAAATGATATTTAAAACCTCAAATTCTCACTCTAACTTTTCAAAATCAAATTTGGATAATTAATCTCTTAATTAATCGGTTGATTAGCTGCGGTTCTTACAGTTATTATCTATTAACCTAATTCTTTATTCCTTACAAAAAAATGATAATCAAGAAAGTTGCTGAGAAGAGCACCACAAAAAAAGACAGTAATATATAATGTACGCATATATATGTTAAAACAACTTTTTGTTGTATAAATATAGTTATCTAACATAATTTTTATTTATTTATAGAAAACTCATGATTTGAGGTGCTCAACAAGATCCATATCTGAAATATTCAGCAAGATGACCGATGAAAAGAAAGCTATCGTCGAATAATTGGGATTTGGTGTGATGAAACATATCCCGGGATTGAATGTGACCCATAAACTACTGAGAGAACTGGCCAATTCCTTTGATTTATATAATAGCTCCCTGGACACATGGTACGTGAAAACCCTGAAAATTAATAAATAATTAACTAATAAATTAATTATGGGCCAAATAAATTAGAAAATTAAAATTTATAATTTGAAAAAGTAAGAATATTTAAAATGTGTATTAAAACACTAATTTTAAAGATTTTGGCCTGAAATTAGGCCAACGGACCGAACCGATTGAACCATACCCATATTGGACCCAAGGCCCAACATATATATACAAGGTTCAGCCACTATTCCCTTACATTATACAAGTTCACACTAAGAAGGGGGAAGAGGAGCAAAACCTAACTCCCATTCCAAATCCAATCTTCAATCATACATATCTCTCAATCTGGAACTCCGGTCGTCACACCATTTGCGGTCACGCAACTGTCTTGCCAAGATCTTTAAATCCATCTGGATAAAGTGGTAAGAAATTTAAATTTCTTACCCAGTTCTTCACTCCCTTCAATTTCATGATTTTTGGTACATGGGTATTGAGAATTGTGTAATTTTGATGGTTTAGGGGTACTCTAATGCGAGATATAGCTAGGTTTCATCCAAGTGCTTGGTGGATAAAGTGAAGAACAACTAAACCTTTGTTAATTAGTGAACTAGTGAACACTTGTGTTGATTATATTGAAATTATGTGAAATTAGATTGAATTTCATGTTGATTTGGAGTCAAATTGGTGAATTGGGACAAAATCCTGGTGGTTGAAGCTTGTTGAGTTGTTTTAGAGACTTTGAAAGCTTGTGGACGAGAGGTTTTGTGGTGTTTTGTGGCTTAGAGAGGAACCAACCAAGGTATGATTTTGGTTTCTTGTAGATAATATATAATATTATGTTAAAACTTAGGCTAGTTTCTATAAGATAGACTTGAATGTTTTGAATAGTTGGATTTGATGGAATTAATGTGTGTGTGTATGTGTGTGTGTGTGTGCGCGCGTGCAATGAGTTAATAATGAAAAGTTGATAATTTAGATGATTAAATGATTGATAAGTAGGAGACTAATATTTGGTGATGTGTGTGAATGTTTGGGATTGGTTTTGGTTCTGAATGGTTTGGTTTGTAATGAGAATTTTGGAAAATTAGAGAATTAGTAACTTTTGGTAAACACTGATCTTTGACCAACTTCAGCGGGCCATAACTTGGCTTCTGGACCTCCAAATCTTGTGAAATTTGTTTTGAATCAAATTTGGATCCGAGAAGTTTATAATATTTGAAGAACAAATTGAAAATGATTTTTTACAAAAAGTTATATGCATTGATAGTTTGGTATAAAAAACTAATTGTCTGAACTTAACAGCTTCTTGGCAAAATTGATATGGTTGCATACACGACATTGTTACGCACACGCGAGTATTAGGCTATAGCAACACACTCGCGTATGCAGAAGAAGGTTGTGTACGCGACAATGTCATTTTACATTCATGCGTACGTAGTATGTATCATGCGTACACACGCATGACTTTTTCTCTGCCCACTATTCTCGCGTATGCAGACAGTGGATGCCTACGCGGAACTGTCTTTTTACAAATTCTTATGTACGCGACAAGTGGCTCATATACGCATGACCCTTGTTTTGAGTTTTCAGCTATTCCTCTAGCTTTTCAAACCTTTGTAACCCCTATCTAAGGTCTGATAGCTAGTGTCAGGCTTAGGAAAGGAAGTAAGGGAGTTAGGTTGACATTGAGGGAGAATGGTGAAGTGCAAAATTGAATTCATGAGGCGTGGGTAAAGTGATATGAGATATGAATAAGGATGATGGTGATATTGATGAATTGTGATGATGATATTGATGAATGATATGGATGATATGAAAGATCCATCTGGCATTGCATTATATTATCTGAGACACGAGTTTTCTTCAGTAGATGCATTGGCTTGCTACTACTTACTCCAGGTTGAGACTCGATACTCTGTTGACCCTCCGTCACAAGATGTGACTGGACACTTTAACTCCCAGAACTCCCCTAATGAGATGATAAATGATTGATGATATATATATATATGCATAGACTCTTGGGATGTGCGCACGCAGGGACTATCTAGGGTTTGCTACCAGACATGTTGTCGGGTTTGGATGGATAACCAACAGATGAGACTCATCGGCCATAGGGCAGACATGCATCATATGCACTTGTATTTTTGTTTTGAGTATGAATTTGTTTTGGCTTGTCTATTTACTTAACTGTAACTAACTGCTACCTGATCTATTTGTTGTATCTACTATCTATACCTATGTTTTCCTTGTCTATTTTGCCTGTGTTTGTTTCTGAGAGATCCCTCTGGCGGGTGAAGGAGGCGCTGAGGGTTGTTCTACTTGGTGAATAGGAGGTTTGTAGAGGACATAAAATAAAGAGTTAGATTAGAATTCTTAAACATAGTCACCATAATTCTGGTTTAGTGAAAACTCTAAGATTTGATATGGGTTATTGGAGTTTTTTGGACTACCTCTGACTTCTCGAGACATTATCTATTATCTATATGGGCACTTTTACCATACTAGGAACCTCCAATTCTCATTCCATACATATTCTGTTGTTTCTCATATGTAAGACACGAGGTACCTCGCTAAGCATGATGGAGGCATTGCTGAAGTGAAGATCTACTTGAGACTTTATATTTTATATTTTGCATTTTGTATATCTATATATATGTAGTATTCTCCATTTTGTGTAGAACTTATATTTTGTCCCTCTTAGATGTTGACTTGGAGAAACCGGATTTATATTTTGTATTTTGGTAAACTTTTGGGTTGTATATATGTATATGTATACTCTGGCCGGCCTTTACTTTGTAGGTCAAATCTAGAGCTTGTTATATGTATCTTTGGAACTCTATACTCTATACTCTGGATGATATGATCATAACGGGAAGTGATGATGAAGAAATTGAAAAATTAAGAAGGAACTTATTTACAGACTTCGAAATGAAGGATTTGGGAAGACTAAAATATTTCTTAGGAATAGAGGTTCTACGATCCAGCAAAGGAATCTTTATCTCCCAAAGAAAGTACATTCTGGACCTTCTGGCAGAAACAGGAATGGTGGATTGCAAACCAATAGATACGCCCATGCAAGTTAATCACAAGTTGAAGATAGTAGAAGGTGCCACCCTAGCAGATAAGGAAAGGTACCAATGACTAATTGGAAAACTAATTTGCTTATCACATACCTAACCTAACATAGCTTATGCTGTGGGAATAGTAAGACAGTTATATGGAAGCTGCCATGAGGATAGTTCGATATTTAAAAGGAACTCCAGGAAGTGGAATCATTTTCAAAAGGAATGGCCATTTGAAAGTTGAAGCATACACTGACGCAGATTGGGTGGGCAACCCAAATGATAGAAGATCAATAGCTGGTTACTTTACACTTGTTGGAGGCAACCTGATAACTTGGAAAAGCAAGAAGCAGAAAGTTGTAGCTCTTTCAAGCGTAGAGGCAGAATTTTGAGGGATCGTTAAAGGCATAACTGAAGTATTATGGATAAGAAAATTGATGACTGAGATTGGGTTTCCACCACAATTGCCAAGCTAGTTGAAATGTGACAATAAAACTGCAATCAGCATTTTAGATAATCCCGTACAACATGATAGAACAAAACATGTTGAGGTGGATCGATACTTTATCAAAGAAAAAAATTGAGAATGACATTATTGAGCTTCTATTTGTGAGATCAGAAGATCAGCTGGCTGATATTCTTACTAAAGCAGTTTCAAGACAAGTCCTTGCTAAAGTTCTAACCAAGCTGAGTATTGGTGATCCCACTACTCACCTTGAGGGGGAGTATTAGAATATCATAATTAGGGAACAAAATCAAGAAAATATCAAAGAGGATTAGAAAAAAAATTAATGTAATTTATTAGGATATTATTCCATAACGAGTGTATTCTTAGCGTACTCTTGGTCTATATATTGGTAAAAATCTTGTAATTACAGATGAAAAATATGAATAATAAAAATAATACATTTCTAAATAATTCTTCATTTCTTTCCTAAACTCTTTATACTATGGTAACACAAATCACCTGATACGGAAATGGGAAGAGCACCATAAGCAATTAGCTTCTCCAAAACATGCATTGCAATCTTTCGAAAATCACTCACCACGCATCTGCAGGAAATAACAAATTAGATAAGTATTCTAGAATCAACAAAGCATTAAATCAGTTTAAGAAAAATCGAACCTTAATCCTTTGAGTTCTTTATTCATGTTAGAAAGCATGAACTGCGCAAAGAAAACCTGCAGTTGAATCACAAAGTTATCTTTAAGATCTTCTGAAATAATAGTTTCAAAGAAAACTATTTATAATTCTTGATCATAATTAGGAATAATGGATGAGTATGTTATGACCCCCCTCCATCCTCTCTTTTTTTTTTTTTGAAATGATAAGCTGGCAGATATACATATAAGCAATAAAATATTTCAATCTTATTGAGAAGAAGCATATGCAGAAATTTAATATGAACTACCACAGAAGGATATGTCATTGAGAAGGATATCAGGGAGAAACATTTCATACATAGTCACCCATTTTCGAATCTCAACATGCACTGCACAAAGTGTAAGGATTAAAAGATAAAATTACCAGCCCATAGCCAGTAGTTTTAGTTCGAAGAGTTGCACCAGACCAAAATATCCTTGGCCCTGTAAAACTTTCCTGCATAAGTAAGGCATACATAAAATTCATAAATATATATATATATTTAAAAAAGAGTGTTTTCTGTCATGAATCCAAACTTAATCAATATCTCAACATTTTATGTTCCTGAACTGATTAGATATGTTACACACTGCACCGTATTCAAATCGTATTGAGCAAAGCAAAGAACTATATACGTATACCCGGGAAGGGAAGAGAGATGGTGGAGTAAATTTATATCAACCAACTTCAAAGGAGATAATAAGAGAGAATATTATATCGACAAAAAAATGTAGTCAAAAAAAATTATTGATACCTACCCTAGGATTGCTGATGCATATTATAACTCTAAATTTGAGGAATAATGATAATGACTGAACCATGAGAATTCTGCCAACTAGTTAGGTAGGACTTGAGAATGCTTTAAGTACCTGAAAATTACCGGCTAAGCGTCTATACCATGTATATCGCGATTAGGAGATGCCGTGAAAAAATAAAAAATAAAAAATAAAAACAGTAACAACTAACTAACTTTTGATCCAAACTTAAAAATATATAGCTCCTCTTGACAAAAGATATCAACCCATCTTGCAAATGGAATATGAAGTTAAAGTAAAAAGTAATGTTAATAAATAAAATAAAACATATAGTATTCAACTTGTAATCTGTTATGCCATTTCATAAATCATGCATTGAACCTTGAAACATTTTACAATAAATATAGATAAACTATACTGTCAACAAATTGCATACTCAAAAATAACAATTATGCCCCAGGCTACGCTTTTGCAACCCCAAATAAGACACCACTCTCCAGTACCCCTCTCTCTCTCTCTCTCTCTCTCTCTCTCTCTCTCTCTCTCTCTCTCTCTCTCTCTCTCTCTCTCTCTCTCTCTCTCTCTCTCTCTCTCTCTCTCTCTCTCTCTCTCTCTCTCTCTCTCTCTCTCTCTCTCTCTCTCTCTCTCTCTCTCTCTCTCTCTCTCTCTCTCCATTAGAAATTAGAACCAACTAAAATTCCAAAGGAAACAACACAATATTGCTTTCACCAATCCATGAAAAAACTTTCAAGTTTCAAACTAATATATCTTTCCATAATTCCATTCTCAAAAATTACACAGAAAATGATGCCTCCGAACTACAAAAGCTGTGCAATTTGCCGGTACCGAAGCCGGCAACCAAGTCAAAAAAAGGAAAACTTATGATAAACTAATATTTAGCTACTTTTAATTGTTGTCATTGAACCTGTTTGTTATTATTGAGATGAATCAACATATCATCTCAATCACAGATGGAAGAACACAAATCTTCTTTGGAATGAACCCTAAATGCTCGCCGTCAGATGGAATATAAACTCTGCCTCTGCCTGAAATATCCTCCCCCCCAATAGAATTTACACTACCAAACACAGAGAAAACACCAAATTAGTACAAGACCAAACATAAGCAAGCCTAAAATAAATTAAAAGAGCTAAAGACTTAGAATACGATTTCATTGAATGTCATGCCTACATATATATCTTAGAAAGCTTGGAACCAAAAATAGACAGGTCGTGTTATGTATGTAAAAAAAGAACATGTAAGCAAATATTCTTCCAATTACCTATTTCCAATCCAATTAACTCAGTTTTGGACCAAATTAAATTGCATAAATCAAAGAAAAAACATAACAAAAGCCTAAAATCAGAAACAAAGAGGTTATAGGAGAGCGGAGATAACAACAAAAACTACAGCGATGGTGCTTGAACAACGTCATCAAGGGCTAAGAGAAGGCAGAAACAGAGACCGAGTGAGAGAGAATGATACCTGAAGACGCTGGCGCTGCTTGTGACGATAGCAGCGGCGATGCTTTGGAGGTCGGCGATGGCACGATAGATGGAGAGAACGGGATACCCAATGAGGCGGTTATGTTCGGGTGGCGCAACGACAGCGACGGAATGGAGGAGGAGCAATAGGCCGTAAGCCATTACCGAGAATTAGGGTTCATTCTTTGGAAGCATGATTTGGGGAAGAAGCAAAATTCAGTTTTTAATATTTTAATAAATTATACAACTACCCATTTTAAAAAATTATTTAATTACAAAATAGCCTAACCAGAGTTAACATAACAATCAATTAAAGAATGACATGTCATAGAGGATAATTTACATGTTATTATAGGAAGGGTAGAGTAGAATTTACCATGTTTAAAACATATATAGAAATAAATTTTATACAAAATCCTACAGAATCTTAAGCTTTTATAACATTTCTAAATATTAGGATACGTATTTTTTAGTCAACACCTACAATTCATTTCCTTTTCCCTTAACCTTATCATCAGTAAGCTAACTGCATCTATATAAACCATAGGCTTACATCAAAATTCATACAAATTATCAAAATTTCTCAAAAAAAATGTTAGCTCTTGAAAGAAAAAGATGGTCGATGATGATGATAAAGATGAACACACGTATGTTCATATGAAGATGTGCGAAATCAATTCAATAATGTACCAAAATATTCTACTAGTGGCACAATCTTAATGACTTTTCTAATGCACCCATGAATTTGGTGCATTCAATTTCCACATTATCCCAAATGCTGGGATAGAACCTATGCATTATTCTCTCTCTTTTGGGGGGTTTTGCCTTGTGAAACCTTGTGGTTAATTCTAACAAGGTTAACTTGGTTCAACTCATCATGAGTGGGTTAATAATAATTAGGTTTTGTCAAGAGTATTAGGGATGATGCCTTGGGTTCATTAAGATTGAAAAGATAGCATATGAAATAAGAGCCTTTACAAACAAAAGAATTAATTTTTTATTTCATAATATTTACTCTGATATTTTATCATTTAGTCTCTCAGATATGAAGTGTAAAAGATTAAATGATAAGAAATTAGAACAAACTAAAATTAACATTGAAGTTTGTTGAGTTTAGGTTTCGGATATGCACAATTATCATAAGGTTTTGAAGATTATATGTATACTCTTTAATTTGCTAGAAATAAAGATAATATATCCTATTATGTCTTACCAGATCAAATAATATCTCCTAGGATAGTTTGATATTTTATTTATTGCTTGACGATATTTTGTTATAGAACTCGAGTTTTACTATGATCATCATAAATAAAAGATGTGGTTGCAATTTTGTAAGGCACTGCAATACCAAATATACACTAAAAATATATTAAATTGTACGTATATTTATACAGAATTACATAGTAGCTTATTTTAGTAGTTGATTTTATGTGTAAATAGTTTTTTTGTTTTCTAATCAATCATAGTTTATGTTCTTCTCTTCTTCCTCTTCTATCTAAAATCCCAATATATATCAACATGATTTTTATTTCATGGTAACTAACCTCCATTTTAGTTTAATTTCCACCCACAAGGTCGCCACTACACTATTATATACTTGACTTTTACTATTTAAATATTACCAAATCATATTAAAATATTATCTATGTATATTAGTAACATGTTAACAAATGTTAAATATACTCTATATTACTAAAGAGTTTTACTAATATTATTCTAAAGATTCAATAACATTTAGTAAAAATATTATAAAAGATATTCTATAATAATATTATGAGAAATATTACAATAGATCATTCATGATAACACTTAGACAAATGTTATAATAGATATTTTTGTAACACTTAAAAAAATATTACGATAGATATTTTTTGTAACACTTAAAAAAATTACAATAAGTGTTTATAATAACACTTTAAGAATTATTATGATAGATCTTTTATAGCAATACTCCAATAAATGTTACAATTTATCTTTTTTGCTAACATTGAAAAAAAATTACAAAATATCTTCTTTGTTAATAAAAAAATATTACAATAGATCTTTAGTAACATTTATAGTTTTGGTAATTATTTACTATTTTCACATTTTAATATGTAATAATTTATTTTTACATATAATATTGAAAAGTACTATTATTAATTTAAATACACAAAATATTGAAAATAAATTAACAATAAAAATAAGGTATGATAAGAAGAAAACTAATAAGCAAACTATTAGAATTTTTTTCTTTAATATTATCTAAAATTATCATAGAATAATCCTAAAACAAACAAATTAGATCACAAAATCAAAATCTTCTCTAATTTGTTATCATCAATCGATATTACTAGTTCAAGCAAATAAATTAGAACATAAAATTTAAACACGCTATGCAAACAAAGTGGCATGTAACACCACTTCTATGGGCATGTAATGCCCTCCAACTCAAGAGCAGTGGTGTGTAACACCCCTCCAACTTAGAAACATTGGCATGTAATGCCAATGGTGGCATGCAACATCCTGGAGGTGCAAGACCTTAAAATTCAAAAAGCCCCTGGAAGCCAAGAAGATATGGCATGTAACGCCATTGAATGGGTGTGTAATTCCCTTGGAAGACCTTGAAGGTGGCGTGCAACGCCCCTGCAACCACAAAGGAATGGCGTGTCATGCCATTAAGGGAGTGTAATGCCCTGGCCCAAGAAACAAACTGGCATCTAACGCCATTAAGGGCGTGTAACACCCAAGCTCAATTCCAAGGCTACATTACACGCCACTAAACCCAAGTGTCATGCCAACAAGTATCTCAGCAAGACCCACTTTTATCATTGCAAATCTAGTTTAAGAAGATTCTGTTAGGATTTGATTTGAATTTGATTTGATTCAGTTTTAGTTTTAGGAGTTAAATTATTGATGGTAGTTATCTTATTCCGATAAAGATAAGATTTAGTTCGGTGAATTTGAATTTCAAGTACCCCTAAGATATAAATAAGTGAAGATTATTCACAGAGGAATATCTTGGTTCCGCTACATAGTTTCTTTTCATATTTCTTTTCAATTCTCCATGAGTCACTAACTCTTCTGTCAAAGGGTTAGGAGCTCTCTTTATGTTCTCTATGAATTATTAATCTAAGTTTTATTTTATTTTGAAGTATTGCATTGATCTATTTCATGATTGAGTTATTTGTTCTTCATTCTATAAAGGATTAGTAATATCAGAAGGTATGTTAATCCCGTTTTGAATTTTTCTATTATTTTGGAAAACTTAATATCTGAATTATAGCTTGAAAACTCGTTCATGTGGCTTTTTGAATTCGACTTGGAATAGTGTTTCAATTAGTGTGTGACATCACATGATTTTTAATTACTCTAGTTTTGAATAAGTGACATATAATTTGGATTAGAACAACTTTTGAAAATTGTGTTTTCTTATAAGATTCAATCAGATAGGACTAGCTTATATACATGACATATAAATTCAACCTAAGGACTACTTTTGAATCTTTTTAGAAATTAAATCATTTTTGTGCTTAACCTCTTCAATTAGTCATTTAACCAAGGAATTGGTGGTTAGTTAATTGAAGAGAAACTGAGGAGTCAAAGAATTGGAAATCAGATAATTAAGATTTGTCGTGAAAAGATATTTACATTCTTTAAGATAGATAAACAAGGATTGATTTTCCTAACAACTTAAGCATTTTTCGAACCCTTGACTCTCACCATCATTGTCTTCTCTCAATCAACATTCAAATTCAATGTCCCTTAAGCATTCAGGCACATAAGGTTCCAATAAAGACATAATCTTGCCCTCATCAATCTAGATTTTATTGATCTAATTAGATATTCAATCTGATATTTGCTTGCTCAATCATTTTATCCTCGTGGGAATGATATCCACTTACCATGGTATTATCTGAACAATCTGGTGTACTTACCGGTATCCGTGAGATTTAGTTTTCGCTCTCGAAAATGAAGACAAGATTGCTTTGTTCCATCCTCCTTCTATTCAAAGATCTAGTGGTGACACCTAGTGACAGATCTCCGATGATGAATTCTTGTGGATAGTTCTTCAAGAATTTCCATTCTCTTGGTTTGGGAGTTTGGGATCAGATTCAAATGGAATTTGATTTGATTGGCTGTCCTTTTCAGAATTTTCTGTAGTAGCAGAAGTTAAAGCGAGTTTGTCTTTTGCAAAGTGGTCTGCAATATCAAGGACCACTTACATGGATTTCAATTTATCTTGAACTTGAGCTTCAGTTTGGTTCTTCTCAGCTTGAATACTTGCATCATTATCTTCCACTTTACCTACGACAATGATCTTGCCCTTTCCATCATCACCAAAAGTCACGAATCCTCCATTGTACTTGTTGAGTTTGATGAAGAACATAAAATTTCCGGTCATGTGCCTTGAGTATCCACTATCCAAGTACCACATATCCTTCTTCTTATTGGATGCAAGGCAAATATGCACAACACTTTAGTTAACCTTAGGTATCCAAATCAATTTGGATCCTTTGATGTTAAACCATTTTGGTTCTCTAAGAGCATTGAAATTGCTAACAACCTTGTACACTTTGTTTTTAATTTTTTTTCAAAAATAAAATATTGATGCGATGAATGACCATGTTTTTTACATATTTGACAATGATTCTTCTTTGTTGATTTTTGTAAGTGATAAAAGGTTTGAAGTTCTTTGTTTTTGGAAGTTGAAGTTTATATTTTAGCATTAGTTTTTTTCAAAAACAGCTTCATTTTTATTAAAATATCTTAACCCAGATTTTTAAATAAGGGTATTTGACTAGCTAGTAATTTATCCAAGTTTATAAAACTTTGAGCAAATTTAGCTATGTCTTGGTTCAAACCTTTGATCATTTTATGGAATTTTTCATTTTCATCAATTCAGTTCATTAAAGCAATAATCGAGTGCTTCCTTTTAAATTTTTCATCTTCAGATTTAAGAAGTTAATTTTCTTTAATTAAATCAATAGCACTTTTGGTTTGCTTTAGTTTTTCTTTGAGGAATGCATATTCAACTTTTAAGGAATTATTTTCAGCCTGACATTTATAGAATCTATCCAAAACATTTCTAACATGTACAATTGACTCATCAATCATTTGATATAATTCTTCATTAGTTAGGATAGGATAGTTTACGTTTTTCATTTGATCTTAGTTAACCATGAAACAAGCTTGTGCTTCGAGTTCTGGTTCTTCATCATCCTCGAAGTCATTTTCCAAGTCCTCTCATGACATCATTAGCACTAAGGGTATAAAAAATCTCCAGGAGGCGGGGATCCCCATGGGGACCGCCCCGAATGGGGTTCCGATAGTGGGAAATTTTTCCCGTAGAGATGGGGATGGGGAGAAAAATTCCTTCGAGACAGATGCGGGCACCCGAGCAGGGATCCCCGCCCCATCCCTGATAATTCCCCGAATTTTTGAACTTACTTAAATACCCTTACTTTATCTCTAACATAGGGGGGTTTTTTAATAATTTCACCCATTAAAAAACCCGAACCCTATTATTCAATGTTTTCCCTTCTCACCTTTGTTGCTGCGTCGTCTCTAACTCTCTATTCCCACCTAAGCCCCAACTCTCCAGTCACTCTCCACTTTATTCAAACTTCAAAACTTCCACAGCACCATACGCAGTCGTCGATCGCCACTCGCCACCGGCCACTCCTGCGCTGTCACCCTGACAGCTTCACCACATCGTTCTCTCTCTTCAGGCGCGGCGTCCTTCCTCTCTTCACTCCTGCGTCTGCGTGTTTGCTTTCATTCTCGTCATTGTCGCCGTGTCGCATCCCACTCCTCCACCATCTCTTCACTGCTCGTCGTCTACTGGAGAGCATCGCTGCTGACACTGCAACAGCCACCGGTTGCCCCTCTTCCAGTCCTCTTCCTCCTTCCCATCAACTTGACTTCAGGATTGATTTTCTCTCCTTCTATGTATCTGAAGTAATTAGACATATGGCTTCAATCTCATGTTAAATTTAACTCTCATACCTTGTTGATTGATATAATATAGGTAAATCAAGATCAAAAATTCCAATTCCTTAGGACTATGCGATGGATATGGGGGATTTAGGAATTTAGGTAATTATTTTTCAATTATGTCAAATTTGTATTTAATGTGTGAAATTCTTGTTTATGATGTATGTTAACATATTTATGTTTGTGTTGTTTTAACAGAGAATATGGAGATGTTTGTTGAAAGTTGTATGCTGACAATGAAAGAATATTTGATGTTAAAGACTTTATTTTATTGCTTTCTTTAGAATGGAAGTTGTACTTTAAGATTTTATTTTATGGATTATGATTTGCTATGTTGTATTTCTGGACTTATAATATTGGATAAGATATGCTTGTATTTGTAACAATATTTTGTAGTTTGTTTTTTTGTTTTTTTTTTTTTACTATAATTGCCAGATAAATGTTAACCGTAGGGAGATGAAAAATGGGGCCCCGCAGAAAATGAGGATGGGGACAATTATCCCCCTATGACGGAGAAAGGGGCGGAGACGGGGATTAATTCTGGGCGGGGACGGAAAGCAGTGAGGCATCTCCCGCCCCCGCCCCGCCCTATTGACATCCCTAATTAGCACCTTCTTCTTGTCTTTCCTCATTTTGTCCTTCTTTTTGAGTTTGGGACAGTCATACTTGAAGTGACCAACTTCTTTGCAATAATGGCATATGACCTTGCTAAAATTCTTCTTGTGTTCCTTTGAGATTGAGCCTTTGTTCTTTCCTTTGCTTCTCATGCGCCTTCTCAACCTCCTAGCAAAAAACAAAATTTTATCATATGAAAAACTATCATTGGAATCTTCTTCCAATGAATCAATATTGGATTTCAAGGCTACTCTTTTCCTTTTGTGTCTCAGTTCATGTGGGTGGTTTCATACATTTCAACTCATCATATGACATTTTATTCTGATTGATACTTTTAGAGATGACAGTTGCTTTTGTTTTCTACTCCTTGGTGAGACTTCTAAGTATCTTCCTCACTAACACTTGTTTGGTATGAGTCATCCCCACAGCATCCAAGCTATTGAAAATGATTGAGAATATCTCAAACATCTCATCGATGGTTTCTCCTTCCTTCATTGTCCTATTCCTTTTTTAACATATCGATCCTTGTTTCCTTAACTTGTTCGGTTTCATCATGAGTGACTTAGAGTTTATCTCAAATCTCTTTTATTATTTTACACCTTGATACCTTCTGGTGTTCTCCAAAACTAATTGAGCAATGCATCATGTTGATTGCCTTTGCGTTCAGCTCCACCTTGTTCTTATCTTTGTCGTTCCATTCGGCTTCTTCTTTGGGAGTTACCACTCCTTTTGCACTTGTTTTTGTTGGAATTTCCAAACAATTCATAATGATCTTCCAAATATTGTAATCAACGAATTGCATAAATATCATCATTCTCTCCTTTCAGTAGGTGTAGTTCTTGCCATTGAAGAAGGGAAGTTTATTGTTGGACGGACCCTCAGTGAGTGTTTAAGCCATTATATTCCCACCCATATTGTTGGCCATTAGATCTTTACTCCAAGCTGTGAAGCTTGATTCCTTGAGACCTGACTCTTATATGAATTGAAGGTTATCAATGACCTAGAGAAGGGAGAGTTGAATCTATGGCCACTTTTAATTTTGTACACTTTAACTTGAAACTGAATTTTACTCAGTGTTGCTATTGAGTCTGCAATGTTAATTATGCAAGAGACAATTTTATTGTTTCTTAACGATTATTCAGGAACAGAGCAAACATGTTACTTTTGAGCAAACTAAGTTGCTGTGACTTCTGCTAAGTTGATTATGTAGGAGATAATTTTATTTTGTCTCTTATCAAAAGAAACCAATAACAAAGCAGAGAAGAGAAAATAACACAGCCATATATTCTGGTTTAACCACTTTGTGCAATGTAGCCTACATCTAGTATCTACCACAACTGTGATGAAATTTTCACTATCTTTCACAAAGATTACAATCACCAATTTTCTATGATTCTATGCAATCCTATTAGGGACAAACCAAACTTCTACCCAAACTTGATTTGGCTAGATTCACTCCCTAAACTTTTAACCACTAAGTTCTCACCCAACTTAGTAAGAAAATCTCCTCAGAATCATACATACAAAACAAAAATATAAACAAAAGAGTTTCAAATAATTTTATGACTTTTCTTCAAGAATACTCTCTTTGCCTTTTCTCTCAATGTCTTTTTCTATTACCTCACATAATGTCTTTTTTCATTGATAAAAAACAAAGAAAGATAAAAACTGAAGATCAGAAAATTCAATATAAAGCCATCGAGAAGAAGAAGGGATAGCTTAAAAGCTATGAAGACCCAAATAGTGTGCTCATTCTCGTTGCTTCAATTTTTGGTCGTTTACCCTTTTTAAAGAAGAGTAAAGCTTCCAAAACTTGAGTTTGGTTGAACACCTTTGACTTGTTCTTCTTCTCCAAAATCAGAGTAGTCATGCAGAGAAGAGATTTGACAGCAGCAGTGATTAGAGTTAGCATGCATCCTTACCTTGTTGCTTCTCTTTCTTCATTTTTTTTTTGGCTTTAAAGATTTGAGTCATTCATCCATTTTTTGACTCCAAATTTTATTTTTGACCTTTAATTGGTAGCAATGATATACAACCTCTATTTTTTTTATCTTACCCAAATAATGTATGCATGAGGAAGGTAACTTCAACAAACTACAATTAAAGCACAAAGATAGAAATATTGTTCTAATTTTTTTTTTATTTGATTTTTGCTTTTGTGTACTAGCTTCTGACTTTTTTTTTCTTTCTTCTTTGTTTGGATTTAGTAATCACCCTTTTCCTTTTGATTGAACCCTAAGCTGAGCAACCCATTTTTTGCTTGTGAGAGTTCTCTTTCTTCTTTAATTTAAGGTTAGTCACATGGGTCACAAATTAAAGAGATATAAGAGTGTTTGATCATTTATTTTGCAGACCAAAGAGAAGAAGAGTGTGCTGTTTAAGAGGATTTTGGGCCTGTTGCACAATAAACATACAATTAGATTTTTAACCCAAAATTATAATGTTTAGTTATCATCAAATTATTATTTTTATTTTCTCAAACTTAACATAAAGGAAAAGAAAATTAATCAAGATTACCTAATTTTTTTAAAATAAAAAATTATTAATGCATTATTTTCTTTCCAAAAATATTAGTTAACAAAAAAATTAGCCAAAACTTATCTTATTTAGTATTCATTAATTATTTTAATAATTAATAAATGTTAAATATGATAAATTCTGGCCATTTCTTGTCTTCCTAACATTACCGTTTTCTTTTCATGATATCTCCCAACCCGCAGGTCAATGACTAATTTGTCGTAGATCAGAACTTCATTTAAAGATTTGCCATTGACCAATAGATTACTGCATACACAAATGACAGAGCAAAATTCAAACTTCGACACTTTTTAAAACTGAGTAGTGAACTAACTATTAAACCAATCTAATTTGGTTATTATGGGTTGGTCTGATATTTTAAATTTTTAGTATATTTTGATATATAAGTATATTACCCAAATTTCAAATCCAACATAATCGTCACCAAAAAAAAAATCCAACATACTCCAACCCTTTTTTTTTTTTTTGTCATAACCCAACCCTTATTAATATATTTTTTATATTTAGTTATTATGTGCTACTTGCTTGCTCTTCTTGGCTTGTGTTTTTCAAAGCATAGCAGAGGAAGGAAATGGCTAATATTGCTAACAGCATCGTCTTTGAGGGTGTTGTTGGGGTTGCAGCACAACTTCCTCAATCTCCGTTTCCATCATTACCCGTTTCAAATTCTCTCATTTTCACCCAAAAACGCAAACTTTATCTTAATTGCTCCAAAACCAACCGCATAACAATCCCTTTCCCTTCTTCTTCTTCATCACCGTTCAGCAGCAAGTGTTGTTGCTATGTGTTGGCGTGTCTCCCTCAACCACATGCTTCTGGTTCATCATCATCATCAACTTCTTCTAATTCCAATAGCAAACCAAGTCCTTCTTCTGCTGCTCCTCCTTCAACTAAGCTCTATGTTAGTGGTTAGCTACTTTAACTACACCTTTTCAATTTTCTTGTTCAAAATTCAATCTACAGTTGCAAAGATGATAACTTTCCCTTGTTTTGTTTTATGGGTCTGGCCAATTGGGTTGAATTAGTCGCAAAATTAGGGGGAATATCTTTTGATTTGCTTATACATATGAATAGTTTTATCATTGGTAGCCTTTGATAATCTTGTGCTGTAGCTTAGCTTAAATTGTATTGATGGTAACGTGGTTGCTCTCATTCGGAGGAATTGGATGCTGTAATGGTGTCAATTGTTAATATGCATTACAGAAGTGGAAGGCTTTTTTATTTTTAAAAGTTAGGACGAATGATGACTGTGAATGACTTTAAATTATTTTTTTTTCTGTTTAAGAAAAGTGGTTATGAGTAATTAATCTATCTCCCATTAGGCGTTTTTCATCAGGTTATTTTTCTTATACATATAACTATTCAGGCCTGAAATAGAAAACTGTTGTCCAATACAATTTAGACTCTGAACTCTGAATTGTCCTGGTTTCTCATGGATTACCTAGTGATCTTAGTTTGAAAAAGTATACTGCTTATGTATTACTACAAAATCACACTCAAAATTGCCTATTTCATCTACAAACACCGTGGTGGGCAAGTGATAAGCAAGCTCATTTCCTCCCATTTGTCCCGAGTTTTAGTTCTAGGAGCAGAGGAGTCCCGTGCTCATATTCGTAGCCATAGTTCCTCAAGCTGAGTTAATCGAATGCCTAATATTAGGGTAAAGCAAACAATGCTTATTTCATCTAGCAGCACAATTTCTAGTAAAGGTTGATTAGTATTCTTTTTTTTCATTGCAACTGCATTTCCTTCGAACTGAACTTCAGCGCTTCATTGATATGCTGTGATCCCTCGTGATTCCATTCCATTGCCATCTCGCCATTGTTGAATAGCTTTGTTTCTTTGAGACTTTGATATTGTTTATTTGCATCTACTTTATGTATCTTGTTTCCTTTTCTATTTCAGGGTTATCTTTTCGAACCACTGAAGAAAGCTTGCGAAATGCATTTATGAATTTTGGTCAAGTTTTAGAAGGTAGGAACAGAAAATGCTGAAGTACCTTTTTTTATTTTTTTTTATTATGCTATTCGTTGGTAATGGTAGTACTTTTAATAATTGTAATGTATGCGCATAACTTTGAGCAGTGAATTTGGTGATGGATAAAATTGCAAATAGACCAAGAGGGTTTGCATTTCTTAGATATGCAACTGAACAGGAATCTCTGAAGGCTATTGAGGGAATGCATGGAAAGGTATGAATTTGAATTATTTTTTCCTATAATAAATTCCTCACCGCAATTTATAAATTATCATATTCATGAGAGCAACGTGGATTTAGAGGACTAGTTTGTTTCGATCTAATTGTAGCAGATTGCCGTTGTTAACTAGCTTATTCGTAGTTAGAATCTGACATGCTTAAATATGGGACAAGATAGACATGGAACTTATAGATTATGTAATCAATTGAGTAGTGTCTCAGAAATTTGAAGACTTATGTAATTGTTTATAGGATAAACTACACTGACCTCTCTGGTAATTTAATATAGTTACGCTCACTTCTGCTCTAGTTGTTATACTTACATTACGTCCTTTCTAGATTTTACTTTAGAACATGAAATAAGGTTATTTTTGTTGTTTAATTTGTTCAAGTGTTTAGAAATTTACAAAAAGGCCTTTTGTAATCATGTGTTTGCACATAACTATTTTATTACGAAAAATCTTAATTGAACAAAATAAGTAAACATAAGTTGGATAATTAGAGGAAAGGTGGAAAGGTTAGTGTAATTATGATTCTCAGAGAAGGTTAGTGTAAGTTACCATTCCTCTCACAATGCCAATATTATGATTTATCAAAAAAATTATAACTAGAATGTGTATCTTGAAGTAACACTAAAAGGGAAAGGGGCAGGGATTGATGTAATTACTTGGAACTTTCTTGGAGGGAAGGGAAGGTATCAGCTTTAACTCAAATCATTGCTTCAGCTTTATATCCTATTCCTATGGATCTATACTTTATATCCTTCAATAGAGTGAAACTGAAATTTGTGGCAATCAAGTTTAATCTTCATGTTACTCCCTCTGAGATTATTAAAGGATCTCAAGAAGCTGATTTTTCTTTAACCCCCAAATACTCTATCCAGAAATCTTATAGATTCAGCATTTAACTGTATACTTGTTGGTAACTCCTTACTATTCTTAAGAATTGAAATCTAAAATGACAATTCCTAATTTTATTTTGTTTTTACATTTAATAAACCCATAATAGTTTTTCAGTTATGTTAGAAACTGACAAGAAAGGGATCACTGTTTGCAGTTCTTGGATGGTAGGGTCATATTTGTGGAAGTTGCCAAACCAAGATCAGAACTAAGGCAAAGACAAAACACTAGATACTAGCAATGCACTGAAACATGCAAAGAAGGCTACACACATTAGCCATGTCTGCATTGTACTTGAGTCTCTCTCTATAAACAAGGTCCTTACTTGATGAGACCTTCTACCACAGGATCGCCATGAATTCCAAGTCATGCTTTATTTGCAATGGAATCCCATTTGAGTATTCATTGAACATGACTTTTTTTTGTTACTCTCTTATACAATGTGTGGCTAATGTATTAATTGATTATCTGGCTTGATTAGCTAAGATATATATTTTATTATTTGAATTGTGCTATGTTACCAGAAATGCAGATCTTGATTACCAGTTTGACTTCCCAGGCCCCATCCATCTCTATGAAAATAATCTGTTAGAAGTTAAAATTTTGCCCCAGTCATATTTATCGGTTTTTAATTTTATTGTAGTATTAATCAAATCTTTCTAATTTTATCCTGATTTTAATGATCCTTATCCGTTTATGATAATTACTTATTTACCAAGTTCTTACAACACAAAAAAATACTCATGGGACACGGATGCTTCAATATCAAACACTACAAATGATATTTTTTATGAATATAAAAATAATAAAACATTTTGCACTTATAAATTGGATCTCTATATGTGACTTTAGTTATTAAAAATATATATAAAAAAAGACCCTTGTAAATTAAATGATAATGCATGATTGAGTGACTTGAACTGAACCACTATCTTAGCAAGGCCAAGAATACAATCAGAAGTACATAGTAATGGCTTACATCATCCCAATAAAAAATATACATAAAAATTTAATACAGAAGAAAAATTCAGATATACAAATTGCCCAGGTGGTTTGCGGCACGACACCCCACAATAGTACCCTAATTATCATCGTTCGGGTTTGTATAACTAACTAATGTTTTGTGAGCTGAGACATCCTGAATGTGCTTGTCTTCCACCCTTCCTTTTATATACCCTCAATCCATTACTGATGCAATCATGAGATTATAAAGAGACATGAAATATGCCAAAAACAGAACACTAACACAAGTTAAATAGAGACTATAAGGTGGACCTGGTTAAGCAAACTTTTAGTGAGAATGATGATGATGCCCACCACCCCCTCTTGAATTATTGAACATAAAGAGTGTCTTAAAGTGAAAGAATGAAGAAAGCTCCCAGTTGCACACTTCGTGTTAAAGAATCAGATGCTTTGTCAATTTTGACAATTAGAACTCAGCTACCTAAGTGATAATTAGTTCCTTATTCTCACAAGAGCCCGTTTATCCCATGTATCAGCAAGAATGAAGCATCATGAAATTAAAAAAAAAAAAATGGGGGAATGTAAGGGCTATGAGCACACCCTAGCTCTTTGCCCCTTCCTTTCTTCCAATGCAACAATCAAAGAACTTGCATCTCTTTCAGCTAAACATCTTTTGTATGGTACAAAACCCCTTGGAGACTTCTGGGGGACTACTACTTCCTCTTGATGAGATGTTTGTTGACACCTGGAATCGACGGTGTCCAAGAACCTTCCCTGAATCTTGCCCTGAATTTCCACATCATTGACTGATTCACCATTGGAACCAGTACAAGAACCTTCCTCCTCTCTAGTTCTTACTTTCAAGGAGGGGTGAAGAGGCATAGGATTTACGACTGTATTGGATGAACCAAAGTAAGCAGCCGGACCGCCTGGGAACAAACTTGACCATGACAAAGATGCTTCAGGTGCAGATTCTCCAAGGCCAAGGTCCTCCTTCACTATAGCTTCTTTAGGCATTACTTGCCAACTTCCATTACACATGCCTAGTGATAACTGTGTATTCAATTGATTCTCAACATCATCTACTTCATCAGACCTAGTAATACATAGCTTAACACACTCCTCTTCAGTATTAATTGACTCCTGATTACCGACCATTGAAACAGTTCTTCCAAACAGCTTTATAGTAGTGGGCAGGACATTGACAACATCATTGTTGATACACTTGGTTTGCTTGGAACACAACTCCAACTTCTCAGACTTCTAGGATAACACAATATAATTTTTAAATCAGTAAGCTGTAAAAATAAATCTATTTCTTACACAATTAATTTTGGAAGTGAAATAAGAGAATATCATGAAGCTTGTCATACCATGTGCAAGTAAGGTTGTGAGCTGATGGATAAAGGGGCAGAAGCTAGAGGCGTTTTGTCTTCCTCCTTGGATGGTTTAGATGTCATGCAATCATTTTCCTTCTCAATAGGTGACAAGTTGATTGATTGAATGTCAGTAGTGCAAGAATTCGGAGAAAGGCATCTGTTGGTCTGCTCTGAAAATGCTGACCCAAATGCTTCCGAACCAAAGGCAGATAGCACAGAGGTTGGAGATTGAGAGTCTTTCTCCGCAGAGGACAGATTAGGCGATGGAGATTTTTCTGGTTCATTTGGTATGGAGTGCGTTTTGAGGGAGTTGGCCAATTTACGGGGATATGGATGAAGGGGTTTCCTTTTAGGACGAGGAGGAGGTATGTCAATTGGATGTATAGAACTTTCAGCACTTCCGTCCGAGTCCCGCACAACCTGAAACAATTTAGAGTAGTACAACACATGAGAACAGAGAGTTGGATCAAAACATCTTCAACTTTGTTTTCATATACAATTAGTCTTCAACTTATTAATACTATAATAAGTTGCAAATGATCAAAAAATTCTTTCCATCAAGCACAACGAGTGATTTAAACACAGTTATGAACTGAAATTTCACAACAATGACCTTAGAGAAAAACTTTTGTGCATGGCTTCGAATCTGAACAGTAGTTTTGGTGCCTATATGCTCTGCACAAATACAAACAATATTTCATCCGACTTGAAGGCATATGGAAGATTATTCACTTTAGATTACTTTGTTGTCAAATCAGGAGATAGAGCTTACCTTCAATTTGACGCCATCCCCGACCATACAACTTCAAAGCTTCAAGGAACTTTTCATGCTCTTCCTCAGTCCACTTCTCCCTTTGCTTAGTGATGGTATATGGTTTCCTCACCTGCAGAAATTAATTTCAATAAGCTCCAAAAACAAAAGGTAAAATCGGAATAAAAAGGCAAGTCTTCTGCATATTGCTAAATGAAAACATTTAACATGGAATGTGAAGCAACCTTGGGGGCATGATTGTTCACAACAGAACTTATATCTGGCGATTGGGATTGTGATCCATCATTGGAATGGCAGTCACTGGCTGTACCAGACTTGCTTAGCTTTGTGCCTTCGATTTGGTCCTACATTCAATAAAAGCAGTTGAATTGATAACTGTGAACCAATAAGAACAATTAAAATGTTTCACAACGGTAAGGGGGAATAGGAATTCCATCATGAAGGAATTTGATGCTCACTAGAATATATTTCAGTTCCTAGGAGACATTATTTCCTTATTAAGAAATAAAGTCCCTTGATGAATTCGAATTCACATTGAAATCCTCTTTTTCTATCAATAGAGGGAAAAGGTCTCCAGAAGAGTGAAGGTGTATGACCAATGAAACCTGTTTCCAACCAAGTAACACATTATACATAATTATTGAACCTACGGGATCTTTTGTTGTCACCCCTTTCAAACGCACATGCTAACACATGCATCTTTAACTTCTTTATGCACAAATAAACCCAGACATTTATATCCGTTTATATTCTAGTAAGAACACATGGCCAATGCTGTCAGATACTACTCTGTGCACCCCACAAAAAACAACAAAGGCTAATTGTTTATATTCTCCGCTTTCCTTTTTCAGATCTATTAAATTAAACCGAATCCAAAACAGGAGGGAAAAGAGTGCAACTTATTCTGTATTTTGAACTGAGATAAATGATCGAATTGATTAATCTAAAGCTCTAACAATGCTACACTTGACAGGTGAGTTTTAGGGTGCGCCTGCCTTAATCAGGCGTGTCACACGCCTTGTGTTTTTTTGGATGTTGGCACAATTTCCATGAGACACGTGTTATTTTTAGCAGTATTGTGTAGGTCTGAGGTGTAATTTTTGACTGGCCAACAGGTTAATGAAATCTCCTCAGTATTAAAATTTTGCTCCATGGTCTTGGGTGAATATTTAAATTCGACATTATATATGGCAAGTGCATAAATATATTTTTGTTAAGAGACTGAACCTAGTTGGGTTGGCAGATGTCTTTTTTCTTTTATTATTTTGGTGGAACCGTATATATATATATATATATATATATATATAAACGATTTTTGGGTATACATTTATATAATAATTTATATAATGATGTATTTTTATATGATGATTTAAATTAATGTTAAATTACTTTTGAAATTTTTTTTTATATCAATTTCAAAATGAATTCATTGAATAATTATTAAAATTTTAAAAAATTTAACGTGAATTTGAATAAACTATAAAAAAAACAAAAAAAGAATGTGGATAAAAGACAAGAATGTGGATAAACCACTACTCTTTTTGGATCTTCAAGAAAAGATATAGTTGTGGTGGACTTAGCATCAACATCACTAACATATGTTAATGGAACTAATTCTAAATTTTTATTAGCTAACGTTTATCATGTATGTTAAATTTAATTTTAAAATATTTATATTTATTTAAATAAATTATATTTAATTAAAAATTATATATAATTAAAAAATATTTATATTTATGTAAAAAAAATTTCTATGAAATAATATATTGACAATATGAAACTTACATTTTAATTTAAAAAATTATCTAAAAAAATTTGATAAATATTTAATAATTAAATCAAAAATTAAAATTTTTATACTTAAAATGATAGATATTAAAAATTATAATATTTCATGAATATTGAATATATATTTTTTAAAAGAATTAATTAGAAAACTAACAAATCATAAAATAATACCAAATTAATAATTAGATATATTCAATTTCTTAAAATGATATGGAAAAATATAATTACTTAGAATTTAATTTGAAAGATTAAAATTTCAAAGTAAATGGTAAAAATTTTTTATTAGTCTACACCAATACTTAAAAAATATCTTAATATTTTTCTGTAAAAGAAAATCAAAATAAAACCAATAACACATAAAATAATATTAAAAAGATAAATTAATTATTATAATGATTAGGATGATGAATTTTATTTATAAAAACTAACCTTTCATACGGTTCTCCTTGTAAAATGAGAATTTTATTCAAAGCCAAAAAATTTTAAGGTTTCTCCATACTCATTTACAGAAGTAGTAACTTTTTTCAGACTCTTTTTTATATTAAATTTTTCCAGACTTTTACTTCATAAAATAATATTTATTCTTTAACCAGTGTGAATTTATTAGTTAAATTTTAAAATTTTTTTCATAATTTAACAAATATTTAAGCAAAATTTTGGCCCATCTTTTTATGAGTGTTCGTCACTTATTTACTTACCTGGATCTTTTATGGCCCATTAACATAAAAAAAAAGGGAAAAAATGAAAATATATCAAGTATCGAAGACTACTACATAATATGTCTTCTTAGCTAAGGTCAAAATGAAATTTTGAATAAGACCCACTAGCAAAGCAGTAACCTGTGTCAGAGAGGACAGGCTAATGCTGCGCCTCATTGTGACCGGCGCTTCCTAAAACTCACCCACTTGACACAACCACAATGTTAGAACAAACAAAATGTCAAAGTTCTTATCATTTGAAGGCTCATTAGGTTAACCATTCAAGTATTAAGTCATGTTAATCCAAAAATAAAATTATTTGTATATATTTAACAAACTCAAATCCAATCTCTATGAAACTCCATCAGTTTCCCACCGAAGCTGAAATAATTCTTGAGATAAATGACTCATAGTTTCTCCATACAAACGAACTATTATTAAAAAACAAAAAAAAACAAAAAAAACAAAACTTCTAAAAAGAAAATAGTGAAAGGGTATTATTGCAAGGACCAAATTTTAAATATTTGTTTGCAATACCTGCATCTCCATTGGAGCAAAATCAGAGCCAGTCCTTGTAAACACCCTAAGCTTCACAGGGACCAACCCCACCAGCCTACAACAATAATAGCTTCCAAAAAAATCAACTTTTCTTTCCCTTTTTCAAACCCAAAAAATCACATAACATTCTTCACAAGTTTCTCTGTTCTCCAAATACTATAAATATACATTTCAGAGATATTTTGAGATATCCATTTAAAAAATAAACAAAAAAGTGCTAATTACTATTGCACAAATCAGATCAATCAGATTCTCAATGTTAAATACATGTTCGAGAACTGAATCATAAAAAATAATTGAAAGCAGGACACATACCAATGATTTTGCTGGAAGCTGTGATTTCGTTGGAAGCCACAGATTCCGGGACTTCAGATTGCGCAGTGAAAATGAGAACTTCCCCGGAAAATTTTGTTTTCCCGAGAAAATCAGAGCAACTCAAATGGAGGATTCGAAGATTGAAGAATTGGAAGAATGAGAGAACAGAAGAAGGGGTGTGTGCAGAGAAGGGGGAAGAGAAGAAGAAACGGAAGAGATTATAAATAATAAAAATTAAAAATTTTCATCCCGAAAGGAAAAAATTAATTGAAAAAGCGAGAAAATAAAAAAAAAAAAGGAGAGAGTGACACATCAGATGTGAAGAAATATTTGAGAAACAATAAAGAAATTTCCGTAGAGGGTTCGAGAAGGGTTCAGAGTTTTGTGGCTGAGAATGGTCTGGGACGCAGGACACGTGGCGCGTTTTTGTGATGTGTAGTATTTAATTTTGGGGTGGGAATAAAAATTCGGTGAAAAATATGGTGCTGCATATTTTATTTGTGGAGGGCATGAGTGCTGAGATGATAATTGAGATAGATTTTTTTTATAAATATATAATTGAGATATAAGATATTTTTTCCGATTGTTTTTTAGTGTGCCTTTATTGACTTATTGTCCATTTTTGTTTAGTGCTTGTTCACGCGCTGTTAAACTCCCATTGAAGTATGGGGGGTGGATTCTCTCTTTTTTTATTATTTGGTAAAATATAATTTTTTATTATTTAATATTTGTTATTATATATTTTTTGTTGGAGATTATATTTTCCTTTATCAAATAATTAAAAAAGCTTGAAAGAATTCATTTTCAAATCTTAAACTAAACTATTTCTGGGTGTTTAGAAAGGTAAACTTATTAATAGAAGATATAATTATATTTATTTGTTCAAAGAATTTAATTTTAATATATTTTAGTGTAAACTGTAAAATAATTTTATATATATTTAATTATATAATATTATATCAATAAAAATAATTATTAATGTATCAAAATTATATTTTTTGTTCGAAAGGATTATATATTTACAGATTACAATTATTTTAAATAATTAATTTTGTGCATACTTTAGTATATGAGAGTCAATTTTTGTTTCGGATATTTAAATTAAAAGTTCTTTTTAAAATAAGTTGTTTTATTCCAGTTGCAATAAAAAGAATAAAAAGTTGTTTTTCCATGTTAAAATTATTGATATAATGCAGAGATTAATTACTTATATTATTCATATTTTATAACTAGGTTGATTTAGTAAAATACAATAATATTAAGGAAAAAAAAGACTTCTTGAAAAACCATACAAATTTGATTAGCGACCAGTCCCATCTCCCAAAAAAGAAAACCATATATTCTGGTAGGAAAAAATATTTTAATCAATTTTGGTTGAATTATCCTAACAACCTGAAAATAGCTTGGGGGATTAGATTAAAGTTGTACCATGATTAAAAAAATTACTTTTAATTAATCATATTAATAATTTTTTTTAACTAAGAAACAAAACTGTCAAAAGAAAAGGAAAAAACCAATGGAAAAAGCATCCCATATGTTAATTCCCAAACCTCAATTTCTAAGTTTTATCAATAGTTCATTAATCAACAATACATTTTTAAATAAAATTTTAACCTGTAGTTAATTAATTTTTAATTTACCGAGTTGAAAAATATGATAGAAAAAAAAAAACCTACTTATATAAATAAGCAACTCCATCCATTATTTTGCTCATAATAAAATTACATTGAAAATTCTGTTCCTATGTAAAAGGTTCCAAAATAAAGATGTTAGATATGTATAAGATCCATCTAGCTGGCCCCTCACTCATACATTTTCTTACATAAATATTGCGTACCTATGTATATAAGGTCCATCTTGTCCCAATAGCCCAGCCCTTCTCTCGTTCTCCTACAATATTGTCTGACAATAAATATTTAGATTTTTTATTTAAACTAATTAAATATTTTATTTATTAAAATGTGTAGATAGAATATTTATTGTTACCTATTAAAAAGATTAAGTATAATTTTAATTTTTTATAGGTTAAAAAAAATTTTGTCTTTAACCTTTTTTTATATACAAAATCATTCTTAAAATTTAATTTAATTTTAAAATTATTCTTATTTTAGGAGGCAAAATCATACAAAAATAACAATAAAAATAGAGAGAGAAATAAATCGTGAATAGTTTTTTTTTCTTTTCTTTTTTTTTCATATGAACAGAAATATTCTTTTTTTATTTTTTTATTTTATAATTTTTTTATTATGAGTAATTTAGTCAAAAATTTTAATATTTAAATAAAAAAATAATTTTAAACTTTAAAAATAATTTTATATAAAAAAAATTGAAAATAAAAAAAATTTTAACCTATATTTTAAAAAAATCGTACTTAATTTTATGTATTAATATATCACATCGTAAGAACCCACTAAAATTAAAGTTTGATCTCGAACGATAAGCATCTGAGACAAATGACATAAATTTTTTATGAGATCTCGGATGCACCAGAATTATGTAATCAGTACAATGGTGGCTATATATAAGGTGCAACTAAGATTAGTTTTCATTTGATATGATTTTGGATTATTTAGAGAGTTTGGTTACATATATTTTGAAATTCTCTTAAGTATTAAAGGCATATGGCCAATAATATATGTATTTAAAGGATATTAACAGACTAAATGTGAGTTGACATGTAGTTAGAGTATTGAAATTTGAGGTTGGTTTGTCTCTCTCTTTTTGATATTATATGGGATTATTAAACTATTTTATATAGTTTTAGTTAATCGTATTTAATAAAATGTTAAATTAATTTGTTTAGAAGTTATTTTAGAATATTTTAATTTAATTAATTTTTTTATTTTGTTAGTCAGAAGATATATTAGAATATTAATGTTTTAAATTATTTTAATTTAATTAATTAATTAATTAACATGTTAGAATATTTTGATTTAATTAGTTAGAAAATGTACTAAAATATTAACATTTTAGATTATTTTAACTTAATTAATTAGTTGATATCTTGGACAACAGCAATGAATAGTACACATCTATATTTGATATATAAATGTGTCTCATCAACTAATACAAACGATCTGCAATACTTAAATGGTTCGACACATAGAAGGAAAGCCCAAAAGACCAAAACAATTTATCAAATTACCTATAATTTCTGTTGTAATAAGGAATAGCACAATAATCGTGTATGATGATTATCAGTTGTTTAGAGAAGGGGGTTAAATTTAGACCTCTTTTCATTTTGTTGAATTTTATTTTAAACAGAATGAAATTAAAGAATCTGTTAAATATGTTTTTGTTTAAAACGCATGAGATACTTTTATTTGTCTCTTATCGATAGCAGAATTGTTGTGACACCTTACTGAATAGAATAAGTAGAAGACAATTTTATTTTGTCTCTTAGAGCATAAAACAAAAATCAGAACAGAAAAAGAAGAGTGACACAGCCATATATCCTGGTTCAACCACCATGTGAAATGTGACCTATATCCAGTCTTTCCATAATGGTGGTGGAATTTTCACTATCTTTCAAAGATTACAAACACCAAATTTTTTAGGATTCAATCCAATTCTATATGGGACAAACATAGCTTCTATCCAAGCTAGATTTGACTAGGTTCACCCCCTAGATTTTCAACCATTAAGTGCTCACCCAACTTAATAAGAGAATTCCCTCGAAATCGTGACTACAAAACAGAAAAACGTACAAAGAATATTTGAAATAAATATTTTAATTTTTTCCAAGTATAACTCTTTTTCCCTTTTCTCTCAATGGTTTTTTCTTAATTCCTCATTTTAATGTCCTTTTCCATTGAAACGAAGAAAAATAAAACTGAGAAAGTAGAATATTTAATAGAAAACCATGAAATAGAAGAAGGTATAGATTTGTAAGCTATGAAAACCCAAACTTTGTGCTCTCACTACTTACTCTAATCCTTTGTCGTTTACCCCTTTAATAGAGGAGTATAGCTTCCAAAGCTTGAAATTTGATTCCAACACTTTTGACTTCTTCTCCAATATCAGCAGCAACAGTGCAGAGAAGAGATAGAATAATAGCATTGATTAAACCATACATGGCTACATGCATTTATACCTACCATTTTTTCTTTCATCTTTTTTTAAATTTCTTGAAGGATCTGAACCATTTATTTGTGTTTGGTTCCCATTTTTTTTTCTTGTCTATTGATTTGTAGTAGAGTTACATAATCTTAAACTTCTTGATCTTTTCAGTTCGGTGCATGCAGAAAAGAAATTTTCTTCAATAATCTTCAATAAAGCATACGTAAAAAAAACTTTCTCTAATGTAGCCTTCGAATGTGATTTTTGCTTAGAGTCCTACTTTTTTTAACTTTCTTCTTTTTGCTTGATTTTGGTAACCCACTTTTCTTTTTTGATTTGAATCCTAATCTGATTTTTTTGTATGCTTTGCATCTGGACTTTTTCACGTGGTGAGAGAAAGGAGAGAATAGAGAGTAGAATTTAGTTCAGCAGCTTACTTTTGGTTCGGAAAATGAAGTTCCTTTTCTTAGTTTTTTTTAAGTTTCTTTTCTTAGTTAGCAACCAAGTTGAGTGAATGGATCACTAGTTGGATTTTATGCTTGTTTTTGAGTTTGTAATAATTCTTTCCTTCTTCTTTGTGTTTGGAGATCAGTAACCCATTCTTTGAATCATAGATGATGATGGATTATGGGTCTGAACCATTTTTAGACTTCATTAGCCTGTTATTGAGTCTGTTTTATTTTCTTGATTTTTTTGCACATTTAACAAACTAATCACACATACAATTGGACTTTTAACTCCAATAATAATATTTTTTCATCATCAATTAATTGTAATTAGTTCTTCAAACTCAACAATGTATGATTCCTCATAAATCTGAACAATCTCTTTTTACTTTGTCATCTACACTTTTCAATATGATAGCTTGAAATGATAAATCTGCTACACTACACTCTGTGATAGAAACAAAAGGATCAACGTGTATAATCATGTCCCAACTGAGCATGATCTTGGGACATGATTGGTGTCAAACAAATGTGCGATCTTCACACTTATGCACTTTCCTACAAAATTACTCATAAACAATATTTATCTATAAATTTTATAAATTTTAGAATAATATTTACCAGTAGCTTAGATTCTATCGAAGTGCTACACAAAGACTTCATGGATATTCAATTGAAAATTGCTTACATTAACAATAATATTTTAAAGTTCAATTTATTCATAATATACCATAAAAAATACCATTCAACTTTATCATAAACCTTGTTTATGTCTAATTTAATAGTTATCTCATACTCTATCTCACTTCTCTTATTTTTCAAATGGTGCATACATTTCGTGAATAATTAGAATATTATCTAAAATGAATCTATTTTTAAAAAACACACTTTGATTTAAATTTATAATTTTATTTATAATACCTTATAATTCCTTCTCCAGTTTAACCTCTTATTTTTAACAAAATTAAATCCTTAACATTATATATTATCTTGAGGCTGTGTCTCTACTCTGTACACGAATATATAATATTTATTAAAATATAAATGAAAACCGGGCCTCCCATTATTGAAAAGAATGAAATTCAAGTAAATAATATACCAAAACCGTCTTATCAACTTTAGATTTTGACATATTGGTACGTGTTTTTTAGCCATATTTATTTAATATATGTTCTTTAAAAGTTCACAATGTTATTTTACTACTCATATTATTATAAAATAAATTTAATAATATAAATGTTTCTAAAACACCGCTTGAAATATGCTATAAACAATTAAACATGCAATAATTTCGTGTTACGCTTATCCTTCTAATTTGAGTGAATGGCCGAATATAAGTTTATAGTGGATAGATAGCAGAGTACGTGGAACACACTTGTCAAGGAGAGATGATTTTCCCTTCTTACATGTGAACTCGTTAAGCCGCAAATGTTATTATGACGGCAGAAGTATACAAAATTGACAAGGCTGTATTTTGTTATTCTCAGTACGTAGATTATAAATTAGCTACCAAATCTAACTAACATACAAAATCATTTCTACACGAAAAAATGGGTTAATCCTCATGCATTATTTATTGATATATTAACATTCATAGATGGAACCCATGTACTAGTTGAAATCGAACCATATATTTGAGCTTTGCTATATTGATGAATTTAGTTTTGACTTTCATGTACTGATTATATGAGAATCAAATTGAACCATCTGATTTAATTAGATTAATAAAAAATTAATCACTAAATCAATTCAATTTATATAAAATTAATAATAAATCAATTAAAAAATAAAAAAATTGTCAAACAATTAATTAATTTATCAAACTGATTAATTAGTTTAAAATAATAATATTTAAAAAAGTCATTTCTTAAAAAATACATATTATATATATATAAATATATTATTTTATTATATTTAATTTAATCTTAATCAAATTTTAAATTTTTAACAGTAACCGGTTCGATTTTTAAAATATTAGAACTAACTACTAAAAGCAGCTCGATCTATTCCATGGGAAAAAAGTAGTTATTTAGAAAAATATCGGAACTTTGAGTTTACTTTGTTGATCACTTTTAAATTTATATATATATATATATATATATATATATATATATATATATATTAAAAATATTATTTATATATACACTAAAATTCATAAAATTAATATTATATATTTATATATAAATATATATAATTTATTTATTTTTAATATATATTTTATATTTGTGACTAATTTTAGTATCTGATTTTAATATATATATATAATTTTATTTATTTAAGTGTTAAAAGAATATTTAAAAAATAAGCTAAAAAACTTCCAGTTCTTACCTCTTATACTGAGTTTATTAATTTAATAATAAATAATTACTTTACACTGTTTACCAGTTTATCTGATGATGCGTGTAATCCAATCGCTTCCACCGGAAGTGTATGCAACTCTCGCAAGTTATATAAAGAAGAAAAATCCAGATACACAGTATCTGAGTATCACCCACTAGCTAGTAAGAAGATAATAAACAAAACGGGACGCAACTAGCATCACTTAAATTTATATATAATTTAATTTAGTTTAATTTAATGTATTATATATTCTCTTTCTATTTAAATAATTATGGTTTTGAATTTTCGACACATTAGAAAACAAATGAATTTAAATATAACATAGGTTTAAATATATTAAATTTTTTAATGTATCAAAAAATAAAAATAATAAATATTTTAAAATAGAAACAATAATTTAATTTTGAATTTATTTTATTTTACTTTAAATATTTTAATTTATAGAATAACGGCATCTCATCACCCATTGACCATTAACTAACCTATTGAAATAGCGAGTAGACAGAGTGCGACATCGGTGATGATGTCTGCAGTGCCAACTAGCGACGAATGCAAGAAGGAGTCCGCCAACAAGTATCTCTGGTGAGTGGGTGGACATCCCGTGATGATAGTGGATGGTGAGCCAAGCAGCGTCAAGGGGGAGCACGGAACTGACCTTCTTTCCCACGGCAGTTGAAAACGACGCCAAACTTCACTTCCGGCGAGAGGGAGAGAGAGAAGCGCAGGGCATGACGGACGCGCGACGGGGAGGAGGATCCCATCAGTAATGTTGGCTGCCGGCGAGGGAGAGAGAGATGCGCGGAGGAGGGGGCTACTTGCTGAACGGCGACGACATGATGACCCCAGAGGGCAAAGATGATGGCCGGTGAAGGTGCAATTGACGTTAGTGAAGTGAAATGATTGATGAAAATGGGATGACAAAAAATTTGAGAAAAATAAGCTGTTTAAATAAATTAATTTGGTAAATTAAAATTTGCCATGGTTCAATTTTTTAAATAATTGAATGGATTATTTTATTTGAATAATTTGAAAAATATTTTTTATTTTTTACTTATATTGAACTAAATTTTTAACCTATTTTTCATATTGTTCAGATTTTTTATTATCTATTTTATGGAATTAATACGAAAAAGTACTATAGGATGTTTTGGTGTCTCTCTTTTATGGATCTAACTCTCTCTTATTACGCTTTCGGTACTATTAGGTACATTAGTTTTGGATTTAGAAAATGCACTTGGTTTACATGTTTTGAGATTATATTTTAACTAAATATTTTATTATATAAATATTATAAATAAAATATCATCAATTAAAAATTAAATTTGCGACAAATTTGCTTAAATCGACCTAAATTAATTGTTGTCTAATTAATCATACCATATGAGTGACTTAAAAAATGTTCTATACAATATGGTTATCATTTAAAACAATAACTGTATACAAAAGAATAATGATGTGACATGTTAAGAATTTTTCTAATTTATATAGAAGATAAAATTAAAAAATAATTATCTCAAAATATAAGTAAAATATAATTTTTAAACTAAGAAAATATTTGTAGATTTTATTTTAGGAAAATATATAATTATTTAAACAATTATATTACGCATACCCTAAAAATTAATGATTACATTTAGTGTTTAATAATACATGATTAATTTAAAAACTAGTTATTTAATACACTACATGTATTTAATTGTATATAAATATAAAATAATTAATTTAATAACTGATTTATTATTGATATATTAGTAAAGAAAGTATAGTTTTTTCTTATGAAGTACGGATATTTTGTTGAATTATCATGTCTATGTGTCAGACACATTTTTGACACGACATTTATTGATATTCGTGCGATATGCGTATCTGTTGTGTCTAATTGTATCTTAATAAAAAATAATTTTTTTAAATATACTTAAATATACTTAAATATCATCAAATGTTAGTGTGTTAAATCTTATTCTTAATATGTATTTTTAAAATAGATTTAGAAATAATATATATTATTATTTATTAAAATAAAAAATATTTTAAATATTTTATATAATTAAAAGAAGATATTAAAAATAATTAAAAATTCTTTTAATATATATAAAATATTAAAATATTATTATAATTTATCTAAAAATTATTTTATATTATATATATATATATATATATATATATATTATAATATATCTTATATCTTATAAAACTTTAAAATTTATGTATTTATATATCTCATATTGTATCGTAGACTTAGAGTACATAAAATGAACATTGAAGAGTATTTAATTATGGTTTAATTATTTTGTTAATCCTTATAGTTTTATAAAATTTTTAATTAGATTCCTATATTTTTTTAATTGAATTTTTTGTATTAATTTTTTTAATTAGATTCTTATATTTTTTTTAGATCTTTGCACTAATTTTTTTTAATTAGATTTTTATATAATTAAATCAATTATTATTAAAAAGATTTAATTAAAAAAATTAATACAAAAATTTAATTATAAAAATTTAAAAATTTAATTAAAATTTTACAAAATTATAAAAACCAATGGATTAATTAATCCTTCAACTATTTATGTATGTCATAACTCATAAACACAACAATTAGAGGAAAACAGAAGTGACAAATAAGAAGAAGAAATATCAAGTCTAGACTCTAGACTCTAGAGCCACTAAAGAGAAGGCAGGGAAAAAAGACGGCAGGGAAAGAAAGAAGATAGAAAGGCAAGTTGGTGGTGTGTGATTGGGTGTAGTGGTCCCCACACTACGTTATTCTGCGCTTTATGGCCACCTCAGATTTCCACTTCTCTTTGCTGTGTTATCGTAAACGCCAACCCCTCTTTCCTTCCTTACCATAAAATCCCTATGCTTATTGCTTCCCTTCCTCGTTCATTCATGCATTCTTTCCTCTTTCTATTTTACTTTTTCTTTTTCTTTCATGATTAATTATCCACCCTATTATTTATATACTAAAAATCAAATACTGATATAAATGATATATTAAGATATAAAATAAATATTAAAAATATATAAAATAATAAATATATATTTATACATAAATATATGACTAATTTAATAATTATTTTTATATACATCTGTTATTTTTGTCAATTATGGATTAGCATGTAGATCAGCAAGTACACTGATGATAATCAACCATTAATTAACTATTACGTATAAAAAATATATATTTAATATTTCATAATTATTATATTATTACAAATAAATTTGTGTATTCATGTGATAGATTTATACATACAGTTTAATGGAACAAGATTTTATTGTTATTCTAGTGTAAAAAAATTAAAAAGGATATCTAATTATGTATTCATAATAATATAAATATTTTATTTTATCACTTAGTATTTCAAAAAATAAAATCCTAATATCTCTAAATTAATAAAAATTACACGGTGATATATTACATAATTAAGTTATTTTAGTAACAATTTCAACTAAGTTAGTTCAATAATTTATTGACATAATAAAAATTAATTAAAAAAAGAAAGAAACGCATAAAAAAACTTTATTAAAGTTATTATAAAAATAATTTTTTTACTTAATATTTTTATAAATAAAATAGTTTACATAGTCACAATATACATAACAATGATTAAATCATAAAAAAATAATTATTTTATAAGTTTGAGAAAAGAATTTTAATTTAAGGTGGATGAGTTAGCCAATCTTGGAAGAGTGTACTTCCAAGAAAATATGCAAATGAAGTATCTAGATGATGTTGTTGCTTACTATATCTAAATGAAAGAAAATGTTAGGTTTTGCTTTCAAATATGGTAAATCTTCCCCGTATAATAAAAAATCAGCAAAAATTTGTGAGCCACAAACTCTCTAGGGTTTAGGACAAGCTCATTGTTTGTTAGTTGGACAAATCTAAAACTCTTAATTAATGGCCCTCATGACAGGTGCCCCTCTTATTACCCTTCCAAGTCAAAAATAGCTAGCAACACAATAAGCACAAATCTAAGGACAGATCTATCTTTAACATATTTCCTTTCAAGCCTCGTCTTGGGAATGAGATCTGTCCCTTGCCCCAAAATTTGTTTAATCTCATTTATATGTATAAAATAATTATGGTCATTTTTTATTAAATATATTATTATTATTATTATTAAATATTAAGGTTTACAAATAAAGTTATTATTTCTTCCTCTAGACAAGTCCTTTATAATGGATCACGTGACCCTACATCATTTTTAAGGGTATGGTTTCGTTCTCAGCCATGGAAATTGATCATAGAAGATCATATGAGTGAATTGAGGCCTCTAGTTTCTGGGTTATAAGGCAAACCTAAAATTATGGGCAACTGAACAAACTTCACATGGGTGTGTGTGCATATGGCAAGGGTAACATCCTAATATTTCACCATCTATGTTTTCAAGGTCTAAATCTAATTTGCATGAGTCTTGACACAAACAGTGGATTTGTTGGTCTCTATAGAGTTATATGTGAGTTTAAAATATATATGATATTAACCTATGTAATAGAATATAATTAAGAATTCATATCATTATATGTATGTGGATAAGTATTTGAATTTGTAATATATAATAACTAAAATGAAAGATCGTCCAATTTATCTAATCAAAACATTCTAAATCTGATTCTAAATGAATATAACAAAATTCAGTTAAATTGGATCATCTAATATAAAATTAACTTATACAATAAATCAATAAAATTTTATGTTAGATTAAATATAAAAAATATTATATAACTATATTAGAAGAAATTATTCTAAAATAAAAATAGAATAAAATATTATTTTTGTTCCCAACGTTTGAGGTAAGTAGTCTCAAAGTTGTCACTAATATTTAAATAGTCTTATTTAAATTCCTAATATTTTTAAATCGTCTCAATGCTATCTTATTGTTAGCGATCTGTTAACAGAATTAACAATAAGACAAAATCGAGGTGATTTTAAAAAATTAAGAACTTAAATAGAATGAAAATATTGGGGACAAAGACAATATATACATTACACTAGTAAATTTTAAATGATTGAATTTTACGAATTTAATATTTTTACTTATTATGAAATATTTGTAAAATAATTAGTATGAGTAAAAATCTTAAATTCGTAACGCAATTCATGTCATTAAAATTCATTATCATTTACTTGATTTAATAATTTTTTTAAGAATAATGTATCATTTTTGTTTCCAACATTTTTATCCTATTTAAGTCCTAACGTTTTAAAATCATTTTAATATTATCCTACCGATAATTCTATTAATAAATTACTAATGACGGGACAATATTAAAATAATTTTAAAACGTTAAAGATTTAAATATGATGAATATCCTAAATATTAAAAATAAAAACGATATATTATCACTGATAAAGTAATATTTTATATAATATAAAAATATCTATTGCAGCATAAGGGTATATATATTTTATGACTAATTTCATTAAAATATATGCATTTTAATTATAAAATATGACTTTGGACTGGGGTGAATATATTTGAAACATAATTAAGTCAGACTCAAAAGTAGCATTAAATAAAAAATATTCATCTAAATCCGACAAAATATAATTAGAGCCCAGATTACGTCGGATCTTGAACCTCCTAATATAAATAATTAAATAAATATAACAGGGTTTTAATTTAAGGTAAAGAAATTATTATCGAGACTTGAGAAAAAGAAAAGAAGCAGAAAATTATAGAGGCTTACTTTAATTTCACCCACATACACTTACATAAAACGTTTTTGTGTATATTTTATAATGAGCATGCTTGTATTTACACAAATAAAAAATTTGAAATGATTTTCTGGTCAGGATTTTATCTTAGCTTTCTATTAATGTATCTATGCCCATTGCTAAAAGTAGAAGAAAAAAGAATAATGAAAGAATAATAACGGCCACAAGAGATTTTATTTTATTTGTAAATTTATAATAGCAATTCTGCTAGAAAACGAGAGGAATTTCAGCTAACTCTTACCAATTTTTTAATGGGTTAGACTTCGAAATTTATCTTAATAAAAATAAGTTAATATATATAGATGTTTCTTTTGTTAAATATCAGAATATTTTTTTTTCTTATTAAATGGATGTTCTTTTATATATTTTTCGAATTTTTTTATATTGTAAATGTGAATGTCTCTATTTCTTTAAGAATTTCATAATTTTTTTAAATTTTATAGATATTTAATTATTTTTGCTAAAATATAACTGAATATTTCTTTTGTTAAGTATTAGGATGTTTTTTTCATATTAAATGAATGTTTTTTTTTATATTTCTGTAATTGTTCAAAGACAATTTGTGCTCCACCATTTTTTTGGCTAAGATCAAGTGTGTAGTTTGCAGTCTTAAGAATGGAAAGAAACTTGAGAACAAAGCCAAAGAGTGCTTATTTTCTTTAAGATTCTCTCCGTCGATTATCCCCGTATTCTGGTCTTTGGCTCTCTTTATTCTCATATTATTCCCTCTTCTTTACATCTTAAAGTGCTTGTTTTTCTTTAAGATGGTAAAGGCCAAGTTCTTGCACTATATAAGAGTTAGTTATCTCTTCGCACCATAGATCTCGTGGCTCTTTCTTCTTGAATCGTCACCCTTCATGGCACCCAAAACCGTCCCTTACCTGGTGTTGTGATGGTTGTTCTCGATCCCTATGGTGATGCTTGACATGAAGATCTACGGGCAGTGGTTCATGAAAAGGAAGAGGTTTTTATCGACGGTGGCGAATTCGACAAGCCAGATGTCGGTGATAAAAGAGGAGTGAGTCGCGGTAGAAAAGTGGAGAGAACCTGACAGTAAGAGAGAGGTGTGTTTGTGATTGTTGAAAGTAGAAAGATTAATATGAGAAAAAAAAAGATTTTTATAGATTTTAATTAGATATTTAATTAATTTTAAATTTATTAAATTTTTAATTTAAAAAATTTAAAATTAATTATTAATATAATTATAATTAATTAAATTGTTCCATTTTTAGCGGATTAGGAGTTAATTGATATACTTTTTCTTATAATAGCTCATAACTCATAAATTCCTCACATTTCCTTTGTGATGCTTTCACGTTCTGTTCAGTGAACCTTTATCTTCCTTTCATTGACAATAGTTAACATAAAATATATAAATAGTTAATTCTTTAAGGATTTAATTAATGTGTCCTCCTTACTCCTAAAAACACATAATAATTTATTATTAGTAAAAATTTTTAAATTTTTTTAATAAATATAAAATAAATATTAAAAGCTTATGTTTTTTATATTTTTGATAAGGGTAAGGTATTAATAAATTGGGCTCCTATATTTGGGCGTAATCCTGTTTTGGTCTTTAAGATTTAAAGGGTCATATTTAAATCTAAAAAAATTTCATTTAGTTTTAATGTAGTCACACCATGAGGTCAAAGTTAAATAATTAACAGAATGTCATACATGACAGCAATACAAAAACAAAATAGATAATCTAGAGAACAAATACAAGTTTCAGAGGTACAAAATCAATCATGGATGTATCAATATATTTATTTATCATTTTTCTTACAATTTAAATGAATTTTTTTTATAAAACTAAGAAAAATGATAAATAAATGTATTGATACATTTATGGTTGATTTTGTGTCTCTATAGCTTGTACTTGTTCTCCAAATTATCGATTTTATTCTTATACTAATGTCATGTAAGATATTCTGTTAATTATTTAATTTTAACCTCACGATGCATGGGACTATATATTAAAACTAAATAAAACTTTTTTAGATTTAAATAGAACACTTAAACATTAAGAACTAAAACAGAATTATACTCAAACGTAAAAACTAAGTTAATACTTTACCTTTTTTATAAAAAAATTTGATTTATAACAAGATAGTTAAATCCATCTTTTAATAGGCAAACACTAAAACGACAATAAATCTAAAATGGGAGAGGGGAGGAAATAAAAATTAAGCTCATCATGTCAATAGATGGTTTAAACTTTGAAGGATGTAGTCAAGTAGTAAGTACAAATTAAAAGTTCTAAACAAATAAGGACAGGGAATACCAAAAACTGAAAAGAATAGTGGGAAGATTCACATTTATTTATTGAACAAAAGTATGTGAAGGAAGATTAATTTATTATTGCACTTTTACACCATTGATGCATTTTTCTCAAGAGATTTTTGCGTGTCATACAAATATAATACTTTAATATTGAGGCACATTTCTAATAAAACTTAATTATTGTTGACATACAAAAATTTCATATAGACAGATATTAATAGCTGTGTCCTAGCTCATAAACAAGTGGTGGTGCTGGATCTTGGATGTGCCCTTAAATAGAGAGAGAGAGAGAGAGAGAGAGAGAGAGAGAGAGAGAGAGAGAGAGAGAGAGAGAGAACCAAATAATATAAGTTGTACTTTTATTTCTTCTTCTTCTTGAATTAATCCAAGAACATGACTTGGACAGACAACCCTATCAGGCCCCTTTCTATAATAGACAAAGGCCCGCTTAATAGTCATGCGAGTTATCTATTTCTCTCAATTCCTAACTGAGTTAGGTTATATGTATATCTTGCAAAAATATTAAAAAAGATTAGGTTATGTATATGGCTTTTAGCAAGATTTTCTATTGTGACCTTTCGGGTTGGTTGAAGGATACATAATGAAAACAAAGGGTTCGCTGTATTTATGCAACAAGATATCAGCTTTCCACCCTTCTTCATTTTATTGTAAAAATTACTTTATTTGCTTGCCTTTTCATCAATGAGTTTAATTTTGATCTACTTCAAAATATAAAAAAATTATATAATTATCCAATTATATTTATTTTCTAGAAGATTGTTTTATACCATCAAATAAAAAAGTAGTTATTTTTATTATTGTGACACTATATAATTAAATACATGTATAAAATTATTTTATATTAATATGTATTGTCAGTAATTTTATATGTACATTCAATTATGTAATGCGATGTTAAAAAAATAACTATTTTTATATTAGTAATGTAAATAATTCTCTAAAATAATAAATACAATTAAATAACTGTGTAAAATATTTTATACTATTAATATGTCAAAAAATATATAAAAAAATTAATTTGGGTAAAAAAGTAATACATGCTATACTAGTAAAAATACTATTGTGACCACTTCCCCCCAGTTAATGAAAGTAACAAAAAGAAGTTGAACCAGAGGATTTTGAAAAAGACTTATCCCTAGTGTATTTAAGTCCAGTGGGCTGGCTAACAGTGTTTTTACTTGCACGTAGCTAATATGAAAAGGGTAAAAAAAAAAAAGTAAAAAAATAACAATTTGTATATTCTGGATAAATCTGTATGTAAAAATTGTGTAATATACATATAAATTATGTTGATTTATTTTGGTTTGATTCTCTATAGTATTTTTTAATCTAACAGATTAATAATGGATTCATGAAGCTTTATTTAATAGTTTATTATTGACTAATAAATTATTACATATATAAAATAGAATTTAAACTCTATATTTATTTATAAGTGAGTTGACTATTTAACTAACTTAAATTGATTAATTTATGTTAATTTATTAAGGTTCTAAAAATTGAACTCTGTCATTGAACCGATAGAGTTAAAAGTTAAAAAATAGGTTAAGTATGATTTTGGTTCTTAAGGTAGGGTTTAAAATTTTTTTTTATCCCTAACTCTTTTTTGCTTACAAAATTATTACTAAAGTTTATTAATCTAATTTTAAAATCGTCATTTTTATCAAAATTTTAATTTTTATTACTAAAATACTTTTAATTAAAAAATATAAAATAAAAAAAAGAAAATGGGTTAAATGGGGGAAGGAATCAAACTTCAGAGGTAGGGGAAGAGGAAAGAAGAACAGAGAAGGGATCACGATGGGAAAGGGAAAGGGGAAGGGGAAGAGGGGGGGAGGGGACGGAACCGCCGTCGTACTGGGTTCGTCGTCGCCGTTGAGCCACCGTCGTTGACCGCAAAGAGAGAAAGAAAGAGAGAGAGAGGAGGATGCACGAGCTGAAAGGATTTGCGTCCTCCACTGCCGCAGCTGCCGCCGCTGCCGCCACTGCCGCCGGTCCTCGCCCCTCACCGCTCGCTATTGTTCCTCTTTACTCGTCACTCTCCTTGCTGCTCTCTTTGCCGCTCGTCACTGCTCCCCGCATCCTCTCCATGACTTCTTCTTCTTCTTGTTCTTCTTCTAGAATTTTTTATTTATCTTACATAATCTAAATTTGTTGTGGAATATCTAAATTTTTTGTTTGGTGATTCTGATTTGGAATATCTAAATTTTTTGTTGTGGAATTTTTTTGTTTGTGGAATATCGAGTTTGTCTATTGATGATATGGGTTTCGGATATATTGATGTTGCTGCAATGTCATACTATGTTGATTGGGTGAATCTCTCGGAAGAACAATTTTAAAACCAAGTTGAACCTTAGAGATGATTTTGTAAGAAAAAAAAGTTGGAGACGAAACAAATTTTCAGTCCCTACCTTAGAGACCAAAATCGTACTTAATCCTTAAAAAATTTAAAGATTTAATTGAGTTTCAATTAGAGTTGTACCGAATAAAATAAAGTAATATATTGATATATAAAATTATAGTTTTTAAAATATTATTTTTTGTATTTTATTATTTTAAATTAATTAATTGCTAAAAACTAGATTAATTAACTAATTTTTTGATTAATTCTTTAACTAATTTATTACCAATTGACTTTTTTCTTGAACCGAATTAATTTGATGATCAACTTTTAATTAACGCAGTTAAATAAGTCGATTTGTCCGATTCTCATAACACTGATTTATGCATGTATGCGTATAGAAATTAACGGATGAAATGTCAAATTTTTAATATATTAGTCAATAGCTCTGTTTTAATATATGGAAGAAAAATAAAATAGCATAAAATTCTACTTGGTACTATAATTTGCGTCTATGCAATACAGGAAAATAATATAATAATAATACACCAAATTAAACTATTTTTAGTAATATGATAAGGTATTTTTACATATTTGTATTCAATACAGGACAATAATATAATAATGTGCATGTGGGGGGTATATATATAAGTAAGGGTGGGGTGGCGATAATGAACTTTTGCTGGCTTTATACTTAGATTTTTTATTTTCAGACGTATGTATATGGAAAATTTTAATTGATCCGGCAATTTTTTTCTTCTTCTTAATTTAAAGGTTTAACTTTCACTAAAATCAAGCCTCTAGATTAAATAAATAAAATAAGCCAATAAGTAAAGCTTTCTTTCACTTAAGATTATTATTGGTCCATTGATCTTGTCTTAACTAATTTTCTAAAATTTAGAATATATTTAGATACAATTTATTGTTACATACTTAGAAAGATAAGAGAAAATAATAAAAAATTATATTTATTTAAATTATGTAAAACGATATAATATATAAGAATATTTATAGGTGTTAAAAAATTTGATATAATAAAATATAATATTTTATAATAAATATTTAGATATATTAGATAATTTTAATAAATATTAATTAATTTTAATATATTCTAATATCTTCTTTTAAATTCAAGTGATAATTTGAATTTAAAATTTATTTAAAAATAAAAAGGCTGCAGATAGAACTTTCAAAAAAAAAAACATAGACAAAAATGTCAGAAGAGTGATTAATTAGTAAAAAACTGCTAACAAAATAACAAAGTGTATGTGGGAAAATGATAAATTGTAAGATGACTAAAAATATTTAATTTTTTTACGAGAATAAATAAGTAGGGGATGATAGTGATGTTTGGCTCATTAGATTTAGAAAGACAAGACAGATAAATTAAACTAATCAGTAAAATGAGAAAACATTAAAATAGTGCCAAAAAAAAAGAAAAATAACATCCAAAAAAATGTGAAAACACAATAATTTTATAAGAAGAAAAACAATTTATTATTATCTTCAAAAAAGAAACCATAGTTTTAATACCATTCTAAAAAAAAAGAGAGAATAATAAAAAAATATATATTTATTTCAATTATATAAAATAATATAATATATAAAGATATTTATAAATGTTAAAAAAATTAATATAATAAAAATATAATATTTTATAATAAATATTTAAATATATTAAATAATTATAATAAATATTATTAATTGATTCTAATATATTATAACCAGTGATTAGTCTATTACAAATTTAAATTGCTTAATCAATATGTCGGCTGTATACCTTTTACGAAGTAAAACTGCACTGTTTTGACGCCATATTAGTGTGTCATTGTCGCTTCTTCATGCTTCTATATGTATGTCGTTGGATATTTGCAATTATAAATTTCTATGATATTAATTATTGAGCCAATTAGGTATCCGCCTATAAAGATACATGGTGGCTATGGCTAATCACATGGACTATGATTTTTTTATGCTGTCCAACGCAAACCAAACAACATTAGCCCTACACTAAGCTTTGTTTGTTTGAGTTACTGAAATGGAAGAGATATGGGAGGAAAGAAGAGAAAATTAGGAGATGAAATATTTAAAATTCGTTTGTTTGGCTAAGAAGTGGAAAAGAAGTATGGGAAGGAATATTGTATTAACATATTGCAAAATACAGTTTTCCACTAAAAAAATTCCACTCCACTTATAAAATTATTTTTTACTCTTTTTTTTTTTTTGAAGACTCAGGATTTGTGGTTAGAATTTTAAATTTAAAATTAAAAAAATTTAAAAATTTGACAAAAAAGTTAATTTTTTAATAAAACAAAATTTAATATTATTTTTTTTATCTTAGAATGACAAAAAAATTCGCAAAACAATATTAACGAAAATTATTCGCGATAGAAATCTAAATAGAAACTGATAAAACATCCACGGATATAGAAATGGGGCATGGGTATGCGTCTCAAAGAGATCTTTTAAATTCTTACAATGTAAAATAATCATATTATCGACAAAGACTTATGTTATTATAATGAAAAGAAAGTTTTATGTTAGTTTTTTAAATATTTTTTATAGTGAATATGTTGTATATTTTTAATTTATATGTTATATTAAGTTAAATTGTATTAGATTATATTAAATTGTACTGAATTGTGTTTTATTAATTAATTCTTTTTAATTTTTTAAAGTAATATCTATAGTCTGTAGATATCTATGAGTATTCATCTTTTTCGTAGAAACAACTAAATAAAAACTCATAACAAAAATCAATAAAAAGCAAAAAAAAAGTTTTTAATAAACAGACATAAGGAGTGTAACACCCTACCACACAGAGTCTTATGCTTAAGTCATAAAGTTGAGGTGGCAAGATATTATGACCTCTAAAAGTAAAAATGTATATATAATAATAGTAGTTGAAGGAATTTTGAAGAAAAGTTTAAAACAAAAATCGTAATGCTCATGTAAACAGAAAAATGTGTGCGAAGAAACCTAAGATTCATAAGTATAATAAATAGAAAGTAGGAATCGAGGGTCAAAAGTACTAACAAGTTCCTAACTCAACCTACGAAACTAAAGCTGGCCGGAGAATATTTACATACTTATATACATAATTCGAAACCCAAAATATATACATAAAACCCTAGTTCTCCATAAACCTCTAGGAGGAGCAAATAAACAAGTATATAAAAGGAGAATTTATATATACATATATCAAAAGGTTAAAAGAAACCCTAAAAGAAATCACTTCGCTTCAGAAGCTCTAGATGCCTAGCGAGGTGCCTTTCAACCTGCATCTGAAAAACAGAACATAGTATGGGTTGAGAACCGAAGGTTTTTAACATGGTAAAGGTGCCATGCACATAAGATATATGGTCTTGAGAATGCCAGAGGCAATCTTAGAACGCCGACACTCAGATTATAAATCTTAAGGGACTAAAACAGAAACCATAAGCAAGGGTAGATATCTAAGGTTCTTAAGATTCTAACTTAATCCTAACTTAATCTCTCAAATTACAATCCGCTTACTGTCTCATTCAACTCTAACCCTTACCACTGACCCAACCAGTCACGACCTACGCCCCAAATCAAACCAGCTCGGCCTCCGGCCCAAATAAACTCAACCCGACCTCTGGCCCATTTCAAATAAAATCAACATTATCACCTGTCCACCAGTTACAGCAAATATCACAGTTATCCGTTAAATAGAATTTATTAGATAGACAAACCAAAATAATTATGCACATCCAAACAAAGCAAACAAATGCAACATGATGCATGCCTGTCCTACTGATCGTGAGCTCACGTGTTGGTTACTTTTCCAGAACCCGACACATCTGGTAGCTAACCCAGACATTGATCTCTAGGTTGCGCATCTTCAGGAGGATCATAAACAAAGGAGAGTACCTTTCCACATCGAAGGAGTGTGCCTTTCTACCTTCTCCTGGAGGATATACGAAGAAGAGTACCTTTCCATATCGAAGGAGTGTGCCTTTCCACCTTGCAACCAGAGAAGAATGTGGGAAAAACAATACGAAAGAGAGTGCATTTTCACATCGAAAGAGTGTGCCTTTCTACCTTCCCCACACCCTCATCACGACAAGAGAGGGAACTTCCGTCCTCAACTTACCATTCGAATACATTTTCAAGTTAATATGCAAGTGGGATCGCACCCAAACCTTGTCATCTCGACCATTTCGACCACATACATATCTCGATCATTCCGGCCACACACATATCTCGGTTCAGTTACTCTAGACCTTCCTTTACTTCCAAGTAACCTTGCTTTCCATAGCATAATCTCCTCACTTTCAACCTTTACCTCATCTCCAAGTTAACTCTATTTCCTAACTCCATTTTATTACTAAGCTTACTATCCAAATTTAGAACTAACAGTGTGAAAACAGAAGTTTAGGAGGTCATATTGGCTTGAAAACACAAAATAATGATCTGCTGAAAAATAGGGGTATGTGTACGCATGTCATATGTATGCGTACGCATACGTACAATTTTGCCCAGATCACGTGTACGCGTGGGTTACCCGTACGCGTGAGCGTGCATGTTGACCCATTTCGTGTACACATAGACTCATTCGCGTACGCATGTACACGAGGCAGTAGCTATCACATGCGTATGAGAGAGTATGCGTACGCATGCGTGGGTTTTTGGTTAAAATTTTGGCTAAGTTAAAAAACTACAGGATTTCAACTTAAAACCTCAAACTTATGACGCGCATAACTTTTCGTTTTAAAACATTTTTCATCCGTTCTTCGAACGGCATAAACTTCACGGACCCAATTTTCATATGAAACAAGTTTGAAACTATTTGAAGATCCGGAAGACAAGTTATGCCTCATCGAAGTTCGGCCAAAAATCAATTTTATACAAAAATCCCTCAACCGCTATTTTTCATTAACAACCCACTCAAACCTCAACATTTAATATATATAATTTAGCACATTTCAGCACCACAACATACCAATCACATTAACACAATATCACCCCCTTCCATCACCCATCATTCCTCATTTTACCAAACTATCATAAATAAACTTCACAATTATCCCAACAATCATCAACATTATTCCCAACAATCATCAACATTATTCCATCATATATATATATATATATATATATATATATATACTCATTATTGTCAACTTACCACTCATCATCAAACCATCACTCATCATTTCTAATTCCATCATAAGTAACAAACACCAACAAATTCTCAATCCACATCCACAATATTATAAAAAATACTAAACAATTAACATACTCATACATTCATTCTTATCCTATGGTCATCTAACCTAAGTTTTCATAGGACATTAGATATTAAATACGAGAAACGTAAAACATACCTTGGCCGCTTTTCACGTATTGTTCAAAGCAAATCACCAAAGCCAAACACAGCTTCACAAGTCCAAAAATCACCAAAGCTCAAGTACTCAACCTCCACAAAGTTCCAAAACTCACAATTCAAGCTCCAACGTATACACTTATACACCTAATTTCACATATATCACCATACATACTCCAAATTTACAATTTAACATATTGGAACCAAAATTGGCTCTTACCTTATATGTGCCCCAATTAAACTAAAGCCCATTAATTCCACAAGTCAATTTGATCCTATAACATCAATTTAACTAAAATCTTAACACCAAAATCCTAACATTTATGAATTGAAGAAGAGAGAATAGGAGCTGAGAATATGATTTTCTCACCTTAAAAGGTACCGGGCTTTGTAGAGCTCGTCACTGCGGTCGCGTGGCTGCAAACAATGCGGCGATCGGAGCTCCGAATCAAAAGTTATCTTGATTTAAAGATTGAGCTAGGGTTTGAAAATCTCCTTCCTTCTCTCTTTTCATTGTGCAGCATGGAAGTGATGAAGAAGAAGGGTAATGAACTAAAGCTCATGTTTTAAATATATTGGGTTGGACTTGGGTTTATTTTGGGTCCAGTTCGATCGGTTTGACTTGTTTGATCTAATTTTGGACTGAATTCTTTAAAATTGGTGTCAAAATTCTTATTTAAATTTTTTCTATCATATTAAACTATAAAAATTACATTTTTTATTATTTTAATTAATAATTAATTTATTAACTAATTATTTACTAATTTCTCGAATTTTATGAGGTATATACCGCCCCTACATGTACCATTGTCATCCTTATTCTTTATCCTTACTTTTCTTGATTTTCTCTTTTCTAAATGTTCATCATGTCCATGATTTATATACCAAAACTTTTTTTTGTTTTTATTTTTCCTCTTCATCGTTAGGTTGGAAAATTTGAGCATTAAGCATTATACATTCTATGATATATAATAGACCAATTATATTTTGCAATTTGGTTTATTATATTCACTGAAATATTAATAAAATATTAAATTCAAATATTTTTAATTATATTTACCATTTTACATGTTACTAATTAATAATATTTAATATATATTACATAAATACTTTTATTAAAAGTAATAATCTTTTAGGATAATCCTTAATAATTTCCTTTCTTTCAAACTTTACTCTAAATAAATAATGAAATTAAATTATTATTAATTTTTTTCTCCAATTTTTATTTATCCAAAAATGCGTATAATTAAAATATTGATTTTTATTTCAAGAAATATCATTCCTATGAATACAATTTTTAGAAATGACTTCGCCAAGTATGAATTATTCTCATATTTGTTTTCAAATACCAAAGAGTATTTTATAATATATCAAGAAATAAATTATTTTATATTTGACTGAATTTAACTACTTCAGACGATAGATTGTATAATTTGTCAAAAATACGTTTAATAATTCAAATTAAATAATTAATAATTAAATAATTAATAATTAAATTTACTAAATACATATTAAAAAATTTACATATAAATATAGACACAATATCTCAATTTTTTGGATAATTTTTTTTGAATTTTCAAAAATAACTCCAGTATCAAATATCTTGAAATAAAAATATTATTAACTCTATTTAAAAAAAATTTAAATATAATATAATAAAAAATTATCATTTTTATATTAAAAGTTTCTTGAATTTTTAAAATACTCCTAAAATCAAATGTTTTTAATTAAAATTGGTATGATTAAAATTCTCAATTTTTTACATTAAAAATTATAAAACATAATTTACATATAAATACATACAAAATTCTTGATTTTCTAAATTAAAATTTTTATTTAAATTTCCAAAAAAAAACCAATATATGGAATAACTTGAACTAAAACAATTTTTTTCTTAATATTAAATGATGTAAGTCCACATACTATAAAATTCATATCATAGTTGAACTGCGGATTTTTTTTTTTTCTTGTAGGCATTATGAGAATCAATCTTAGCTGGCGCGTGGTTACAAATCAATCTTTTGGCGTGCGAGACTGATTCTATGAGGTATTTTCGTTACCCTATTGGAAGGCTCCCTTAGATAATGCTGAAAAGGAGGTGCCTGACCGAATCTTTGAGTTGAAGTTCTTGCATACTTGGGATATTCATTGAACTCATTGATAGGTTGGTTAATCAAGTAGTGGACCATCTGGCTAAGCACGGTGCACTTGTGGATGCAAGAGAAATATTTTGGGAGTAAATGGTGAAAATAATTATAATTTTTGAAAAAAAAAATTTAATTAAATTCATTCTTTAAATATTTTAAATTATTTACGTTAATTTTTTTTTATTGATGATGTCAAAATTTACTAATGTGGCACGTTAAGTGATACTACAACACATTTCTAGGAGTCTCAATTGACTATTAACATAATAAATTTATGAAATTAGATCAAATCAAAACCTAATTGAGAAAAAAATTTGAGATATTGGAATCTCTAAACTTTGAGTTGATTTGATCGAATTTTATAAATAAATCATGTTAATAATCAATTAGGACTGCTAGGTGTATGTTGTGATGTTACTTAATATACCACATCAACAAATTTTGACACCATTAGCAATGAAAGTGATAAAAGGATTAACATGACTAATTTAAAATTTTTTAAAAGACGAATTTGATTAAAATTTTTTTTTGAGAATCAATTTAGAGAATGACTGATATTTTAATGACTAATTATTTGACTATTTACTCGATATTATGGAATTTGCTTTCAAGGGCCTTTGATGCGAATTTTACAAACCACAACCTACCGACAAGTATACCGGATTGTATCAAGTAATAACACGAGAGTGGGTTATCGTTCCCACGAAAATTAATGGATTAAGCAAGTAGTGGTTAATTGATTATCTTAGGTAGACAAGCAAAATGAAGAGTTTTAATAGTAAATAAAATGAAAGTAGAAAATTAAACAAGAACAAACTAAAATTGGTTAAGAAAATAATATGATAAAAATAGTTAAGGTGTTAGAGATATTTAAATTTTAGAATTAACAATTATTGCTATTTACTTTGATCATGCAAAGATATAATTCATGGCAAATTCTAAGAATTGAACTCCAATTCTTTGGTAATTCAACTTCTTCTAACCTAATCAATCGTCAATTCTTTGATCAATTAATTATGTTAAAAAGTTAATTGTAATCTCTGGTTTATAAGCCACACAATTCTTAAGAACCCAAAATAATCCGATTTTATGTCGCGTATCATATTAAATCCAGATAATTGATGAATTGTGAGAAAATGGTTTCAAGCTTTAATTCCAATGAATTAACTTTTCCAAGATTCAAACAGATTCAATTTAGAGTATGGTTATTTTTCAATATACTCTAATCTTTAGGATGAAGAACGAAACCAATTCTTGAATAGAAATCAATGCATTAATCAAAAGTTGAAGAACAATGATACTAATCTATCAAAATAAATAGAGCTCCTAACCTTAATAATTGAGGTCTAGTTGCCCATAGTACAGAGAATTCAAATCCTAATCTAATATGTAAAACCTAAAATTAAAAAGAATGAAAGACGGAAGAGAGAGTGAGAGATCCCCGAGGCGCTATGCTCCTCTCCTCTTTTATATCAAATCCTAATTAATTAAAAAATTAAAATCCTATGCGTATCTTTTTCTCTTTTTATTTAAAAGAAATCTTCATTATTGATTGTGACGATTTTGGACCTTGGTTCATGCAGCAGTAGCAACTCTACAAAGACACCTGTACAACTAGGATAAAGTAGGCGAACTCCAGCTATACTTGCCAAGCTTGTCGAGATCCGCAACATGTGGAAGCCACCATAAATGAACCCCAACACCAGACTTATCTCCAAAAAGCGTTGTGGACAATAACATGATAATGTAACCACACGCATAAATTTATACTGTTGCCTTTGATGCATTGGTAGGGAAGACTTAGAACTTGTTCTGGAACCACAAAAAAAAAACTGTGAACTCATCGATACAATCATCTGGTGAAAGTTCACTGAACAACTCTCCAAATCACACCCAAGCAGGCTTTGCCCCTCCATCAACTACTAGAAGTCGCTGAGACATTCACTAACTGCATGTCCATTAATAAGGAGGCCAAATTGGTATGCCACATCGTGTAGAATTATCGTGCACTCCCCAAACGACATATGAAACATATGGGTCTAAGTACGCCATCGTTCCTCAAATTTACTGATCAGTGGCTCATCAAACTTAAATCAATAATCATTCAGCCTTGTAACATGCAGTAAATTGGCATGATATAAGTAGGGTACTATACGGTCATGCATTATCATCTTCTGTTGCCTACAGACACTCCTAACACATCAAATTAGCTGATAAAATAGAAATATTAAGACCATAATTTATGGGGTCAGTATACACAAAAAATATATAATTCAAAATAAAAAAAAGAATATGGAATAAGTTAATGACGTAAAATAGGCCAGGTTACAGGTATTCATTATAATATCACAAGTCTAACATCACAAGCATAAATACATTATAAACAAAATTTCTGCCTTTAAGTCTCTAGATTCACTTAAGTCTAACATCTTTTACAATCATCCAAAAACTTGAAAATTCACGAAACAATAAAACCCTAAATTTCCTAATCACAAATGTTCTAACAGTCAATCACACCTGTCGGCCTTTAAATCAGCCATGATCTCATTAGATATTCATATTAAAATTAGATTAAATTCATCAGGATATAAATGTCATCAACAGATTAATGGCAAAAACTAAATCAACTAAATACGGATTTTGATAACTAACTTCTTCATCGATAAATCTGGCAACATGTGCAATACCGTTCAGGCGGTACATATCTCCCTCATTTGGCGGCCATCCTTGCCTCAAAGTTGATTCTTCCTACTACACCGCACAAATTGCCGCTCTGTGCCACACTCTGCTGTACAGTGGTTGGGTTGTGCCACCCGCCGCCGCAACCTCGCCGCTGTACGACGCACACCGCCACTCACTGTCCCTTCCCCCACGGCTACGAGCTCTCTTTCTCCCCAACCTTCTCTCCGACAACTTGGATACAGTCAAAATGGTGGCTCTTCGTGTGCAAGGTTAATCGTTGCAATGTCTTCAGCTTCCAATACGAGTATAAATCATTGCAGCCACCTCAGGGTTAGGTAAGTTGAAAGTAAATCGTGGCTAGGTGTTAAGAATGTGCAGTTTTGAACATAAATCGTGGTTGGGTATTAAGAGTTAGCTGTTGCACATAAATCGTACCATTTCCTTATGTTTTTGCCTCAAAACACGTAAATTCTCCTACCTTGAGATGATTTATACACAACTTATAAAGCTGGCCACCCTAGAACAATTTTTGAGTGTTTTTTTCAAAAGTTATTCATGCATAAATCATCTTAGGGTGTAATGATTAACATATTATATAAACCACAAAGCTCTGATTTATATATTATTAAAAATAAGAGATTCATATTTTAAAAATTACTTTAAAAGGATTAAGTAATTTTAAAAGGTGTTTCTTTTATTTAAGTAAAAAAAACCTAAAAAATTATCTTAGTTAAACTTATCTAAAACAAATATTATAATTCGTCTCATCATATCAACAATTTCAACGCTAATCCATATGTATTCGAAAAAAAAATGAGAACCTAATAATCAATAAAAATTTAAAATAATAAGATTTAAATTAATATCTTTTAAAATGACAATACTTCTTCCGATTGAAATTGGGAAGCCACGTTAATTAAATTGTTGTCTTTTGCAATAAAGGACAGTCTTAAATCCTTTCTACAACACTCAAGGCAAAAACATTCCTCAATAGTGTTATCCTTCGCTCAACTCTCTCTTTCTCGTGCTTAAAAGAAGAAACTATATCAATTAAAACGATTGAGTATTGTTAATAAGCACCGTATATGTTTAATTGAGTCTGTTATTATGTCTAGCTAGCACCTTTTCACTTCTGCTCACTCACTTTATTTTATTCATTTATTGCATAGATGAAGAACTTGTTTTAAATTATCTTAAACCATTTTCATTATTCATCCATTGTATCCTGGCTAAATGGTTTATTCTTCTTAAGTAAAAAGTCATGACATCTCAAAATAATAATTAATACATCATTAAACTTCTTACCAATTATTTTTTCAAATCTCAAAAATTGTCTCTTTATTATTTATATCTAATTTTAATGTCATATGATACAAAATGTAAAAACAAGTTCTACACTCATATCCTACTTGTTTCTAAGCTTTCAACCTCTCTAAACATGCTACACAATACATGAAAAGCATGCCTATTCATTTTTGTATTTTTTATATATTCTAGATTATTAAAATAAATAATTCTATGAACACTAAGAGCCCTTATTACTTGCCTACTATAACTATTATTCCATAAGAATTAAGTATGACTTTAGTGTTTATGATTTTGGCCAAAAATCAAAATCGTACCTAAAATTTTTTTTTTCCGTTCAAATTCATCCTTAGCATTGAATTTTATTTTTAAATCATCATTCTTCAACTTTTAGGACAAAAATATCATTCTTCAACTTTTAGGACAAAAATACCCTTCTTTCCTCACTTACTTACTGATGAGCGGATAATTTATACGCTTTTTGGCATTGTTTTTAGGTAGTTTTTAGTAAGTTGAAGCTACTTTTAGGGATGTTTTCACTAGTTTTTATGTTAAATTCACATTTCTGGACTTTACTATGAGTTTGTGTGTTTTTCTGTGATTTCAGGTAATTTCTGGCTGAAATTGAGGGACTTGAGCAAAACTCTGAAAAAGGCTGACAAAAGGACTGCTGATGCTGTTGGATTCTGACCTCCCTGCACTCAAAATGGATTTTCTGGAGCTACAGAACTCCAAATGGCGCGCTCTCAACGGCGTTGGAAAGTAGACATCCAGGGCTTTCCAGCAATATATAATAGTCCATGCTTTATTCGAAGAATGACGACGTAACTTGGCGTTAAACGCCAAGTTCATGCTGCTGTCTGGAGTTAAACGCCAGAAAAACGTCATGATCCGGAGTTGAACGCCCAAAACACGTCATAACTCGAAGTTCAACTCCAAGAGAAGCCTCAACTCGTGGATTGATCAAGCTCAGCCCAAACATACACCAAGTGGGCCCCGGAAGTGGATTTATGCATCAATTACTTACTCATGTAAACCCTAGGAGCTAGTTTATTATAAATAGGATGAATTACTAATGTATTAGACATCTTTGATCTCAGTTTTGTTTTATTCTTCATCTTAGGGGATCATTGATCACGTTTTGGGGGCTGGCCATTCGGCCATGCCTGAACCTTATGCTTATGTATTTTCAACGGTGGAGTTTCTGCACACCATAGTTTAAGGGTGTGGAGCTCTGCTGTACCTCAAAGATTAATGAAGTTCTATTTTCTTTATTCAAATCTCTTCTATTCTTATTCCAAGATATTCATTCGTACCCAAGAACATGATGAATGTGATGAGTTAGATAACCCTCATTATCATTCTCATTTATGAACGCGCGTGATTGACAACCACTTCCGTTCTACATGCAACACAAGCTTGAATGTGTATCTCTTAGATTCCCCAACAGAATCTTCGTGGTATAAGCTAGATGGATGGCGGCATTATGAGGATCCGGAAAGTCCAACCTTGTCTGTGGTGTTCCGAGTAGGATCCTGGGAATCCGGAAAGTCTCACCTTGTCTATGGTATTCCGAGTAGGATTTCGGTAATGAATGACTGTGACGTGCTTCAAACTTGTAACCTGCTGGGCGTTAGTGACAGACGCAAAAGAGGGATTCTATTCCAGTAGGGGAGGGAACCAACCGGTGATTGGCCGTACTGTGACAGAGTGCGTGAGCATTAGCTTTCACTGCGAGGATGGGATGTAGCCATCAACCATGGGTGATGCCTCCAGACTGGTTAGCTGTGTGAGTGACAGCCGCATAGGATATTTCCCCGTGAGGATGAAAGTAGCCACAGTTGATGGTAAACCCCTATACAAAGCTTGCCATGGAAAGGAGTAAGAAGGATTGAGTAGAAGGAATAGGAGAGCAGGCGTCCGAGAGCTCTACAGCATCTCCATTCCGCTTATCTGAAATTCCTACCAATGAATCTACATAAGTATTTCTATCCTTTTTATTATTTATTTTCTATTTTATTATTCCTATCCTCGAACCCATAAACAATGTTTAAATTCGCCTGACTGAGATTTACAAGGTGACCATAGCTTGCTTCATACCAACAATCTCTGTGGATTCGACCCTTACTCACGTAAGGTTATTACTTGGACGACCCAGTACACTTGCTGGTTAGTTGAACGGAGTTGTGAAGAAAATAAACAGTGCCCTAAGAGTAAATACATACTAAAGCTCAAAAGATAGTAATCACAATTTCGTCCACCAAGTTTTTGGCGCCGTTGCCGGGGATTGTTCGAGTATGGACAACTGACGGTTCATCTTGTTGCTCAGATTAGGTAATTTTCTTTTCAAAAATCTTTTTCAAAATTTTTCTTTTTATTTTTCGTTTTTTTTCAAAACTTTATTTTCGAAAAAAAAAAATTAATAAAAATACAAAAAAATCATAAAATCATAAAAATCAAAAATATTTTGTGTTCTTGTTTGAATCTTGAGTCAAATTTTAAGTTTGGTGTCAATTGCATGCTTTTAAAAAAAATTTTTTGTTGCATTTTTCGAAAATCCCATGCATTCATAGTGTTCTTCATGATCTTCAAGTTGTTCTTGATAAGTCCTCTTGTTTGATCTTGATGTTTTCTTGTTTTGTGTCTTTTCTTGTTTTTCTTGTGCATTTTTGCATTCATATTTTCCATGCATTAAAGATTTCTAAGTTTGGTGTCTTGCATATTTTCTTTGCATCAAAATTTTTTCAAAATTATGTTCTTGATGTTCATCATGATCTTCAAAGTGTTCTTGGTGTTCATCTTGACATTCATAGCATTCTTGCATGCATTCATGGTTTTGATCTAAAAATTTCATGCATAAAGTATTTTTGTTGTTTTTCTCTTTCATAATTAAAAATTCAAAAAAAAAAATATCTTTTCCTTATTTCCCTCACAATTTCGAAATTTTGGGTTGACTTGGTCAAAAATTTTCAAAATTAGTTGTTTCTTACAAGTCAAGTCAAAATTTCAATTCTAAAAATCTTATCTTTTCAAAATCTTTTTCAAAAATCATATCTTTTTCATTTTTTTCATAATTTTCGAAAATTTCAAAAAATCTTTTTCAAAATATTTTCAAAATCTTTTTCTTATCTTTATATCAAATTTTCGAAATTTAGCTAATAATTAATGTGATTGATTCAAAAATTTGAAGTTTGTTACTTTCTTGTTAAGAAAGGTTCAATCTTTAAATTCTAGAATCTTATCTTGTAGTTTCTTGTTAGTTAAGTCTTTTTGAAAAATTAAATCTTTTTCAAAATATCTTTTTCTTAAAATTTTTATCTTATCTTTTTATCTTATCCTTTTCAAAATTTTATCTTCTTCAAAATTTGATTTTAAAATATCTTATCTAACTTCCTATCTTCTTATCTTTTTCAAAATTTGATTTCAAATCTTTTTCAATCAACTAACTAACTTGTTGTTTATTTCTTATCTTTTTCAAAACCACCTAACTACTTTTCCCTCTCTAATTTTCGAAAATATCTCTCTCTTTTTCAAAAACTCTTTTTAATTAATTAATTGTTTCATGTTTTAATTTTAATTACATTTTATCTCTAATTTTCGAAAATCACTAACTCTTTTTCAAAATAATTTTCGAAAATTATCCCTCCCCCATCTTATTCTATTTATTCATTCATATCCTAATATCTCATCTCACATCTCTGCCATCCTCACAGTTGTGCTTCTTCCATTACATTACATTCTTTGTCTCCCCCTCTTCTTCTATCCCTTTCTTCTTCTACTAACATAAAGGAATCTCTATACTGTGACATAGAGGCTTCCTTTTCTTTTCTTGTTTTCTTCTCTTTCATATGAGCAGGAACAGGGATGAAGGCACTCTTGTTGAAATTGATCCAGAACCTGAAAGGACTCTGAAGAGAAAATTAAGAAAAGCTAAATTACAACAATCCAGAAGAGACCTTCTAGAAATTTTCGAACAAGAGAAAGAGATGGCAGAAGAAAATAATAATGATAATGCAAGGAGAATGCTTGGTGACTTCACAAAGCCAACGTCCAAGTTTGATGGAAGAAGCATCTCCATTCCTGCCATTGGAGCCAATAACTTTGAGCTTAAGCCTCAACTAGTTGCTTTAATGCAACAAAACTGCAAGTTTTATGGACTTCCATCTGAAGATCCTTACCAGTTTTTAACTGAGTTCTTGCAGATCTGTGACACTGTAAAGACAAATGGAGTTAATCCTGAAGTCTACAGACTCTTGCTTTTCCCTTTTGCTGTAAGAGACAGAGCTAGAGTATGGTTGGATTCACAACCCAAGGATAGCCTGGACTCATGGGATAAGCTTGTCACTGCATTCTTAGATAAATTCTTTCCTCCTCAAAAGCTGAGCAAACTGAGAGTGGATGTTCAAACCTTCAAACAAAAAGATGGTGAATCCCTCTATGAAGCTTGGGAAAGATACAAGCAGCTGACCAAGAGATGTCCATCTGACATGTTCTCAGAATGGACCATATTAGATATATTCTATTATGGTCTCTCTGAATTTTCGAAAATGTCATTGGATCATTCTGCAGGTGGATCTATTCACCTGAAGAAAACGCCTGAAGAGGCTCAAGAACTCATTGACATGGTTGCAAACAACCAATTCATGTACACTTCTGAGAGGAATTCCGTGAGTAATGGGGTACCTCAGAAGAAAGGAGTTCTTGAAATTGATGCTCTGAATGCCATATTGGCTCAGAACAAAGTGTTGACTCAACAGGTCAACATGATCTCTCAAAATCTGAATGGACTGCAACATGCATCCAACAGTAATAGAGAGGCAGCTTCTGAAGAAGCTTATGATCCTGAGAACCCTGCCATGGCAGAGGTTAATTACTTAGGTGAACCTTATGGAAACACCTATAACTCATCATGGAGAAATCATCCAAATTTCTCATAGAAGGATCAACAAAAACCTCAACAAGGTTTTAACAATGGTGGACGCACAAGGCTGAATAATAGTAAGCCATATCCATCATCTTCTCAGCAACAGACAGAGAATTCTGAACAAAATAATTCCAATTTAGCCAATATAGTCTCTGATCTGTCAAAGGCCACTTTCAGTTTCATGAATGAAACCAGATCTTCCATTAGAAATCTGGAGGCACAAGTGGGCCAGCTGAGTAAGAAAGTCATTGACACTCCTCCCAGTACTCTCCCAAGTAATACAGAAGAAAATCCAAAAGGAGAGTGCAAGGCCATTGATTTAATCAAAGTGGCCGAATGCACCAAGGAGGAGGAGGACGAAAATCCCAGTGAGGAAGACCTCCTGGGACGTTCCTCAAGCAAGAAGGAGTTTCCTATTAAGGATCCTGAGGAATCTGAGGCTCATCTAGAGACCATAGAGATTCCTTTAAATCTCCTTCTGCCATTCATGAGCTCTGAAGAATATTCATCCTCTGAAGAGAATGAAGATGTGACTGGAGAGCAAGTTGCTCAATACTTAGGAGCTATCATGAAGCTGAATGCCAAGCTGTTTGGTAATGAGACCTGGAAAAGTGAACCTCCCTTGCTCATTAGTGAACTAGATACTTGGATTCAGAGGACTCTACCTCAAAAGAAACAAGATCCTGGCAAATTCTTAATACCTTGCACCATTGGCACCATGAGCTTTGAAAAAGCTCTATGTGATCTTGGGTCAGGAATAAATCTTATGCCACTCTCTGTAATGGAGAAGCTGGGAATCATTGAGGTACAACCTGCCTTGTTCTCATTACAATTGGCAGATAAGTCCATAAGACAAGCTTATGGAATAGTAGAGGACGTGCTAGTAAGGGTTGAAGGCCTTTACATCCCTACTGATTTCATAATCCTAGACACTAGGAAGGAAGATGATGAATGCATCATCCTAGGAAGACCTTTCCTAGCCACAGCAGGAGCTGTGATAGATGTCAACAGAGGTGAGTTAGTCCTTCAATTGAATAGGGACTACCTTGTGTTTCAGGCACATGGCCATCCCTCTATGACAAAAGAGAGTAAGCATGAAGAGCTTCTCTCAGTTCAGAGTCAAGAAGAGCCCACACAGTCAAACTCTAAGTTTGGTGTTGTGAAGCCACAACCAAACTCTAAGTTTGGTGTCCAAACCCCATATCCAAACTCTAAGTTTGGTGTTGGGAATACCACACTTAAGTTGACCTGATCACCTTGTGGCTCCATGAGAGCCACTGTCAAGCTACTGACATTAAAGAAGCGCTTGTTGGGAGGCAACCCAATTTTATTTATCTAATTTTATTTTATTTTGTTTCTTTGTTATTTTTATGTTTAATTAGGTACATGATCATGAGGAGTCACGAAAAAAATCAAAAAAATTAAAAACAGAGTCAAAAACAGAAGAAAAAAATTTTTCACCCTGGAGGACGCACGGGCTGGCGTTCAACGCCCAGAAGGTGCATCTGGCCGGCGTTCAACGCCAGAACAGAGCACCATTCTGGCGCTGAACGCCCAAAACAAGCAACAACCTGGCGTTAAACGCCAGGATGGTGCACAGCAAGGACAAACTGGCGCTGAACGCCAGGAACAAGCATGAAACTGGCGTTCAACGCCAGAAACATGCATTACATGGGCGTTGAACGCCCAGAACATGCACCAATGGGCGTTTGAACGCCAGAATGATGCACGAAGGCATTTTACATGCCTATTTGGTGCAGGGATGGAATTCCTTGACACCTCAGGATCTGTGGACCCCACAGGATCCCCACCTAACATATTCCCACCTTACCTCCTAATCCTAGTTTTTGTGATGACTATTCCCCATGTCACAATTCCCAACATTCTTCACCACCTACATCTACCCACTCTTCCCCATACACCCCACCTACCTTTACAATTCAACTTCTCCTTCCCACCCAATCCCACCCATATAGCCGAATCCATCTCCCCTCACTCTCCTCCATTTTCATTCTTCTTCTTCTTCTCTTCTTTCTTCTCTTGCTCGAGGGCGAGCAATATTTTAAGTTTGGTGTGGTAAAAGCATAGCTTTTTTTGCTTTTCCATTACCATTAATGGCACCTAAGGCCAGAGAAACCTCAAAGGGAAGACAAAAGCTTCCACCTCTGAGTCTTGGGAGATGGAAAGACTAAATATAAGCCATCATAGCTCAGTGGTAGAACATATGGCTGCAAATCAAGAGATCCCTGAGATACCTCAGGGGATAAGTTGTCCTCCACACAAAAATTAGAAGCAACTAAGGGTGGAACATCATGAGCACTCCATCATTCTCCAAGAAATAAGAGAAGATCAAAGAGCAATGAGGGAGGAGCAACAAAGGCAAGGAAGGGACATAGAAGAGCTCAAGAACATCATTGGTCCTTCAAGAAGAAGACGCCACTAAAGGTGGATTCATTCCTTGCTCTTTATTTCTTTCTGTTTTCGGTTTTTAATTATTGTGTTTATCTATGTTTTGTGTCTTTATTTCATGATCATTAGTATGTAACCATGCCTTAAAGCTATGAATAAATTCCATTAAATCCTTCACCTCTCTTAAAAGAAAAATGTTTTAATTCAAAAGAACAAGAAGTACATAAATTTCGAATTTATCATTGAATTTAGTTTAATTATATTGATGTGGTGACAATACTTTTTGTTTTCTGAATGAATGCTTGAACAGTGCATATGTCTTTTGATCTTGTTGTTTATGAGTGTTAAAATTGTTGGCTCTTGAAAGAATGATGAACAAAGAGAAATGTTATTGAGGATCTGAAAAATCATGAAATTGATTCTTGAAGCAAGAAAAAGCAGTGAAAAAGAAGAAGCATTCGAAAAAAAAATGGAGCTAAAAAGAGTATATAGAAAAAGAAGGAGCAGTAGAAAAAGCCAATAGCCCTTAAAACCAAAAGGCAAGGGTAAAAAGGATCCAAGGCTTTGAGCATCAATGGATAGGAGGGCCCAAGGAAATAAAATCCAGGCCTAAGCGGCTAAATCAAGCTGTCCCTAACCATGTGCTTGTGTCATGAAGGTCCAAGTGAAAAGCTTGAGACTGAGTGGTTAAAGTCGTGATCCAAGGCAAAAGAGTGTGCTTAAGAGCTCTGGACACCACTAACTGGGGACTTTAGCAAAGCTGAGTCACAATCTGAAAAGGTTCACCCAGTTATGTGTCTGTGGCATTTATGTATCCGGTGGTAATACTGGAAAACAAAGTGCTTAGGGCCACGGCCAAGACTCATAAGTAGCTGTGTTCAAGAATCAACATACCTAACTAGGAAAGTCAATAACACTATCCCAAATTCTAAGTTCCCAGAGACGCCAATCACTCTAAACTTCAAAGGAAAAAGTGAGATGCCAAAACTGTTCAGAAGCAAAAAGCTACAAGTCCTGCTCATCTAATTATAATTAATATTCATTGATATTCTGGAATTTATAGTATATTCTCTTCTTTTTATCCTATTTGATTTTCAGTTGCTTGGGGACAAGCAACAATTTAAGTTTGGTGTTGTGATGAGCGGATAATTTATACGTTTTTTGGCATTGTTTTTAGGTAGTTTTTAGTAAGTTGAAGCTACTTTTAGGGATGTTTTCACTAGTTTTTATGTTAAATTCACATTTCTGGACTTTACTATGAGTTTGTGTGTTTTTCTGTGATTTCAGGTAATTTCTGGCTGAAATTGAGGGACTTGAGCAAAACTCTGAAAAAGGCTGACAAAAGGACTGCTGATGCTGTTGGATTCTGACCTCCCTGCACTCAAAATGGATTTTCTGGAGCTACAGAACTCCAAATGGCGCGCTCTCAACGGCGTTGGAAAGTAGACATCCAGGGCTTTCCAGCAATATATAATAGTCCATGCTTTATTCGAAGAATGACGACGTAACTTGGCGTTAAACGCCAAGTTCATGCTGCTGTCTGGAGTTAAACGCCAGAAAAACGTCATGATCCGGAGTTGAACGCCCAAAACACGTCATAACTCGAAGTTCAACTCCAAGAGAAGCCTCAACTCGTGGATTGATCAAGCTCAGCCCAAACATACACCAAGTGGGCCCCGGAAGTGGATTTATGCATCAATTACTTACTCATGTAAACCCTAGGAGCTAGTTTATTATAAATAGGATGAATTACTAATGTATTAGACATCTTTGATCTCAGTTTTGTTTTATTCTTCATCTTAGGGGATCATTGATCACGTTTTGGGGGCTGGCCATTCGGCCATGCCTGAACCTTATGCTTATGTATTTTCAACGGTGGAGTTTCTGCACACCATAGTTTAAGGGTGTGGAGCTCTGCTGTACCTCAAAGATTAATGAAGTTCTATTTTCTTTTATTCAAATCTCTTCTATTCTTATTCCAAGATATTCATTCGTACCCAAGAACATGATGAATGTGATGAGTTAGATAACCCTCATTATCATTCTCATTTATGAACGCGCGTGATTGACAACCACTTCCGTTCTACATGCAACACAAGCTTGAATGTGTATCTCTTAGATTCCCCAACAGAATCTTCGTGGTATAAGCTAGATGGATGGCGGCATTTATGAGGATCCGGAAAGTCCAACCTTGTCTGTGGTGTTCCGAGTAGGATCCTGGGAATCCGGAAAGTCTCACCTTGTCTATGGTATTCCGAGTAGGATTTCGGTAATGAATGACTGTGACGTGCTTCAAACTTGTAACCTGCTGGGCGTTAGTGACAGACGCAAAAGAGGGATTCTATTCCAGTAGGGGAGGGAACCAACCGGTGATTGGCCGTACTGTGACAGAGTGCGTGAGCATTAGCTTTCACTGCGAGGATGGGATGTAGCCATCAACCATGGGTGATGCCTCCAGACTGGTTAGCTGTGCGAGTGACAGCCGCATAGGATATTTCCCCGTGAGGATGAAAGTAGCCACAGTTGATGGTGAACCCCTATACAAAGCTTGCCATGGAAAGGAGTAAGAAGGATTGAGTAGAAGGAATAGGAGAGCAGGCGTCCGAGAGCTCTACAGCATCTCTATTCCGCTTATCTGAAATTCCTACCAATGAATCTACATAAGTATTTCTATCCTTTTTATTATTTATTTTCTATTTTATTATTCCTATCCTCGAACCCATAAACAATGTTTAAATTCGCCTGACTGAGATTTACAAGGTGACCATAGCTTGCTTCATACCAACAATCTCTGTGGATTCGACCCTTACTCACGTAAGGTTATTACTTGGACGACCCAGTACACTTGCTGGTTAGTTGAACGGAGTTGTGAAGAAAATAAACAGTGCCCTAAGAGTAAATACATACTAAAGCTCAAAAGATAGTAATCACAATTTCGTCCACCACTTACGAACTTTTTTCACCCACCTCCTAATGTCTACTTGATGCACCACTATTTCGTGGTACATCTTGTGTTTAATTGAGTAGAATTTATCCACTATTCTCATATTTATTCATAAAATTTGCATGTTTTACATTTTTCTTCCTAATTTTGTGCTATGATTGAAAACATGTTTCCTTGGCTTTAAATTTGCTATTTTTAATCCTCTCTTATTACCATTCGATGCCTTGATATGTATGTTCAGTGCTTTCAGATATTACAGGGCAGGAATGACGCAGAGGATGGAAAGGAAGCATGCAAAAGTGAAAGGAATACAAGAAATTGAAGGAATTGCTGAGTTGTCAATCCTAACCTCTTCGTACTCAATCGATCATAACTTGAGATACGGAGGTCCAAATGAGGCGGTTTCAGTTGCATTGGAAATCTAACATACGGGACTTCGAAATGATATATAATTTACCATAGTTGCCTTGCTGTTAGACGATGCGCACGCGCAAAGCACGCGTACGCGTGGATAGTGCGCAGACAAACGACGCGTACGCGTGCATGATGCGTACGCGTGACGGAGCCACGTGCTGTACGTATTAGAAATTACTGGGGGCGATTTCTGGGCTGTTTTTGCCCCAATTTCAAGCCCGAAAAACACAGATTAGAGGCTGTAGAGTAGAGGAATCAAGGAGACACTTCTCATTATTCACTTTTCATAATTTTAGGTTTTAGATGTAGTTTCTAGAGAGAGAGGCTCTCTCCTCTCTCTAGGTTTTAGGTTTTTAGGTTTAGTTCTTCTCCAATTCAGATTTCTATCTTGCATTATTTTGGTTACTATTCTACATTCTATCACTCTAGCATCTTAGTTTATCTTTTCTTGTTGATTTATTTATTTTCCCATTTAGTTTGTGAACTTTTGATGTTAGATTCAATTTCCATATCAATGCAATTTATGTTTTCCATGGTTATTGTTACTCTCTTTAATTGTTAGTCATTGATGCTTGCAATTGGTAGTTTAGATTTATTTCCCTTGTTAATTTTCTATGCTTTTATTTTGTGCCTACCAAGTGTTTGATAAAATGCTTGGGAGGATATTAGAATAGAATTTTATGTTCTTGGCTTGGAAAGGTAACTTAGGAATTCTTGAGTTACTAATGTCCAAGTGATTGATAATTGATAGCCATTAACTTTAGCTTCCATTGCTTCAATTAGTGATAGCTAGGACTTATGGACTTGGATTGATATAGCTCACTTGACTTTCCTTTACTTGTTAGAGGATGACTTAGTGGCATTGATCCTTGCAATTATCATGTTGTGGTTAGTGATAAGGATAGAGATCCTTGACCACCAAACCTTGCCAAGAGCTTTTCTAGTTATTAGTTTATTCCTTTTGCAATTTACAATTCTTGTTTCTTAATCCAAAACCCCAAAAAGATACAATCTCATAACCAATAATAAATACACTTCCCTGTAATTCCTTTGAGAGATGACCCAAGGTTTGAATACTTCGGTTATTAATTTTAGGGGTTTGTTTTAGTGACAACCAAACTTTTGTATGAAAGGATTTTAGTTGGCTTGGAAACTATACTTGCAACGAGAATTTATTTGTGAATTCTAGACCACAAAAAGTCCGTTAATCAAAATGGCGCCGTTGCCGGGGAGTTGCAAACGTGTACCTTATTATTGGTTATTATAAGTATATGCTTTTTGCTTGTTTGCTAGTTTTTGTTAGTTTTAGGACTTTGTTGCTTATTTTTATTAGTTTTTATTTTTATTTGCTACTATGAATTCTCACCTCTTTGGCTATGGGTTTGGTTCAAATTATGTTGTAGGAAATGGAAGCTACAATGAGAACATCCATCAAGGATGGGACAATCAAAGATGGGAAGAGCCTCAAGGATTTGATCAACCCTCTTGGCAACAACCTCCTCTGGTCTCATATAGGTATAACTCCAATCCTAATGTATACCAATCTAATGGATGTGGTAGTCCTTCTTGTACGTGTCAACAACCACCACCACATACCTATGAACCCCTGCCTCAACATAGCTTTGAACCACCATACTCACAAGCCCCGTGTTACCAAACACCCCTATATGACCCTTATCCATCATATAACCAACCACCTTATGAGGCATACGAGTTATACTTAGAACCACCCCCATCCTTATACAATTACTCCCAAGAACCACCACCTCAATATACACCATCTCCATACCCTTATCAAGAGGAACCACCTTCGTATTATGAGCCCTTTCTCCTAACAAATGAACCCTCCTATCCACCCCAACCTCCATTGGATAACAACATTCTTAGTGTTATTTACCAAGGGCAAGGAGAGCTTCAAACCACACTTACCTCTACTCTCACTAGTCTCACCTCCACTCTCCAAGCTCTTGTATCCTGCATGGACTCATCATTCACCCCCAACAATCAATCCTCAAGCTCTAGTGCACTTCCTTTTCAACCACATAATGATCTCTCCATCCCATCACCACCCTCCATGGAAGAGCACCCACATCCATCAATCCAAGAGCAACACGATCCCAATTATGCTAGTGACATGGAACAAGAGAGAATGGATCGTCTTAGGGATGTAATGGATCGGTTTCACGAATTCATACTTCAAAAAAAGGTAGAGGAGGCCCAAAAGGTAGAGGTAGTGGAGACCCTTGAAGGCGAAGGAGTGGTTGAAGAATCAGTAAAGGAAGACATCAAGGAGGAGTTTGATTTTGTATTAGAGCAAGTGGAGAAAGTTAAAATTATCAAAAAAGAGGAAGTGGTTGAAGACTTAGAAGATGCGGAACCTCCATGGGAAAGTCCAGTCATAGAGCCTCCTTCCAAGGTGTTTGATGTTGATGTTGAGGAGGGTGTACAACCTCCAAGGCATACATGGTTGAAAACTTTGCAGAGGTTGATCAAGAGATGGAGATTAAAGAAGAAGAAGCACAGTGTCCCATGCCCTTGGTAGGCAATGAAGAAGAGATTGAATTGGAAGAAAGCTACCAAGAGGAAGCGGTTGAAGTTGAAGAGGCTTGCAAAGAGGTGTCATGAGCAGATATTTTATACGCTTTTTGGGGGTAATTTCATATAGTTTTTAGTATGTTTTAGTTAGTTCTTAGTATATTTTTATTAGTTTTTAGGCAAAATTCATATTTCTGGACTTTACTATGAGTTGGTATATTTTTTTGTGATTTCAGGTATTTTCTGGCTGAAATTGAGGGAGCTGAGTAAAAATCTGATTTAGGCTGAAAAAGGACTGCTGATGTTGTTGAATTCTGACCTCCCTGCACTCGGAATGGATTTTTTGGAGCTACAGGAGTCCAATTGGCACACTCTTAATTGGGATGAAAAGTAGACATCCAGGGCTTTCCAGCAATATATAATAGTCCATACTTTGCGCAAAGATAGATGACTTAAACTGGCGTTCAACACCAGTTCCGTGTTGCAGTCTGGCGTTCAGCGCCAGAAACAGGTTGCAAGTTGGAGTTCAACGCCAGAAACAGGTTACAACCTGGCGTTCAACTCCAGAAACAGCCCAGGCACGTGAGAAGCTTAAGTCTCAGCCCCAGCACACACCAAGTGGGCCCCAGAAGTAGATTTCTGCACTATCCATCTTAGTTTACTCATTTTTTGTAAACCTAGCTTACTAGTTTAGTATTTAAACAACTTTTAGAGACTTATTCTGTATCTCATGACATTTTTTATATCTGAATTTTGATACTCTTTGACGGCATGAGTCTCTAAACTCCATTGTTAGGGGTGAGGAGCTCTGCAGCGTCTCGATGAATTAATGCAATTATCTTTGTTTTCCATTCAAACACGCTTGTTCTTATCTAAGATGTTCATTCGCGCTTCACTATGAAGAAGGTGATGATCCATGACACTTATCACCTTCCTCAATCCATGAACGTGTGCCTGACAACCACCTCTGTTCTATATTAGATTGAATGAGTATCTCTTAGATTCCTTAATCAGAATCTTTGTGGTATAAGCTAGAATTGATGGCGGCATTCATGAGAATCCGGAAAGTCTAAACCTTGTCTGTGGTATTCCGAGTAGGATTCAAGGATTGAATGGCTGTGACGAGCTTCAAACTCACGATTGTTGGGCGTAGTGACAGACGCAAAAGAATCAATGGATTCTATTCTGACATGATCGAGAATCAACAGATGATTAGCCGTGCTGTGACAGAGCATTTGGACCATTTTCACTGAGAGGATGGAAAGTAGCCATTGACAACGGTGACACCCTACATACAGCTTGCCATGGAAGGAGCCTTGCGTGTGTGAAAAGGAGTACAAGAGAAAAGCTGAAATAAAGAGGACAAAGCATCTCCAAAACTCCAACATATTCTCCATTATTGAGTAACAATTACTTATTCCAAACACTTTCACTTTTTACAATTAAATTCAAAGAACCTTATTGGCATCCTGACTAAGATTAATAAGATAACCACAGCTTGCTTCATACCAACAATCTCCGTGGGATCGACCCTTACTCACGTAAGGTATTACTTGGACGATCCAGTACACTTGCTGGTTAGTTGTGCGGATTGCAAAGGTGTGATTGCAATTTCGTGCACCAAGGTGGAAGAATTCAAAGAAGAGCACAAGGGAGTGGAGCTTACAAGACCATTGGAAACACCTCTCCCAAAGTCATTACCATCCAATACAATATTCAAGTGGGTAAAATCCTTATCCTTAACCTTTACTTTCCCACTTGAATATGGTTTGCTTGAGACGGATGGTCAACTTAGAGCTCTTTGTGGTTTTAAGAGTAAGAGGGAGATGATTAGTGGTAGGAGATGTCAGGCAAGGTTCGATATGGTTGCATGCTCCAAATTGAAGTGCAAGGGTTGGTGTAGAGCTCAACTGAATGGGTTTAGGAAGTTGTTTGGACGCTTCAATGGGAATTTAAATTGCTTGCCACCCGGTTGGAACAATGATGATCAACAAGAAGACGGGTGCAAAAGTAAGGTTTGGGACCCCGGAATTCAGTCTAGAAATTAACACTCTTGGGGCCTTGTCACTTGCTTTAACTTGCTTGAAGGCTCTTTGCGCCTAGTTTGGGATCCCGGAGGCCATTAGAATTACAAACATTGGTGGAGATTTCTGGATGAGTTCAAGCACAAGCCACCATGACAAGGAGCTCATCAAATGTCCAACTTAAGGATAATAACTAAAAGCGCTAGGTGGGAGACAACCCACCATGGTATGATCCTCCTTTTTCTTAGTTTTAATTTATTCCTGTCAGTTTTAATTTCCAGTTCTGCATATCTACTTTTATTTTACATCTAAAAAAAGGGAGAATCGACGCGCAAGCGTCTACGACGCACATGCATCATGCGTAAATGCACAAAACCTTAAGATTGAATAGAGAGTTAAGTGGGAGTTGGGCAGGAAGCGTGCTTTAGGCACAATAACGATTTGGCAACCCATGCGTGCGCGTCTATGGCGCGTCCGCGTGGATGAGAAAATCAGCGTATATCCCTGTTCGACCAGAGAGTTGTGCTGGTTTGGGGCTGGTACGGTGCTAGGGGCACCAATTCACTCACGCGTACGTGTCCCGGACGCGTGCGCGTCCTTTTCACCATATGACCATCCACGCGTGCGCATGCATGACGCGCACGCGTCGGTTGCAACTTTAGCCCTACCCAGTCTGACCAGAGAGTTGTGCGTACGCGAGGCTGGCCCCGCGCGACTAGCACAACCAGAAGCACGTGTACGCACACTGGCCGCTTACGCGTCCCTTCTTTCTTGTGCGACCTACGCGTACGCGTGGGGCACGCGTGCGTGTCGCATGCGTTGCATCACTACACCAGCACGCCGCCCAGTTTCAATTATTCCCTCCTCCCGAATCCTAATTCTCTCTCAATCCTAATTCTTTTTTTCTCCTCCCCTCTCATCCTTATTCCCTTTCTTTTCTTCTATTTGTTACATTTGCATACTCGCATTCATGGCATTTTAACTTTATTGTTTCTTCTCCTTTTCTTTTCTATATTTGTTGTTTTTACATTGGTGCTAATTGTTCTTATTCAACTGTTGCATCTTTTCTTACATTATTTTGGTGCTTAGTAACTTGTTTTACATTGTTGGGTTCTATTATTTATCTATCAATGCCAATCTTTTATGATCCATGAATTCTTTTCGCATTGACATGAATCTATATTGTCTTTCATGACTCACACTCTCTCCTTCATTGTTGCAATTTTTGCGCTCTTCATATGCCATTTGCTTCTACTGTTTTCTCACTTGCATGTTGCAGCTACCATGTAGTTGAGATCCTCATTATTTGGCATCAACCCACCCATATTCTATTTGTTTTTCTGTCTTTGTTTGTGGGTTACTCTTCTTCCTTTCTCTCTTCTTTCAGGATGGCCACCAAGAAGGGGAACGGAACGCTTCTAAATGGAGAGAACAGCAAGTTTCGTAGCACAATCTTTGGAAAAAGAGCAGCAGTTGTGATGATTGAATTTTTGACGGTTTAGAATTTCACTAATGAAATCTCGTTGTAAAGTATAGTTTCTAAACCAAACAATAATTCTTTCATACAAAAAGTTGTTTGTCACTAGTACAAACCCTTAAAATTTATAAACCGAAGTATTGGACCTCGGGTCGTTCTCCCTAGGAATTACAATAAAGTGTCTTGTTATTGGTTGTGAGTTATATTTGGGGTTTTTAAGATTTTGGACAAGAAATATAAATGGCAAAGAAAATAAACTAACAACTAACAAAGCTCTTGGCAAGATATGAGAATTAGAAGTCCTATCCTAGTTATCCTCTTCAATTGTGATAACAAATTGTCCATTGCTCCCACTTTGTTAACCTTTAACCATGGAGGAAAGTCAAGTGGATGAATCAATTTGATTCCTCAAGTCCTAATCAACTCCTAAAGGAAAGACTAGCTTTAGAGGCATTCAAATTAATTAGCAACTTCTAACTATCAATCAACAAAGGAATTAAATAACTCAAGAGTCACTAATTACTCTACCTAGGCCAAGAGGAACAAAATCTACACTAAAATCTAACCAAGCATTTCATCAAACACTTGGAAGGCTTAAAAGAAAAGCATAGTAAATTTATAACAAGAGTAGAATCTAACAACAATTATTGAAATGAATTAACAACAACAATCAAGAAAATCACAATTATCGTGAATTACCTCAATTTGCATTATTGAAAGAAAACAAAGGAACAACAATCTATCCAAAACAAAGTGAAAATTACAATTATTAAAGCACATAACTAGAAAGAGGAAGAGGAAAAGATTAAGACTTAATAAAAGAGAAGTGAATTAAAGCATGAATTAAACCTAGATCTAAGAAGAGAGATTAACCTAAATCTAATCCTAATTCTAGAGAGAAGTGAGAGCTTCTCTCTCTAAAACTATTCTAAACTAAAACTATCACTAATGGTAACTAACTTCTATCCTCTCTTCCCCCTTCAATCCTTGATCCTTTTATTCCTTTCTATCAGCAATTGGCGCCAAAATGGGTTCAGAAACCCTTCCAAATCACCAGGCACGTGTTGCTTTAATGAAGTCATGTGCGGACTTCGACGCGTGCGCGCACGGTACGCGTACGCGTCCCTGGCCGATTCTGCAATGTGCGCGCGAGCGCCTTGTGCGCGTGCGCGTGCTTGGCTGATTTCACTTCTTTAACTTTTTATGCTTCTCTCCACTTGTATGCTTCCTTCCTTGCTCCCTTTGATCCATGCCTAGCCTATTTCAATCCTGGAATTACTAGCAAACACATTAAGGCATCTTGTGGAATCAAAGAGGAATTAGAATTCATCAAAATAAGGCTTAAAAAGCATGTTTTTACACTTAAGCACAAATACAGGAGAGATTACAAAACCATGCTAATTCATAGGTTAAATGCGAGAAAAGGTCATCAAAATATTCTAAATCCAATACAAGATAAACCATAAAAATGGGGTTTATCAAGTTGTCGCTCACAACCCCCGTCCACTTGCATGTCTTTGCATGCACCGAGGACAGTGCAACATTTAAGTGTGGGGAGGTCGATACTGACTTCCGTGGGTTAGTTACTTTCTTTTCAACACCAATTTTTATTCTTCCTTGTAGTTAGTTGCTTGCATTTATGTACTACTTGGTTGAAGTGATATCTTCTTTTTCAAGAAACTTTTTAGAGTATTTCACTAATTTGAATTAAAACTTTTGTTAAAGTTGTTTGAAGAAATTTTATTTTGGAACATGGTTTAGAGCTCGAACACACAAAACCAGTGAGATTCTGAGCCTATTTGATTGGTTGCATCTTATCAACCAATATTTTATTTTATTTTTGGTGTGTATTATTCTCTCTATAATTGTGATTTTTGTCTTGCTTAATTCTATATTTCCATTATTTGATGTATGCACATACTTACATGATTGAGGCCTTGTTTCACTGAGCTTACATACCCATATGGCCTTAACCTTTTCATGATCCTTTGCAAACCAAAGTTGAGCCTATTTTACCCATTTATTCTTTACTTTAACTCATCACTAACTCTAAGCGGAAAACAATAATGTCTCTAATTTGAATCCTTGGTTAGCTTAGACTAGTGAGAGTGCTCACGAATTAAGTGTGGGGAAATTGGGATTGAAAACATTTGGTTTGAGAATTGGGTGTTGTATATTCTTGAGAAAATGTGAAAAATAATGTTAAGGATATGTTTATGCATTCAATACCTTAATCATATGCATTGAGAAAAAATAAAAGAAAAAAAATACAAAGAAAAAAAGGAAAAAAAAGGAAGAAAAGGAAAAGAGCAAATAAATAAAAAAGGGGACAAAATGTCCCAAAGTAAATGATAGCAATGCATATGAGATGTACTCAAATTTAGGATGCATGAATATATGGAAAACATAGTTAATGGGTAGTTAGATTTTGCATTTTAATTACATGGATTGTCCTAAGTTAGGTGGGAAGTTTAGGTTAATTAAGGATTCAGATTTTAGTCCACTTAACCAAATACAATCCTACATTGACCTTGACCCCATTATAACCCTCAAAAGACCTCTTAATTTGTGTATTTGTGCATTAAATTTTTGTTGAATGGTAGAAGAAGAGCAAGTCTTAGAAAGCAAGGTTAGTAGAGAATTGAGAGAATCGAACCTCAAACACTTGAGTGATTAGAGTGTAGACACTTCCAGTGAGGGTTCGATACTCGATTTCTTGTTCCCGACTTTCATGAGCTATTTTCTTTTGCAAGTCTACTTGTACTTCATTTTTATGTTTTGAATTAGTGAAATCCAGTTCATATTTGTTCTTGAAAGGCTTATTTACTTTTCACCAAGTAGGTAGAAATATTTTGCATGTAGTTGCATTCATATAGATAGGTTGCATTTCATGTTTTATACCATTCCTCTTCACTCTTATAGTTTCTCTTGAGCTTAGCATGAGGACATGCTAATATTTAAGTATGGGGAGATTTGATGCACCACTATTTTGTGGTACATCTTGTGCTTAATTGAGTGGATTTTATCCACTATTCTCACATTTATTCATAGAATTCGCATGTTTTACATTTTCCTTCCTAATTTTATGTTATGATTGAAAACATGTTTCCTTGGCCTTAAATTTGCTATTTTTAATCCTCTCTTATTACCAATCGATGCCTTGATATGTGTGTTCAGTGCTTTCAGAAATTACAGGACAGGAATGGCGCAGAGGATGGAAAGGAAGCATGCAAAAGTGAAAGGAATACAAGAAATTGAAGGAATTGCTGAGTTGTCAACCCTGACCTCTTTGTACTCAATCGATCATAACTTGAGCTACAAAGGTCTAAATGAGGCGGTTTCAGTTGCGTTGGAAAGCTAACATACGGGACTTCAAAATGATATATAATTTGCCATAGTTGCCTTGCTGTTAGGTGACGCGCACGCGCACGCATGGATAGTGCACAGACAAATGATGCGTACGCGTGAATGACACGTACGCGTGATGGAGCCACGTGCTGTACGTATCAGAAATCGCTGGGGGCGATTTTTGGGCTATTTTTTGCCCAATTTCAAGCCCGGAAAATATATATTAGAGGCTGCAGAGTGGAGAAATCAAGGAGACACTTCTCATTATTCATTTTTCATAATTTTAGGTTTTAGATGTAGTTTCTAGAGAGAGAGGCTCTCTCCTCTCTCTAGGTTTTAGGCTTTTAGGTTTAGTTCTTCTCTAATTCAGATTTCTATATTGCTTTATTTTGGTTTCTATTCTACATTCTATCACTCTAGCATCTTATTTTATCTTCTCTTGTTGATTTATTTATTTTTCCCATTTAGGTTGTGAACTTTTGATGTTAGATTCAATTTCCATATCAATACAATTTATGTTTTCCATGGTTATTGTTACTCTCTTTAATTGTTAGTCATTGATGCTTGCAATTGGTAGTTTAGATTTATTTTCCTTGTTAATTTTCTATGCTTTTATTTTATGCCTACCAAGTGTTTGATAAAATGTTTGGGAGGATGTTAGAGTAGAATTTTATGTTCTTGGCTTGGAAAGGTAACTTAGGAATTCTTGAGTTACTAATGTCCAAGTGATTGATAATTGATAGCCATTAACTCTAGCTTCCATTACTTCAATTAGTGAATAGCTAGGACTTATGGACCTGGATTGATATAGCTCACTTGACTTTCCTTTACTTGTTAGAGGATGACTTAGTGGGATTGATCCTTGCAATTATCATGTTGTGGTTAGTGATAAGGATAGAGATCCTTGACCACCAAACCTTGCCAAGAGCTATTCTAGTTATTAGTTTATTCCTTTTGCAATTTACAATCCTTGTTTCTTAATCCAAAACCCCAAAAAGATACAATCTCATAACCAATAATAAATACACTTCCCTGCAATTCCTTTGAGAGACGACCCGAGATTTGAATACTTCGGTTATTAATTTTAGGGGTTTGTTTTAGTGACAACCAAATTTTTGTATGAAAAGATTTTAGTTGGCTCGGAAACTATACTTGCAACGAGAATTTATTTGTGAATTCTGGACCACACAAAAGTCTGTTCATCACTGCTTCTGTTGGCGTACAGTTGAAAAATAACCGCTGCAGCAATTCCAACAAGTAGTTCAAAGCCCCACACACCTTAAGAGGACCAATCACATATTTCATTCTTTGTTATTTAATCACCTATTTCATTCAATTTTAATTTTTTGAAACATGAGAAGGGAAAAAGAATAAGAGAGAAGAGAGCAGTGGTGACAATCTGTGTAACACCCCTTACTTTTAACACCTCATGATCGTACTAAAAGTTCAGGTGTTACTTACCTCTAATCCGTTAATTTAATATTATAATTCTTTAATATTGAGCTTTCATGAATATAAACCGAATCCTTTGTTACGAAATCAAAAAGTATTTACTTTAGTTCACTTAATCACAAAATTATATTCACATAATCATATAATTATATTCACATAATCATAAGTACATAATCTTATTCAAAACTTCTCAAATACACGTTCCGCCCCCCTCTAAAATCTCAAAATGACAATTGATGAGGAGTAAATTCTCAACTAAACCAACAAACAGAAAATACAACATATATATAAAGATGGTAGATCGGCCGTGGCTTTGCGCCAAAGCTTCCTGAACCTGTCACTGAAAGGAAAATTGTAGGGGGTGAGAACATTGTCCTCGAAAGGATTCTCAGTATAGATTTTAAGAATTGTCATAAGAAGATACGTATAAAGAGAAGAATTGATTTCAAGACAGTGATTATCGTTCGTCCTTTGAATGTTTTAAAAACCAACGGCTAATCATCCAAAACCTTTTCAGAAACCAATATTTAATTATCTAGAAAATTCAAAACCTTTCTTTTCTTATAAGAAAATCTTAATCAGTTTTCTAAACTGTATGAATGACCAACCTGTTCCAAGCATAGGTTCATTAAATCTATGCTGAACCAGCTTGATCTTTCATACTTTCCTAAAACCTCAATCAGAAACCAATCACGGACCCTAGCTCAGGCAACTCAATCAAATCAGCAATCAAATCATCACATCAGGAAAACAACCCTCAGCTTTACCACCACCAGCATGAGGGACTTCTTAGTTGCATACACATATAATACAAACAAGAAAATCACAGATGGAATTCAGGTACAACAAGTAATACAAGTAGCAGAAAAATATGGCTAAATAATTAGGCAAACTAAAACAAAAACACACTCAGTCAAAGCATACAAATGCATATGATGTATGCCTGTCCTATGGCTAATGAGCTCATTTGTCAGTTATATAGCCAACCCGACATGTCCTGGTATCTAACTATTGGACAGAACACCAAACACAGAGCAAGTGGGACAACGCCACAACCCTTACATCTTACCTACGTACCCGAAGCAGGGGACAACTTCACCCTTGCCTCTTACCCGTGGTGTTACAATTCTCAACGTGGAGCAAGCAGCGATAGAACTCAACCGTTGCATCTTACTTGGAGTCTCGAACTCTTATCCGAAATAAGTGGAAAACACCATTGCATCTTATCCGGTCATATATATCTCAATCAAAATTCAATTTTATTTTCAAATTCATTCTTAATTTCATAATTCAAACTCAGTTTTCATCATTCATATTCCTCATCTCTTTCCCGGAGCAAGTGGACAATGCCGCGCCACTGCCTCTTACCCGGGGTCACATGTCTCATTCATTTACAAATTATCATTTCTGTACTTCCTCAACCTCAATTCATTCTTTTCTAAATAAATCAAAACTCAAAACATAATTCTTTTCTGAATAACTCAATTAAATTATAAAATTCTTTAAAAATCCAAAGCACTCTAATAAGCACTTCAAACGAAATCTCCAATTTTATAAAAATTTGGGCAGCATCTCCTCTAAAAATCGGACTCTGCCACCTTTCTCGGGTCCGATCTAAACATTCCTCAGACTCTTCTCAATCATTTCCTAATAGCAAATTATTTTCAATAACAAAACATTTCTAAAACCTCAAGAAAACCAATTCGACATTCGCCAATTTAATAAAGTCAATAACTCAAAATATTCAATCTTATCAAACAATCAATAACTCCACCAAACATGTGATTACAATTATCTAGAATAACTCAATTCAAACAATAAGACCTACTAAATTACAAAAATATATTTTTCACATTATTATCGACTTATAACAACTCTTGAAAGTAAAACAAGTTTAAAAAAAGCGCCTCTACCTTGATCGCGACTCAACTACGCGACAAAACTCTGTTTTCTCTCGGCCTGCAATGGTGGCAACCACAACTCAGCTCCAAACCACTTTCGCAGCAACCATAACAACTATAATCGCAACATATAATAATCAAAACTCAATCTTATGTGAATTAACGCCGCAAAACCACAGCGTAAGATAACAGAACAGTGACTAAGAAGAAACGACTGAGCCAAGTAGCGGCAGCCCCAGTGGTAGCTCCGGCGGCCATAGAACTTCTCCCGACGGCTAGAATAATGGCGACACAGTATTCTCCTCCTCAGGAGGTGACTCCCGCAGCAGCCACCCCTCTGTTCTCTTTTCCCTTCGCATTTTCCCTTTCCCAGCTCAACTCGGTGACGGATTCGACTCCACCAGCAATGGTAAGGCTTGCGCTGAGGATGACGATGGTGAGACTCGAGGTGACGGCGGTCACTTCATGCAGTACGATGGCATGATGGTGGCGCGACAACAACGACCAGATGCGGTGGCAGTGAAACGCGAACGGTAACAGCGACATGGACCTCGATGACGGCGGCCCGTGGCGCTGACGGCGACGGGACTGGCTGTTGCTCTTTCTTCCTCGTGCGTCTTCTTCTCTTTACGATTTTGGCGGCAGCTTGTAGATGGACTGGCGGCGACGGCAAGGCGCGAGGCAGCTTCCTTCCTTAACACCGCGTTCGTCTCTCCCTCCCTCTTGCACCAACACTATCTCCTTTTCTCCCTCCTATAGCATGCTTCGCCAGCCCTATGATGGTAAGTTACCCGCCTCTACATTCATAATGCTGTCATATCTAAAATATTTGTCTTCAAAATTCTGGCTAAGTAAGAATTAGGTTGGGTAGCTACCCGTCATACTTACTTTGCTAGTAATACTAAAGTCTAAGTCCTTAGGTCTTTAAAATCAAGAATTTCTGTATTTTTAGATCTTGTCATTATATTTCAATTTATCTATATTATACGTCTTTCAGAATCTTTTTGCCTTCATCAATATTGAGAGAAAATATTGTGAATTTTCATTATTAAAGAATTTGAGAACTTGAAATAAAAAAGTGTATAAATAGATATTGTTTAAAACCCCAAATATTTGCCTCATGCTCCAATATACTCATTATTGACTTTGGCTGCTAATCGAACTTTAGTCGAATTATTTAGGCGTATTGTTACTGAAAAAAACTACCAACTTGTTTAAATTTACCTTTTAATCACTGGAAAAGTATAGGGTACCAACATATTATCCGCCAACTTCTGCCAACTCTTATTTATATTTGTGTTTCATGGAAGTATATTCGTAGATGTGTCTAATAATTAATATATTTTAAATACATATATAAAGAGACACATCTAGAAAATATATCTATAAAGACATTTCTATTAAATACAGTTATAAAAAAGATATTTTTATTAGACACATCCACGAACACACTTTCATGAAACACAATTATAAATAAGAGTTGGCAGAAGTTGGCAGATATGCTGTTGGTAACGTAGCGGAACCGTTAATCACTAAATCTCTGGTAGTCCTCCAAGAATTCCAGTTGTCACAACATTTTGTATAGAAGTCACTCTTCTCACTGAAATCACCATTTTATATATATATATATTATAAGATTAGTAAATTTATTATTTAATTCTAACTAATTAAGTACTAACTCAAAAGATAGGAGAAAATATCAAATACTTAAAAGTACTATCATTATCATACAATTGCATGTAAGTTGTAACTAGCTGCTAGTTGAATCATGCTAAGGTTTCGTGTCTGTATACTCCATGTTGTCAACTTGTTTACTTGGGTTACGTTGATTGTCGCCCAAAAAGAGGTGATATAACAATTAATGGTTCAAATCAAATGAGGCAATTGTGGACATACAATAATGTATATCAGCTACTATACATTCTTTTCATTGGTTTGGATCGGTGAACTTTCACAAGTATTGAACTCAAGTGATGTATGTGTACCAAAATAATCGAGTAGCAGGTGAGCGGTGAATACGGCGGGTATGTTAATAGTAAACACTACTACACAAGCCAATTACCGATAGTCTTAGTGACAGCTAGAAAGTTAGTGAAGGCTCAGTTGTCGTTAAAATTGAGGCCCCGGGCATCGGAAACTTGGGAATAATTTTCTTTTAATTTTTTGACGAGTCATTTTACTTGCATATTGACGCCAATATCACGGGCGACGGATCGGTGACGGTCCAGCCGTAGTTAATTTTATAGATGGCGTTAATATAAAAGTATTAGTTACTTGATATTTATTTTATTAGTTAGAATTTTTTAATATAAACTGTTATTTTTATTTGTATAAAAAGTTGTTAGTAGTGGACTTCATTACATATGGTGAGCTGTATAGTTAGTTAATTGCAGCAATACAATTCTATTAGAAGTAGTGTTTGTATAAATAATAAATTGTAACATTGTATTCTTTGAGTCTCATCATTATACAAGTTCAATTCTCATTTCTTTCTTGGCTTCTCTAGTTTTTATTCTTCTCTATGTTCATATGCAAATTTCACATGGTGCGGTGAGTGTAGATGGAGGAACGTTGAGATCTTGATTGAAGGATGATGAGTCCAGCTTCACAGTTGAAGCACTTGTTCGCGGTTCTTGGCTCGTGAATTTGTCCCCCCTTTTTCTTCGTTTGATTTGAACTCACGCAATTTCTTCTCCTTTTCTTTACACCTATTTGAACTCTTAGCATCAGTTACTCTTCTTCGTCTATTTCTTTTTTTCTTCTTTCTTGATTCTTGAACTCACACCGTAGAGTTTGATGAGAGCTCTGTTATCTCACTGTCTTTCCGTTAAAGAGAGATAACGAGTTTCCGATCAACGAGATCAAGAGAGAAAGGTTACAACCGTTTAAGGCATCTTCGCAGTAATAGAAGGAAAATCAAATTCAAATGATAGATCCACAGGAGGTGGTCCTACGATGGACATGCAACAATTTGCAGCGTTCTTCAGTCAAGTGGCACAGATTCAGAGCCACATCAACAAGACAAATCCGAATCAAGATCTCTCAAGTCCTTATTACATATTTCCTTCTAAAAATTTAGGTATATCTATTACCAATGTAATTTTTACTGGTTCAAATTATAGTACATGGAGCAAAGCTATGACTAATGCTCTTACATCCGCAAATAAAATTAAATTTATTGATGGCACTATCTTGAAACTTGAGAAAAATGATCCTAATTTCAAGGTATGGCAACGATGCAATACTTATGTAGTTGCTTGAATTAACCTTCTCTTAGTCCAGAGATCTATCAAAGTGTTCTTTGAAATAACATAGGCTACGAATTATGGAATAACCTTAAGCATCGCTACTATCAGGGTGATAGGTTTCGAGTAGCTAAATTGAATATGCACTAACAAGGGAATTTGTGTGTTACTGCTTATTTTGCCAAACTGAAACATCTTTGGGAAGAGATTGATGATTTCAGAATTATACCTGGCTATGATTGTGTTAAATGTGAATGTGGCTTAGGCATTGTTAGGCAACACAGGGAAGAGGACAGAGCAGTCACCAAGTTCTTGCATGGTCTTGGAGAAGAATATTCCACTATCAAGTTGCAGGTTATGTTAATGGATGATTTGCCTAATGTGAATAGAATTCTGTTAATGATCACTTAGCAAGAAAGACAGCTGTTTAGCTTTGACAATGCTTTAGATGCTAAGATTTTGGCAGCTTCTTCTCAGCCTGACAACAAAGGAAGAAATCCGTCTAAAAAGGGGCAAAATCGAATCAAATTGCAGTGCACTCATTGTAAAAAATCAGGATACATTGTGAATAATTGCTATAAGAAGCATGATTATCCACCTAACTTCAAACTCCGGTTTGAGAAAAAGTCCCATGTCCTCAATTATATGACTGCAGCAGACAATCCTGAAGATGAAAATGATGATTTCCATGCTCCACAATTGGTTAGAGGTGAACCAACTATTAAGGAATTCACTCCAGAGCAACGAAAAGCTCTTTTAGCCCTGCTCAGCAAACAAGATGTGCCTCATTCTCATAGTGTCAACCAGATTTTAGCCAAAGTAAATCCTTCTCCTTATACAGATAGTGTAACACCTTAATATTCAAATCCTTATGCTCGAGTCATAAGTCAATGATATTACGGTGGTACGACTCTTAGGTGGATTTTTAATATATAAATATAGGTAATTTTGAAAGGAGTATTAATGAGAAGCCTAAAAAGAGTAGAAATAAAATCGCGAAGACGTATCACTCACATTTCGACAACGAAAAGTTAAACTGTGAAGCCGAAAGCGATATACGGACAAGGCATAAAGGAGATTAAGAGATAGATAACGGATAGATATATATAACATAAGTAATAGCCACTAGTCGCGACCCGCGAAGTTTAGGCCGGCTAGGGTACAGTATGAAAGTAGTTGACAACAGTATATCATAATCTCTCCCAAAGGAAACATAAGAGCCTCTATAGGCAAGTTCCAAAAGAGTTCAACACATAAAATAATCTTTTCAAAACAAAGGTGGAGAGATTCTAAGCAAAACACAAGGTAGAGAAAATAAATATCTTCGCCGTCTCTCAGACGAACCGCAGCTCACTTCTGAGCACCTGAACCTGTATCTGAAAAACAAGAGATATATACGGAATGAGAACCCTGGGCCCATGGGTTCCCAGTACGGTAAAAGTGCCAAATAAATACAATGCACTGCAATAAAAACTCACTAAGCATCCTAAACTTCTCCACCAAATATCCAGCCTAGATTCTCACTAATCCATGAATAGGCAACTGTTGTAAGGGAATACTAAATCTAGTTCATGTTACACATGTTTCCCAACTCGCTGACTCTTCCACGAATCAGAGTCAGAATCATAAGCAAACCATCACCAGTTGTTCTGCCTCAGCAACTCTATATCAATACATCATACCCTCGCCTGGAGCTAGTGAAATCACATTACTGCGTCTACCCAGGGGGCTCAAATTATCTCATTCAAAAATCATCATCATCATGCAATCGCATCACCAATTCATCTCATCATGAACAGCCCCCAACATCCACCGACACCAGCATGAGGGGCCTCTCAGTTGTACAAACACAAGCAATACAGGCAAGTAATACACAAATAAGGTACAAGTAGAACAAGTAGCACATAATCAGGTAACATAGCATACATGATGTAGAAATCCAAAACAAACAGGCAAACCCAAACAATTCAAACATATGCAAATGATGTATGCCTGCCCTATGGCTGATGATATCATCTGTCGGTTATATAGCCAACCCGACATGTCCTGGTAGCTAACCATTGGACAGAAACACCCCTTGCGGAGCAAGTAGGTTTGAGCTACAACCCCTTTGCTACTACCCGCTCAGCCCAGAGCCAGTGGAACAACCACTACTGCGGCTACTACCCAGGCGGGTGTTTAACAGCTCAACCTGGAGCAAGTGAATTCACCACTACTGCCGCTACTACCCAGGCGTCACAATCTCTGACCTGGAGCAAGTGGGACGAACCACAACCCTTGCTACTGCCCAGGTATCTTAAGCATTAACCCGGAGCAAGCGGGACGAACCACAACCCTTGCTACTGCCCAGGTATCTTAAACATATATTCATTCAATCTCAATTCATATTATCAATCCTCATTGTTATCAAATCTCAAACATTAACCTGGAGCAAGTGGGACGAACCCCAACCCTTACTACTATCCAGGTATCAGAGTTACATTCATTCAAAACCCCATAATTAACTCATTTATCATAAACATCATTTTCCGTCTCATACCCGGAGCAAGTGGACAACGCCACTGCCTACTACCCGGGGTTACACATCACATTTCAACATTTTCATTATTATCCATTCAACACATTCATTCATTAATCATATATGCATTTATACTCAGCCATAATCAATAATGGCTTTGCCGTGACCCGGCAATAACTCAGCCATCCGGCTCATGGTTCAATCAAGAACCAGCCATTTATCAATAGATATAGCCCTTCGGCTCATGGCATACACGGTACTCCTACCGTCATCCTCCATATCTCATATAATCATCGTTGATCACCATTGATCATAACTTTTCCCCTTGCTTCACTCGCAAGTTACCACATCCCCTAGTTCCTTTCTCATTACTAAGCATATCATAATGATTTAATACATAAGGGGTGAGATCGGAGGCTTAGAAGTATGAGATTTGGCCTTTTAAACTCAAAAATCAACTTTGGCATGAAAGCAGGGCCACGCGTACGCGTACTCCACGCGCACCCGTGGATGCCCACAAAGCTTCTCGACGCGTATGCGTCATACACGCGGACGCGCGGATCGAAACACAGCCAGACGACGCGTAAGCGTCAGCCACGCGTACGCGTGGGTGCATTTGCGCCCCAGGCACAAAACTGGCACAACTCTCGGGAAAATGGCTGGGCATTGGGTGCAGCGCATCGACGCGCACGTGCACACCACGCGCACGCGTGGATGGTGCCTGTTTGAAGAACGACGCGTACGCGCCAAGTGCGCCTACGCGTGGAGGGTCATTCTGCTAAAAATTTTCTAAGTTAAAAGCTGCAGAATTCACAGATTCAACCCCCAATCTTCCGACGGACATAACTTCCTCATTTTAAATCGTTTTTCACCCGTCCTTCGAACGGCAGGGACATCCCGGATCCAATTTCATTTCTAAACAGATTTGGTACAAAACAAAGATCCGTAGTCCAAGTTATGTCCCGTCAAAGTATGCCCAAAAACCATATTTTTCATACAAAACCACAAGGTGCCCTTTTCAAAACAAGCCATTTTCAACCCTTTTTAAAATCAACCAAAACATGCTAGTTTCAACCCTTTTTGAAATCAATCAAAATATACCAAAATCAACATCAAGCCTCCTCAACTCATACATTAACACTTTGCCACGATGCACAAAACCGCCATATAGCCATTTTTACCCATTTCAAACAAATGGCTAAATTACAAACACATTAACATGTCATACATCTTTCCTCATCCCAATTTCCAACAATACTATTTCCAATCAATCATCATTACACATAATCAATATTATACTCACTGTCACATGGTTTCACCCACAAATCAACCTTAATCATTTCTCAAGTATATACCACAACATACATATCTCTTATGCATCATCATACCATCAAGGCATCAATAATCATGATCACAAATATGACCACATAACATACCTCAACCAAAACCAAACATACCTCATCTATACAATTTCCACACTTCAACTCCTCAAACCTCATTATTCAATAACCAACCCAATCATTCATATATTCATTATCTAAAATCCATCCAATCACTTGTGTCATCATACAATGCACACATCAACTTACCTTCATTACCTCTTACCGGCCTTCGGCCCAAAATTTACGGCCTCCGGCCCAATTTTACAATTTAAATGCATAAACCACAAATTAATACTCATTACCCAATACATCAAATTTTCAATACACCAAGCATACAAGGCCACACAATTCTCAACCCAATCATCAATTCACATTACATACCAACTATGCATATTAGCATCAACCATTTACACAATCCAAACTTAATCCTAGGGGCATCTAGCCTAGGAATTCTCATCACACCACACGGTACTTAAATGAAACTTAAACCGTACCTCTTGTAGCCAAATCAATTGAGCCTCTTCTTTGGAAGTCTCCACCAACCTTAGCCCTAAGCCTCACCAAAGCTCCTCAAGCAACATCAATCTCCCAATTGTGCACCAAAACCATCAAATGCACTAACATAACCAATATCACATTCATACATCAACTTAGGGCTCATAAAGATGACAAATCACAAGGGTTTGAGCACTTCTTACCTCAGCCCATATGAAGTAGGGATAGAACTCACTTAGAATCCATGTTGAAGTATCCCTAAACACCCAAAATCACAAGATTTCAACACTAACTTCTCAAAAATGTGTAACAGTGGAAAATTTCGAAAACTGGGCAGAGATGAATGAAATACTCACCACAAAACTTAGATAGAAATGTAGAGGATGAGAAGAGCGACGCGTGGCCGCAAACGGCTCGTCAATCGGAGCTCCGTAGCTCAAGTTATGGTGGTTTGAAGATCAAAGAGAGTTAGGTTTTCTCTCTTCTCTTCTCTCTTCTCAATTCAGCGCCCAACACTCATTCTTTAGGGCAAAATGAGCTGAAATGCTCATAACTAATGTTTATATATGTTGGGTCTTGGGCCCACTTAGGCCCAGTTCACTTATTTTTGTCCGTTGGCCCAATTTTGGACCAAAACCTTTAAGATTAGCGCTCTAAATCGCACTTCAAATATTTCTACCTCCCCTAATTATAATTCCTCATTTCTTAATCTTATTTACTCATAGTCAATTTTCTCAGCTGCAGTACCAGACAGATCTCAGCCAGTACTTCCGGTCAAAATTCCACTGCGCGCTTTTACGCAGAAAACTATGTTTTCTGACTCGGAAAAATTCACTGAATCCAAATATCATATTTAAATCATCAAATTCCAATTGCCAAATCTTTCAACCATATTCGCTCCTACTTAACTCATTATTTAATTAATTTCGATTAGACCGGGTATTACAGATAGAATGGTAAACATTTTACAATTTGATTCTCATGTCAAATCTATAAATATTTTAATCAATAAACACAAGCCATGCGTACTTGACACTGGAGCTACTGACCATGTATCATATGCCCTGGCAGATTTTCAAAATTTCTTCAAAGTTGATCCAATTATTGTCAAATTATACCTAATGGAGCACTCACTACTAGCTGCATCATGGGTACCATTATGTTTTCTAACAATATTTTTCTCACTAATGCATTGTTTATTCCCACTTTTAACTTCAAACTCATATCAGTTTCGAAACTTACTGCATCTTTACATTGCAAAATGAGTTTTACTGACAAGGCTTGTGAGATACAGGATCTGCACACTTTGAAGATGATTGGTGCAGCTAGTAATGTTAATGGTTTATACATTCTGCACAAAGAAGTTAAAGCTCTCCCTCACATCACAGCATCTTCTTGCAGCCAATTTTCTTAGTCTTTATGGCATGCTAGATTAGGAAATCCATCTCATGATAAGCTTGTTGAATTGCAAAAGAATTTTGAGTTTATTGATTGTACAAAACATACGGAACCGTGTCATTCTTGCCATCTTGGCAAACAAAAGCGATTATTCTTTTCTGTTAGTTCTAGTACTGCAACTAATGTACTTGACCTCATTCATGTTGATATTTGGGGACCTGTTTCTATTTCCTCTTTTATTGAAAAGTGTTATTTTCTTACTATAGTAGATGATTGTTCTCGATTTATTTAGATTTTGTTTATGAAAACTAAAGCTGAGGCTTCTTTTTTGGTTAAAGATTTTGTCACTTTTACTAAAATTCAATTTGATGCAGTGCGTGGTTAAAACAATTCACACGGATAATGGGCCTGAGTTTTTATGCCTGCTTTTTATAACTCTAATGGTATATCTTACCAAAAAACTTGTGTGAAAACTCCACAACAGAATATATATTTTGTATTTAAATAAATGAAGCAACGACATGGCTCTTGACATTTTTTTTAATTTATTTAGTAATTAGAGAGAAGTGTGAATTTTTTTTTGAAATGGTCGAAAATGGTATTTAACAAGAGACTGAGAGTGCTGTTCTGACGGAGATGCAATTTGTCGCTTGCATATTGTGTGTGTGTGACATACCTCCCATAATAGGGACTCGTGACTCGGTACTAGTGATAATCGAATTCACACTTTCTCTTCCTCTCACTTTCACTTCGTATTCTCTTTTTCCATAACACTGTTAATTTCTCTCCTTTTTGTCTTTTGAAATTTAAATTTTCTGTTTTTTAGCCTTAATCATCATCAAATATCACCATCTTCATCTTTATCAACATCAATACTTTCATTTAACAAATAAGTATAATTTTTAATAGTAATTTTTTACGTAGTTAAATTATTTTAATATCTATGCACATTAGGTTATTTTTTCATAATTAATTTGTGTTAATTAGTTAATTGATACTGATAAAAATATTGATATTAGTATTAGTATTAGTTAGATTATGGTATTATTTAGATATATTTTGAGTTTGTGAAAAAAATAGTATTAGATATATATTGTTTAATTATGTTAAATATATTTTGTATAATATATTATTGTAAATATATTTAATTACTTAAATATATAAAAAAATATAAATATATTTAAATATTTATAAAAATATCTTACAAATTTAAATATACGTAAATATATTTAAAACTGTAACATACGAATAGATTTGTTTAAGATTGAAATATATTTAAATACATATTTTATATAATATATATTGATGAAATATATTAAATTTATTTTATTTGAATATTTTTTAATATATATTTATTTATTAGTTAACTATATATTTTGACATGTTATTATATATATTATTAATAATTTTATATATTTAAAATTATATTAAATACATTTAATGTAATTTGTTAATATATATTGTTTAAATGTATTATTAAAATGTATATAAAATATAAGATTTGATGTGATATATTGTTTAAATTTGTTGAATATATTTTATTTAATGTATTATTAAAAATATATTTAAATACATTTAAGTATGTATTTTATATAAAATTAAATATAATTAGACATATATTCAAAAATATTTTAGATATATTAAATATATATTATATACGATAATAAGATTAAATATATATTTTATACAATATTAAAAGTATTTAAAACATTTTAATTGAAGACATATTTAAATATATTCAAATATGTTAAATTTTATAAATTTGTAATATTATTTAATTGTTATTTAATATATTATTATTATTTAAATAATAATATATGTTATAATATTATTTATTATATTATTTAATATATATTGAATATATATTAAATATAGATTATATAATATAATATATTTTTTTCAAAAAGAATAAAAACAGAAGATAATTTGTAATATTACTCGTCCTGAAGATCATATGGAGATGTGTCGGGTTGGCAGTTGAACCGACAATGTGATATCACAGCCAATAGGACAGACATTCATCATGTACATCTTCTATTTGTTTGTTTGTTTTACCGATTTGAAATTGCTTGCCTAATTGTATAACATGTCTATTGCCTACTTGAATTACTTGCCATATATACCTATACTTGTGTTTTACTTGCATTGTTATTATCTGTGGTTTCTACTGGGATTGAGGAGGTTTGGAAGGCGGTGGCGATGGGATCGCATGAAAGATAGGTTGGTGAAGGTTGTGGGACAGTGGAGAACTGTTAGATTATAAAATCCCCTAAGTTAGATTACCCTTTTATTATGTTAAGGTTTGATTTATTCTTTAATGTTTTAGTTATGCTTTAAGATGAATCTTGTGATGGATATGAAGTTCTAGGATTGCCTTTGGCGTCCCGAGGTCTTATATCTTACATCACTGAGCACTGTTACCATATTGTGAACCTCCGATTCTCATACCATATTCTGTTGTTGTTTTTTAGATGCAGGTCGCAACCCACCTCGGTGAGTTGCTTTGGTGGTGACAAAGCGAAGGATCTCTATCTATTTTGAAGTCTTTTTATCTCTTTTGTTTAGTTTCTCTCACTTTTGTATTTACTTTTGCCTAGAGGCTATACTTTGAGAGAAAAACTTGTATAAACTGTTTTTAACTGTCAGAATTCTGTATTATTTATATTTATAGCTAGCCGGCTTAAACTCCACAAGCCGTGACTAGAGCTTTATGCTATTGTACGCTTATATTTTGTTATATTATATATATTCCTTGTGCATTAAGTTAGTAGCTTCGTGTGTACGTTTTGCATTTTTTAAATCCTATTTTTGAGCTGTATCATTCGTCGGGCTTCTATAAGCTTTAGAACTATCGTAACCTCTGATAATCTTTTGCTTTACGATGCGAGGTAAGGCTTAGGATAATTAGGGTGCTACATTTAGTGATATCAGAGTGGTTCATCCTCGTGAGCTTGAGGGATGGACCGATTGTGCTTTATTACATACTATGTGTGTCTTTTCTTTGATGCTATTAGGTTATCTACTTGATATTGCATAACATGCTTGTTTGTGAGTGCCTTTTGGGACAATTGAAGCACTAAGCTTTTGATATTGAGATTGATCACCTTGATATCGATTGTTTGGTGTAGACAGGAACCCTAATGGCCACTCGCGGACGAGGTCGTACACGTTCACGAGCAGAGAGTAAAAATGAGCAACCGGCCGATAACCATGCCGAATTCATGGCGGCAGTGGCGAATCTTGTGAACACCATGGAGGCTAATGCTACTGTGACTCAGCAAGCTGTGCAGAGGTTGTGCTAACCGGCTGGGAACGGAAATGGAGATGGCAACGGAAATGATAATGCGGAAGAAAATGGTGATAACATGGGAGGTGCTCCGATGACCTTGGCTACTTTTCTCAAGGTTCATCCACCAAGTTTCAGAGGCTCAACCAATCCTACAAAAGCGGATAATTGGTTCCAGGCCATGGAGCGTGCGCTGCAAGCACAGCATGTCCCGAACAATCAGTATGTGGAGTTTGCTGCTTATCAGCTTTTGGGAGAGGCCCAGCATTGGTGGCAAGGAGAATGCCGCTTGCTACAGCTGCAGAATGCCGATATCCCTTGGGATGTATTCCAAACGGCCTTCTACAAGAAGTACTTTCCTGAATCTGCAAGGGAAGTGAAGGATATAGAACTTCTGTAGCTGAAGCAAGGTTTCTTGTCTGTGGCGGACTATACTAGCTGATTTGAGGAGCTCTGTAAGTTCTCTAGGGTGTGTCAGGGTGCCCCGGAGACCTATGAAAGCTGGAAATACATTAAGTATCAAAGGGACTTGAAGGATAACATTATGACTGTTGTGGCTCTTTTGAAGATTCAGATTTTCTCCGATCTGGTGAACAAAGCGAGAGTGGTTGAAGAATATGCAAAGATGGTAGCCTCATCAAAGGACACTCATGGAGGAAACACTAGCCGTTGGCGTGGCAAGTACTTTCAGCCGAAGGGTCAGAATTTCAAGAAAGGAGGACATGCACCTCAAGGTCAAGGAGGCTTCAGAAAGAACACTTATAATCAGTTTCACTATGCCAAAGGAAGAGGGAATCACATTAAGATTTCTCCAGATTTAACTTGTATGCATTGTGGGCGTTTTCATCTAAATGACTCTTGCAAGATTGGTATAGGTGGTTGCTTCAACTGTGGTTTGCCTGGTCATATTGCGAGAGATTGCACTCGTGGAAAGAACTCGAATGCGGGTCAGAGTCAACACCAAGTGCGAGTATTTGCTGTGAGTGACAAGGATGCTGCTAAGGCAGATCCTCTAATGAGAGATAACTGTTTAATTGGTGATAAAACCTTAGTTTCATTATATGATACTGGAGCTTCGCATTCATTTATTTCATTTGTCAAATTTGAGGAACTAGGTTTGAAAGTGTCAGAATTAGCATTTGAATTGCATGTACATACTCCGTATCAGATGGTTATGACTAGGTCAGGGTGTAGGCAAGTAGGTTTCAAGCTTGAGGGTAGAGACTTCATGCATGATTTAATTTGTTTACCAATGGTTGGGTTGGAGATGATTTTAGGGTTTGATTGGTTGTCAAAGAACTAAGTTTTGTTGGATTGCTTTGAGTAGTCAATTCAGTTTATGCCGGAAGGAGAAAATGGAACAGTGGTAGCTGAGGGGTATTACCTGAACTCTGTGATGGTGCACTATAGTTGGGAAGAGTGTCAGGGTTATATACTGTTGGCTGCAAATGTGTTAGGTGATAATCAGAATTTGTATACCAGATGTCGGGAGTTTGAGACAAGAATTGTTGTCAGAAGCTCACAACAATGGATTTTTCATTCACCCAAGAAGTACTAACATGTACTACGACTTAAAGAAGATGTTCTGATGGTTTGGGATGAAAAGTGATGTAGCTACAGTTGTATCCAAGTGTTTGACTTGTCAGAAGGTAAAGATAGAGCATCAGGCATCGTCAGGAATATTACAACCACTTGAGATTTCTCAGTGGAAGTGGGAAGGAATCGCGATGGACTTTATGACCGATTTACCAAGGACTAGGTCGGGATTTGAAACTCACCACAATCACACCGTCGTTGATGGAGATTCACCACATACTCCATACCACTAGGCATCTCGTGCACCTTAAAGACCTCATTTTGCTTATCAAATAAGTTAACTTGGATGTTCTCCGCTGTCTGCTGATTTGATTGAAGTCTGTTGGTCATATATTCAGAGAATACATGTTCTACATTCCTTTGAGCCTCAGCCTCATCCCTCTTCCTAGTGAACATTCAGTCTGTGAAAAGTTGGTTTGACAAGTTATGTGATAGGAAGATTGCGCGCCCCTTTCAATACTCCATTGATGCACTCTACTAGATTTGTGGTCATATGACCCTAGCGATATTCATTATCAAACACCAAAGCATATTGTTGTTATGGGATCCGATCAAGCCACTAAGTATAAGCCTCACCATACTCACGTAATCGTGCATACTGCACATTAAATTCATGCACAGTTTTAGAATAGCTTGTAAAAAATAACAAAACAAAAATAATAAGTATCACCACATAACGCTAGCATCGTTATTTCACTATAATTTACATACGCATGTTGACTATCAACTTCTGAAAATATGGCGCCTTGAACCTCCTCAAGAAATTGGATGCTATGTGCTTATGCAAAACATGTAGATAGCTCTCAAAAGATCTCATGATCCATTATTGTGTGCTATTGCTGAGTTAATATAATCGTGTCGATTAGAGATAATCACAACACTATATTGAGTCGCCACATGTGTGCGTAATTGAGTAAAAAAGAAGTGTATGTCATGCATCAAAAATCTCACCCTCCAACAACAGCAAACATAAAAGGCATAATATTACCATTGTCATACTAAGAAAACACAACTAATAGAGCCCCCTTTCATTTTTTTACACAGATGTGTGCCATCTACTTATAAGATTAGTTTGCATCTCCTAAATGCTCTAATGTAAGGGTAAAAGATTCAAAATACCCGCGGCCAATATCCTAATATCCTAGACCACTTCATCTCCTCGTTATGCTAGTGTAGTTTCGATCTCGACTGCTGTTGATGACTCTTTTTGTACTATTGCTTCAAACCACGTTGGTAGAGCTTATAAGAAGCTTTCCAACCACAAAAAATCTTCACAATTGCCTTTTGTTTACTAACCATACTTTGCGGTAACTTATCGTATAATTGAAGTTCAACTGCACTTTAGCAATTAAAGATTTCACCTTTAAAGATGGATCAGCTTCAACTAATGGCTTTATCACCTCTGAAATCATGTTTGAGTTTAGTTTGGCACGATCTTGAGAAATTGTAGTTTTGGTGCATGTGTGACTACCATTCTACCGCCTTATAACCGAACAAAACTTTTTTTTGATAAGACTATCCCTGATAAGCCAATCGCAATTGGTTCTGTATTATACACGCTTTTTCTAAGATATAATTGACTCAGATTCATACACCTGGGAATCCACACCTCTAAAAATGGTATAATTTTTAATTACCGCAATCACAGTCTCTCTAAAACTAAATTCCATGCTAACAACAAATTCACCATCCATAATACACCAATAACAACAAGAAATAATTTTGACTATTACTATAGAATTCAATAATAATAATAAAGGCTAACAATAATTATTATAATACTAATAATAGTAAAAAAATTATTTACCTACGTTGACATACTCAGAAAACTCTAGTACATTCATAGCGTCAAGATATGAAAGAAGGCTTTTTGGATGGATGTTGGCTCGCTAGTGTATTTGCTACATCTGCAACGTTAGACTCAATTATTATTATATCATCTTCATCCACATATTCAGTTGGACCAACAATACGATACGTATCCTCAAATTTCTCTTTTCTTTCAGTGTTATAAACAGTCTAGTCAATGTTAGGCTCCGGTAAATCAACCTCAACTAATTCTTCAAACTTAATATATAACTCGATAACGGACACTTGTACCCGTATTTGCTGGTAGATCGAAAATATTCCTTGCATACTTGCTTCGTCAGCCACATACATTATTTGAAACTAAACGAAACCACAAAATACTAATATAGGCTGTCTATAAAGAACATTTGTGATTCTCTTTAATATTCAATTATCAATATATTGACAAAATATACTCTTAAATTTCTCATATAGTATTACAAAAAAAATAACATCACATAAAATTTCACATAGAAAACTTACACCCTCATATGTTTAAAAAAAAATTTGTCTTTCGTAATATATTTTCAAACTAATATCTCTCTTCATTTTTGTACTCTTACACTTTCACACTCTAAAAAAAACACGCTCAAACTTAATCTAACAAATTCATTTTCTATTTTATAGTATCTTAGTTATATTTTTTTAATCAGAAAAACACAATATGCCCCCACAATACGCTCCTTTGTATGTATTTTTAAATATTTAAAAATAAAAAAATTCTGCCACTGCAATTTGTCCCCTACAAAATTGTCCTCCTTCTTCCTTTTCAAATTTTAGAAAAACACAATAAAATTTAATAATTAAGTGTTATATCAAAAACAGGTCAATATCTAAAAAACATTGCCTAGCTCTTGATCATAAATATATTAGTTCAAGTTTATTTCTAATTTTAAGAAATATGTCACCGATGCCATTGTTAACTCCATGATATTTCAAAAATATTTTTTAATAATTAACAAATTTAAATATAATTTAATAATTTTATTAATTTAATAATTAAGTGTTACATCAAAAGCAGGTCAATATCTAAAAAACATTCCCTAGTTCTTAATCATAAATATATTAGTTCAAGTTTATTTCTAATTTTAAGAAATATGTCACCGATGCCATTGTTAACTCCATGATATTTCAAAAATATATTTTAATAATTAACAAATTTAAATATAATTTAATAATTTTATTAATGTGCTATTGAGTGTTCAAGTGTAAAATGTACTAAAAAATATTTCTTTATATAATATAAATAAATTAGGTATCTTTTGAACCTTAAAAAGTCTAAATATATTAAAGAATATAACCTTTGAAGTTAAGTTGAATAAACAAGACCATCTGGAACAAATACACTGCAAAACTTCCATATATGACAATTGATAATAGGCATCGGCACAAGCAAAATATATTGACCTTCACCATCTTTTTGAGGAGACAAAGACAAAAAGAGAGTTTTTTAACGGATCTTTAATACTCTGTCTATATATATAAAATTCAAAACCCTAGAAGTACATGTGCTGAAAATTAAAAAAAAAAGGGAATGCGAGTATACAATAAATAGGACCAAGAGACAAGGAGTCCTGGTGGTGGAATGCGAGTATACAAAAAAATATAAAGATAAAAAGGGGATGCTTTAAAGAGTGGTCTTTATGCTGCAATGCAGATAACTGGAAAAATATAAGGCGGCTAAAAAAGAGACAAAAGTGGCTGTAAGTGAAGCAAGAACAAGAGCATATGAGGGTCTCTACCAGTCTTTGGGCACGAAAGAAGAAGAAAAATGTATATATAGAATCGCAAAGAGCCGGAAAAGAAGAACGATAGATTTGGATCAAGTTAAGTGCATAAAGGATAAGGATGGAGAGGTGTTGGCTCAAGAGGAGAAGATTAATGAAAGGTGGAAGAGCTACTTCTATGAGTTATTTAATGAGGGACAGAAGACTCTACCGAGTCTTGGTCGATTATGCACAAGGGAAGAAGATCAAAACTTTGACTACTATCGAAAGATTCGAGACTTCGAGGTAAAAGAGGCTCTAAAGCAGATGAAAAATGGCAGGGCAGTAGGACCTGATAATATACCGATTGAGGTCTGGAAGGGTCTTGGAGAAAAAGGCATCAACTGGTTAACCAAGTTTTTTAATGAGATTTTAAGGTCAAGGAATATGCCTGATGAGTGGAGAAAGAGTACCTTGGTACCTATCTACAAGAATAAGGGGGATATACAAAGTTGCGGAAACTATAGAGGGATTAAGCTTATGAGTCATACTATGAAGTTATGGGAAAGGGTGATAGAACGGAGGTTGAGAAAAGAGACACAAGTAACAGAGAACCAATTTGGATTTATGCCAGGAAGATCTACCACTGAAGCGATATACCTATTAAGAAGGATGATGGAGAGGTATCGTAGTAATAAAAGGGATCTACATATGGTGTTTATTGATTTGGAAAAAGCGTATGATAGGGTACCAAGGGAGGTCTTATGGAAGGTTTTAGAAAAGAGGAGAGAGTAAGGATCGCATATATTCGGGCAATTAAAGACATGTATGATGGGGCCACAACTAGTGTGAAGACTCAAGGTGGTGTGACAGAGGAATTCCTTATTGGTATAGGATTACACCAGGGATCATCCTTAAGTCCATACCTTTTCACATTAGTCTTGGAAGTACTCACAGAGCACATCCAAGAGCCTGTGCCATGGTGCATGCTTTTTGCCGATGATATCGTCCTTATGGGAGAGTCAAGGGAAGACCTAAATAAGAAGTTGGAGTTATGGAGAGAAGCTTTAGAAGTGTATAGTCTGCGCATAAGCCGTAGCAAGACGGAATATATAGAATGTAAGTTCAGTCTGAGAAGGGAAAACTCCAATATAGAGGTGAAGATTGGAGAAAACATCCTACAAAAAGTTAAAAGTTTTAAGTATCTTGGGTGCATCATACAGGATAATGGAGAGATTGAACAGGATGTAAATCATAGGATTCAAGCAGGTTGGTCAAAATGGCGGAGTGCATGTGGTTTTATATGCGACAAAAAAGTGCCTTTAAAACTTAAAGGTAAAGTCTATTGCACCGCTATAAGACCGGCTATGCTGTATGGTACGGAGTGTTGGGCGGCTAAAGAAGAGCACGGACATAAGCTGAGTGTAGCACAGATGAAGATGTTGAGATGGATGAGTGGTCATATGCGATTGGATAAAATAAGGAATGAAGACATAAGGTAGAGTTGGAGTAGCACCCATTGTGGAAAAGATGATTGAATCGCGTCTTAGGTGGTTTAGACATGTGAGAAGAAGACCGATAGAACATCCAGTCAGAATGGTGGATGAGATGGAAGATGGACAAAGGGCGAAAGACAGAGAAAGACCTAAGAAGACCATCCATGAGGTGGTCAAACGAGATCTACATGTAAATGGTCTCTCTGTAGACATGATACATGACAGAGCACAATGGCATCGTTTGATTCATGTAGCCGACCCCACTTAGTGGGACAAGGCTTTGTTGTTGTTGTTGTATTATTTTTTTTTTCTATCTTAAAAGAATTTTTTTTTTCAAGTTGTAATTTAGACAAATCACATTTTTATATTAGACCAAATTACATTCTTGTAAATATGAGAGTGATTTATGTTCATCTTATAATATATTTGAACATTTTCAAAACATTAGGAAAAGTTTTCAAACTAAGTTATTAAGTTTGTGAATTTTTTCAATATCCTAGTTATAACTACTTTTTGAACTAAATAGCTTTTCAAATAAACTTGATCTAGTAGTGACCTTTAGTCTTGAGAAAACTTAAAAAAAGAATATCTAAAATTATTAGAGTAGACTATAGTCTAATATGAGTCTTGCATAAAGTTAGAAAATAAAATTTTTAAGTTGGTAGAGTATTCAACCTGAGTGACCTCTTAATTTTAGGTGAAAATAATAGAATATTTAAAATTCTTAGATTGGTGAAGAGATAGTTTGAGTCACTTCATAGTCTTAAAAACAATTTAAAAAATACTATTTATGTTTTAAGGTTGGTAGAATATCTAATCGAAATTTTATCCAAAAAGATCATTAGAATTTTAAAAATTCTTAAATTTGATTATCATTCAATTTGAGTTAAAGTTGTTGGCTGAAAAATTTTTCTGCAAATAATATCTTTTATATCCTGATTGTATTAATGAAATTCTTGAACTTTTTGAGGACTAAACATAAATATATTAGGCCAAATCAATATTTATTATACTTCTTCTAAATCATTATCTCATCTATTTATAATTCATTTATTTATCTTAATTTCATAAGCTATTTTCTGTTACATATGAGATAATTAAAAAATATTTTAAGAGTTGTTTGAAATCTGTGAAGATCTCAGAGAGTGTTTCCTTAAAATTTGGTTTCTTATAATCTATTTTAAAGAACTTAAAATAAGATTACCAATCCATACTAATACAAGTTTTTGGATTTGAAGCGTCTTTAAAATTTATTTCAGATAAAAAATTAAGAACTTTATTAAGTAAATAATAATTTTTGTGAATAATATAAATAATAAGTTTTAAAATTAGTTCAACAAAATAAAAATATATTACATTCTCAAATTATTTATTTAATTTTTAGTATTAAAATAATTATTTATACATCTAATAAATTAAACATTTAATATATCTATTATTTATATTGTTTAATATTTTTATTATCTACCTATATTTTTTTAAGAATTAAAGTATGATTCAACTCCTTTTCGTACGTTTCTTATAATTTCAGTCAGGGTTGTTGGTAATGTATGTATTTAATTATTATTTTATTTTTTGTTCTTAAAATAAGCGTAGCAACGACATGGCTGTTGGGAATAATAAATCAAGCACATAAGGTTGAGGAGAAGATATTATCTCCGAAGAGAAACCAAACCAACAAACAATGATTGTATAAAAAATATCAATGATTTTTAATATGGAAAATACTATGAATGAGGAGCAGCCACCTGGCGAGAAAACTATATCTAGTAATTATCACAATCAAATGATCAATCAATGAATAATATAAGGCATGCTGTTTGTGCGTTCTTGTGGGGAATACCTTATACCAATCCCGTAAACGTGGCGGGTGCCATTATATTCTGCTTTTCCATTCTCATTCATCCTTAATAGTTGCTATTAAAAAAGATTAAAAATGCTCTTCATTTTGATATCCAGAATTGTGTCTCCTCCTATATTATATAACTGCTTCTTTTTAGTGTAGAATGAGAATTTTTTAATTTTCCCTCTTGTTTTTAATTTCTCTTTTATTTATTGTTAAGAAAAAAATAAAAAGTTTAAAATTATTATTAAAAATATTTAAAAGAGTAGAATGAGAATCAAATAGAGAATTATAAATATAAATAAAACATAGAAAATGCTACTTTTAAAATTGTAGACTAAACTACGTACTCTTTCTTTTTTATGTTGATATCTACTCTCAAACTAAGTTTTATATATATACTCCTCTTAAATTTGATATTGTTACTCTTATTTTTGTTTGTTTTTATCAAATTATTCTTTATCCTTTATTATTATTTATGGTGATTGAAAAAAAATTCACTGTAAACTAAAGATCGATAATTTAAAAATAATATATAATAAATAAATAGTATTATTGATTGGGGAGATATATATATATATATGTGTGTGTGTGTATGAAAAAGTTTAGGAGGCCAGCAATTTTATTGAATTTTGGCTAGTATGTAACCAGCAGAGAAATGTGAGTTATTGGATGAAATTTTACATCAATCTCACACCATTAAATTATCATTGATGGCTATCAATCACAAAAATTGCTGACTTCCTAGCATTGCTATATATATATATATATATATATATATATATATATATATATATAGTGTGGAAATGTGATTTTGACAAAATATGTGGTAGCAAATGACCAATGTTGGTGGGGGTAGGGAACCCTTCTTTGTATAATAACCAATCATGGCCTTCATGGGACGCTTGTGTCGTAACTAGTAGTAAGGATCTTTTATGGGTTCGAGCGTTATCGCTTTCACTCTTATTCTCCCTATTCTCTACAAATCAATTTAAACCAAGCAATCTAATGACTACATGTTTTGGATTTAACTACTTTTTTGAAATATTTTTTTTTGGATAAATTACGTTTTTTCTTTCTTAATGCTTAACTTTTTAAAATTATATCTACCATTTAATTTAATTTAATTTAATTCTTAATATTTTAAAAAATAATCATGTTTTACCCTTCTATTTTAAAATATTAACTATAAAACAAAATCAAATTAAACATTAAAGATTATTTTAAAGAATTTAAAAAACATTCAACTATATTTCGCACTAAAATCTATAATATACTAAAATTAAAAATTTACTATCTTTAAATAATTTAATAAAATAAATACAAGTTAAATTTTAAAGTAGTCTTTAAAATTGACTAGTATAAAAAAGATCCCTAAAAATCTAATTACACTATAAATATTTTTGAAATTGAAAAATTACGCCATATTAATTTTTACCGTTTTTCTATCAAGTTACTCCTCACATATCCTTTCACGCTGGACTAAATGAAATGACATTAGTTTAGTTTTAATGCTAAATGCTTGATAAAATGACATTATTGAATCTTAATGAACTATAAAACGTCTTATATCCCAAAAAATATGACCATTAAAGTTATACAATGTTATTTCAACAAACATGTGCCAAAACTAAAACGCAGAATCTTGAGAATCTTTTCAATGTCAGTTACTAATTTCAAGTGTGTGCTCTCTATGAAATTTAGATCTTTTAAATTAAAAAAGTTAATAAAATAATAAAGTAAAGAATATTAATCATTATTGATTTTGTAATTTTCGTAAAATATGTTTTCCATTTCTTATTTTATCACTTTATTAATTTTTTCTCATATTCAAACCTTTGACACTTATTTAAGCGGACGAGTGAAGTATGTTTCTAGATATTATAGTTTTTTAACCTAAGGATAGCGAAGAAGAAGTGAGCTCTATAGCCTTTTTTACTTTTTTACTATGTGTTAATAAAGTGAAGTGGGCAGGATATAAGCAGTAGTGGAATCAAGCGGCAGGATATAGTATTGGTTATAGGCTTCTTGGTGAACTTAACCACATCTTTATATGAAAATAGTTCTGTTATAACTTATAACAACGGAAAAATTTAGGACCATGCCTCCACTTATGGTAACTGACTACTCGACCAACCTAAATTGATTTTTTAGAGTTCTATTTTATTTTTGCTGAAGGGGTGTTTTTCGGAGGTTCTGTTTGGCACACGGGTGCTTTTTGGAGTTCAAAACTAGATAACCAGACATGCAAGGATGTTTACAAAGCCCAAATAATAAATCGGATTATATATTATTTATATTGGACTTTATTCACTGCCCAACGAATTAATCAGTCTACTTATGATGATGGGCACTTCTATGGCCCAAAATTGTAATAGAAAAAGAAATAGAAACTACAATCCACGTCTAAACATGTTTATTCTCCTGACCCAAAAACAGATAAAATAGGTTTGTTCTAAACACGAAAAACTCTATATATTCGGCAGGGACAAAGTTTTATTTTATTATTAATATTATTATTGTTATTATTATTATTATTATTATTTTGGCAAAAGAGGGACAAAAATAGAAAAAGAATAAATAAATAAAAGACATTTTTTTTTCAAAACATCAATTATTCAAAAGTAAAAGCCGTTTACAAGTTACTGCACAGTACACACTTTCTTGGATATGAAATCTGGTTCCAAGAAAACTCTTCTCAATTTAAAAATAAAGAAAAAACTCATACTTTTTGTTTAATAGTATAATTAAACATTATTATTTTGGTTCAAAATGGGAGATTTTCTTCAAAGTGCCTTCAGCAACAGGGTATAATAGAATGACAGTTAAATTTTAGGGTATATAACGCTTTGAAATATCAAAATCAAAATATTATATAATGTTGTACATTACGGCAAGTATTTGGGGTATGGATAGTGTGAAGTTTTCCAGGGTATAAGAGAACCTAAATTTTGACCTATCCTTAAACGCTTCTTATTAAATAAAAAATTCTATATTTCTTGTTAAATAAATAAAATTTAACTCTTTATTTATTATATTTTATATTAATTATTTAAATTTAAAATTTAAAATTTAAGATTTAGAATTTAAAATATTTTATTTATTTATTTTTTATGTTTAATAACAAGTTAATTTTCAAAAAGTCTTATACTATCCACGTTGTATTTAAAGAGAAACAAGATTCCAACAAGATTCCATTTCAGTATTTAGTCATCTACAGCAAATTTTAGAGCCTCAAATATAGAACCTTTATATTGTGAAGATTTTGTTGAGATCTTTGTCAAATTATTTCGTTAGATCTAGTTTCTTTTGAAAATAATTTTCTAACTCTGATGCCTCTGCTTATTTTCATATTATGACCTCTTCCAAAAAATTCAAAAGTGTAAATAAGAGGTTTCCTAATGTTCGTAAAACTGCTTCTAATAAAGATAAAAATATAAAAAATACTAGGAAGAATAAGCATAAGGCAAATCTTAGCACTCAGAAGGTGAATGTTTCATGAGTTCTTTAGAAATAACTTCATTTCTTACACATGTATGGAATTAAAATAAGGGAAAGAATTTCTCCCATTATTTATTGTTCATTTTGTCCCTTTGACCAAAATTCAAAAAAATTAGTGCAATTGGTTGCGCAATATAAATTTTATTTTCATATTTATAATTGTTTCAAATTTTGATGGAAGAGACAATTGATGACATATTAGGATTACAATGGAATAAAGAGGAACTTGAGCATTTCTATGAAACTTTCCATAAATATAGAAAATATTAGAAGAAGATTAGTCATAGTATTAGTCATACATAATGGTTAAAAGTTGACTCTGGTTGAGTTTGAAAACTAATAATAAATTAAAAACTCAATTATATGTGTGATTAAGTTTGTTTAATGTGTAGAAATTAGTAACAATCAAAACAGACCCAATAACAAGCTTACAGTCCACACACACTCATGACTCGAGAATATTTGTTCACTCCCATTAGAAACAAAGCAAGCATTAGACCAAATCCAAAGGGTTGAATAACAACTAAAGATCAAAATTGGTTCAGGCCCAGAAGTGTTTATTATAATTGGCCCAATAGGAGAACCGTTGATCTCTAAACACAAGGAAGAAGGAAAGAATCCGAATTGGACTAAACACAAGCAAAAAGTCCAACTTGTGATTCAAGCCCATGGGTTTGGTAGCTAACTAAGATTGGAAACCTCATTTGCATCAGAACCAAATCAAAGCCATCGAACCAAATTCTCTCTTCTCTCCTTTCTCTCATCCACGTAAAGAAGTCCAAAAGCAAAGTAAGAAAAAGCAACTCTGATTAAGATTCAAATCAAGGATGAAAGAGTGGATTATCAAAATCAAAAAAGAAGAAGAAAGTTAAAGAAGTTAGGGTTTCAAGCAAAGATCACATCCGAAAGGTACATCAAAGAAGTATTTTTTTTCTTTGTGCTTCATTAAAGATTGTTAAAGAAATCTCCTTTCTGCCTGCACCAAACTAGGAAAATGAAGAATGTAGAGGCTATGAAGCTCTGTTGTGAATCATCAGTCTAAAATCAAATTTAGAGTCAAAGTTTTGGCTCAAATCCTTGAAAATTTTTGAAAAAGGATGAAAGAGAAGATAGAAAGTATGGATGCATGTAAGGTTCAATCACTGCTGCAACTCTATCTCTCTTCTGCGTCGCTGCTACTACTGATATTGGGAAAGAAGAAGTCAAAGCTGCCAAAGCCAAGTTTCAAGCTTTTGGAAGCTTTACTCCTCTATAAAAAGGATAAACGGTCAGAGGATGATTCAAGGAGTGAAAGCACAAAGTTTGGGTTTCAATAAATTACAAAGCTAGACCTTATTTTCCTTCAAGATTTTTTATTAAATATTATGCTTTCTCAATTTCATCTTTTTTGTTTCAATGAAAAAAAGCATTACTGTGAGGAATTAAGAAAAAATCCATTGAGAGAAAAGACAAAAAAAAGTTAGACTTTGAGAAAAGTCAAATGTTTATTTCAAATATCCTTTGTACATTTTTCATTTTGTTTTCATGATCCTGAGGAGATTCCCTTGCTAAGTTGGGTGAGCGTTTAGTGGTTGAAAATCTAGGGAGTGAACCTAGTCAAATCTAGTTTGGGTAGAAACTGGGTTTGTCCTAGATAGGATTGGGTTAAATCCTAGGAAAATTGGTATTTGTAATCTTTAAAAGATAGTGAAAATTCTACCACTATTGTAGGGGAGATTGGATGTAGGTCACATTGCACATGGTGGCTGAAACAGTATATATAGCTGTGTCACTCTTCCTTCTATGTTCTGGTTTGGTTTTATTCTCTGTGAGACAAAATAAAATTGCCTCTTATTTATTCTATCGAGCAAGACATCATAGCAACTCTGCTCTCGTACAAATCTGTTTTGGCTCTATCGACAAGAAACAAAATAAAAATGTCTCCTGCATTTTCAACAAAAACAAACTTAACAGAATCTCTAAGTTCCATCAAGTTTGAAGTAAATGCAAAAAAGAGGCCTAGATTCAACCTTCCTTCTTTAAGCCACTGATAGCTATCAATTGGTATCAGACCTTGGTCTCAAGATATCAAGCTTCATAGCTTGGAGAAAAGATCATATGCCCAACAACATGGGATCCAATATTGTGGCTTACACTCTGACAGAAGGGCAATCCAACAATAGACTCCCATTTTTCAACGGTAAGAACTACAACTACTAAAAAAAAAGAATGTGTAAACCCCACAAAATTAGCGAGTAATTAATTAATAAATTAATTTTTTAATAAAAAAAATTAGAAATATGAATTTTATATTAAAATAGGATAGAGCTAATTAAAACAAGATTTTTGACACTAATTTTCAAGAATTCGACCCAAGATTGGGTCGAACAGGTCGAACCAGTCGAATCGAGCCCAAATTGGACCTGTGGGCCCAACCAACCCCTTCCACTTAATGGGCTCAGCACACTTCTTCCCCATTTTTGCATGCAAACACGCTGGAGTCACAGCCATGGGAAGAAGAGCACTCTTCCTCTTCCAAAATCCTTATTCAATCTTTAAACCCTTGTAACTTTTCGCTCCGAGCTCCGATTGTCGTACTATTTACGGTCATGCGTCTGCAGTGACGAGCTCTTCAAAGTCCATAACATTCTAAGGTAAGAAAGTCACGTTTTCTTCTTCAATTTTTTCATTTCCAGTTTCGAAAATTCATAGACTTTGGTATTGAGATTTTGTATAATTTCGGTGTTTAAGATCAAATTAACTTGGTGGACTTGTCGAGTCTTGTCCTCAATATATATATGTCATTTTTGTATTTATGTAAATCGTTGAGCCAATTCCGGATTTGTTGCATTAGTGGTGTTATGTATATATAATCAAATATTGTTTACAACAAATAAGGTCACTTCTTCGGTTTTTTTTTTTCCATTTTATTTTATATTATGTTATGATTTTTTTTAATTTAAATTAATAATAAAAGGAGGTACATGAATGAACATATCTATTTTTTTTAGTCAAAGGGCCGGGGCCTAAGGCCCAATAAACATATATCTATAAATATACATATGGGTAAAATACCACAATGAATAATTAAGTGAAACAATAAAGTATGACAACAAATATAATGTAAAAGACATAATAGTGAAAACTGAAGGACAATAGTAAAGTGGGAATATCGTCTTTGCCATCTGCTTTGAAGATCTTTTGTTTCTTATAATAAATGTATTAATTTGAATTGCCATTTTCTTCCCATAAAGAGTGCCATTGGAAACCCACAGGAATGTTGTAAGTGCGTGTGCGTTAAGAGCAAATGCAAAGCGAGAGAGCAACTGAACACACATGCACATTCATTTCATCATGTACGACTTTGGTTTTCAATTTTAATTTGATGATCCAAGAAAGATGTCAGCAACCTATATTTTTTGCAATTGATGCAATTTCAGCCATGAATGGAGCTAGCAAGTACTTTATTTTGAATAATTATAACTTATATATCTTTCTCATCTTATAATCTTAATTGTACCATTATTCTTCAGTCTCTCTCTTTCCCACCATTTTATTGCTAGCTACTAGCACTACACAGATGAGACGGAAACCTTAGTTGATAGAAACACGATCTTGCTTCCTTTTTGTTAAGAGAGGTAGATACATAAGTTGATTTAAAAATTATCTTTGAAACATATTTTATCATATATCACTCTATAATAAAATTAAATACATAACGTATGATATCATTTGTCAAAATTCAAAAAGGAAAATAATTTTAAGTTTCCATTTTGTCGGCTTCTTAAAACTTATTTGGGTAAAGTATGTTTTAGTATGTAATGATTGGGTTAAGTCATAATTTTTTTCTAATATTTTAAATATTATATTTTATTCCAACCGTTTCATTTCATCTTATTTTAATCATTTGGTTAAAATTAAAAAAATATATTTTAAAAATATACTTTTTTTCACTATAATTTTCTTTTAAATAGCGATCAAAATTGTAATTGTAGTGGTCATAATAATTATTGTAGAAATTTGAGAATGAAAATAACAGAATAATAAGTAAAGAAAAGATAACAATGAAAGAAAAAATGTAATTTTAAAAAAAAAATTAATTCTGATTAGAAGACTAAGAGATGACAAAATATATAAAATATTTATAATACAAATAAAATATTTTAAATATTAGGAATAAAATTAAGACTTAATTTAAATATTAAAGACTAAAACAATATAATATTTTACTAATATACTTTTTTAGTGTACTACTTTACCAATATACTTTTATTCCAAATATCTTGTCATTCTTTAAGTCAAAATAATAACCAGTTCAATTCGGTTGCTTCAAGCCTTCAAACTATATTTAAATTCAATTTTTCAAAGCATACTGGTTTTTGTTGGCTAAAATCCAATTATCCTAAAAGGCTAAAACCCTCTCATCCGAGAGGTGTTTTTTTATGTAAATTACTATTTTTGTTTTACCAAAAACTATTGTTTCCTTTCGCATTCTTCTACCCTAAACTCTAGCATCGATCATTGCAATAAAAATCTCACAAATTTTATGATTGTTATTCTTTCACACAGCAAGATTAGTGCAAGTGTCCATCACTCCATTCCACCAGAGTTAGTGCTACTACAAACACATAAATCTCACTTTAATATTTGCCAATTTTTCCTACTACAATAAAAGAAAAATTTATTCAATCTCACATATCTATACCATAATTTAATTATGAAATCAAAAACAATTTTTACATTTTCTAATCTCTTTCTCACCGTTGCAATAGTTTAAGGAGATATTTATATACCTTATATTAAGTTTAAAAAAATCCTAAAGCCACTAATATAAAATTCAATTTGCTAACTAAATGGATAAAATCAAAATACATAAAAATAAATTAAACATTCTAACAATTAAAAATATAAACTAATAACTATTAAATAATATATGTATGTACTCTTTATATCACGAATATCTAAAATATATATTATTATTTATATAAAGTATCCACATTCTTCTCTAATTTATTCTAAAAAAAATAGCACAGTCACAAAAATACCCTCACTATAAAAAAATCGCCAGATACCATTGGATTTACCAAAAAGAATCTGCCGGTAATTTATTTACTATCAGAATAAATCTGACAGTATAAACTTTGCAGTAATTATTTATCGACGACTTTTTTCATCTGTTGTTAACTACCAGTGGATTTAACTGCGAATATAAATTTTTAATTGGCAAAAGTTTAGAATTTGTTACCGTCAGATTTTTTTTCGGTAAGTCTGACGATAATATATCATTTATTATTAATAATTAAATTAATAGTTAATGGCGGATTCAACCGACAATAAATCTGATAGTAAACATAAATTTTAATTTTTTTTAAAAAAAATGTTTGAAAACTCAATATATAATTTTAAATATTTAAATTTAATAATTTATAAAACAAAATTTTTCAAAATCAACAATTTTTTATAATAGTTTATCTATATTTTTTAGTTAAAAATTCACAAATAAGTTCAAATATCAAAGTTTATTATTAAAACTAAAAAAAAAGAATTCAATTAAGCAGGAAAATCAGCACTATAAAAAATTTGTCGAATACCGTTGAATTTACTGATGGATTTATCAAAAAAATGTTTACCAGCGGATTTTTCAAGTAATCCACTAACATGCATATGTATGTTTTCAAATGGTATATCTATTTAAACTTATACAATTTCAACAACTTACAAATCTAGTTGAAGATTTTACATTATAAACCTACTGTTTACAGGTGTATTTTCTGAAATAGCAAATTTTACACCTTCAATTGCAAACTATAAATATAATCAATACACAAACTATAAACATAATCAATACATAAATTATAATTAAACAAACAAATCAAAGCTACTATATTACATAAAAAATTAAACAAAATCAAAGCAGAAATCAAAAGTGCAATATTGATAACCATTAGAGATTAGGTTATACTAATGTTACTATATAACATAAAAATCAGTTGTAACAAACTATTTATAATACTTGTAAGTTGTAAGACTGTCCAACAATTAATTCCCAAAAATTGCCAGCATAGTATTTTAGCATTAAGAATTGACAAAACAAAAAAATACTCACTATAACTATATAACATCTATTATTTTCTTTGAGTTTCATTGCAATAATATCATGTGATTCCAAATTAATGAAGTTGTTAAATTACAAATTTACAATAAATCGAGGGTAAATAATTTACTTAATTTTTTAAAATATAGATTTATGTTGTCAATCTAGGATTTGAATCTATGACCTTCCAGTTCATATCACAATATTGCATATCAGTGCATCAAATAAATTTTATCAAGTAGATTTTGTGCTAGTAAAATTAAAATAAATTTTAAAACAGACAAAATTTAAAACTTCCAATAAAATAATACACCACATAATTTAAAGCTTCCAACAAAATAATCTACCACATAATAAAAAATTAAAAATCACAAGCAACATTATGAATTTAAAATTATTTAATAAAAAATAGTTAATAAAAATAATAAAAAATTATTCTATCTAAACATCTTAACAATAATATTAATATTAGGATGATGAGTTGTGCAAAAAAATACAGCACACAAAAACTTATTTAAAATAATTTTATGTCAACGAATAAGAACACAAATAAAATTTATTATTGATAATAATAAAAAAAATACAAACATGCATTAATAAAAACATAGCCAAGTAAAGAAAGTAATTGAATTATATACCTTTGCACTCTGGAATATCAGCACCTCCAAATTAACACAATCAAGACAATACTATCAACATTCTTATTAAAATTACTAAGTCTCCAAAAAAAATATAAATATAACAAAATCAAAAAATCAAAATTAGATAATTATGAGTGAACAGTTCAACTAATGTCACAGCTATAAACTAATGATACTAGAAATCCAAAGATAAAATTGGAGGACAAAGAAATGCAGGATTAGGATTTAGTAAATACCAATAATGTCAGAAAAAAATAGAAGGAAGGAAAGAAGACATACATAAATAAAAGAGGAACAGTAGCATCGTAATTGACAGAGACAAGATGCAATGACGACAATGACAGCGGCAGCAACTTTCAAGAGAAAAACAAATTTCACTATAGTAGCAAAAACAAGATCTAGGTAGACGCTCTTCGACGGCGACGATAACTGGTATCGTGGGAAGCAGTCGATGACAGCAAAATGGCAATGAGAGGGATGACAGCAAGAGAGAAAGAGTAAAGAAAAAGAAGTGAAGTTGATGATGTCGAAGAAATGGAAGAGAAGGGTTTGTAAATTCGAATTTCGAATCAATTTTATTGGTATATTTATTGTCAGAAAAATCTGCTAGTAACACACAGCATATGATTAAAATGACGCGTTTCATTTAATTACTTTACCGTCGTATTTTTTACCCCTAAATTCGACAATAATAATTGCGCCAATTTTTTTTCTTTCAATTATTATCGACGAATTTACCGTCGAAAAGATGAATCCGACGATAATTTTTTTACCCGCTAAATTTATTACCAAATTTACCGATAAACTCGCCTGCTAATCTCTAGTACTAAATTCGATTTTATTCAAAATTGTAGTTCCTCAAGCTACAAACGACAACAAACACAACATTTTCTACTTAGCTCATAGTTAACGCAGCTACGGCCTATAACCTGCGTCTAGAAATCTCTGCAGTTGAGAAAGTCGCATGCACCGACCTTTTTCCACAATAATAGGTTGTTCTCCTTCGATGAGCTTCTCTACTGTTTCACGTTGCTTAGGTACTGCTTCGCGTAACTTAGGAGGCTTGAGACGCCATGGAGGTAGCAACCAAATGGGATAGAGGATATGGTGATAGAGAGAAGAGGCAATTGTAGGGTACCGAAGATATGGAGATGGAGAAAAGTGACAGTTGTGGGGCAGGGAACAAACATGTTGAAATTAGGGTTTTGGTTTGCTAAACTTATTTTTTGTTTCAATTATTTATTTATTTATTCTTTAATTACTCATTAACGATAATATGAGAGCGGTTTGCCACAAGGGACAAAATTTTCTACATGTGCAACTCCATTAGTAATCTGTTAATAGAGTTAATCGTAAGATAATATTATAATTTTAAAATTTAAAATATTAAATAACATAATTTAAATATTAGAAATAATTTAGTCACTAAAAAAAAATATTAGAAATAATTTTAAAATTTATTTCAAATATTAGAGACCAAAAAATATATTATTCAACATAAAATTGGGGACAATCTCATAATAATTATTATTGAGAGGTCCATTAATGAAACTCGAGCTAAGAGAGCTTCATCAAATACTTGTCTAAAAACTAAAATGCAATATATAAAGAAAACAATTTTAATAAGAATTTCTCAAGGGTGAAAATATATTTGAAATCAGAATTGCTTTAGAGATTAAAAGAGTATGACCAATTTGGTTTTTGAAAATGTTTTCTAATTCTAGTTTTTCTCAAATTTTGGCATTTTATTAGAAAAAGGGTAAAACACTATTTTCACGTTTTTAAATTTTTTTTGATAAAAATCTAAAAATAAAAATAAAAAAATAAAAAATATTTTTACAAACCAACAAGCAACCATTTTCTTTAGCTTAAATAATAGCACATATCCTTGCTAAAGCTATAAACCGAAACAAAAAATTAAACAAATAAAAAAAACTAAAGGAAAATATTAAAAAAAAACTGATTAATATGTGTGTGTAAATATAGGTGCATGTCATGAAGCATATTTAATTCGCTCAACAAAAACGATGAATGAATGATATTGATACCGTGTTGTAGTAGTAGTAGCACTTAGTTTGTCAGAGTTTGAAAAAAATTAAAAACAATTCTTTCTTTTTGGCAAAAATTTAAGCATTGAATTGAATGGAGGGTGATTGGATATGTTACTTCATCAATCCTCACAGAATATCAACTTGTCAACCCAAATGCAGAAAACTAATTCATCTTTATATTCAAGTTCCATTACTCTCTTGAAAATGCATGGAGCCCATTAATGATGTCAAGCCACAAAAAGTACCCAAACTGTCAATATCTCTCTGCCCCCCCACTCCTTCCTTGCATAAATCCCTGACCAACTATTTAGCTCATGCTCATCTATGCACATTTTTCTCCTTTAACATTTTTTTTCTGAATCCAATAATTAATATATATATATATATATATCAAATATTATTTGTATATCAAAATTAACTATCAATGTATTTATATATAAATATATATATATATAATTTAATTTATTTTTCAACTATACTAAATATACACTAAAATAAACTATTAAATAAAATACATACTAAAATACAAAATACACATTAAAAATAAATTAAACTATAAATATATTTATACACAAATAATAATAACTGTTTTAGTGATTCATTTTAGTATGCAAGTAACCATTTTATTTATTTTCAATATGTATTTGTATTATTACAACTTGTATTTTATATAATTTTATTGTTTTATTAATTTCTATAATTTATCAAAATTTTAATTAAATTTTTATAATTTAAAAATTTGTAAATAAATCCTGATTCTAAAATGAATCATATTAAATATTCTAAGATTTTTTTTGAAGATAACTAATAAACAACTAAAAATCTTTTAAAATATCAAAATTTAATTATAAATTTAATGAAATTATAAAGACTAATAGAATAACTAAACTAAAATTTAATTAGGTGTAGCAATACCAACAAAAATAGTTAACTATAATACCAATTATTACTTGAATAATCGTCATATAGAAGAATAGCGTACACAATCAAAATAAAACTCATTTGTCTATGGTATCAAAAAAATTAATGTAAAGAGAAGGTGAGAAAGAAGAAAAAGGGGGGGGGGGGGGGGGGGGGGGGGGGGGGATATTACAAGAAAAGATGAACAATAGCTTCAGGATAACAATAATTATGAAGATAATATATGTCTCTGAACAGGAAGTCAATGCCCGAACCATACAACATTTTCCATGATATATGATGCTAGCTAATAGTAATAATCTGGGAATGTAGAGAATAATAATAATAATAATGAAAGAAAAAAGACCAAAGTATGGTGCGTTCTTGACTCCCTCTTCTAACAAGACTACTACTAATAACGCCCTTTTCTTTTTCCAAACCTAATGTGCAAATAATCAAACCCAAAAGTAAAAATAAAGAAAGAAGAAAAAGAAGTTAAAATAAAATAAAATAAAAGTACCTTTCCCACAAACCCTCCAATCAAATTAAAGGAACTGAAACTTGAAAATATGGTAGTTGGTGTGAAATAATGTAACTAATGACGCCAACCAGCCTTTGATGATCCCTTGAAAAAAAAAAACGGAAAAAAAAACAGAAGCAGCTCCTACCAGCACACACCAGCAGCAACAGCAGCAGGAGTAAATAATGAGAGCCTTTCTTTGATGAGAGGGCATTCAAGTCCCTCAACTAACCCCTCCTAAGAGAAGAACACCACTCCCTTCTACACATTGATTACCACCACAACAAAATAAGAGAGAGCCTCTGAAAGTTTCTGAACCATTTCTGATAACCATATTTAAGGATATAGATGGTAGTAGTAGTAGTAGTAAAGGGGTTAAAAAAAAAAAGACTATAGGTGATGAGGTAGTAAATTAAAATAAAGGACCTTTTTCTGTTTTTTTTTTTTTTTTTTTTTTTTTTTTTTTGAGGGGTGCATCTATCAGGAAGTAGGACAATTCAAAGCAGCTTTAATTTGCTGAACAGTGGTGCTGATGAGGTTATTAACAGTTGCTACAGACTCCATGTTGAGCTTTGCAGATGGCAAGCTACTCACTAGTATTTGGAATGCAACCGTCACCAGTGACCCGCCGGATCTCATTCCCACCATGGTGCTGCTGCTTCTGCTTGGGGTTGAGCTTGTGGATGCCCCGTCACCACCTCCTTGATGATCGTGGTGGTTTCCGTCGGGGGTGATCGTGAAACCTGACGGTACCAGGGGGATATAAGACGGGTCCTCGCCGCTCATTGCTATGTTGATCGATGGAAGCTCAACCGGACAGTATACTACTATGGAGCCTGATGGATCTATGCAACTCTCTTGTAGTATCAGTGTGTTATTCTGGCTTGTGTTGTATGCCTATGTTCCAAACAATCATATTTAATATTTAGTTTAACTGTTATGCACCATCGAATAGTAAAGTCTTACACACATATTCAATCGGGTGTGCTGCTACGTAAGTAACAGTTTTATGATACTATTTCCAGTTAAATTGGATATCGAAAAAGGTGTATGTTACTTACCCGAAGCACAGATATACAGTTACCAGGGTGTGAACCATTTGCTATATGAGCAACTTCTTGTACATTGCCATTAGAAAGAACATCCCACTTTAGAATGAAAAGGAAACACAACAATTATTCTAAGGTAACAAACAACAGGTTGGGTTGAATTGAATTGATTAAGGTGTAAGTAATGTGACAAACCTGTGGTCTTTTTCTTTCGTCCTTGAAGAAATTGAAGACGGTTTGTGGAGGGAGAGGGAGCCAAATGGTGGTGGCGGCGCTCAGCACCACACCGCTAGGTTGACCGGGGTCTGTGCTCTTGTGGACAGTGACCTTGACACCAATCTCATTCATCCCGGACAGTGTGGTCCACCTGTGGCCGGCCGACGTGCCAATGCTCGCGCAAAAATTGGTTACCATTCTTTGTGCTAGCCTCATCATGCTCCTCTTTCCCTCTGGAGAAGGAATCACTGCACAAAAACAAAAACAAAAAACAATTGAGTTTAATTTAACACATTCAAAAAAAAGTTTAAGCAATTGGGAATATAATCAATATAAAACACATTGATCAAAATTTGTAACCAATATATAGTTACTTACCTCCTCCAAGGTCCCTGGTGGAATTTCCTGTTACCATTAAACAAGCCAATCTTTCACACATCCTCTGCAACACAGCAAGCCATCTCTGAGCTCCAAATGCCATTCCATTATAAACAAGATTCCGGAAAAGACGATGAACCGGAGTTTTGTCTTCGATCTCTACATGTTCAACCCATGTAACCTGATAACACAATAACCTATTAGTAGAGTGAATAATATGCATGTTATGACAATATCAAAGTATAGCCAAATTTGAATTTCACCTTGGAGTATCCATTAGGCATGTCCTGAATGAAGCAACCAGAAGGAAGGCGATGAGATCGGAACGGCGGAGCAAAGTGATTGTCCTGTGGAAAATCATAGGAAACATCTACTATTGCCCATAGACCTTGCTCAATTTGCTGACAATAACGGAGGAAGTAGAATTCTCTTGTTGAAACAAGTGGAGACAGCACTTGCAACTCTTCATACATCTGAAATTTAAACACAAACAAAAATTGCATTCACAAAATAAATAAATAAATAATAACAATATAATTGGGAAGCATTGGAGAGAAATTTTAAACTTTAAATATACCAATTGCAAAGAACCACTATGACCACCCATCATCCCAGAAGATATAACTTCAATTGTTCTTGCAGCCGTTACAATTGTGGGAAACAGCTCCATCCACTTGCTCTGCAAAATCAATCATGATATAATTCAAACAATTCTGACGTTTCAAAATATCTATGAGTAACGTATCTGAAAAGTTGTCCAAATTGAGAGATATCTCACTGGATCCATGAACATGTCAACCAAGGTTAGGCCATTCATGATAACAACACCAGAGTCTCTAGAAGCTTCTATCCTAACATTGGGGTTCTTCAAGTGACTATTAGCCTTTGGAAACATCCTATCATATGCATCAAAATTAAGAACATCTCTCCCATCACTTGATTTCATCCACAACGGCTCATTGGTCTGCAAGAGGCTCAGCAATTCCTCCATGGCGTTAGAGGCAATGCCTGACATTAGGGACTTGTCCATGTCCGAGAGACAAGCCGGCTGGTAAGGCACATGCGGCGGCATAGCCGAGGAACTCCCCGGAAGGAGGTCAAGGTCAAGGGAGGGGCCGCCGCCGAACCCGGCGTGGCCCCCGAAACTTGACATGGTCAAATCAAGGGAGGATATATGAATTGGCTGAACTGGTGGGAGCTGTGAAATTGGCCTTCCAATGTACTTAGCCGCAATGCTAGACACTCTATCAAGCTGCAAATATTAAAATTAAAAAAAAAATGTTACTCTACTCAAACTCAAGTAAGAGGATTGAATTTGATTTGAATTGAATTGAATTGACTTGACCTCTTCTTTTAGTTGGGCATTCTCAAGTCTCAATTTTTGTTCATCGAAATAGGAATCGTCGTTGAGGGAGGGGCCACCACCACAAGAGGGGCAGATAACGTTCTTGAGGGCCTCCCTTATGACTATGTTCTCGCAACGTATCTTATCATTCTCTGCCCTCAGTGCACAGTTATCTGCTCTCTCTCCATGCGCCTGAGACACAATTTTTTTTTTTAATAAACCAACAGACAAACATAGCGAATTAGAGTCGTGAAACAAAATATTATTAAAATAAAAAAATAAGATATGTATTATAAAAGAATGGAATAGAGTAGTAAATACCTTCATCTGGGTCCTTCTGTTCTGGAACCAAAATTTGATCTGCCTTGGAGCCAAGCCTAATTCTCTGCTTAACTGCAATCTCTGCTTCTCGTCTGGGTGATTACACTCCTTGAACACCCTGATCAATCATCATCATCAGAACGACAGACCCAAAAGATTTATATTATTATGTAGACAGAGAGAGAAAAAGTGAGAGTGGTGGTGTGGGTCTTACCTTTCAAGCCTTTCAATCTGATTCGCACTGTGACGGTGGTAGCGCTTTTTCCTCCGCTCGGAAGAAGAAGCGTCGTTGTGATTGTGGTGGTGATGGTGGTGCTCCCCTGGGGACCCACCACTCCCTCCGCTACCATACTCCATTTTGCTCTCTCTTTTTCTTGATCACCCCACACACACAAAAACACAAACACAAACACCTTCTTCTTCTTCCTTCTTCTTCTTTCTCCTGCTTGATCCTGTGCACTGAATTAGCTACTTCCCATGCTGACACCAGAAACCCATTTCAGAAAACAAAAGAAGAAAAAGCAAAGGATTAAGAGAAAGACAATAATAGAGAGGAGGGAGGGAGGGAGGGAGGGAGGGAGAAAGGAAGAAAACCTTTTTGGTGGTGAAATGAATGTGGGGGGTGTGTGTGCGTGTTTATGGCTTATTATTATGATATATATGATATAATATTGGCATAAATTAAAAAAAAATAAAAAAATGATAGATATTAAAGGTTTTGTGGAGGCAAATGGCAAATATGCTCTTCTCAAAACCAATAATAATTACATATATTTATTTGTAATAATATTCTGAAACCGCTGTGACAGACATCAAAGAAAGAGGCATGGATTTTGGAGAGTGATGGATGAGAGAGAGTGAGTTATGGCAAACCTTTGGGAGTCTGATAATAATGGATGATCATCATCATCATCATCCATGGATGAATGAATGAGAATCACAAAGGAAAAAAAAAGGAAACACTCACCGGCAGTAATACTCTCTTGTTGTTGTTCCTGTATATCTCTTGCACTCTATGAAAGAAAGAATGAATGAAGAGAGTGATATAGTTTTAATATATAAATAGTATATATGTGTATTATGTATTATTAAGGGATATATAAATCTTATAAATATGGTATGCGAATAATGTGTATGTATTGTTGTGATGAGAGAGCGTAACTGATGGATGGGGGCTTTTAAAGCATTTAGAACGCGGAAAAGAAAAGAAATGGAAGGGACTTTTATGTCTCTCACTCACTCTATTCACTGCTACTACAACAACTAATAATATTGCACTGCTTTCTCTCTCTATTTCTCTCTCTCTCTAGAACTGCTAGGGTGTCCCCTCCCAACTGAGCCTTTAATGACCTCGCTGGTTTCTGGTCTCCGCCGCCGCCAACGCCACTACCTCCTCCCGCAGTGTATGGCTGAAATCACACCATTGCTATTCTTATTGAACTCTTTATTAATATATTTTTAATTAAATCTTAATGTGTAGGATAATTTTATAAGTGTATAATTACATAATGATACTATTTTTTATATTTGATGGAGTGAATAATAATCATTTAAAAAACAGATGTGATTTGATAATTATGTAAAATATTTATATTATCTGTATATTAAAATTAAATTTTTAATTTTCTATCCAAATATATTAGAGAATCAATACTTTTAATAGAAAAATGAAAATTTTGTTAATATTAATTTATATACAAAATAAGAAAAACACGTTGGTCACAAAATGTTGTAGATAATATTGTTTCCTTACATTTATTTTATATTTGAGTCCATATTAGTCGATTCTCAATTTTCTTTTACTAAAGGTGCTGCTCCTAGAATTTTCTTTTAACAAATATCTTTATTCCCAAATGTATTATCATCATTTGTCAATTTTTTGGTTTTCCCAATAATTAGACATGAGTTTTGAAAATTGTGAAAAATAATTTTATGAGTGTACAGATATTTTAAGAAAAAAAATATTCATTAAGCTCCTCTCAATTTTTTCTTTATATTTAATTAGTGGATTAATAAGTATTTTGTATCAGCATCTATATTAGTATATTTTTAAATTTAATAATAATAATAATATCTTAAAATATCAACTGTTTTAGAATAATAAGGTGGAAAAATAAATGATTTCTCTTTAGTTTTTATTTATACAATAAACATAATTAAATATCTATGTAAAATATTTTTATGACACAAGTTATTAATTGGCATTATTATCATCATCTTACGTTTGTATTTTATTTCATCTTTTTCTCTATCATCATTTATGTGTTTTAGGCTAAGCAATGACTTTCTCTCTCCTCATTTCTATTCATAGATCCACACGAAGTTTGCTCAAAAGTCAAACGGTGGTAAGTAGGCAACCCATTGGAACAGTTAAGGATCCTCTCAGATTGGTCATTCCCCTTTCAATATTTTACCAATTAGTGCCACATGCACATTGTGGTAAAAATCTCATGGGTAGCTAATAGCGGTTCTCAAATCTCATTTGATTTCTGTCGTCATTCTTTTTCCTTTTCTGGTTTCTCGACATGTTTGGGAAACTTTGTTAAAAATCATAAAATGTCCCTTTAAGATTAATTGTATCTTCACAAAAAGATCAATTACTGATTTTTTAAGTGTTCAATTATTTTATTTATTTAAGAACTATTCCAATAATCCATTGCTGAAAGTACATAAAATCTTATATGTAATCTTTTTAGACATGTATATCAATAGAAATTATGTTAATTATACGTTAAAATTAGTCATTAAATATAAAATATATATTAAAAATAAATTAAATAATTTATATATTTATATATTTATCATAAATATATAATAAATAATTTTAATGACTAATTTTAATGTGTAAATAGTATTTTTGTATTAATGAAACAACCGACTATAAAATAAACTAGTTCGTTGTCACAAAAAAAAAACTAGTTCGTTGTCAATTACGTTTTTATAGAAATCCTAATAAATTTTAAAAAGCATATTATCTGAATAGTATATGAGAGTTTATATTTCTAATATGAATTTTCTTTTTAGCAAACAATTTGTGAATTTGATCTAAATTATTGTATAAACATATGGATACAAATAGTGTTTATAAATCTAATTCAATTCAAAAATTGCGAATATGATCTGTTTTACAAAGTTATTGTATAAGATCAAATTTAATTTATACATTTATAAGCAGGGATGAATCTAGAAATTTGGTAGAAGATGGGTCGAAAATTAAAATATTATATAATCAAATATAATATTATATATTCATTAATATATATAATCATAATTAATATTTTTTTATTAAAAAAATACTAATAAATATTTGTTATATAAAAAATTTATCTTAATTCTTATAATTTTTTTTATTTTAGATTCGATAAAATATAAAAATTATTTTATTTTTATTAGCTTACTTTTTTAAAAATATTATTGTGATAGTAAATTATAATTTTTATATTTCATATCATAAAAAATATACTATAAAATAATATAAATAAGTTATTCTAATAACTTTGTTATATATATTTAAAATATATTCATGAATAAAATATATAAAATATAATTATTTTAATGAATTTATTTAATATGTTATTAATATAATATCATGAGAAAAATAAATAAATTTTAAAATAATTTACTTTCATGTTTGTACTATAATATACAAAGATTTTTTTAGTTATTATGAATATTAAAGTATTTTTATATGATAATAAATGTAAAAATTAAGAAAAAATATTTAAAAAGAGAAAAAAATTTAAATATTTAAAGATTTAAAAATTTATTTAATCAAAAAGTGATTGGCAATAATATTTTTCTCAATTTAAGAATTGTTACTTGTTTTTAAGTTTAAAATTTAATTATTTATCTAAGATAATTATTTATTCTATTTTTTAAATAAAATTATATAATATATAATAACTTTATGTACTTAAAATTGTTAATTTTGTTCAAAAAAGTTGGGGACCAAGGCCTATACTTAATCTGTCTCTGCTTATAGGATTAGATTACAAATTTTATATAGGTATCCAATTTTATCTGTAGATATGTGAATACGCAATAAATAAATAATAAATAATTAAATATAAATAATGCAATTTTTATTATTTTTTGTTAAGTTTATTAATTTTTTATTACGTTTTATTAATTTTTGTCATTTTTTTCTATTTTATAGATATATTCAATCTGTAAATGTGTTAATTAAAATAAAGTAAAAAAAAATTTGCAAATATTATAATCTGATTCGATAATTTTAGTGCAGAATAGATTGAAATTTTGGTCATATCTAATCTACGAACATCCAATTAAAGGTACACATGAAAAAATTGGAAATCAATTATATTTCTAGAATTCTAATAATAAAATTATTCATTAAAAAAAATAACTTGCCATGAAATCACCAATTTTTAAAAACAAAGTTATATTATATAATTCTTGGGAAAAAGAAAGTTATATTACATTGAACTATGAATAATTTAAATTATTTCAACTAAGAGTAATTCATGAGTAACAATAATAATAAAAAACTTGAAAATATTAACATTAATTATTTTCAAAATTCACACAAATCATTAAAATCATAATTTAACATAGACGCGCACACGTGTGTATTATATATATATATATATATATATATACACGCGCGTGTTTTAAGAATAATCACATACATTTAATGCATTTCAAATATATTTCCCAGATTAACAATGAGAAAAATAATGATAAAAATTGTAATAAAGATGTTACCAAAGAGAACGAGCAATATATGGCAATATGATGACTATTTGTATTCTTTATAATTAAGATCTTTTTGGCTCTGAATATCTCATGCACACTAGCTAGAAAGGAATGAAATAAAAAAAAGAATATGTCTCACTCTTCAGCATCGGATAAAATATACATTATATTATTTGAGGTAACAAAAATAGTAAAAAAGTGGAAATCATTAACATATATAACTGGATAATTTGACAAAATCTCAAATATATATAAGGTGCCCGCAAGGTTGTATCAATCATTATTGTTTTAACAATAAGAAAAGATAACTACGAAAAATAATCATTTTTGGAATATTGAACATTTGAACTTCTAAGTGATAGGCGGCAAAATAATCATAATTAATGTTTTTCATGTTTAATAGGTACTATACGGTGAAATTAGATATTCATCATAATTTATCTTTTAACTAGTCATTATTTATTATAATAATTATTTTTAGATATTATTATATCTCAATTTTTTTATATATTTAAAATTTAAAATTATATATCTTTAAAGTTAAAATATTTAAATTTAAATTTAAATTTAAATTTAAATTTAACAAAACAAAATAACAAACTAAAATTAAATTCTAACTAAATTAAAATTAAAATAATACTATCAAAATCAATTTTTTTAATTTTAAGACTGGTATATATGATTTTTTAGTTTCTAATTAACAAGAATAATTAACATAATTATTTTTGGATGAGTTTAGGATGTATTAAAAAATTATTTAGTATATAATTTTATAATTTTAGATGTATTATAAAATTATTTATATTAAGAAAAATATAAATATGGATTTAAACAAATTTTGGATGTGTACTAAAAATATTTTATATATTATTTTATTATTTTAAATGTGATAAAAAATTATTTACATAAAAAAAAATATAAACACAAATTTAAATAAATTTTAGATGTGTACTAAAAATATTTTGTGTATTATCTTATTATTTTAAATGTGTTATGAACATATGTAAAATAATAAAAAAATACCACAAAAAATAATCACACGAGAAAAAGAAAAAAAATAATATTCACAAGCATATGGAACTAAAACATAATTGGATACAGAAAAAAATATATAATATTATTTAGTTGATAAGTTAATTTTATTATTTATTATTTTAGATGTGTAATAAACATATTTAAAATACTAAATCAAATCTTTACAACACATGCATCTAAAATTTAAGATAAAAATATCATTATTTATAAATTCTATTTAAAAATACATCAATCTTTAAGCGAATTTTAAATATTTATTAAAAAATTTTAATATTTAGTATAAAAATATTATTATTTATATTTTAAATTTATTTATGATTTGTCTCAAATATTTTTATTATTTTAAAATATTTTTTTAAAAAATAACCTTAATTATATATACCTTATAGAAAGGTATATTTTTTTCTAAGGCTCAATTCTAAAATCTCTTAAGATAATCATGATCATACTAATTTACATCTCATTTGTTATTATACATATTGAAACTTGAGCGTCATTGCTTTAAACCTCAAGTTAATTCATTGCTACTGCATAGCATCTTTGATGGAGTAAAAATTCAGGTACAGTCGATTTTATATGAAGTTGATCTATTAGATAATTTGACTAATTTTTATCTAATGGCTCTGATATATCAACTTTACGTGAAGTCGACTTCACCTGAATTTTCATCCTTTGACCGTCTTCGTTGCAACTCTTCCCTCAACATCGATCATCTTCGTCGTTTGTCGCTCTTCTGTCAACCAATATCAAATTCATGTCGAATAAGTTTGAAATATGGGTAAAAACATAATGAACAAAATGATTCACAATGTGAGGTTAGTAACGGTTAGCATAGGTTGAAACCAGAGAAAAAACAAGTGATGATGAGTATGTAGAATACCCAAGTACTACAACTCTTGCATGAATTTTTGCTGCAATTTTGAAATTTTGGAAATTTTACATTGTTCAAGAATCCTGTACACTGTCCTGAAATCTAAAATAAGTATAAAAACTTGAAATAAACGATTTTTACATTAAAAAAAATTATTGATAAAAAAAGAGAGTTCAGATCCTATAGGACTAAATTAAAAAAAGTAACTGCTTTGTTAGAATCAAGAGGAAAAAATATAACAATCTCAAAAAAAAATTATATAATGTGTTTTATTTTTTTTATAAATTTAGAATATAAATCTATTATAAAATATTATAATTAATAATTAAATTCAAAAGCTGATTAATGAATAATTGTTAAAGGATAAATGACATTATTGTATATTTTTGGTGAGACAAGATACAACGGATGGAATTTGTCGAAGTTGGCTGGTCCTCACAGTGCCTTGATTGCGCTCCATTATATCATTATTTTCATTTCTTTCTGAAAATATGACATATTATATAGATACCGATGGATAATTCTAAGAGTTGATTTGGTAAATTTTGTATTAATATAAAAAATAATTTATTAAAGTTAATTTTTGACAATATTTTAAAAATTATAGCATTTATATTTAATAAAGCAAACTAAAGTTAACTGTTAATAAATACAAATAACAATAATTATATTTGATTAAATAACTCTTAAAATTAAAAAAGATTATAATAAATATATAAAAAATTGGATATTAATTAATATATAGAATATTTTAGTCTTTTAATTTTAATACATATAAACTAATTTTAAGAAATCGCAGATTCGAATCGCCCTATCTTTAATAAAAAAAATTAATTTTAAAAAATATTTCATTCTTTGAATATTTTTAAAATCTACAAATATAAATAACAAATCTTTTTAATTAACAAAGCACACAATGATGTGATTTTGGAATATTTTGTGCTTTTTAAAAAATACTAACACTTCTTAAAAAAAGTTTTTCTAATTGTCTACAGTATTTTTTAATTTAACAGACTAAAAATTAATTTATCATAGATGTAAATTTTATTTAAGAATTTATCAAACTAAGTCAGAATTTCTATCAATCTTTTGAAAAATATACAAATACTGGAAATAATAAACAATCTGGCATACCAAGATAGTGAAGCCCGGCCCTCAAATGATAGTTTTCCTTTTTGTTTAGATTGCTTTCGAAAAGAAAAGATTTTTTTCACTCATATTTTCGTTGATTATGGATTATTACACCTACAATATATATTTTCCTAAAACCACGCCTTTTTTTCTTAAAAGTTAATTTAATAGATAGAAACACATTAACAATTATCTTTAATACGTTCTCTTATACAATTTTTTTTCATGAATTTATATAAATAATTTTTCTCTTTTTTATTTACGTTATTTTTGTGCTAATTTTTTTTCTTTTAGGAATAAAAAAGATCAAAATTTAAATATGTAGCCATAAAAATTAATTGTATCTCTAACACATTTGAGCATAAATTTTAAACGTATGCATTTGTCTTATAATTACCATTATTATTCAAGATCTGTAATTTATTTTTTTTTCCACATGCCAATTAATCAATTGGTATGTCTTGACCTTTAATTAATTAGTTAATTGGGCTAAATAATTTGAGATTCAAGTCTGTCACAAAAAATGAGAGGAAAAAAATGTTTTAAAATTAAAATCAAGATGGCAGCAGCTGTGAATTGAGCTAACCCTAAACCATCATTACGTCTGCTCTTTGTTGCATTCTGTATGAAAATCTATAAATGAATAAGAATATTGAGCGAGACAATTATAATGATTTTTAAAATTAAATTAGTCATGTTTTCTTTTTGTTGGAAAAATTAAATAACTTCAAATCTTCAATTATTAATAGAGTTTGCATAATGATGGTAAAGAGAATAAATAAATAAATAATAAACTAATTAGGAAAAGTAGAAGAGTTCAATCTTTTGGCTACAGCATCGTGATATGGAACCATATATATGAATATTTAAAGTTGCTTAAAATTTCTTTGCAAATTCAGCATAAAATCTTGACTAACCAGTACTACATATTAATTAAAACAAAAAATATTACATAATTAGCAAAATTTATTATTTTGACTAATATTTAACTAATTAAAATGTTTTTTATATTAAATTTTAAATTTTAAATATTTTTTTATTTTGAATTTTAATAATATAAAACTAAAGTATTAATCTAAAATATTAGCGCAGCTACTATTAATAAAAAGTGTTGGTTCTTAATATTGTTGTTTAACATATATATATATATATACTACGAACCTTATATATTAATAATATAACAATTATTGAGCTTTCGTAAAATGTCAAATTTTAATATTATTTTTCTAATGATCAGATAAAGAATATTATTCACTAATTATGTGCAGAACATGTTATGTTTTATATATAACTCCCTTACATATATAGTAAGAACTAATTTTAATTTATTGTTATTGCTAATAAACAAATAAATTAAGGCTAATTGTTATTTGGACTGGATTAGGTGTGAAAGTTTGACCAAAAAGAAATAAGTACAGTAGTTAATTAAGCTTGAAAGCTTTAAGATTTTTCTATTTAAAATCAAATTAATAAACTAACCACAGCTAATTAATTAGATTATCATAGGATAATTTTTTTCTTTAATAGCCAAACAGTAGTATATTATATTTAAGACATGGATAGCTTTTCTTTTAATACTCTTAATAAAAAAAATCTATTTGTAATATCTGCTTTAGCTTTCGCGTTGCTTGTTGAAACTTAATGCTTACTTATAAACAATATATATATTATTAAATAGAAAAAATTAATTAAGATTATTATGCTTTTATGGACTGTTAGGATTATTTTGGAGTAAGTTAGGTTGTTACTTTTTGTTACTAACTGCCATGCAAGATCACTTCTTGATCTTAGTATGTTAGCTTGGAGTCTAATAACGGGTATTTAATTTTATCTAATTCGATCGAGTAGGATTGTTAATTTAATCCGCTGTAAATAGGGTGAATTGAGTTGAGTATAGAGTGAATTGATTTGTAAGTCTATCTAATCCGGTCGAATAAGATTGCCAACTCAATCTACTGTAGATAGAATGAGTAAGATTGAGCACGAAGTGCGTTGATCTGCGGTGTGGGTAGAACGAATAGGACTAAGTGTGAAGCGAGTTGATCTGCAATCCTATATATGTTATATAAAAAATATGTTATGAGTGAGTGATGAACCAAAAACCTTTAATTCATATATGTTATAACTACTAAATCAAAATCTTCAATTACAAATTTAACATTTTTATTTATATAAAAGTCAAATCTATTTAGTAATATAAATATCAAATTATAACTTTAAGGTCTCATCAAATTATTGAATATTACATTTTTTATAACTTACGAGTAGAGTTGGATATTCGCGAGTTGAGGTCGGATAGGATTAAAATTGACATATTGTAAACTTGTGGATAGAATAGAATTAAGTTTTAGTAAAAAATCAACCTGCGAATATAATTAAAATTGAGTCTAAATCCTATCATATTCTACTCATGGCCATCCTAAAAAATTTACATGTAAATCATTGTAGAGTTAATAATTTATCATGGTGATGTAAATTGAGTTAAATCATGGTTGGTTGCAACGAATTAGTAAGATAGAGATAAATTATTGTTGGGTATAATAATTTAGTAAAGCTGACTATGACAATCCAGTAAAGTAAGGAGCAATTCGTGAAATTCTCTCACTATTTAGTATGGATTATTAGCCTACAAATCCATATATACTAGTTTAAATTGATTTAGATGGTAAAATTGATATATATTTTATTACAATTTGAATGGTATTGATTTGATTTTTATTTTTTATTCTAATTCAATTTTATTTAAAAGATCGCACTCGTATCTTTTTGAATTTATTTTTTTAAACCAATTCAATTCAAAGTAGTACTATGATTTAAATCAAATAGGTTTATATTTGATTCAAAATTTTAAATTTATTTAATTTAAGTAGCGCATCCTAATTTTAAAAAAAAATTTAAATTTTAGAATTTGAATTGAAGATAAATCTATTTAATTAATCCGAATCACAATAATTTAAATCGAATTAGTTTACAAAATAAATCCAAATTGATATAGACACAATACTATGCAAATTGTAACAAAATTATATTAAATTTGCTATATAAATCAATCTAAATTGACATGCATTTAATATTGGGAACTACTCAAATGAAGATGTAAAAAACATCTTTTTATGAAGATGCTTTGTATAAAAGTGTAATTTAATGATTTGGTCACATTTCAAATAAAAATAACACTTTTATAACATATCAAAATCTAACCTTACAATCCATCCTTCAAAAGTTAAAAAGAAAAATTATTACATAAAAATAATTATAATATCTTCATGGGAGTACCCACCTTTAATATTTATAGTCCAATTGTATGTCCATACGAGTGTAGGAAGAGTGTCTCATAAATTGCGCTCTGCCTTAATTGTTGTCGTAACTCGTAAGTAACCAATATAACTTACTAAATTGTTAGATCAACGATTATTTATTTTTGTCTTACTAATTTGTACCTAATAACAGTTTAACTTCATAGACATCGTCATAGTAAATTATTAGACACTTGCAATGATTTATATGTAAGTTTTGAGTTTACTTCGTCAACAACAAATTAAAAAAGAGAACACAAATGCATATATTTTTCAATCAAGATATACATATAGAATTGTTTTTCAACCAATTTATTTACCTAAATTACCCCGAAAAGAATGTACGTGAATTAATTAATTCATCGTATATCTTGCTGAGGATAGTAATATATATATATATATATATATATTAATTAGTCTTACTCCTAATCTATCTATCTATCTTGGTCAGCCTATATATAATTGTTGCTGCACATTTTAATTTTAATCAGCACGAATCCCTTGAGTCAAGTTTATTATAGGAGCCAAACTGTGACCAACCTAGCTACAATCAAGTCTATATATTCTAATAACTTGGGGATATGCATTTATCAATGTATAGCTACTGATTCTGAAATTAAATTTTATTGACGGCAGAATTTTTAAAGCTCAACTCAGATAGTGACCTTGAAATTTTAATATACAGTTCTTCGAGAGTGACACTACTTGATTTATGTCAAAAAGAAAAATTAATGTAGGATTGGTTTAACAAAAGAATGTCATATATTCCACTATTGAAACAATTAATCACTCTTAACGATATAATTTCTTTTTTCTTTTTTGCCCAACTTTAAGAAGGTTAATAGAGTTTGTGTAGGAGATGAATAAGATGTCAAGTAGTGTGTATGATTGAATTATGAAAAGCTAAGTTACAACACAGAAGGATATAGAGTATTATATAACTCATAAATAAAGAATAATAATTTTTTTTCTTAGATTTGTTTTTTAGTTTGTCAATAGTAAAGATTAAAATGGTCTCTATTAATTTTTTTATTCTGCAAAAAAAGATTTTATTACAAAATAGAAAGTGACAAATTGATTGGTCTTAAATCTTAAAAAATAATATATAAAGTAGTCTCTCATAAAATAAAAAGACAATTGGTCTTTTATCTTTTATAAATTCAAACAATTTATCCAAATTATTAGACAAATTAGTCTACAAATTAATTTTTAAAAAGCTAGGCACTAATTTTTTTATTAAATATGTTAATAAATAAATTTTATTTTTATTTTATTAAGAACTAATATGTCTTATATTTTAAAAGATAAGTTTAGTTTATCAATTTTCTAAGGGTAAATTTATCCAATACAAAAAAATATTGACACATTATGAACTATTTTAAGAGTTTGTTTATTTATCAATTTTTAAAACTAAATTATTTTAAAACAAGAATATTTAATTTGTGATTTTAAACAGGCTTTTTCCATAAACAAAATAATTAAATTGTTTAATTATTTCTCAAACAAATTAAATATAAGCGACATTAATTCTTAAAAAAAAAATCAATTGGCATAATAAAAACGCCTTGTATAGCCTGCGCCCTGTGGTATTTGCATTGAAGAACACCTTATATAATTAAGAAAAAAAAAAAGTCTCAAGATGCCTGCTACCACATGCAATACAGTATTATTGTTATATATTGAATAAATAGAAATGCTATTTGAATACTAAAATCAATCACAAAAATTAATTATTATGTATTTATATATAAATATATAATTTAATTTATTTTTAATATATGTTATATTAATAACTAATTTTAATATATACAGTACTTAACATAATTAATTGAATAAAATCATATAGTGGCCTCCAAATATCACATCTTCCTTCACATTTAACAATTTATTATCCTCATTTTTTATACGCTCTAATATTCAATTTAGTTCTTAAATTTTAGGATCTAATTTAAATTTATCCCTAAGATTATAATTAATTTAATTTAAACTCTAAAATTTATAATAATAATAATGTGTATTAGTTCTTAAATTAATTTTAGCAGTGTGTTAATTTAGTACATTAACTTGCCATAATTTTAGTTCCTCACTTAAGTTGTATGTGAGTGAGATTTATTAAAACTCTTAAAAATTTTATTGTTATTCTTTAACATTCTTGTGAAGATGATATTAACAAATTTAATTTAAAAATTTTGGAACTTTGAGAGCAATCAAACTTCTAGAAACTCTAATAAATTTCGATTATATATAATTTGTACAAAAAATCTAAATTGCAATAAGTTAACATACCAAATCAACATACTATTAACAAAAATTATCTTAAAAATTAATGTAAATTACGATTATAAATTTAGAGGTTTAATTTAAGTACATTAAAATTTTAAAGATGAATTTGAGTCTGACAGTCTTACCACACACATTTCAAAAATAAAATAATTATTAACGCTTTATATTTTTGTCATTGCACATAAATGACATAAGAAATTATTGTTTATTCTATTTGAATAAACTATAATTTTTATCTATAAAAATTTAAAATATTGACAAATTTATTCATAAATATATAAAATTAATTTTTGTGCTCATGAAAAATAAAAAAATATTATTTTTATTTATAAAAATTCAGAATATTAATAAATAATTTATACATGAATCAATGTTTAAATACTTTTATCACATAAAAATTATCTATTGTGATACTAAATTAATTTCATTTGTTTTTTATCATTAAATTTGTCAGAAATGATTGTTCCTCCTACTTTATGAATTATGATAACATATTATGACTATAAACCAATTAAAGGTAAAATGTGAGTATAATAGCTAGATTGAATCAATTTTAAACTATGTTACACAGTTAGTAAATATTATTATTTTTTATTAATATTTAACTAATATTTAATTAAAAATAATTTATACTTATATTTATAAATATTTTATACACAGAAAATATATAATTTATATTTAATTTATATGTATCAAAATTTTATATATATGAATTAATATAGTTTATATTTATATTTTTTAAAATTTATATATAGATATTAATAAAATTTATTTATTAAAAATAATTTAATATTTATAGTAATTAAATAATAACTAAAAGTAATAAAATACTAAAAATTAGTAGTCCTAAAAGTTTCTCATCCATTTTTTTTTCTAGAAAATACAACAAAAAGTGCTTCAAATTAAAAGGCATGCAGTTGAAAAACTAGCCTCATAAATATGGGCCACTAGCTATAGTAAAGATTAAAGAATAAAGGATAAAGATTAAGTGAAGATTATAACCGTAAAGAAGAAGTCTAGGAGAATAGACTACTGGTAACGGCAAAAATTAAAGGCACATAAACAGTACCTCTTAAAAACCTTTCCATCCAGTTTGCGCCTTAATTAGGTCATTTGGTGCTTCTAGCGACGTATACATCTCATACATGCTTTCTAGTTTCTAGATTTGTTGAAGGTGTGATTTGCATGCCTGGATGGAATTGGGTCCAATCGAATTGAGTTTTGATTTTAATGACTTTAGTTTATATTGTAAGTAAACGGTTTAAATTTAGACCTGTTATTTTTTATAGATTTTTTTAGGCTCAAGTTTAATTTGTTTAAAGTCTGATAAATTTATGAGCCTATTTAAAAAAATTGTTTCGTGAATTTGAACTAAAAAATAATAAAATTAAAAAAATAACTTAACATTAATTAAATAAATTCTAAAATTTATAATTCATAATCTGTAAAAAAAATTATTTAAAAAATAATTCTTAATCACATATTATAATCATACTTATAATTCACATAAACTTTTTTTGAAAAAAATATTATAATATTAATTACTATTGACTATTATTTTTTTAGTTTTTTTGTATTTAATATAAATGAATATTTGAAATTCTAAATTAAGAATAATTTATTTTTACAAAAAAATATTTTGACGAATTGGCTAATAAATTTTGTAAGTTTTTTTAAACTCTATAATTTAATCTTTTCAACTAATAGGTTTTACAAAAAACTCAAACTTGACATGTTTAATAAAATAAATCGAACTAAACCAAACCTAAAACGAACCGAACTACGAATTCCCGTTGAGTAACTCTACCCCCTTTCACCTAGGAGTCTACAGCCTGGCCTGTGTTTAGTCTGGCATGGCCTGTTATAAAATAAGCACATGCTCATATTTTTGTAAAAGTCTTAATATATTAATAGGTCAGATCTAGACTAACTAATTACTAATTAATTTTATTGGTCTGTCAAAACTGTCTGGATCTGTTAACACATAATTAAATATATAAATAATTTTATCATTATTAATAAAATTATGAGATATTTTAAATGTATTATATTTTATTATAAATACTTTTGTATATTTTAAATATTTTAAAAGTTTAAAAATTCATATAAAAATTAAATATGATATATTACATATAAATATTTTTATTAAAAAATGATTTTTTAAATAATACTTTTATTTTTATAAAAAAATTATCAAGTCTTTTAATAGGTTTCAAGTCAGACCAAACTGAATAACAGACCAGACTTAATATTTTAAAAAAATCTATAACAAATAAACTATAAGTTAGATTCAAGTCAATTAACTACATGACAGATCAAACCTGTTAAGAACAAAGCCTGATTTAAACTGGCCTATTTATACACTTGCCTAACTGTTTCTTTTCACTATAGTATTAGATTTCAATTTCTTTTCATTCTAATAAACTATTAATGAGTTTTTTTTTTTTTTCATAAAAGAACCGGTCAATATTAATATATCCAAATTTATGCATATATAATGGGCAAAACTCATCAGAAACAGCTTTTTTTAATAAAAAGATAAAAAAAATAAAAAAAACAGTGATTATTAGTTGTATCATATTATGAATTTTATATAAGACACCAAAAAAATTATTATGAATTTCATATTTTGAAATGGATAGCTCAAAATGCTGTAAAATTTGCCACGTTTGCGAACCGTCACTAAATACGAATTAAAGGCATCTTCATGGCTATTTTGTGGCCTTCCAATTATGCAACCGCCAGAAAATTTGTCACAGAAGTTATACTAGAGATTGTTTAAAAGCATTGCAAACCGGTTTTAACCGCAGTGAAAGGCAAACAATAAAGGCGGCTAAATAGCCTTTTTGGCACGGTAGCCTTACTTTTCTTACCAAGCACTTTTTAAATAATTATAAATATATCTATTATCTATTATCTACCAAAAAAATTAATTGATGTTATAATTGAAAAAAGTTAAACGTGACTAAAAGGAGATTATTTTGCCTCAATGTAGTAATTCAATGCTATGCATCATGAACATAAAAAATAAACCTAGTACTTCCGGAGAAGGGGATGTGCAAAAGTTTAGAGGCGTAAGGTTAAGTGGCAGCGGCTGTAATATGACTATTATAACAATGTGTTTATTATGATGCCTAAAAATTATCGTATAATTGCTAAAAAAATAAATAAATAATTTTAAATTTAAAAATATAAAAATAAAAAAATTTAAATATTTAAAATTTATTATAAAAAATAAATTAAATAAAAATTAAATACCAAATAAAGATACTATAAAATTAGCCATTATAACAACCCATTACTCTGAGCTAAAGCTTGAATTCAAAACTAGAGAACAACATTTTATATTTGGGGCATGATAAATAGTGGTTATAGACTTATAGTGATAATTTAATTTTGGTCATACTTAAAAAATTTTGTTAGAAGTAAAAAATATTATCAAAATATAAATTTAATTTTAGAAATATTTAAAATTTTGGCATCATTTTTAAATATTATTAAGGTATATAACTATCGTAGCCACAATAATGATAGTAAAAATATAAAAACATTTAGGTAATAAACTTTTCTTTTTAGCCAACTTTTTAACAAATCAGCTAATTTTAAAATAAAAAAAATCTAAAATGATTGAAACTAACATTCAAAATCCTTTAAAACAAAAACATCCAAAACCTAATAAAAAGAAATTAAATATTTAGAATCATTGAAAAAGAATATCCGGCGAAAACAGCATATTTAAGAGCGATAGGTGCTTTTTTGCACTGCAGCAGTAGGATTGTTCTGGTGATGAACGGTAACACTGGGCGAGGAATGACAACGCTGGACACGGAACGGAAGAAACATCCAAAACCTATCAAAAAATCTAAAATCATTGAAAATGAACATCCAAGACCAAACAAAAAAAAAATATCCAAAATCATTGAAAAAAAAAAGAAATCCAAAACAAAAAGAATATCCAAAACCATTGAAAAAAAAAAGAAATCCGAAACCAATATACCCAGATGTGTTTTGGAACAAAAAAATATATCAAGTTATAGCCAATAACACAAGAACAGCTAGACCTCTTATATATAAGTTCAATACCATTCAATTAGTTGAATGATAAGAAAAGTATATTATTTAATTGGAAATAACATGGCTAAGAAATTTCGGTGTTAAAATTAAGAAACTTTCTGTGTCACGGTTAAAAAGTTCCGGTACTATTTTTCTGATAAATTCTACATAATTCAAAACTACTACTACTCCTCCTCCACCTAGGGTTCGCAGCAGTATCCAAACCCATAAACGCTCGCCCACCCCTACTCGGTCGAGGTGGGTAATTACCCGACCCGGTGTAAGGAGGGGTATAATCAGGGCGAGGCCTCTGTTGGGTGGGGTAGGTCGGGTTTAGGGTGTACCCGTCGCAAGGAATATAAATAAAAAAGTATATATATATATATATATATATATATATATATATATATATATGTATATACTTTCTTAGAAGATTAGAGTTTGTGCCACTCCCCTACTCGGCCGTTACCCTTCTCCTCCACTTTTTCTTCTCGAATCTAAAGCCTCCATGGCTCCATCTCTCTACCTCTAAACTCTTTGTTCTAATCTTCTTCTTTTTCTATCACGCTGCCTCACCTCCCCTTTTTTGCCACTGTATCGCACACACTGTCAGCCTCATCTCCATCAAGTTACACGTGATTCGCCGGCATCGATGCATCACCTCCTCCTTACTGCATCGTCGTTTGCCTAATTTTGTCGCGCTTTGTCGCAGCTTGTCATGCATCATCGGCGTGACCCGACTCACCCCCTCCTTACTACTTTGCTTGCTGCTGTGACCAGAAGCTCTTTCGTGACCAGAAGCTCGGCTCCTATCAAGCTCCTTTTTTTGATAGGTTAATTGTTTTAAATTTTTTTACTAAGCTATATGTTTTTGTTGTTGCTGAAAGATGTATGAATATTGGTAAAGTTTTTAATTTTTGATTTGTATATTTTTATGTTTTTTATTGTTATGATTTATATTGTTTTTTTTTTTCAGAAACAATCTAGTATAAACTTCAACCGTTATACATTTTTATTGAAGTTGATATTCAGTATTTCTCTTTAATCCGTTGAGCTTGTGGTCGTCGCAGCTTCCTGTGAGCCCGTCATTGGAGCCCCTTCCTCTGAGCGCATCGCTATCTTCCTCATTTGTCTCTCTCTGTCCACAAATAAGTTCTGCCTTTCTCTTTCTCTCTCTCTCTCTCACATTGCGAATGACTCAATCTGCACTTTTGAAATTGTGAATTTATGCTGCAATTTTGGTATTTAATTATGTTTGTGGAGTTCTGCAATTTTAGTTTTTTAATTTTGGTATTGGATCATTTTTACATTATATTAATGAATTTGTTAATTGCTATCTCATTTGATTTTAGGATTTAAATCTTGACTTTCAAACTTTTAATGATAATGAAAAGTTGGAAAGTGATGACGAATAATGGATTGGAGATATACTTATATCTAATGTTGTAATTTTTTTTACTATGGTGTTAAATTTGTTTAGTGTTCAAACATTGAATTTTTTTTAATTTTATGTTATTTGACATTGTATGAATAATGAATTATGTTTTTATTTTAATTTATGTATCAATATGTAAATTTTAAAGTGTTATTTAATTGTTATAGGAGCGAGATGGGTACCCGTGTAAACCCCGTTAAACTAGTAAATAATTAGTTGATAAATTAATTCTTAATAAAAAAAATTAGAAATATGAATATTATATCAAATTAGGATAGAGTTCATCGAAACGAGAATTTTGACACTAATTTAAAAAAAATTGGTCTAAAATTGGATCAAACGGGTCGAATCGATTGAACCAGACCCGTGGGCCCAACCGGGCTAGCCTTTAAATAAACCCACGTTCCTTCTTTTCCCCCATTTTAGCTAAAGCAGCGTTGAAGCATACAGGGGAAAGGAAAGAAGGAATATTTCCCGTAACTCCTTCGTCCGAGCTCTGATCGCCGCACCATTTGCGGCCACGCGTCCACCGCATCGAACTCTACATTTCTACCGGAACAATTTCATAGGAAAGCCATTAATCACACTCAGCCACTCCTTTCCCCCAATTTTTGAAAATATTGTAGGGGTATTGAATTTCTTTACTTTTTGATGTTTTAGGATCCAATTAGTTTGAGAAAAACGTTCACTCTTGCTTATATGAAGCTTGGGTAAGGTGAGGATTCCATAAATTCGACTTAAATTACTGAATTTATGTTTTTGAGTATTAAAGTAGGTATATATGTGTTATAAATGTGTATTAGGTTGTGAATGAATAATTGGATCTTGAAATTGTGGATATTGGAACTTGGAGGAAGCTAAATACTAGTGTTTTGTTGAGGTCTTTGGGGTTGTGCTTGTGTTAATAAGCTACCTTGATCACTACGAGAAAATCGATCAAGGTATGGTTTAGGTTTCTTACATTTAATATATAATGTTCTGTGAAAACTTAAGCTAGATGACCTTAGGATAAGTTGAAATGCATGGAAATGTACAATGTTTAATGTTCTTAACATTTATGGTGAAAGATGGATATGTGATGGTAATTGTGGATGTATGGACAACAATGTGATAATGGTTGAATTGATGATGATATGATTATGTTTACATTGATTAAATGTATTAAGAGATTGTTGAGATGTGGAATTGAGCTATGTTGTTGTGTGATGGATTATAAGAAATGGTGAGAGATCATGTGGTGAGGTATAGCATGTAATAGGGTTGATTCCAAGTGTGAAAGGGCTGATTTGTGAATGAAAGAAAATAATGAAATAGAGGTTAAGGAGTTTTGCAAAATTTGGTTTTTGGCCGAACTTCAGCGAGGCATAACTTGGCTTTTGGACTCTCAATTTGCTTCCAACTTATTTTAAAGTGAAAATTGGGTTCGTGAAGTTTATGTCATTTGAAAAATGGGTGAAAAATATTTTAAATCGAAGAAGTTATAGGTGTTAGAAGATTTGAGCTCAAAATTGATTTTTTTTTTTTTGTAATTTTGCAGCTTTGCTACTGAATCTGTTTTTTTACAAGAATGTACGTCCATGCGTACGCGTGGCATGAAATTTTGAAGATATGTACGCGACTGGTCCTATGCGTATGTGTGAGGAGTTAGCAAGCATGTCCACGCGTACGCATGACCCACGCGCACGCGTGACATGAAGTTTTCTCCTACACGTACGCATGACAAAGGGACGCGCGCGCAAGCTGCATCTTTACACTCCCACACGTACGCGTATCCCTTATTTAAGCAAAAATGGTTTTCAGAATTTTAAACCGCACTTCAAGCTTCTAAAACTCTATTTTCATTCCTTTAGTCATAAATAGTAGTATTAAACCTGATAATCAGATGAAGCTAGTAAATGGAAATACTTAGAGGTGAAGTAAAGATGAAAAGTGATGAATTGATTATAAAATGTTACGAATGATCATGTATAATACTTGGCTTGATAATCAAATGAATGATCATGTACGATACTTGGCTTGAATGATTAAATGATCTGAGATATGAGATTCCCTGGATAGAGTACCGTGGCTTACCACCATGTGTACCAGGTTGAAAACTCGATACTCTATTGACCCTACGATGTAAGGCTGGCGAGGCACTCCCAGGAATGGTACCCCCATTGAGCGATTTGATACATATATGAGTAAAAGCTATGCATAGACTCATCGGATGCACGTCGGGGGGATAGTTCAATGGTTTAGCAAACCGGACTTGTCGGGTTGGCTTGATAACCGACAAATGAGACTCATCAGCCATAGGACAATCATGCATCATATGCATACTACCTGAATAACTTGTTTGTGCATTAACTGGGTGTGCCTAAGTGTACTTGCCATGCTAAATGTATTTGTTACCTGCAGTATTTGTAACCATCTTGTGCTTGCTTTTATCTGTTTATTTGTCTATGAAATGCTGACGGAGGTGGAGGTATGGAGGAAAGACAGTATGGGACTTAGATTTAAGATTAAGTTAAGTTAGGTTTGGATACTCTTCGAAAACCACCTCTTATGACTTCTGTTTAATACTTTAAGCTCTATAATCTGAGTGTCGGCGTTCTAGGATTGCCTCTGGCATTTCTAGGACCTTATATATTATGTGTGAGACACCTTTACCATACTGAGAACCTCTGGTTCTCACCCCATACTATGTTGTTATTTTTCAGATGCAGGTCGAGAGGCATCTCGTTAGGCGTCTGGACTCCTGAAGCAAAGTGGTTACTAGGTTATTTTGTTGTACAGTGATGTATATATATGTACTTAGCTTTCTCTCCGCATAACTTGTTCTTTTTTATCCTCTTAGAAGTTTATGGAGAGACAGGATTTTGTTTATGTATCTTTGGATTTTGGATATGTATATAAAATATTCTCCGGTCAGCCTTGACTTCGCGGGCTGAGTTAGGAGCTCATTATTTTGTATCTTTGGCACTTTATTCCTACTTTTATTATCTTATGTTTGATAGTTATAGTTTTCTTAGCACGCAAGTTAACTCGTTTTTTGAGCGTTGCGCTTTTATTTCACGATTTTTATTTCATCTATTCTTCAAGGTTCCTAGTATATTATAATCTTTCTGCCATTATATGTATGCATTATATTGTAGAGGTCGTAATACCACACCACCTTTGTTTTACGGCTTAAGCATAAAGCTCAGTGTGGTAGGGTGTTACAACCCGCAGAAACGACTTAGGGTACAAGATTTTACTACCCGCGGATACTGGTGGGACAGGTAGTGTCTAAGTAAAAAAAGGGTGGGTGGGATCAGGTAGGGAAAAAACCCGCCCCACTACCATTCCTACGTCCACCACCTCCTCCTCCTCCTCCTCCTCCTCCTCCTCCTCCTCCTCCTCCTCGTTGTCGTTGTCGTCTTTCACATTCTCATAATTCTTAGTTTACCATCTTAACAAAAATATGTGTCATGTTTAAGAATTTCGGTGTCAAAATTAAGAAACTTCCGGTGTCATGATTAAAAAATTTCAGTGTTATTTTTCTAATAAATTTTGCATAACTCAAAACTCTCACTCGTCTTCTTTTTCTTCTTCATCATCTTCTTCTTCTTTTTATTCTTCATCTTCTCCTTCTTGTTTCACCTTCTCATAATTCTTCTTATTTCATCATCTTAATAAGAATAAAAAAAGAAAAAGAGAAGAAAAAATTTAAGCAAAGAAGAAGAAGAGATAAAAAAATGCGATGCTGCAATAACTACTTAGAAGAGGAAGAAAAGAAGAAATAAAAATAATCAACAGCAACAACAACAATAAAAGAATGACGATGAGCAAGAAACACGCGACGAAAGAAAAGAATGCGAATAAGAAGAAGTGTGTGATTTACGCGCACGTTGTATCACTAGTTTTCATTGAGTTTAGACTAATTTAATTGAACTTGATTGAAACAAACATTTGAATGTGTCTATATAATTATAAATATTAAGTTAAATAATATAAAATGAGCTTAGTTCACTACAAGAAAAATGTTGAATATCGTCGGATTTGGCATCGGAGGTTAGTGTCAGGTTTAGCGGCGACTTTACCAGTGAATTTTGTAATGAATTTGTCGAGCAAAAGATTTACCATGAATTTTGGTTTCTGACGATAATAGTTGGAGGGAAAAGCAAAATAATTGGTGCCATAATTACCGTCGGATTTACAGGCGAATAATTCCGAAGATAACCTTGATTAGTGAAACATTGCATTTTGGCAAACCGCAAAGCTTTACCGGCGAATAAATCTGACAGTAAGTGTGCCCTAAATTTGAATGTAGATCCTCTTTTTCCTCATTTTAAATTACTCTCTCTAACCCTCTCGGCTCTCGCCTCCCACTCTCTCTCTAACCCTCTCCCCTTTCCCTCAACGTTCCCTCTGGTAGCCTCTTCCGACGGCCCCTCTAGCTGTTTGAACTAAATTGCTACTACTAGGGCCGCTTCTGCCACTGTTGTTGCCCCTATTGTTGATGGATAGATTTTTTGGCACATTCTAGTTATAGATGAAATTCTACCAAAATTTCTAAATAAATATAAATATAATTGAAGTTTATAGATTACTTCAAATAACTTTTTAGTAAACCACTAATTTTAAGTTTTTCATTCATAGGTTTACACCAAATAATAATGCATGTACACAGGAGTGTACTAATTAATGTCATCAGGCTGATATACGGCCATCCACGACTGAGCTACAAAAAGATCTCAGCTAAGACCAGATCAGAGAACAATAATTTTAGAAGTGGGCTGTAAAAACTTAACATATTCAAACCTTAGTTAGTTTATATCTTCTATTTTATTTAATTATGTATTTAGTTTTAATTAAATAATTTTAGAAGTGGGCTGTAAAAACTTAACATATTCAAACCTTAGTTAGTTTATATCTTCTATTTTATTTAATTATGTATTTAGTTTTAATTAACTCGTGCTAAATGTACTTTTTGCTAGAAAAAATTATATGGGACAAGACTCACGATCTCATGATCAAGAAGATCTTCGACCATTGGATGGTTAGGCGACTTCAGTAGATGTTAGAGGACATATGTGAGAACCGCGACCACCTCACTATTTAGCTTCGCCCAGACATTAAGAAGGCACCGTATGTTTATTGGGAGACTAATGAGGGGTTCAAGCATTGCCATCTCATAAATAGATCTAATAGGGCATCGACCTGGTTGTCGAAGTATATTGGTGGTTCAGTGACTTGCATGAAGACAAAGATCAGGTTGGTAAGTAACTTGTTTCATTTTATTATTAAGTTCATTTCGTCTTAATATAATGTCATTATTACTTGACTTAACATGTGGTTTCAAAATGTGTAGTCTAAGTCATTGGATCGTGATGCGACGATGGGAGAGACCTTCATGTATACTCACACGTTGGAGGAGAATAAGGAGAGATTTACTGGTCAGCAAGCTGCAGATTATTATGTGAGTAAATATCATGTGATATACCATTTTAAAATTAATTGTAACCCTAATCATAAAATGTGTTATACAGGAGCCCTACACGCAGAGATTGGAGGCCACAACCCAGCAATCTCAGCGTATTAGAGACAATGATAACAACTCCGCTGCATCAGTCATTAATCCTGACATGGTCTGGTGCGAGCTGCATCTGAGCCGTACAAGAATCGTGTCTACAGACTGGGATTATTCTTTGCCGACAACCTCCGCACATCTACATTGAGACAATCATCCGCTTTTGTCACCAGTCACCCCGTCGATCCCAAGGACGGCGTTGATTTAAGAGAGCTGGTGCTCCTCTTCATGCAGAGCCTTTACCAACAGGCTCAGCAGCTGTAGGAGTCTGAGGAGAGGTATTAGGTGATCCTCTCACGCATGACAGACACAGGTAACCTCAGGCTGGAGTGGAGGCGGTAGCTGAAATGGCTTCAGTGGATGGAGCGACAGATAGCGGTGTACTAAGATTAGATGCACGTCAGTGGTAGCGACATTGCTGGTGGCAGCGACAGCGGCAGTACTGCTGGAGGGGCACAAACGTCACCACCTAGGCCGTCGCCTCAGCAAGACTAGCGGGACAATGACGATGACTATCAAGATCTTTAGTGACTAGAATTTTGTTTTAGACTGTTTGATTGTATTATATCCTGTGTTATTTGACTTTTCATTTCATTTAACATATTTGATTTCTATTATTTAGAATTTGACTACTAATTATGCAAAAAATAAATTTGAATAAAAAACTTAGAATTTAACCACTAATTGCATAAAAAAATTTAACCAAAAAAAGGAATTAAACTTATCGTCAGATTTATCGAAAAAACATTCAACAGTAAAAATGTATGAACAAGATTATTTGACGTCAAAGTTACCGTCAGATAAAACATGCTAATAATTGACATTATAGTATTCGTAGCTTAAAAATTAAATTCCGTCATTAAATTCGCTGCAAATTACTGGTGAACAGTAAAATTTAACGATAAATAATTACCAATAAAATTTACACCGTTAGATTTAATCTAATAAAAAAATCAAATAATAATCTTATTATCAATAAATTATTTAAATTTTTTATCAGTAAATTTAATGGTATGAGCGTTTTAATAAATTATATTCTTCCTAATATTACTGTAGAAAGTAGCCTAATTTGGTATTAGCCATTAAAAAGGCTGTGGATACCATTAAAATGTTTTAAATATATAGAAGATTCGTTTAACTTAAATATATATGTGCCACGTTAAAATGTTTATTAAATAGAGAAATCAATTGTAATATTAAACGATTATATAAAATCAGACAAACTAATTAACTTATACCCTAACGACCAATATTCGAATCATAATAAATTTATTTATCATTAAAACCTCAGCAATTTAAACACAAAAACATCAATACATACAACAAAAAAACCACAACCATATATGAATATTTAGTTTTTTTTTTCCTCTAAAAAAACCATCCAGTATCCAATTTGTGATTTATTATATTTAATGTATATTTTATATTCTAATATATAAGAATGATTAATTTGATGAAAGTTTGATAGTTAATTTTTTATATATCTCTTCTTCGGTAGATATTAAAAATTCTTGACCCTTAATGGTTAATCTTTTTTATAGATAATGAATGTATTAAGACATCTTTATAGTAATACAAATGGGGAGCTCATTTGCTGACGTGGCGTTCATACGTTGAGTCTGGGAGTTTATTTGCTTACGTGTCGTCACTAGAAATTTTTAGATTTATATTTTTAAATTATAAATTATTATTTGCTCGGGTTATTATTTTCAAATTTTAAGTTTGGGTTGTTTTACTTAGGTTGTTATTTTTTAAATTTTAAATTATTTTATTTGTTTGGATTATTTTACTTAGGTTGTTATTTTTTAAATTTTAAATTATTTTATTTAAGTTGTTATTTTTTAAATTTTATTTAGATTTTATTTAGATTGTTCTTTTTTATATTTTAACACTATTTTTTAAAAATCTGTTAATTCTTTTTAGCATAATTTTTTAAAATTTTGTTGATTTTTTTTAAATTGCAGCTACATAAATTCTTTTAAAGAAATTTAGAGTTTTAAAAAAATTTACGTTAATTATTCTTCGGTTGTTACATACTAATATTATAATAAATAAATATTTACGTTAGTTTAGAATTTTTAAATTATTATTTATTTAAGTTGTTATTTTAAATTTTAAATTTGGGTTGTTTTACTTAGTTTGTTATTTTTAAATTTTAAATTAAAGTCAACCAAATTTTAAAAAATTTAGTTATGATGCAACTATAAAAGGATAAGTTATGAGAGATGTAAACACCACAATTTAAAGTACATCAATTTCTTTTTTATATCCAAATCTCCCTACCTATTCCAATGGCTGATATTCACAAAATTGCTGACATCAATCCTACAATCGACAATTTGTGTGTACGTATACGAGTGATATGGTTATGGACACTATCAAGTTACGGAAATTCTCCATTGCCATGCTCAATTGAAATGGTTTGACTCGATGAAGACGCGAGTTTTCTACTAATATCCTTTTATCCATGACTCCAAGGTTATTTATTTATTTATTTAAATTAAAGTCTGTGTACATTGGATTAGATATTAAATAAGTTTATATTTAACTTTTTCTTATGTTGTTTTCTTTTTTAAGCAGGTATCGAATAAAGTTTAGTGTCATTAATGATTCTGACTGTGCATGTTATGTAGTCTTTGACAAGGAGGCAAAACAAGTTTTGGAAGAGAGCTGTGTAGAGATACTTGATCCACTCCTATTGGTAAGATCTAACCAATATTTATTTCTAAAAGCATTAGTGAAGATATTTTTATTGGTACTTTTTATATTATTTATTATTAATATATTATGTAATATCCTGCAGAAAGGAGATCTATCAGATACACCTACACTTTTACTCAACCTAATTGCTAAAATCTTTCTCTTCATCGTTGAAGTTCAAATATATGATATTTCATATTTTTCACCTTCTTATAAAGTTAAGAAGATGATTAATAATGTGGATCTCATAAATAAATTCAAAGAGGCTCACCCTATTCAAATTGTGAGTATATAAGTGTACTCTATTAAAAATTAATTTATTTTTTGCTTTCTTGGTCATTTAGTATCTAATTTTAAATAATAATTAATTATAATTTTAGGATGTTGACTACACCGGTGGTTTGTTTCCAATTTCAAAGACATCATCAATCATTGAAGGGGAGAAAGTAGAAGGTACTAAGGTATTTGTTCAAAAAATATTTTTTTTTTTTTGTTCTCTCAAAATTAGATCTTAATTTTATTCAAAAAATATTAGTGAGATAAAATCAAAGGTTAGAAAGTAGTCTTTAATTTAACGTGATTTTTTGTACAGAATTTGTTGCTTGAATTCTCCATTGAAGTTGCGGCCAATGATGAATCTGAATTGTTGGAAAGTGTTATTACACCAACTAAGTGACTATCTTCGGAGTCGAAAGATTCGAAGGTGGAAGGAGATACCTCAACTTACAAGAAGATCAAGATTGAGAAAGAAACTTGAGAATTTGGATGCACATGTTTTGGAATCTCTTTTAAAGTCTATCTAATAGAATAATGCCAAGCATATGTTTGTTTTGGTAGAAACATTATCTTTTCTTGAGTTGTTATTTTTTTTTTTTGTTCTTTTCGATTTTTATGTTTGGAATTTAGAATTTTTTTAAATATAAATTGAAGTTATTTGGTTATTACTTGTGGTTTTATTTTTAATTTGATTCTCACCGTTGATATTCTGATAATTTTTAATTTAATATTTAATTTCATAAAGTTATAAATTTCTTCTTTGAATTATTATTGATACAATTAAGTTAGTTATTAATTTTTAATGTGTACTTATTTAAAAAAATCTAATTATAATTTTTAATTAAAGTATTATGTTTATAATTTTAAATTTAAATTCAAATATACTTTTTTTGAATTTTTACGTAAGCAATTGGGTTTAAAGTTACTATGCTAATTACAAAGGATTCTAATAAAATAAATAGAATTATCAGTCTTATTAAGATGTGAAATTATTTACACAATTTAAAAAAATGTAATACTGTTTAAATTTTAGAAAAAGTATAATAAGTTAATACTGTTTATGATGAAACTAAAAAATTATTTTTAAATTAACAAATTTCTATATTCCTAATGGAGAACGGACGTTTGATTAGAAAATTTTATTTAAAAATTTAAAATTTATACTAGCTAATTAAAAAATTCTATTTTAAAAATTTTAAATTTGAATTTCTAATACTAATTTCTAATTAAGTAAGTTTTTAACCATTTCAATTTTTAAATTTAAATTTTTTTACTTGCCACATTTATAAATTTTTATTATTATCTTTTTAGATTGTCTCTCCACAGTAGAAATACTTTCATCTTTTTTTCTCTTTTTAAGTATTTTTTCTAAATTTACGTAATTTATAAGGTTATTAATTTTTAGATTGTATTTAATTTTATTTATTTTTATCGATAAATAATAGGATTGATAATATTTATGACGAAACTAATAAAAATTATTTTTAAATTAACAAATTTCTATATTCTTAATGAATAACAAACGTTTGATTAAAAAAGTTTATTTAAAAATTTTAAATTTGCACTAACTAATTAGAAAATTCTATTTAAAATTTGAAATTTAAAACTCTAATACTAATTCCTAATTAAGTGGCTTCTTAACCGTTTTGATTTTTAAATTTAAATTTTTTTATTTGTCACATTTATAATTTTTTTCTATTTACTTCGTTTACATTGTTATTTTTTAGATTATAACAATAGAGGTACTTTTTTTTTTCTCTTTTTACTTATAAGTTGTTCATTTTCAATCTCTTTAACTATAAGTTAAATTTATTGATCTTAGATTAAACTTATATTTATTTGAAAAAATATACTTTTGTAAAAAAATATATATTTTTCTGTAAAAATGTTTACGTAACTAAATAAATGAGAATAAAAAAATTAAAGCAGCCATTGAAAATAAAATCTGTGCAATTTTTACATAGACATAAGAAGACACTAATTTCATATTCTATTTGGTAAGTTAGACATGAGAAAAAATTGTAAAAAAATTAGTGTCTCAAGTTAAAAATTAGTGTTTCAGCATTTTAGAGAGACACAAAATACATATTTTTAATGGGTTTTTGTGTATGACTATGTCTTTCATCATTTTTTGTCTTAATAAACAAACACCATACATGTACTACGCTATCATATGTGTACTACTTTATTTTTTTAATAATATAAAAAATTTGATAATAAAAATGTATTATGTATAATGTATATATATTTTTAATTGGTTAAAAAATTTATTTATTTGATATTTTTAGGTATATTGAAAGATGTAAGAAGTCCAAAGAGAAGTAAGATTATATTGAAGAGAAAATTGATATTAAAAAACAAAGAAAATACAAAGCAAAGCACAATTCAAGGTAAATTTCATATAAAAAAATAAATTAATTATTTCATCATTTTTGTTTTTAGGTTAGAATAATATATTTTTTATTTGGTATTTTTAAGTATGTCAATTCTATATATTTAGTTTTTATTTGGTATACAAAATAACTAACATGTCATGAGGATTTTGACCGAATGAAAACCCATAAAATACAATATTTTCTATATATTATTTAGCTATTGACAAGTAATAAATTATTAATTTACATTGTCTTCGTAATATGTTACTAAATTTGTTTAAGAAAAAATTACAGGAAATTCGAGTGATAGTTCTAATAGTGTACATTTTCAATCGGTGTTGTCGAACATTACAAATAGCATTAATACAGATTTATTTTTGGATGATTTTTTTTAAACTTACTTATGGGAATGTACATGCACTTTATGTATTTTGATTTTCCTATTATTTATTCAATTATAAACTTTAACAGAAAATATGTTCAAAACTAATATCTCGAGTTATCTTATTAGGTAATAACCCAACACCACATTGATCAAGGTCTCCAACTACTAATCTACACTCTGTAGATGAAAAAAAAACGATGTTCCAATATTAGTGATATTAGTAATTCGGGTATCACACATGAAGCATATGATAGTTCATGTCATCAGACAAGTCAACAACAACTTCAACAAACATCAAATAATATCTACCAGTTACTATGTTAATATGTTTTTATTACTTAAAGACCAAACATTTAACTTTTTAATTGGTCTATTAAAAACAATCATTGGTATATGCTAAATAATTATTATAGATTCATTGGAGTATACAAATGGAATTAGATTGCAAAGGGATGTAAGACTGAATAGGAAGACTATGTTACTTCAAAAGAGACATGGTAAGATAAGCATGATAGATTGTAATTATCACAAAGCTAAAATTTTACTTCTTTTATCTTTAATACTAGCTTCATAATATATATTCATAATTCAGCTGATTCAAACATTTAACATATATTCATTTTTTTTTATAATATAAAGTACTTGATGTATTATCTCTAATGATTACAGGAGCAAGTACATTTAATTCAAATTTAGATACTAAAGAATTAGAAGAAGTGTGCATATCTGAAAAAAAATATACCTAATACAAAGAGAAACATTTTTGAAGGAATTGACTACAAATCTTTCAAAAAATTTTCAAGAAGTTGAGGATATTACTGAAAATACGACTATTTTAGATGATTCTATGCAAATTTAATACCCAGCCATATTCGATGTTGCTGAGAATACAAGTAATTTAAGAAGTAGCAATATCAGCACTTTATTATTTACTATTGTTATGCTTTTTATAAACAAAAAATTATCGTTTAATGTTCAAGTTTTAGAATTTAAACTAAGATATGGTTATATATTATAATTTTTGTATTTGAACATTGATTGATTGTAAAACTTAAATCTTGAGGTTGGCACAACAAAATTGTATTATATGATCTCATCTTTTTAATCCATAAATTGCATTCTTCGGTAATATTTTATGAATATTAATTTTATACTTAACATGGTGAAAAAAATGTATATTTTTATATAAAGTATTTGTTGCAGATATAACTAAAACAATTTATTATCTTGGTGATTATTAGATGTGATAGATATTGGTGACCTAGAATTTTTTGTCGGCATTGCGACGCCATGATGTGGTATGAGGAGAGATCAGAGAAGTCCAAAATAGGATCCAATTTTGAGTTCTCAATATGTTGTATGCGAGGGAAGGTACAACTGCCGTTTTAAAGCACTTGATCGGACGCTCAAGAATCTTATGTCAGTTACCGATCAACATAAGACACATCAACCATTTGGTGGTAAGATTGTTGTTCTAGGAGGTGATTTCAGACAGATACTTCCGGTGATTTCGAAAGGAAGTAGACACGATATATTAGCATCCGCTATTAACTCATCCCATCTGTGGTCATTTTGTAAGGTTTTGAAACTGCATACGAATATGAGGCTTCTAATGTCTTCTTCGAATCAAGATGAAGGTGAAATGAAGATATTTGCTAATTGGATACTTGATGTTGGAAATGGAAATATTGGCTCTGTTGTTGGTGATGAATCAGAAGTTGAAATTTCAGATGATCTATTGATTACAACTACTGATGATCCTCTCTCTCATTTGGTAGACTTTGCATATCTAAATTTGTTGCAAAACATGTCAGATTACAGGTATTTTCAGAGTAGAGCAATTCTTGCACCCACACTTAAGAGTGTCGAGAAGGTAAACAATTTTGTCTTGACAATCTTTCCAGGGATGGAAAAGGAGTATTTGAGCTCTGACACAACATGTCAAGCTGATGAAAATGAAGATGTAAAACAAGAGTGGTTCACACCAGAGTTTCTAAATGACATCAAATGTTCGGGACCACTCAATCACAAGTTGACTTTGAAGTCAGGAGTCGCTATAATACTAATGCGAAACATAGACCAGACTTCAGGTTTATGCAACGGGACAAGATTAATAGTTAACAAACTTGGCAGCAACGTAATTGGAGCGATGGTAGTGACTGGTAGAAATATTGGAGATAAAGTGTACATTCCAAGAATGAACTTGATCCCTTCAGATTCAGGATTGCTATTTAAGTTCCAACGGAGACAATTTTCATTAACAGTATGCTTTGCAATGACCATTAACATGAGTCAGGGTCAATCATTATCACATGTATGGCTTTATTTGCCAAAATCAGTGTTCACCCATAGACAACTTTATGTTGCTTTGTCAAGAGTTAAGAGTCGCAGTAGCCTCAGGATTTTAATTCTAAACAAAGACGGCAATCCAAAGTCATCAACAACAAATGTCGTGTTCAAAGAGGTTTTTAATAATATTTAGGTAAGAATAATATTATTTTCATTTAAATAGCATGTTATGATTTACACTTTTGTACAAATCTTTACTATAGATATAACTAATTTATCTATAACTCTTTTTTCAAATTTGAAATGAAATGTGTAACAAGGAGCACAACATCCAATGATTTTCTAATGAAGTTAGTAAGATACTAGGTTGTCGATAAATTTTTATTAGCTTTTTGATATAAAATTTAGGGTAAAATTAACATGCTATTATTACAGTTATATATGTTCTTATTTTTTTATCTCCCTCCTTATGGTTCAAGAATATTATAAACTTCGAACTCTTCTATTCATATTTTACTTTGAATAAAGATAAAACAACATATTTAACACGTTTATTATATAACGATGACGATAGTGTTATACTAAAATTAAAAAATATATGATTATAAAATATTATTTTTAATTTAACTTATCAAATTTAAATATAAGTCCGTGCATCGCACGGGTTTAACACTAGTTTTTAAAATAGTAGAGAAATTAGTCTCTAATAAAATGAAACGACAAAATTTTCCTAATATTAAAAATTCACAAATTAATCTTTAATTTTTTAAAATAAAATATTTGGGGTTTAAATTATCTAATCTTTTAAAAGATAAAGACTAATCTGTTTGATATTTTAAAAAAATCAAAGATTAATTTATCAAATTCTTTGGTTAAAAACTAATTTATCTAATAAAAAATTAACAAAAATCAATTCGAATATTTCTAATTTTTTTTGCCAAAATAACTGAAATTGTAATTTCACTTACAAGTGCATCATAGATTGTTTATTTGTGGATCCCAAGAGGATTTTCTAGTCCTAGGAAACCCGAAACACAGTGGATGAGTGGAAAAGAAGGAATCGCAAGTTAGGCATCTCCTAGGGAGTTGAAGCAACCATGATGAGTGTTATCAAAATTAGTTATTAAATTAAAATATAAAATATATATTAAAAATAAGTTATATTATAAAAAATTAAATATTTTTAAAATATCAATATTTTAATAGTTTTAATGATTGATTTTAATTATAAAAAATATATAATATATATTAATTAAAATTAACGGTTAAAATTACTGAAATATTAAGTATTTTATAAATTTTAAAATTTTTCTGAAGTATATATAACTAATTTAATTTAATAATTAATTTTGATGAGTAATTAGTATTTTTAAAGTTGAAGTAACAAAATGACAATAGATCTATGATGTATGGATACGGATACATATACAGGACACAATACGATATGTTAGGACATGCGAATACGCGAATTTAAAATTCTTATAAGACATGAAGACACGACGTATATATAAAATATAATGTATTTTTTAGATAAATTGTAATGATATTTTAGTATTTTATTAATATTAAAATATAAATTAATTTTTTAATTATTTTTAATATATTTTTTAATTATTTAAATATTTAAAATATATTTTATTTTAATAATTAATAATATATACTATTTTTAAACTCATTTCAAGAATATATATTAAAAATAAGATTGAATATACTAATACATGATGATATTATTTAAGTATATCTAAACGTATTCGAAAATTTTTTTAATTTCTTATTAAGATATAACTAAATATAAAATATACACCTATTAAATAAATATTAAATATGTATTATATCTAAAATATGTCCGATATAAAAACACGATAAATCAAAGAAGTGTTTGTATTTCGCAGCAATAGATAGAATGGAAAGGAAGGAAGGAAGGGAGTGACGTGAGTGATTGTGAATGCATGGGAACACCTCTGTTTGTCTTTTCCAACCCCTGTTATTTCTCATTTTTCAGGTCACATCTCTATTCTTCTTACAATGTTTTTCATTGCTGGTGAGTCATCACCTACAAAATGAGTACCTCAGCCGCTGCCCAATTGTCCATCCTATTCTGACTAAAGAAAAGGAGCTTTGATAAGTTTGTAAATGCAGATTTTGTTAATAGTTGCCTTAGTTATGCTTTTTTTTTTCATATATATATATATATATATATATATATATATATATATATATATTTATATTTGGTTATATCAATAAATATACTCAAATTATTTGACAAAGTTACCTCACCAAAATTATAAATTATATGTTTGTCCCAAAACTTTAATCCAAATGTTTAGGAGTTCATACAAGATTCGATTTAATATTAAATTTGGCTTATAGACTCAAAACATATTTTAATGAATTTAGATTTGTTATTTTTATTTGATGTCATTTTTGAGTCAAATTTAAAATTCTCCTAATTTCAAAGTCATTTTTATTAATTTCATATCTAAAATATTTATTTTTAATATTTTATTTTTGTTTCATCCGAATTTTTTGTACATATAATATTAATTAAATTTAAATTTTAAACATAAACTTTCATTAATTTATTATATATATTAATTATATGTCAAATCGATATCGCCTTATCTAATTTGTATAATTAGTTTAAAGTTGAATTGAGAATAAGTTTAATAAAGTATTAGAGTTAGATTTAGATTTGACTAAACTCCACTCGACCACATCAGCCTGACAAATGTTACCAAAAAGCAATGAAACAGATAAGATATGTATGTATCACCTGCCAAAGCCTATTACAGCCGACAAAATCTATAGAAGAGAACGGCGCATCCTCCAGTTGCCGAACTTGGTCGAATTGACTAACTTTGATGTTACATCTTCCACTCCTCTTTCTTTCATCCTCCAATTCAAGCGTGGCATATTTGCACCTTTGTATTATTATCACTAGCATCCCAAACGTGTCCATAGGCTGCGTTTTAACTTTTTAGATATTAACATTGGGGCATAATTCTATTTTAATTCTAGCCTATGGATCAAATTTTAATTTAATTTTTAATATTTTTAATATTTTATTTTTTATTAAAAAAGTGTTAAATAAATTTAATATTATTTTATTATTAAATTTACACAAATAATTAATAAAATGAGTAATGTAAATATTAGTAGTAATATCATATTTTTTTCTCGTGTTAGAGGAATATAACTAATATTGGAGACTAAAATAATAATTTAACCCAAATTTTGAAAACTAAAATAATACTCGATCTTTAATATAATTTCTTAAATTAAAATAAGAAATAGTATGGAGAGATAATAAATTTAGTATACAATGTGTACAATAAGAATAAAAAGAAATTTAAGATCAAATAATTAATTAATTATTTAATTCAAATTTTAAAATTTTAAAAATTCGGATTAGCATTTAAATACATTCACACTATTATTCCTAATCTCACCATAACCTCCAATTCACGTCCTTGCCATCATCATGACCACGTTCTCTCACCGCCGCTCCTGTTCATGGCCACAATACTACCACCGCTACTGTTCAGAAATCCAGCGCCGCTGCAGTCATTCTTGTTTTACAACCACGTTCTCCCGCTGTTACTGCTGTTCACGAGCCCCAAACTACTGCTGTTTTTGATCTGTTAGGGGGAAGGGTGTCGCTGCTGAAGGCTAGTGAATAGAAAATTGATTGAGCCAAGAAAATTGTTGAGAAACCAATATGGAATGTTTATATGGGAAAGGAGGATCTTTTGCACTATCTCCATGTGTCACTCATGATACATATGGTACGGACGTCAATATTGTTGCCCGCTGCCGCCCAGCTTCTCCGCGAATGTCCAATCGCGCCGCACCAGCCCCGGACAGCCCCTTTTGCGCTGCCCACCCATCGTTGGCCGTGTGGCCTCCCCCGCAGCCAGTTTAATCATGAATGCTTCTTCTGTTCATTCATCTTCTTCTACTTTAATGGCCAGTTTAGGATGAACATTTTAGTAGATATGCGGATGATTATTTTAATTCTTATGTGGTTATTTTGATTCGATTAGGTTTAGTTATATATATTGGTTTAGAAACGGGGTAAAGAAACCCAAAAGAAGAGAGACCTAGTTACAAACTAAATGGGGCAAAGCTATCCCTTGTTCATCATCAGACAAAAAAACTACTACCTCATTTAGAGGAGTATCCCAAAAGTGGAATCCAACATCTAATTCTAAACTTTTACACGTCAGGAAATCAGCACATTTATTGCCTTCTCTGTAAATATTTATAAAAAGAATGTTCCATTCCCTGTTCTTTCAATTGTGAATGTTTCTGATTAACATATTTGGGTGATATTTTTTTATCTTTGGAACTATTGATACTCTCTATGACAGCCTTTGAGTCACACTCCACTCTAACTTTCTTCAATCCCATAGTCCAAGCCAATTTGAGACCCTGATCTATTCTCCACAACTCTGCTTTGAAGGCAGTGCAGCTACCTATGTTGAACGAAAATCCTCCTATCCATTTACTATTCTCATTTCTTAATAAACCCTCGCAGCCAGCCTTTTTGGTGAACCCATTCATAGATCCATCAGTGTTGAGAGTGATCCAATCACTAAGAGGGGGGTGCCATCTGATGAGTTGTTCTTCATTGGGTCTTTTGTGAATTCTTCTTTGCTTCTTGTCAAAAGCTTTTCTAATCTCTTCTACTTCCTTCAAAATCTGCAGGTGAGGGTGGGGTGGCCTCCGATAGTTCTGCTCGTGGACCTCCCGATTTCTCCAACTCCAAATCTTCCAGACAGCAACAATGAAGATGTCTTTCCACTTGAGGTTAGGTTTTATATTCAATTGATTGAATAAGTTGAATTGTATTCATTCTTTAAAATTGAGGGCAAAGAATTTAGAAATTTTTTTTGGGTTTAACAAATTCACCCAAATCTGTGTAACTCTGATGCAGTCTCATAAAGCATGAAGAGCATCTTCTTATTTTCTGGCACAAAAGGGACAATCTCCTTGTCCTCTATACATTCTAGCTTTTCTAGCGTTGGTGAGCAGTCTGTTATGACACATTTTTCAGGCAAAAAGTTTTGCTTTTTGCGGCCCCCTCCAATCCCATATGATCATTCAACTCGATTGGTATGATTTGACCACCTTGCCAATGCCTTGTAGGTCGCACCAGTGGAGAATTCACTATCCTCCGAATGGATCCAACCTAATCTGTCTTCTCCATTCGCAATCCTTGGTGGGGGTGTGCTAAGATCTTCTTGATGATATCTTCAGGTAGGTATCTCTGGAGTTCTGTCAAGTTTCATTCTTCGCTTGCATTGCTCCATTCCCAAACTATGCTCTCCATATCTAAATTGTTCTGTATTGTAAATGATAGCAGGGGTCCCACCTCTTCAACTCAATAATCAGTCCAGAATTTAGTGGAAAGTCCATCCCCAATAAGGGAGAAAGACATCTCGCTGAATCCGGGCCATAACTTGACTAACTCTCTCCACAGGTATGAATATGAGCTTTTGACACTTGGTCGAGCATTTTGGTTATCTTTGTATTTGTACTTGTGCTGGAAGACTTTTACCCATAGAGGTTTTGGTTCCTGGTTCAGCTGCCAAATTAGCTTGTAAAGAAAAGCTGCATTCATTAAATTTAAGTTTCTAAACCCAAGGCCCCCTCATGTTTGGAGCGGCATAGAGTTTTCCAATTCACTGCATGGTAATTTCTTTTTCTTTCATCATCTCCCCAAATGAAGCTTTTTTGAACTTTCTCTATTTCGTTGCATATGGACTTAGGAATTCTCTCATGCTTCATTTCAAAATTTAGACTTGGGCTAATAACAGATTGCGCAAGAGTAATCCTTCCCGCCTGTGATAAACATTTGCTTTTCCACCCTTGAGTTTTTTTTTGAACTCTCTCCAGAACCGTTTTATAATTCTCCTTGCCTTGTCTGTTATTTTTTAGCATAGCGCCTAGGTATCTTCCAATCTCTTTGCTCTCTTTAAAATCTGTTTTGGCCAAAATATCTGTTTTAACAGCCGCACTAGTATTCTTAGAGAACACTATAGAGGTTTTGCTGCATTAACTTTAAGTCATGAGGCTTTACAAAAGCTGTCTAGGCAGTCCTTAATCGTTTCCATTTGCACTTGAGTAGCTTCTGCAAATAAGAGAAGATCGTCCGCGAAGAAAAGGTGTGAGATTGCGAGTCCATTTCTCCCAATTCTAAAGGATTTCTAACAGTCTTCGTTGACCTGCATTTCAATAAACTGTGATAATTTATCCATGCAAATAACAAAGAGATAAGGGGATAAGGGATCTCCTTGTCTTATTCCACTCTTAGGTTTATGTTTTATTTATATATAATTAAAATAGGTTGGATATTCAATTCATTAGGTATGCGGATGATTATTTTTATCTTTGAGTGAATTGTCATTTTTACTAGGGGGTGAAGTGGGATGATTATTAACGAATATGGGAGTGACAGTCGGTTGAAAAAGAAGAGGGTATTGGAGTGAAATACTTTGGTAAATTAGGACTTGGGATGTTTTTTTTTTTGAAATAATTAATTGGATTTGTTGAAAATTTGAAATTTGAAATCAGAGAATTTAAAATTTGAAATTTGAAATTTGATATAAAATAATTGAATGAAAATTTTTAAATTTAGAGTAATCTGTAGAGTAATTTTTATTATTTATTTCTATTAGACTAAATAACCAACTCATTATACACATTGTCAAGATTTCACATCGTTTTCCTAGCAAAATTCTTAAAATAATAACATTATCACACAATAAACATAACTTAATTATACTTCATAAAAAAAGTTACTTTATTTCTTTGATCATCTTTTTTCCGCATTATCTTATAGAAAAAGGGAGGGTAAGGCCTATCGAATTTTAATAGGACTGTTAAACGGGCTAGCCCAGCCCATTTAGGCCCAACCCGTTAAGTCCGTGAATTAAATGGACTGGACCATTTAAATCCGCTTCATTTGCGAGCCATAATTTTTCAGTCCAAATCATTTATGGTCAGTCCGATGGATTAAACGGGCCAATTTATTTATCATTTTATTTTATTTTTTTGAAAAATATTTTGATAAAAAACATCACTTTTAGGTTAACAACTTTAAAAAAATATTTTTTTAGTTGATGGGTCGGATTTTCAGATCAAATCGAAAAAAATATCGGCTAAAAGTGCTACTTTTTTTTTTTAAAAAATATAAGAAAAAATAAACGGGCTACCCATTTAGCCCACAGACTAACCCGTTTAACTCGTCATTTTTTTATTAATCGGACTCAATCCATTTAGTTTAAAATTTAAACGAAGTTAATTTTAAAAATAAAATCTATCAATTTAAATAAATAAATAGGCTAACCCAATAAATTTGATCCATTTTAACAGCCTCACAAAATTCAAATTTTGGTATATCCCATAAGTAATCAAATCTAACTACAAAGCATTCTAAAGAAGTGTACAGGTTACACCAATTAGGCCATTAGCTCCGCCCAAAGGACACTGTCGTGGAGCCAACCACCACACGCGCTTAGCTTCCATCGACACTTTTGTTTGACAAAGTTATTAATGAATCCTACGCATGCAGGCAACAAGATGATGATAAACAACAACTACTACAACTACAACTACAAACAACTGCCACATAACGTGCGGATTTCCAAAGTTCCCAACACAATGCAACAACGATTATTCCATATTCCTAACAATATGAGTCATTATTGTTGACAAAAATTTACTTAATTTTACTATCCTGCGTCTTAAAGATATAGGTTAAATATATTATAAAAAAATATTTTAATATTATTTTTATTTTTATACATTAAAAATGTAAAACGTAAAAAAGTAAAATTTTTTATATTTTTAATATATAAAAATAAAAATAATATTAAAATATTTTTTTATGATATATTTAAAGACATAGAATAACAAAATCTATTAAAATTTGATTATAGCTTGGATACTCCATAATTAGACAGATAAAGAGATATGCATGTCCTGATGATGATGTGTTGCAATAAAAATGCAGACACGTAGTGTTATTAATCCTAGTTAGCATTAATTTTTTTTTTCTTAAAAAACTTAATGCATGGATTTTAAGATGTTATTAGCGTATTAATTAGTATTGATTTATCTATTAATTCAATTTTTTTTATAAATTAACTATAAATAATAAATTTTAAATTAGTCAAAATAATAAGTATGTTATACTAAAACTAAAAGATTACGAGTGTAACTTTTAAAGTTAATAAAATAACTTTTTTATAGATTATGACGTTAGATGTGGTTTGATTTACCAATCTTAAAAAAATTAATAATTTTACTACAATAAAAATAGTCAAAAATCCACGTTAATTAACCAAACTAATAATATAACTCTTACTCTCAAAAAATTTAGAAAAAAAAAAAAAAACTCATTATAGTAGTATATCTCAATCAACTAGACTTTATTAAGTAAAGGGAAGTATATGAGTTATTTATTGTAGCGGGGAGGGGGAGCATTAATAATAAACTAGGAGAAATCTATGAAATAAGCTTAAGTTGCTTCTGAGATTTATGTTAGCTCTAATATTTTTAGATTGAGTTTCGATTACTAATAAAATCAAATATAATTTAATAATTTTATTATTGTGCTATTAATATTTGCTCAAGTATGTTAATAATTAAAGATTTTTTTTAAATAATACAAGCAAATTAGGTAACTTTTAAATTTAAAAAAGTCTAGACATCAATAATGCAATCTCAGAAATTGAATTGAGTGAACTGAGTACTCCGATCCATAAGACATGTAGCTAACTCAAAAAGAACATAGCACGGCTCAGAAGAACTTATTCCTTAGTAAACATGATGAAGGCGTGAAGCTGTTTATCTTAAAAAGGCATTAATAAAACAATACATTTTGACTATAACGAACTAAATTTAAGTATGTTCAACAAGTCAAATAATTTCAAAAAAGCTTTCGATGTCATCAGCAATAAAGTACAATGTGAAGCCTCTAAAAAGGTAAAAGCATAGTGGTAAAAATCGGATTAAACAGATCCGTTCGACTGGAAAATCGATCACTGGTCGGTCCGGTTAGATATTTTGACTAATAAAGAATAGAATTAGAAAAAATCGGGTTAAATTGTCTAATTTTGATAAAAATGAGAGAATTGGTGATTTTATGTAACCGGCCAATTCAAATTTTTTTTTTCACCAAAATGACGCTATTTTGAATCTTGAAAAAAAAAAACACTCGAATTAGTCGAATACGTCAGTTCCCATTCCCCTTAACCTTAATCTCTTAAACGACAGTAACCCTCCTTCAAGTCTTCCTCAACTCATATGCTCATTACACCGTAGTTTCTCTTCACCCTCGTCTCATCTCACCTCACTGTCCGGTTCGTGCCGTCTTCTTTGTCTTGCCGCGCCTCCTACAATGTCTCAACCTCACCTCACCATCGTGTCTTGGGTCACAAGCCATCCTCTTCGTCGCGGCTCCTTGCTCCGCGGCGTCGTCGTCGCGTCCTCTTCGTCCTCTGCATCCTCTCTCGGACAGGTTGGTGATCTCTTACTCTCCTCAGTCCTCACTTCTCCGCGTTCTACATTATCTCTGATTTTTTAGTTATTTTGTTTATGATATATTTATTAATTCTTGATTATGAAATTTTGTTTATTTGTGTTATATTTATGTTATATTTTTAGTTATTCTGATTATGAATTTCTATTTATTTATATTTATTGATTCTGTCTTAGTTATTTTTGTTTATGTTATATTTGTTGATTCTTGATTATGAATCTATTAAGGTTAATAGTAAATTGATGTATTTTTTCTGATTATTAGTGTTTATAGTTATTTTTGTTGATGTTGCTGTAAATTTAGGGTTGTTGAATAGGAAATAGGGAATAGGTGATGTAAATTTGTAATAGTTGTTGTTTTATACCTTTGCTATTCTATATTGTTTTAGAATGGTTTCAGCGAATACACCATCAAAAACACCATCCTCGCAAGAACAAGGATCAACTCTTGATGCATCAATTGAAACCCAAAAAAATAACAATAGAGCAAAAATCGATCTTGCATGGGACCATTGTAAGTAAGTTGTGGAATCTGAAAAAACCATTCTGTTGTGTATATATTGTGAGAAGCTTATTAGGGGTGGAGGAATTCATCGGTTTAAAATGTATTTGGCTGGAAAAGGAGGAGATGTTGAGTCATGTCGAAAGGTTTCGGCCATAGTGAGACATCAATTCGATCAAAGCATTGAAGAACTTCGAAGCAAGAAAAGAAAAACTCAAAAACATTATGCAGAAAGTTATAATACTTGTGAAGAGAATTTGACGAGATCAAATATAATGAGATGCGATAACAAAAAAATCCAGAGCTCCAGCACCTAGCTCTAGAAAAGGAAAATAAGTCAAAGGATTACAATCTTTTTTTTCATTGACAACAATACCCGGAGCTCAATCAAATATAAAAAATGTTCTCCAAAGTAAAGAAATTGTGGAGAAGTGTGATATTGCTATTGCGAAATGGATTATGGATGCCTCTGTGCCATTTAATGCGGTTAATTTAGCTTATTATCAGCCAATGATTAGTGCTATTGCAAGCATGGGTACAGGGTATAAAAGGCCAAATTATCCAAGAGTCTGTGGGTATTTGTTGAACAAATTGGTTGAGGATGTGAGAAAAATGATTGATGGTTTTTGTGAGATTTGAAAACAAACTTGATTTACTATCATGGCTAATAGATGGACTAATCATTGTAGGCGTACTTTAATTTTTTTTTGGTTTATTATTCTAAAAGAATTATTTTTTAAAGTCAATTGATGCTATTAATGTCTCAGAAACTGTTGATGCTTTGTTTAAGTTGTCTAGGAATGTTGTATTATTTATTGGTCCTGAGAATGTTGTGCATATTGTAACGAATAATGTTGGAAGGTTGTGGGAGTCTAAGTTTTCTAAAATGTATTCGTCCCTTTGTGCAGCTCATTGTGTTAATCCAATGTTTCAAGATATTGAGAAGTTACAAGAAGTGAGTGAAACTATGTCATAAGCTTCATTGATCACCAAGTATATCTATAATCATTGCAATCCGCTGTTCTTGATGAGAAAATTTATAGGTGAGCGAAAAATACTTCGTCCTGCTCCAACTAGGTTTGCCACCAATTTATTGCTATGCAAAATATTTTAACTCAAAAGGATCCTTTGAGAGCTATGGTGACCTCTAAAGAATGGACAAGCTTAGCTTACTCCAAAGAAGCCAAAGCTAAAAGATGTGTGGATCAAGTCTTGGATTCTAAATTTTGGAGTCAATGCACTGATATTGTTAAGCTTATTGAGCCATTTGTTCGTGTTTTACGTATTGTGAATAGTAAAAATAGAGCTGCAATAAATTTTTTTTATCAAGCTATTTATAAGACTAGAGGATAAATAGTGAATATGTTTCAAAAAAAAAAAGAAGGCTACTGATCCTTATTTGAAGATATTAGATATATGTTGGGATTTACAACTTTAAAAAAATCTTCATGCCGTTGATTATTGGTTAAATCCAGTTTTTCGATTTAATGTTGAAGAATTTAAAAAGCACAGGCAAACGACTTCTGGCTTGCTAGATGTCATTGAAAAATATGCTTATGGTGATCCATAATTGAATTCTAAGCTGGCAAGTGAGATGGGAATCTTTAAGAATGCTGAACAAGATTTTGAAAGACTGTTTGCAATACGTGAATGCAACACTATTATGCCAGGTGAATTTCTTCATAAAATTAGTCTTTTGTGATGTATTTATGATTTGATATTTATGATTGTGATATATTATTTTTTTTATGTTAAGATTAATGGTGAGAATCTTATGGTTGTGGAGCGCCAAACTTGCAAAAGTTGGCGATTCATATTTTAAGTCAAATTTGTAGTTATTCACGTTGTGAGCGTAACTCGAGTATTTTTTAACACTTTCACTCAAAGAAGAGGAATTAGTTAGAGCATCAAAAACTTAATGATCTTATTTATGTTAATTACAACTTAAGGTTACAACAAAAGTACTTTCTTAATTATTTTAAGTTGAAAGCATTATTTTAAAATTTTAATCATCATAAAAGTAACGAAGTATATTGATAACATAGGAATCAAATGAGAAAGCAAGTTTATGATCCAATTTGTCTTGATGCATTTGAGGATCATTTAGAATGAATATTAAAAGATTCACCACCATTTTTAACTTCTGAAGAAGTTGATGCTTTATAAAATGATCTTGTAAATATGTCTCTTCAATTACCTTTAGATTATTTAGTCATTTAGGTGTGTTTTCTTTTATTTATTTATAAATTGTGATCAACTATGATTTCAATATATTTTATCAAATATTTTATATTATTTTTTATCTTGATTTGTGAAGCATTATTTATAATGCTAGATCAATTGAATTTGAAAGATGATCGGAATGATGATGGAGCTAATAATTCTGTGAAAAATACAAATCAAAAGAAAACCAATCAAGATATAGCTTCGCATTTGTCAGATGAAGAACAATACCCTAATTTTGAAATCACTCATCATTGGATATACTTCATGAATTGTTATTCTTATTGTGTCTAATTAAGATACTATTGTAGTAGTACTAACTAATTTTATGTTTATCTTTGTATTAATCTTTAGAATTTGAGACTTGATTGTTCTTAAATATTGGTGAAAAAATGTATTTTAAATTTTTTAAGTTTTTGACTATTTTATATTTTTTTATTTATGTAGAATCGGTTTTATTAGTTCAACCAGTAATTTATCAGTTAAACTAATAAACCAATAAATTAATAATCTAACCAATTTGATCACCAATTCAATTCTTACAACTATAAATAAAAGATACTCATACAAAAAAAGACGCATCACTCTTTACTCACGTATATTTATAGACATACAAGAGCAATGACTAAAAAAGATTTTTAAGAGCTCTTACAATTTTTTTCATCTCAAGTTTATATAAGCAAGCTTTAGAACCTCTACAATACAAAAAAATCCTTCAATTTAAAACCATTAATCAAAGAAAAAGAAATGAAGTCAATTACTAATTTGGTATCTAAAAGATTTTGCTGTTAAAAAAAATTGTTAAAAAATATTATCAATAAAACAACTCTTATATAATTTAAAAATATGACAAAAAAATCAATAAATAATATATTTTTTGTAAGTACCAGAAAAAATTCATATTTAGTAAGGACCTGATCTATTAGATCTAAATTTTTGTGGTAAGATTTGAATAAATATTTAAAAAGTGCACAAAAAATTCTAACAAAAATTTGATCTCTATATTTTTCTTTTTATTTTTTAAAAAAGTATGGTCATTCACAATAATTTTTTTAATTTTACTTGACAAAAGATTACCAAATTTTAAGAATAAAAAGAACTTATTTTTCTAATCATGATCGCAAAAAATTGCATCAAAATTTGATCTCCAAAATTATTTTTTAAAATATATATTTAATACGTAGTTTCTTTTGTCGCATTTTTAAATTTTTGGGGGGGGGGGGGAGTTTGTTTATCGTTAGCATCTTTCGAAACCCGTTTTGTCAGTAATGCGAAATTTTGAGTACCATCTTAGTAGTTTACATAAAAAATATATGTATTGTTAGAATAAATAATTTTTATTAATCCAAATCATTCATATTGAATCACCAAAATTATATATCATAGTGCGGAAGCGTACCTATATTCATAAAACTGATAGAAGAATCGTCTCAGTCTTCCTCACAAAAACTTTCTATATCCTTGATATGGCTAAATTGTAACTCTTCTGATGGGAAAAGAGCGACAGAGACGACTTTGGTATATCAGAAATTGAAACCCTGAAGTCATTATTTATATTTGAGTATGACATCTATTGAATTCTAAAACCCAAATAAAAATAGTATGTAAAGCCCAAATAAAGATAATATCTAATTTTATTCTCATTTAATTCTAAATAAAAAATAATTATAATTTATTAATTTAGCATTTATAATAATAAACGAGATCTTCATTATCTAAATCATTTAATTTAAAAAATATAATTTATAATTATAATTAATATATGTATTATTTATAAATAAATTAAAAAATTAAATAATTTTTTAACATGTATCACTTCAATAATGACCTTTTTTTTTCTCCATCATTGTTCTAGTTTTGGCGACAAAGAATTATATTCTATCCAACCTTTAAAGGATCATCCAAGACATTTTACTTCAAGATGAAGATTTAGCTATTTGGACATATAGTTTTTACTATGAATAAATTATTAAAAAATTGTTTATTATAGCAATATTATTATTTTCTGTATTTTAGAATTGTGTATGCGCGTACGTACATGTGCGTGTGCGCGAGTATGACATATGTTGTTTGTCTTTTATATAATTTTTTTGAAAAAAAAATATATCCCTAATTTTTAATTAAAAATATAAAAATATCCTTTACTTTTTAAAATATGAGACGTTTACTAAATTTTTTATTTAAAATATATAAGGATAAATCAATTCTCTAGAGAGACTTGGATGTTTTACTTTTTAAAAAATAAGAGACGTTTTTATATTTTTAATTGATAAAAAATTTATTTATCTTCGACATAAAAAATCAGAGATCTATTTATATATGAAGACCCGGCTCTCCCTCGCACCAACATCTCTAGTGCTTGGATCTCTCTCTTTCTCTCTCAATTTGATGAATCTGTTTGAACTTTGAGATACTCATTCTGTTTGAATTTTAGAGATGTCTGATTTATTATTTTTTTAGTGATTACTGTTTATTTTCTATTATTTAGTTACTAATTATTAATTTTGATATCTATTATTTTGTTATTGTTATTAATTAGTTAGTATTATTGTTATTTTATAATTGATTTAGTTATTTATCTAGTTATTGATTTAGATATTGTTATATTATTTAAGGTCTGAGTTATGAATTCTATAATAGTCTGTCTCATAGAGGTTGATGGTGAAAAAAAAAAAGTGGGTCAATCACCTTAACTTACCAAATGCCAATTAACTTTTTAGCGGAGTAGAGTAGTAAGTTCACCCCCACATCACTTTGGCGAGGCGGACCAGCCTGCCTCCCACTTTACTATTCTTACTTTTTTTTTATCTATTTTATTATATCATTTTTATGTCATACATTTATTATTAATTTTAATTTTTAACTAAAAAAGAGAAGTATACATAAAGATGTATAAAAAAGAATTACGTATAAAACACATTTAAAAAAATCCGAATAGACAAAAAAAAAAAAACACATATATATATATATATATATTAGCCATTGCAAAAAACCGAAAACACATACACTACTATCTCTAAATTATGAGTTATGATCACAACATTATTTCTCAATAACATCATCATGAGTCAAGGTAGGGAACAGTTAAAACAGTTCTATCATCTATCATCTATCATCAGTTTGAACTTATATTCATTGATTGCCTTTCAATTTGATCATTAAACTCACATTTAGAGAGTTGCTCCTAAGTCATACAAGTTAACTGTTTGTTGTTGTGTTGGATTAATGCACTAGCCCTAGTTATGCTACATTGCTACGTAGCTTATTTATTTATAACTGTTATGAGCATAATTAGAATTAAATTAGATCAATTAGTATCATTTGTATTTTTATAGTGTATCTGTATATTAATTGTAGGATTCTATACTTTTATTACTTTGATTCATCTAGCAGCTATATATACCCTTTGTACATTGTACTTTCATTTAGACTGAACAATATACAAAAACACTTTCTTTAGTTTAGTCTCTTATTTTTAACATGGTATCAAGAACTTAGGTTTTTTTATTTTTTTTTTTAGAAACAATTGGTTTCTAGTCCTTTTATTTGTTTCCTCCGGTAGTACTTTGTGTTCACTTTTCGACTTCTTCCCGACGCTTTGGTTCGTCACCGCCGCCACCCTAGCCTTCTCCTTGTTGCGACGTTTCCAACGCCACCGGAATCACCATCGTATGCCGCCAGACGCGCCGCCACGCGCTGGTCAAAAGTTGGCTATCCGGTTGAAGTAGCCCTCCCTCCAGACGCCTTCAACGCCGTTGGATCAGTGCCTAGATCCAACGACTGCAAGACGCAAAACATGTCACCAAGCAGCCAGACGGATCCACGCTTGGCCCGCGTGCCCGACATGAACCGCTTCTCTAACCCGCTTGTGTGCCCCGCCCAGTCAACGCTTACCTGTCATCTGTCTCCAAGGAGGATGCTGAGAAGGACTTTGCAGAGAAATTGGAAGATTGGGATAGTAAAAATCACCAGATTATCACTTGGTTCCGTAACACTTCTACTCCTGGCATTCATTTACAATTTGGGCATTTCAAAACTGCTAAAGAGGTATAGGATCATTTGGCAAAACGTTACACTATTTCTGATCTCTCTCATCAATATCAACTGCTAAAAGAGCTTCATAGTCTTAAGCAAGAACGTGGCCAAGCAGTTTTTTATTTTCTTGCTCAGATGAAAATTATTTGGGATCAATTAACCTCTTGTGAGCCTGTTCTTAAAAATCCCACTGATGCTAAGGCATATGAGGATTATCGGAACCAGACACGTCTCATTCAATTTCTGATGGCACTTACTGATGACCATGAGCCGGTCAGGGCTTCTCTACTTCATCAGAATCCCTTGCCTAGCCTTGAAGATGTTCTTCCTCGTCTTAAATCTGAAGAAACACGCTTGGGATTGAATCGTTCTAAGAGTGAAACTGTCTTTGCTGCTACTGAAAGAAAGGGCAAAATCTGTCAAAATTATAATCGTATTGGGCACCCTTTCTCCGACTGTCCCTTTATTGAATGTCGTAAGTGCAAACAAAATGGTAACATTGGCTCCAACTACCTTAAACTATTTGGCCATTATTGTAAGCTTTTTTAGGTCACTTGATTACTACCTGTCCTACTAGACCACCACGTTCAGATCAGAACAAGTATCAACCTCGTCCCAAGCACTCTCCGCATGTGCCTGCTTCTACTACTGTTGCTGCTACTGACTCCACCCCATCTACCTCTCTCAATACACCTTCTGTCTCTCCATCAGATATTGAATCTCTTCTTAAGCAACTTCTCTCTTTTTCTGATAATACCACTACTGGTCTTTCCACCCCTCCAGGTAATTCTAAATGGTGTTTTGATTTTGGCTATTTTAATCATATGTCTCCTTTGCGTCATCTTTTTTCATCATTGTCTACTACTACAAATGCACCTTCTGTCAACACTGCTAATGGTTCCCTCCTGCATGCAACACATCAAGGGTCAATATTCATCTTCCTGATACTTACTTTATTCCAAAATTGAATTTTAATCTTATCTCTGTCGATCAACTCGTTAACCTCGGTTTTGATGTCACTTTCTCTATTTCTGGTTATCGTGCGCAGGATCGTCGGACAGAAAAGATCATCGGGACTGGTTGTAAGGTCGGCCATTTGTTTGAGCTCGAGACCTTTCATGTTCCCTCTACGTCAAATTTTTGTGCTGTTTCCTCTCCATCAACTCTTCATTTGTGGCATTGTCCTCTTGCCCACAGCTCCTTAGGAAAATTGCGTCCTCTTATGTCTACAGGTGTTTTAAGTCAAGTTCAAAATGAGTCTTTTGATTGTATTTTTTGTCAAACTACAAAACAACCTGCCTTATCCTTTTATAATAATTCCTCTATTTCTTGCTCTTATTTTGATCTTATTCATTCTGATGTTTGGGGCCCCGCTCCCACCGCTTCTATGGTAGGGGCTCGATATTTTGTAGTCTTTATTGATGATTATTCACGTTTTACTTGGGTTTATTTGATGACTAATCGTTATGAGCTGCCTTAGATTTATATTAACTTTGCCACTATGATTCAAACTCAGTTTTCAAAGGTCATTAAAATCTTTAGACGGGATAACGTTATGGAATATTGTGACTCCAAACTTTTAAATTTTCTCGCTAAACAGGGCACTTTGTCTGAGTTTTCTTGTCCTGGTACATCTCAACAAAATGGCAGAGCTGAGCGTAAACATGGTCATATTCTTGACTCAGTTTGTGCAATGCTTATTTCTTCTTCTTGTCCTGAGCGTGCTTGGGGTGAAGCTGTTCTCACTACTGTTTATGTTATCAATAGACTCCCCTCTTTTGTTCTTGGTAACACTACTCCTTTTGAGCGTCTCTATCATATGTCTCCCGATTACAGTTCTCTTTGTGTTTTTGGTTGTGTCTGTTTTGTCCTTCTTCAACCTCATGAACACAATAAGCTTGAACCTCGGGCTCGCATGTGTTGCTTTCTTGGTTATGGCTCTGAACATAAGGGTTATTGTTGTTGGGATCCTATCTCTCGACGCATTCGTATATCTCGTCATGTTGTCTTCTGGGAGCATCACATGTTCTCTAGTTTTTCCTCTTTTGAGTTTATCCCTTCTACTCCGTCACCGTTTTTACTAACTCCGATGTTGATCTCTTTTCTATTATAGAGAGACTTTTGCTCCTGTCGTTTGTCTTACATCTGTTCGAGCTCTCCTTGCCATTGTTGCGGTTAGAAAATGGTCTCTCAGTCAGATGGATGTGAAGAGTTCATTTCTTAATGGGGATTTAAAAAAGAAAGTCTATATGAAACCACCTCCGGGATATCCTTGCCCCTATAGTAAAGTATGTCTCCTTCGCAAGGCACTTTATGGACTTAAGCAAGTTCCTCGTGAATGGTTTGACAAGTTCAGCACTACCATATACAATCTTGGTTTCACTTGCATCCCTCATGAGAATGATCTCTTCATTCGTAAAAGCACACGTGGAGTTGTTATTCTACTTCTGTATTTTGATGACATGATCATTACTGGAGATGATGTTGATGGTATCTCTGATCTTAAGGGATCCCTTCACCATACTTTTGAGATGAAAGATCTGGTTTTCTCAGCTATTTTCTTGGTCTAGAAGTCGTATCCATCGATGATGGCATCTATCTCTCTCAAGCTAAATATGCTTCAGATATTCTTGCTCGAGCCGGACTTACAGATAGTCGCATTGAGTCTACTCCTCTTGAGCCTAATGTTCATTTTACTCCTATGGATGGCACTTTTGGATAATCATACTCTTTATCGACAGCTAGTTGGAGGACTCGTCTACTTAACTGTCATCCGACCAGACATCGCCTATCCGGTTCATGTTCTTAGCCAGTTCTTGTCCGCTCCTCGTACTACTCACTATGCGGCAGTTCTTTGCATTCTTCGCTACATCAAAGGCATCCTATTCCATGGCCTTTATTTTTTTGCTCATTCCTCCTTATCCCTTCAAGCATACTCAGATTCTGATTGGGCTGGTGATCCTACTGATCATCGTTCCACTACTGGTTATTGTTTGTTTCTTTGGCGACTCTCTCATTTCCTGGCGAGCTAAGAAGCAAACTTTCACTGCTCGATCAAGCACAGAAGCTGAATACCGTGCTCTTGCTGACACCATTGCTGAAGTTATCTCGATTCGTTGGCTTCTTGAAGACTTGGGTGCTCTTCAGTCATCCCCAACTAATATTTTTTATGACAACCACAGTGCAATTCAGATTGCCCATAATGATGTGTTTCATGAACGCACCAAACACATTGAGATTGATTGTCACTTTGTTCGGCAACGTATCCTTATTGATGTTGTTCTTCTCATCGCTGTTGGCACACTGGATCAGAGTTCTGATATCTTCACGAAGGCTCATCATTCGACTCATTTTCGGACTCTGTTATCCAAACTCAAGATGGTATCTTTAGCTCCTACTTGAGTTTGAGGGGGGATGTTAAAAGCATAATTAGAATCAAATTAGATCAATTTGTGTCATTTGTATTTCTATAGCGTATCTGTATATTAATTGTAGGATTCTATGCTTTTATTACTTTGATTCCTCTAGTAGCTATATATACCCTCTTGTACATTGTACTTTCATTCAGACTAAACAGTACACAAAAAAACTTTCTTTAGTTTAGTCTCTTATTTCCAACAATAACAAAAGAAGTGTTAGAGGACCAGCAAATTTTATAATTTGTAGTCATCAATTAGTCATTATTAATATTTTTAATAATATAAAATTATATCTAATAATATAAAATTATTCATTTTTCTTTTAATAATTAAATACTAAACAAATTTTAATAAAAATGTTGTTCCCTAGACTTTCTCCCATAACAATCTCACTTTAATTTGCATGTACAAAATTTTCCTTCACAAGGCTACAAAAAGATGCCATTGGTTTCCTAATTCCTAACCGCTTTATTATTATGGTTGCTAGAATTTTTGGCTTAAATTTGAAAATGATTCGTATACAAGCATTGGGCTAGGATACATATAGACCAATTAAATCCTCGTAATTGCTATTAGTATAGATTTTCATTATTTTCTCATATAAAGTGTGCTCTTTTAATGAAACTTTCATATTCAAATTAAAATTTAGTGAACCTCCTGACATTTAATTATTTAGTTTCACTAATCATCATCATAATAAGTATGTATTTATTGTGTATACAGAAATTAAACATATTGATGCTCCACTGTACTGCATACTATGACAGGGTCGAAGCATTTAATTATTGGTTTCATGGGCCTTTTTAGTACTTATTAAGAGCACTATGATGATTTATTGAGTTATATGCAAATGATGATTATGTGGATAATATTGGCGACTACTATCTTTTTAATAGAATGTTGGTGACGTTAATAAATTTTATTGATGATGTGAGAGTACAGCATGCATGACATGAGAGCATTTATCTTGAAAGTAATTAACCAGGTGTTGCAGTCTTGCAGATGCTAATAAATTAAAAGTAAATTTATTTAGTGAAAAAAATTAACTAAATCCAGAAAAGATAAATGACTTCCAAAGAGATTTATTTTTATACGTATCTTTAGTTCTTTACTAACTTTATATTAATAAACTTTTACTGTTAAAAGCCACCAATAATAACTACAAGGGAGAAAAAAAAAACTCATTAACAGTAGTGAACAATTTAGCTGCAAATTAAATAAACCGCCACTAATATCATATTTGCAATGAACTTGGCCGCCATAAAAAATGACTTATTTATTGAATTTAATTTTAATGTATTTTTAGTCTAATTTTTTAAATATGCTTAGTATAGAAAGGTTACGGGAAGAATTGATGTCGCAAAAAAGTTGGATAGAACCTTTTGTAATAGAGATTGGTGTCTGTCTCTTTCGAAAACTTATTCAGAAATTTCGGAAAGGTTGCACTTAGATCATTGTCCTTTGCTTATTAGGGGTATAAGGCTCAAAGTGACGTAGAAGAAGAATAGACCTTTCAAGTTTCAGGTGACTTGGATTGCACACTCGAACTTAAAATCAATAATATAGCAAGTATGAGAATTGGATTCTCCTGATGTTGTGAGAAACCTTAAGCGGATTCAGTAGGAAGCTCATAAATTTAACTAAAAAATCTTCGATAATATTTTTGTTATAAACCAGGATCTAAAGAACCGGATTAACAAAATTCAGAATCTAAGAAAAATTGAAAAGGAGCTGCATGAGGAGTTGAACACTATCCTCCTCTAGGAAGAGCTTATGTGGTATAAAAAAATCGAGAGAATAGTGGATAAAATTTGGTGATCGCAACACTAGCTTCTTTCACTTGCAGACCATTACCAAAAGGAAAAGGAATAAAATTCATAGCCTAATTCTAGAGGATGGTTATGGGTCAATGGAGGAAGCCTCCCTTCAGATGGAAACAAATACTTTTTTTCAAAGACTTTTCTATTCTACAGAAGAAGTTATAATTGATAATTTGAAGGATATTCTTCTCCCTCAACTTAGTCAAGAAGCTTGTGAGAGACTTACATTTCGGTTTCCATGGAGGAGGTAAGGAAAGCGATTATGGAAATGAATTCTTTTAAGGTGCGTGGTCCTGATGGTTTCTAAGCCTTCTTCTTCAAAGAGTATCGGGAGATTATTGGACTGGATGTTTGTAGAATTGTGAATAAAGCCTTCTTTGGAGATCCCAAGCCACAATTTTTGAGACTTTGTTGGTTTTGATCCCTAAGGTGGACAATCCATTTTGTATGAAGGATTTTTTACGGATAAGCCTTTGCAATATAATTTAGAAGATCATCACAAAGGTTCTGGTTAATTGCTTTGAGCCAATTCTTTCTGAGATTGTGGTCCCTCTCCAGGATGGTTTCTTCCTGGTAGAAGGACCTCGAAGAATATAATCCATAGCCCAAGAGATTCTTCACTTCATGCGGAAGACTAAATAAAAAAAGGAGTGATAGCTTTCAAAATTGACTTGGAGAAAGCTTATGACTGGGTGGATTGGCATTTTCTTCGACATACTTTGCAAAATTTTGGTTTTTCTTAACAAAATTGTCCAGCTGATTATGACATGTGTGAGTTCTTCTTCTCTATCTATTATATGGAACGGTGACTGGCTGGAAAATTTTACCTCCTAAAGAGGGCTTAGATAGGAGGATCCTTTGTCTCCTTACTTATTTGTGCTCTGTATGAAAAGATTGGCTTGTCTTACCTCTCATATTGTTTCGACTGGTGATTGGATGCCTGTAGCTATTTCTAAGAAAGGGCTAAAAATATCTCATTTGATATTTGCGGATGATCTTCTTTTGTTTTGTAAAGCAAAAAAGATCCAAGTTGAGATTGTGATGCAGGCACTTGATATCATTACTAAGGCTTCTAGTTTGAAAGTGAATATTTCTAATTCTAAGACTGAATGCTCGAAGAACATATCTCAGAAAAGGAGGGAGATGCTTTCGGAGGTTACTAGTATCCGATTTACTCATGATTTGACAAAATATTTGGGAGTGAACATAGGGCATGACAGAGCAAACAGGAAGATGGCCAAGAAGGTGAGTGAAAAATTCAGAAGCCGCTTGGCTTCCTAAAAAGGACGTTTACTTAGTAAAGTAGGGTAGGCTTTATTTAATTTAATCAGTTCTTTCATCAATCACTGTCTATCAAATGCAAGTGTCACTTCTACCAGCTTACGCAAATGAGAAAATAAATTACATGATGAGATAATTTATTTGAAAAGGGAGTGCGGAAGGACAGTGACTCTCCTTGATAAACTGGAACCAAATTGCTACTCCTAAAAAGGTAGGTGAATTGGGTATTAGAGACTCTTTTTATGTGAATTATGCTTTACTTGGTATGCTCATGTTGCTAATTTTTTACTGTAAAGACAAGCTATGGGTCCAGCTTCTAATAGGTAAATACATGAAGAACTCGGTAGATCTCATTCCAGATAACAATAAGAAAATTTTTAATGTTTGGCGTAGTATTGTGAAAGCTTACTCACAGATTAGGGAAGGATTTATGTGGTGTTACGGAGATCTTCAACAGTCTTTATGATATGAGTACTGGAGCTCAATTGACAAGACTAGAGGTACTCTTCCTTATGTCCACATTTCAGAGTTACTCTTTACTATTACGGATACTTGTGATAGTAATTCGTGTAGACTAGATCACTTGACATCACCTATACCAGAAGATGTTAGATATATGATCTAGAGTCTACCCCCACCCAAACATTGTAATAATGCTCCTAGTTGGTATTGGAATCTAAATAATCATAGGGAGTATAGCACTAAAGCTGGATACCTATGACTTGCTCAAAGAAAGTTCCAGTGGAATGATGTAACTGATTGGTCTTGGTTGTGAAAATTAAAGATTTCAGAGAAATTTAAGATGCTTATTTGGTCGGTGGCCAATAAGGCCCTCCCAACTGCTATTTTTGCTTTAGAAGAAGTCTTGTTGATTCTGATTTTTGTCCTAAATGTAACATGAGCCAAGAATCGATACTTCATTGCCTTAGGGAGTGTGAGCCTGCCAAAGCAATTTGGAAGCTGTTGGATTTGGAGTGTCTTATTCTTCGGAGAGAGAATAATTTTTATGAGTGGTTGAGGAATAATATCAAGGAAAGAGAGTTTATTTTTACATCAACAATTTGGTGGATTTGGAGAGATAGATGCCAACATATTTTTGGTGTAGTTGCTAAGTGGTTTGATAGGAGGATGGTGAACCTAGCGAGATCTATGGCAAATGAGATCCAGGAGCAAAGGTTCTCCTTCTACTCAGTTAATTCTCCAGAGCAAAGTCTAATTTGGCGACCACCTCCTCAGAATGTGATAAAAATTAATTGTGATGCTAATATATATTATGACGATGGGTGTGCAGGTTTTAGGTGTCTGTTAAGAAATTATGCTGGTGCTTGGATTTTTAGTTGTTCTGGGACTCTTTCTGTCTGGTCCATAAAAAGGTGCAAGCTCTTCATGGTTTGGCGTGGCCTTGTCCTGGCTTGGGAGTGTGACTTTCGACAAGTTATTTGTGAAATAAATAATTTAGACATTTTCCTTCTTTTGGGAGGTATTTAGAATTCTAATAATGTTTGTGACATCGATTTTGTAAACAAAATCTAGGACCTGCTGACTCGACATTGGAATGTTCAGTTCGATCTTATCAAGCATGATGTTAACAACGCTGCTGATTAGCTAACGCACTTGGTTTGGTTAGAGCCTGGGGAGATGCTAGACCATCTCCTCCAAAGAGACGTTGCTAAAGCTTTTTAACTTTATTTCTCTTGTTGTCTTTTAGTTCTTGTTTAATTTTCCCAAACAATATATATATATATATATATATATATATATATATATATATATATATTATCACATCATTAAAAATAATTATTTTTTATTATCACTGCATTAGTAATCATCCAAAAAATAAATATAATTGAATAATTTATTAAAAATTTTACATTATTGATACACAAAATCAAACTCCTATTTATTAGCAATATATTTTCTCAAGATGCATTTTTTGCAGCAAAGTTATCCTCTTTAGTAACATGGGATCGAATTAAGGAGAATATGGAGTAGATTTTCTCAATTTAATTTGAGAGTCACTAAAAAAATTTCCTCTATATCTTTTTAAATAAAATAGATAGATATAACTTATAAGTCTTGAAAGACTAATACATATACATGAGTCTTACTTTAAGAGCTAACACTTAAAAAAGAGTTTCAAAAGGTTTTGAGCTCTATTACCTTAATAGTGATGGTTTACTTTTTTTAGAGTTGGCCAATTGAAAACGGCTATTTGTAAAGAACTTTGACTAATAGAGAATTCTTATCAATAGAAAACTAAGCGAAATAGTGTGAAATAAAGCAGTCGAGACGCTTGTTCTCAAGTGAGATGGTATATATGTCATAAATTTTCATAGAGCAAACTTGATAAAAGAAATCATTAATTTCGGACTCCTTCACTACAAGAAAAACATTGGGTACCGTCAAATTTATCGGTAGAATAACGAAAATAATTCGCCGGTAAATTAACTACTGTTAGATTTTGCGTCAGACTGTATTCTTTTTGTCTGAAGAATTTTTATCGGAGAATTTTTTTGTCCGATAATATGTTGCCGTAGAATTACTGGCGGAATATGAAGTTTAATTAACGATAATTTGATGCCGCTTACCGTCAGAATTTTTTCAATAGTAACTGTGGCACCAAATGTCGAAACTTCACGCTTGATTACTGTCAAATTTTTCTGACGGTAAATGTGACGGTAGCTTTAATTTTTATTCTTTTAAAAAACTGGAAAATCATTATTGTTGAAAAAATTTTGACGGCAAATCCGATGAAAACGTCAATTTTTTTCTTTTTCAATCTATAATGGATCCTGAAAATTAATAAATGATAGTCGACTCCCAATAGGTATAGTATAAAATAATAATTTATCTGAAAAAAGTGATTTATAAATAATGTGAAATATCAAATATACAATATAAAAACAAGAAATAAATGAAGAAATACATAAGATAGAACTAAAACTAGCGTGCATTGTAATTATATGATCTGACTAAAATAAGGTTTAAACATACAACAAGCTAATTAAACTATATTTAGGTTAATCATATTCAGATTCATCATCTTCTTCCTTTGGTTCGTCATTCTCCTCATCTTCCGAGGTAATTTCCTGATCATCAAACTCGTCTTCTTCTTCTTCTTCGTGTTAGGTTCTTGTTTAGCATCTTCCATATTAGGAACACCAGTTACATCTAACACCATCTCGTTGTATCTCTCTTAGTTATCCTCCCAATTCATTTTTTTGGTTTTTAGTTCTCTAACCACCCGAATTCTCATTAATAAAACCTCACACCTATTGGAATTTGAGGCAAACCGGTTAATTCTCTGCTCATCCACCTCTATGTGTTCTATCCGCATCTAGTACCCATCCTTGAACCCATTGTGGAAGAGATGAAGTGATATGTCCGAAGGTTCTAGCCACTTAGTCAGCTGATACTTATAGCACGGACACCTAGATACCCCTTGAGACTTAAATTGTTCCATATTGAAGACATACGAAACAAACTCGTAAACCCCTTCAAAGAACTCAGGTTTTAAACCCCCTGTCCACCATTATCACTATTGTACTTCCACAGATGATGGATGGGAATTATTTTGTAATAAAAATCCTAAAATTCAACCAACAATGCAACTTATTAAAATTTTTGAAAATTCGACAGAGTTTTTTCTATAATTAAAATCTCCCATCAAATTCAATTATTATTTTCTCACAAGCCAAACATGTTTTAAAGAATGTAAACTAGAAATTAGAAAAGAAAATAGCTACAGGCATAAATTAGAACAAACATGTATTCAATAAAACATCAAATCTAAGGTGTTCATCGTTGTCTAAATGACGCATTTTAATTAAACCCATTACCGGTAGAAAATTTTGCCGTAAAATTATTACAAATAAAATGAAATTTCATGCCACTTCTTACCGTTGGATTTAGTGATGGAATATTGAATTCGATAGTAATTTTTTTGAGGGACGACTTTGCACTCATAACTACGGGTAAATCTGACGCTAAATCTGTCGGTAACGTCTGATAATAAATTCGATAATACTTAACATTTTTTTATAGTGCTTTGTTATAATAGCTAAATTTTATTCTAATGATTCTCTCAAAATTTTGTTATAATATTCATTCCATAAAAAAGACATCTATGAAAAGTACACTAAAGAAGTTCTTGCGAAGGTTGATGATAACAGAAGATTGAAACCCATTCCATAATAGAAAGCTTACATAAGACAACCCATGAAATTATGAATCAATATGGAAATTAAGTAAAAAGAAATGTCATTAAAATTTTTCATATCATGTTTTTGCACGAGCAAATCATATAAATAAATAGATTGGTAATAATACACTACAAGAAAATCACACATTCAGTTACTTTTCAAAAGTGTAGCTAAAAATAAAAAAATGATGCATTTGTAAAAGTTTACGCTTATTTGGCTTTAGAGATGCCTTAGTGGGGGTTGTCTATACAGGCATTGCCTATTCTCAAAGGCATCACTTTTTTGTATCAAAAGCTACGCTTTTAGATACTAGAATAAGTTATGTTTTTCATCATTCAAACTTTCTAAAATTTAAAAGAATAGACTACACTTATCTTTACTATTGTATCACTTTTGAAACGTAACAATAATGTATACCTATAGCTATTCTGTATAAGCGTAGCCTTATGTTCCTCACATTTTTTTGTTAATTTTGGTATATATATATATATAAAGACTAAGATTTAGTAATATGATTATACGTATAATCATACATTTTAATTAAATTAGTCAAATATTATAAATAAAAATAAATACCTAAGAATACTATACATAAAATATTCTTTAAATAATTAAAATCATCCTTAAACAAAATATATTTATAATAAACCAAAAATATTGAAATGATCATAATTTTAAATATTTATACATCTCACACTAAAATAAATATACTTGTGCACGAAATTGTGATCATCAATAATGACGCCAAAAACTTGGTAGCGCTCTCAAACGTGAATCACACTTTGTCACAACTCCGCACAACTAATCAGCAAGTGCACTGGGTCGTCCAAGTAATACCTTACGTGAGTAAGGGTCGATCCCACGGAGATTGTTGGTATGAAGCAAGTTCTGGTTATCTTGTAAATCTCAGTTAGGCGGATTCAAATGGTTATAAAGGTTTCGAAAATAATAATAAATAAAGCATAAAATAAAGATAGATATACTTATGTAAATCATTGGTAGGAATTTCAGATAAGTGTATGGAGATGCTGTGTTCCTCCTGAATCTCTGCTTTCCTGCTGCTTTCATCCAATCCTTCTTACTCCTTTCCATGGCAAGCTGTATGTAGGGCATCACCGTTGTCAATGGCTACATCCCATCCTCTCAGTGAAAATGGTCCAAATGCTCTTGTCACAGCACGGCTAATCATCTGTCGGTTCTCGATCAAGTCGGAATAGAATCCATTGATTCTTTTGCGTCTGTCACCATGCCCAACAATCGCGAGTTTGAAGCTCGTCACAGTCATTCAATCCCTGAATCCTACTCGGAATACCACAGACAAGGTTTAGACTTTCCGGATTCTCAAGAATGGCCGCCAAAGGGTTCTAGCTTATACCACGAAGATTCTTATTAAGGAATCCAAGAGATACACGCTCGGTCTAAGGTAGAACGGAAGTGGTTATCAGTCACGCGTTCATAGGTGAGAATGATGATGAGTGTCACGGATCATCACATTCATCATGTTGAAGTGCAACGAATATCTTAAAACAAGAATAAGCTGAATTGAATAGAAAATAGTAGTAATTACATTGAAACTCGAGGTACAGTAGAGCTCCACACCCTTAATCTATGGTATGTAGAAACTCCACCATTGAAAATACATATGTGATCAAGGTTCAGGCATGGCCAAATGGCCAACCCCCAAAGTCTAAGAACTAAACGTCCAAAGATAGATACCAAGATGTCTAATACAATAGTAAAATGTCCTATTTATACTAGACTAGTTACTAGGGTTTACAGAAATAAGTCTAAATACAGAAATCCACTTTCGGGGCCCACTTTGGTGTGTGCTTGGGCTGAGCTTGAGCTTTACACGTGCAGAGGCTTCTCTTGGAGTTAAACGCCAAGTTGTAACGTGTTGTTGGCGTTTAACTCTGGTTTGTGACGTGTTTCTGGCGTTTTACTCCAGAATGCAGCATGGAACTGGTGTTGAACGCCAGTTTGCGTCGTCTAAACTCGAACAAAGTATGGACTATTATATATTGCTGGAAAGCTCTGGATGTCTACTTTCCAATGCTGTTAAGAGAGTGCCATTTGGAGTAGCTCCAGAAAATTCATTTCGAGTGCAGGGAGGTCAGAATCCAACAGCATCAGCAGTCTTTTTTCAGCCTAAATCAGATTTTTGCTCAGGTCCCTCAATTTCAGCCAGAAAATACCTGAAATCACAGAAAAACATACAAACTCATAGTAAAGTCCAGAAATGTAAATTTTGCATAAAAACTAATGAAAACATCCCTAAAAGCAGCTAGATCCTACTAAAAACTACCTAAAAACAATGCCAAAAAATGTATAAATTATCCGCTCATCACATACCCATATCAAAATATATATATGAGACCACTTAGATCAGAGTTTATTTTTAATAAACAACGAAAAATTAAAATATTGTATCCTACATCATAAGTATTTTCTAATTAAACTTATTGTTAATAAACCATATTTAGTGTTTTCAAGCCAAAATATATGAAAACATTATTAATCAATCATCTTTCAATTTTTAACACTTCATCTTTGCCAATAAACTATCATATATAGCTTCTTAATTTTTATTAACATCTCCAAAATTATTATGCATAATTATATGAAAAAATAATTAAAAAATAATTACATTCATATGTAAGCATGATTATAATTAATTCTTATATAATTAAATTTCAATTAACTAATTAACAAATTGAAATTGCAACTAAGTGATGAATTATAACAAATTAACAACAAATGAAACTAATAGTATAATAGTTAACGGCTTACTATATCAATGTTTGAAACATGAGTTGATCCATGAGCACTATTCACATCAAATGGAGAGCGCTGGATAGTTTGTAACAAAGTTTTGATTTCTTTTGGACTCATTCCAAGTTCAGATTGTTAAAGTAGTAATTTAAACACATTCCATAATTCATGAATCTCTTCCTCGTCGTGTTGCTATTTGACCTTCATTTCTCTAAGTACACCCTTCAAACATGTGACTTCCTCTTAATGCTATTTGATTCCAGAAATTTCAGTATATATTTTTTTTAAATCACTTCGTGTAACATATCTTTCATAACACTTAACTCGACCTAGTTGTTCTTTCTCAAATAAGGCTTCAAAAGTCTTCTCTTTTGTTTTACCACCAGCTTGCCAATTTTGGAAGTCTTCCTAATGAGATGAAACATTTAAAATAGAATTAGTTACCATATCCTAAATTCATAATATAATTAATAATAGACTAAAGTATATTTTTTTGTCTTTAACGTTTTTGAAAATTTTCAGAATTACTCCTAATGTTTAATACAGTTTCAATTTTATCGCTACCGTTAAATTTTTGTCAATCAACAGTTAGTTAAATATTTTTTTTCAACTTTACCTTTAACAAACAAATTTGATCCAAATCCCTAACCCATCAAGACCTTCTAACCTATTCCAATCCCCTTCCAACCCCTGATACCCACCCCCTCCATCCCCCAACCCTCATTCCCACGCACTCTCACCACCACGGCAAAACCTCTCTTTTCCCTCCTTCCAACTGCCACCACTCACCATCATCGTCATTCCATCACCATTGCCGATGAAGCAGGAGCAGATTTTATGCCACCTATGTGTTATGTCAGCCCAACCCCTAGGCCCTCCCCTTCACTTTGGATCACCCTCCCCTCTGCCTCTGGTTCTTCCTCTCTTAATGACCCTGCCCCGTCCTCTTTCCCCCTTTCATTCTCTATCTCTTTGTCAATTTTGTTTATTTTTTGAAAAAAAAGTTTTTGCCGTTGTGGGTGAGAGAGGAGATTTGGGAGAGAGTGAAAATTTGAGTAGAGATTTGTTGAAAAGAAAAAAATAGTTGTTGCTATTTAGGTGAGTTGTTATTGCTACTGTGATTAGCGAGGTGTATTATTCTTGCTATTGTTCTCGTTGTGATTAATGGGGTGGATAACACTGGTAGGATGTGTTGTTCTTATTGTTGATTAATGGGATATGTTGTTTTTGCTGCTATAATAGGGATAAATCTGGTGATGAGTGCGGAATGGTACTGTAATGGCAATGGTAATTTTGAGGGATGTTACTGTGGCAATGGTAAGATGAAGGTTTGTATAGGTGGCAGTCACGGGTGCAATGGTGGTGTGATGGTGTGAGGTGAAGGGTTAGAGCCTTAGAAGAGTTGGGTTTAAGGTGATATAAAATTAGATAGGTTTGAGATTAAAGATAAATTAGGAATTTAGTGTTTAAGTTAGGATTAGGATTAGATTATAGGATTAAAATTGAAAACAAATTGAATAACTATTGATCGTAAAAAAATTTGATGGTAGGATAAAATTGAAATTATTTTAAATGTTAGGGACAAAATTGAATCAAATTATATGTTAGGGATAATTTTAAAAATTTTCAAAAGCGTTAGTGACAAAAGCATACTTTACACTTAATAATAATTTAATAAACTCTTACAATTGTATCTTGTGTTTCATGATCAACTTCCTTACTTTTTCAACTTGTTCAAGTAGCAATGAATATTTCAAACCTTTTTGGCTCCTCACCCTTTGCTGCGTGCTACAAAATATGGTTTTAAATAAGTAAAACTAGAACAAGATAAATAAAACTAAACAAATTATTGTACCAATATTCAACAATTATACCAGAGCCACTCGTACTCTTCCAAAATTGATTGACTCTATACGATGTGGGTTTTTTTTTCTTCTTTCGTACTCTTAGTTTCATACATTAGGGAAAGCATTAAGGAGTAATCAATGATGCCAATTGAAAAAAAAAAAGTATTACAAGTTACAAAAAAGATGAAAAGAAAAAATAGCGTGAAATATTACCTTCATCATCATCAATGTCCTCCGTCAATGTGGATAATAATTTTCATTAAGTGCCAAGCTATCTCTCCATCATCACTTACTTCAGTGCTTAGTCCTTCATTTTCCACATCTATCTCATTTTCTTTTAAAAATTCATCAATAGTTATAGCCCTTAGGATTGCCTTGCTCTTTCCTTTTTCTAATTCATCTTGCTCCAAGATTTTTTCTTCATCTTGTGGGATAGTTTTAGAATTAGACAAAGTAATGTCATCTTGGCTTTTTGGAGTCCTTTTATGTGTGACTTGAATATTCTTCTTCTGTCTTTGGTTGATTGTGAGTTGAGTAAAATTTGTACAACTCCGTTCTTGGCTTAAATTTGTTGTTGGTATGATATTATTCTTTTTACGAATTGCATCAAGCTTCCTTACAAGTTCATTTGCATCCATCTTTCTTGGCTTAGAATTACTCAAGCCTTGTGTTGATGGTTCACCTTACACTCCATGCCTGTTTTCCTCAACCATAGTTACAGCCAATATATTCTTTCTTTTTTTTTCTGGCTGTTGTGTAGGAATACTCTGTTGTACTTCCAAATTTGTAGGCATGAAATTTGTCCTTTTATTAATTGCATCGAGTTTGCTTTGTAGATGACTAAAATCTAGTTTCCAAATCAAATCCTAACAATCCAAATCTTTTATATTTCTATAAAAAATTAATAACTAATCTTTCAAAGTTTTGAATATTTTGGATAAGAATACGACTTCTAATAATATGTATAATTGAGATTGGACCGTAATTATTGCATTTTGGGAGTTGGAATTTGTCTTTACGCCGGGCTTGTATAGTGGAGTTTGGGCGTAAGCCCAAAATGCACCTCTCATGGGATACAAATTCTGAGCGTGTGGCTTGGGAGTAGGAGGGACGCCTGGAGGATGAAGGAAGAAAAAAAATCCAATTTTTTTCAGCAGCAGGAATCAGCAAACAGCTCAATAATCTAATATTTTTCAACAATCTTAGAGTCTAATCTAACCTATTCTAACCTATCCTAACCATCTAAATCTACTAAAACACAAAATTAAACTAACTATACTCTACTAACTACTTAATTAACTTGATATAACCGAATTTGAAATAAACAGAGTTTAAACAAAAAACCTTGAATATAGAACAAGAAAAAATAGAGAAAAGGTATATAGGTATAATGGCGGCAGAAGCTGAAGCGACAAGGGCATTGCAGCAGTGGCGGCAGGGACGTCTGTAGCGGCAGTAGCAGAGGAGGTTGACGGATAGGAGAGATAAGAAGGATAGAGAGAGTGGGAGGGTGAAAGGTTATAGAGAGAGAGTGTGTGTGAATTCAAAATGAAGGAGGAGGGATTTACAGTTCTAATTTAGGGCACGGTAACTATCGGATTTACTGGCGAATATTTTCGACGGTAACATGGTACGGATCACCAAAACGCAACGTTCCATTAAACGTGTCCACCATCGAATTCTTCTGATAGTAACTATATATGACGCTAAAGTTGGCGCCTATTTGTTGTGGTTTTCCACCAAAAGTTACTAGCGATTTTAACATCGGAAGTGATTATCCGCCGATAATTATTTGACATGACGAATTCTTCATCAAACGCATTGCTAAATCTAACTGTAATCGTCGCCGCTAAATCCGACTGTTTTTAGCGTTTTTCTTGTAGTAACAAGTTTGACGATTGGGAAATTACCTCGAAAGAGGAGGAAGATGATAAACTAGAGGAAGAAGATGATGAATCTGAATAAGATTAAGCTAAATATAGTTTAACTAGCTTGTTGTATGTTTAAATCTTATTTTAGTCAGATCATATAATTACAACACACACTAGCCTTAGTTCTATGTTATGTATTTGTTCATTTCTTTCATGTTTTTATACTCTATGTTTGATCTTTCACATCATATATAAATCACTTTTTTTCAGATAAATTACTAATTTATACTTTACTTATTGGGAGTTGACAATCATTTATTAACTTTCGGGGTCCATTATAGATTAAAAAATAAAAAAAATTTTGACGTTTCTGTCTCCGACGATAATGATTTTCCAATTTTTTATTTAAAAAATTAAAGCTATCGTAAAAAAAATTCTATAGTAATTAGACGCAAAATTTCAACGTTTGGCGCCACAGTTACCGTCGAAAAAAATCCAACGGTATGCAGCATCAGATTGCCATTAATTAAACCCTGTACTTCCTTAAAAATTTTGCCGCAACTTACCATTGGATAAAAAATCTGTTGGTAAACATTTACTGGCAAGGTTTATAATAGCGAATACAGTTCGACACAAAACCAACAAATTCAGCGTGTTTCTTGTAGGATATTCTTCCGTCATCTTTATTATTACAGAGATTATTTAGGTAGCACATTTGGGTCATGAGCTGACACGTTCAATGTCATGTTGTCATTGTCAAATTAGTTAAGAACCTATCTGTCCTTAAATTTAAATTAGTCAAAAACCTATTAATTCTTATTCATTTAGACAAAACGCATTGTTTTAAAGTCAAATTAATCAAGTACTTATTTGTCAAGAACTAAATTGTCTTAAACAAAACTTGATGCAATATTTTTTCAAATTAATTTTTTTATTATTAAGATATACATTATATTATTGTTATTTTTAATAAATTATTGCATGGACGGTATAATAAATATAAATTAATTAATAAATTATTTAAATTTAAAAATATTATTTATTATGAAATAAAATAAATAATTTTTAGTGTATTTTATAAATATATAAATAAGTAATTATTCAATCAAGAACAAAGAATATTAATAAAAATAAAAAACTAATTTGAAAATTAATGAATAAATTAGTTGACATATGTGCCATATATAATAATAATTATAATATTTATATTAGACTTTGATATGCACAAAATTTTTTAAGTAATGACAAACTTAATATATCATTTTTTTAAAACTGAATTAATAGTTGTGTTTGATATTTCTGCATTAAAAACACTAATAACTGACTACTAGTATTAAATGAGATAAAGTATAATGATGAATTTTAGTAAACAGCTTAATTAAATTATTTTAAAAAAAATAACTTAAATAATAAATGATTATATTAAAAATAATTTATAAATAAATTATTTTGTATTTGGGTTTTTAGTTTTAAAAGTGTTTGTTTTAAAAGAAATGTGATAAAAAAAATTTATTATGAAAAAAATTATTTTTTTAATTTTTTTATAAATTCTTAAATAACTTTTTAAAAAGTTACAATTTGATTTTAAAAATTATACCAAACATTAATATTACTGAATTTTTATAAATCAAAAGCTCAAAAAAAATTATTTTTAAAGCTTTGCAAAGGGACATAAATTGATAGTGTTCACTCTAACTTTTACATTAATGGGCTAAATTAATATTGACTCGTTAGACTTTTCATATGAATATATATCACTTCACCTGAATCTTGGGGTGTCAAAATTATTTAGAAAAACAAAAGCTGGTACAATACCAGATGATAGACTACATACATGTCATCAATACGATAATTAATGACATCCTCTTTTAATTTTACTGAAACTTTCATATTCAAATCTTTATCTACTATCCGATTCATTTATATTCTCTACCAGCACTTGATTGCTGCGCTAAAGCATTTAATTGCCTTTTGTTTTCTTCCCTGTTTACACGTTAATTTCTCTGCAAGTGATTGTGGGGGTTGAGCTTTATAACTAGCTAGAAAGAAGCTAGCTAGCTGTTTAATTTCATTATATATGGTAGTCATTTACCATCGTGCCACCCAGTGGTGGAGCTTAGTTCAAACAAGGGGGGGCCATGGCCCCAAACTTTTTATAAAAAAATTAGTAATACTTTACTATGACTTAAAGTAATCAATAAGTTCAATAAGCAACACTTTCTCTATCTTTAAGTTCAAATATAAAAAATTAGATATTTTTATTTATTTAATTTAATATTATTTTATATTTTACTATTTATTTAATTTAATTTTTATATGATAAAAATAATAGAATATTCAATAAGTATTAATATTATTGTATTTGTATAAATTGATAAAAAAATTCAATAAATATTATAAATTTAATATTTGTCCTTCTAACTTCTTCTTTACATATTTAGGATATATTCCAATTTTTATATAAATAATAATAAAAATTCAAAAATTGATGATTTTTTAAGAGGAAGGCTAATATTAAGAAGGAGAACATATAACTTTTACAATATCACACATGTAGATAGTTCTTCTACTTTAATGAATCACGAAGAAAGTAAGATACAACCTTCAAAAGTTTAAAAGTTACATCTGATGAGTTTGACCTTAATTTTTTGGAACGAGACATTGAAAAACGGCTTTAAATTTGGCAATATTATCCAAATCAGAGAGATGAAATTAGACGAGTTTATCTTAAATGGAGTTTATATCAAAAGCTTTTTAACAATTATTTTCTATCATGACCCCCCAAAATTTTGTTTCAAGTTCTGCCACTGGTGCCACCATCATGAATCAATGTTTGTTCATGAGGGGAAAACATGGCATAAATCAACAGCTGCGGATTTAAGTTTTGGTGATATTTAAAAAAAAATACTACTAAATTTATTAGGTCGGATTAGTTGAGACTTTGTAGTAATTAATATGACATAGTAAATTGATTGCTTTTTACTAAATAAATATAATAATGTTTTTTTGTTTATGCAAAATTCTTAATTAATAAGCTCTACACCTCTAATAAGTCTAACCCTACTCCAATTATGGTGGTATTAGTATCATTATTCACTTTGCTAAATAAAGCAAACCAATTTCATTAAAGTGTGGATATCATTGCTAAACTCGTGAATTGATTATTATCATTATTATTTTTAAAACTTTATGATGGTAGAATTGGATCCTATGTGTTTGTAATTAACAACTTGGGTGTGTCTGATTTCAAGTTACTCATTTCATTAATTAGGTTATATCTTGTGGTGTGCGCTTGGGGTTTTTATTATTATCTTCGATATGTAACGACATGCATTCTGCAAATGTGGATCATTGCTGTCTTAATATAGTATACTGGGAGAATTAGCACTAGGTACTAGCTTCTAGGCATGAGGTAGAAAATTAATAAGCTTAGAGACTTGGAGTATATTTCTAATAATGAGTACTTTAAAGTTATTGAAATGATCAATTTCTAATAATTAAATTACATTTATAAATTTTTAAAATTTATTCACTATACAAACTATGTACAGAAATTATTTTTAATATGGAAAGCGAGATAGTGTTTTAGTTGAATATTGACATTTGAAGTGTTTTACGGTATTGTAGATATTGTGCAACACGCCTCCCACGTGGTGCAACACGCCCCCCACGTGTTGGCTAAGATGCTGCCACGTGTTGGCCAGAATGCTGCCATGTGTCCAACACGCCCTCCACGTGTTGCAACATGCCCCCACGTATTGACTTCCCACCTAAAAAATTCACTCATCTATAATTACATCAAATACTTCCATTTTTAACAAAAATACCAATATTTTTTCATATAAAAAAAATTAGCCAACTATGTACTGCCCTTTTTTATTTTACATGAAAAACTTATATTACTGCTTTTAGTAATTGATAAATATTTTTAAAACACTTGTTAAGTGTTAACAAATATATTAGTTTATTAAAAACTAGATAAAGCATTTTTTGGTTACCTTTTTGTTTTTCCATGTATTGAAAGAGTTCAAGTTTGACTTTTTGATGAGAATCATTCATTCTCTGTCTCTCTTTCCCCCTCCTCTTTTTCCGTCTTTGTCCGAGTTAATTAAGACATTTAATTATTTATTTAAAGGCAACATTTAAAATTTGATACCACTATTATTGGTTATTGATTTTAGATTTCATATAGGGTTTGTTTATTTATTTTGTATCCTAAGGCATATATTAAATTTATAAATTAAAAAAATTTTAACTAAAAATATAAAAAAATTTAAATTTTTAATATGTTTATATTATATTTATTAAATAAAAATATTTAAAAAATTTTATTAACAATAAATTTATTATATATTTTTTAGAGACATATTAGCTAAATCCTTTTATATATGATACCCAAAAGTTATTAAATGTGACCTTAGAATTATTAATGAAAGAAGATAATTATACATTATGAATAATCCAAAGAGTAAAAGCTTATGAAATGAGCTTCTGTAAAAGTATTTTTATTTAGAAGTAACTACTAATTTAGTATTCGAAAGATTTAGATAGTAATAAAAAAATTATTGAAAAATATTAAATAGCTCCTAATTTTAAAATATGACAAAAGTAATAATTAATAAATATAATATTATTTATAAGTGATAAAAAATTTTGTATTTAGTAAATAACTTATAGATTTAATTTAAATTTATGTGACAATATTTGAATAAATATTTAAAAAATGTATAAAAAAATTTGAAGCAAAATTTGATCTTTAGATTTTTCTTATTTTTCAAAAATATGGGGTCATTCACAATAATTTAAAATAAAAATTCACTTGACATAAATTTATCAATTAAGAATGAAAAGATTTTATTTTTCTAATAATAATTGTAAAAATTTACATCAAAATATGATCTCTAAAGTATGTTTTATAGTATATATTTAATATCTATTTTTTGTCGTATTTTTAAGTCTTTTAAAAACTTATTTGTCGCTAGCATCTTTTGAGATTTTTTTTGTCAACGATGTAAATTTTTTAATACTATTTTAATAGTTTACTCTACTCTTTAATAGTAGTTAAATATTATTTTATAAAAAAATTAACTAACCTCTTATAAATAATATAATAATTTTTATAAAAAAATGTTATGATTATTTTTTTTAAATTTTTTATGATATTTTTCAACTCTAAAGATTAATAATTAATTCATTACAGATATAAATTATATGTAAGAATTTATATTGTTGACCAATAAATTATTAACTAAATAAAATAAAATTTAAATTCTTAATACTTACTTAATTAACTAGATAAATGAACTTATTACTTAATTAACCTAAGTCAGATATGCATAGATAGCATTACTAGTGTTATGACAACCATATGTTAAATAAATGCTTTCTACACGCATTGCCTTTTTCTTTTCATTTTTAATTTTTTTAATTAATGAGTAATTGTGAACTCTCGTCACACATTAACTAGGGTTGCAAGTGAAATAATGACTCAGCGTTACATCATATTCTGAAATCTAATACATTACAAAACGTATTAACTAAAAAATTATTCAAATATTTCTAGGTGCTCGCCTAAATACTTAAGGACCACGTTTCAAAAGCGAGGTGTTAATCATAAAAAATGTGAACTTTTATCAAAGGCCACACTTTGAGTAAAATAAATAGACCAAACTTTTCGGGTGTTGCCATTACGACGACTCATTTTATAGATAATGATAAATTTAACCGTACGATTAGATATCCTTTAAAAGTGATTCTTTATTCTGCAGAAATTAATAAAACTAATTTTAGAAAATAAATAAATAAATAATAACTAAATAAAATGAAAAGTAATAAATAATTTTAGTTTATAACCTTAAAATTTTAATGGTTGAAAAAGAGAAGAATTATATACCTCTAATTGACGGATGGTTCATGGTGCGTGAATTTTGACTTCGCAATATTCGTACAGAAAGACCGACAAGTGCACCGGATCGTCCAAGTAATACCTCATGTGAGTGAGGGTCGATCTCACGGAAATTGTTGGTTTGAACAAGCAATGGTTACCTTGTAGATCTTAGTCAGGCGATTCGAAAAGATGATAGTTGTTGTGAAAAACGCATAAAACAGATAAATAAATAAAACGTTACTAGATAGGTGTGAAATCAGTGATGAGAGAACGGCTGAGGCTTCGGAGATGCTTCTTCCTTCTGGATCAACTTTTCTCACCATCTACTCCAACTTCTGATGATTCATTCCATGGCAGGTGGTGGACGAAATTGTGATTTATACTTTCACACAAATCAAATAATATTCCTCGGTAATGGCTCCAAAAACTTGGTGCACAATACCATGGGTTAAAATCAACTTCACAGTCTCGTTCAACTAACCAGCAAGTGTACTGGGTCGTCCAGTAATAAACCTTACGTGAGTAGGGTCGAATCCACAGAGATGTTGGTATGAAGCAAGCTATGGTCACCTTGTAAATCTCAGTCAGGCAGATTAAAATTGGCTTTTAATAAGTTCGAAAATTAATAATAAAAAGAAAATAATAAAAAGGATAGAATACTTATGCATTCATTGGTAGGAATTTCAGATAAGTGGATGGAGATGCTGTATGACTCAAGGACGCCTGCTTTCCCACTGCTCCTACTCAATCCTTCTTACTCCTTTCCATGGCAAGCTTTGTTTAGGGGTTCACCATCAGCTGTGGCTACTTTCAATCCTCTCGGGGAAATATCCTATGCGGCTGTCACTCGCACAGCTAACCAGTCTGGAGGCATCACCCATGGCTGATGGCTACATCCCATCCTCGCAGTGAAAGCTAATGCTCACGCACTCTGTCACAGTACGGCCAATCACCGGTTGGTTCCCGCTCCTACTGGAATAGAATCCCTCTTTTGCGTCTGTCACTAACGCCCAGCAGGTTACAAGTTTGAAGCACGTCACGGTCATTCATTACCGGAATCCTACTCGGAATACCATAGACAAGGTTTAGACTTTCCGGATCCTCATGAATGCCGCCATCTATCTAACTTATACCACAAAGATTCTGTTGGGGAATCTAAGAGATACACATTCAAGCTCTGTTGCATGTAGAACGGAAGTGGTTGTCAATCACGCGCGTTCATCAGTGAGAATGATGATGAGGGTTATTGACTCATCACATTCATCATGTTCTTGGGTGCGAATGAATATCTTGGAATAAGAATAAATGAAGTTTATAGGATTATAAATAGTAATTGCATTGAAACTTGAAGTACAGCAGAGCTCCACACCCTTAATCTATAGTGTGCAGAAACTCCACTGTTGAAAATACATAAGTGAAAGAAGGTTCAGGCATGGCCGAATGGCCAGCCCTCTCCATGATCAAGTGACCGAATGAATAAAGACTTAGAGTGGTCAAAAGATGTCAAATACATTAGTTAAATGTTCTATTTATAATAAACTAGCTCCTAGGGTTTACATGAGTAAGTAATTGATGCATAAATCCACTTCCGGGGCCCACTTGGTGTATGTTTGGGCTGAGCTTGATCAATCCACGAGCTGAGGCTTCTCTTGGAGTTGAACTCCGAGTTATGACGTGTTTTGGGCGTTCAACTCCGGATCATGACGTTTTTCTGGCGTTTAACTCCAGACAGCAGCATGAACTTGGCGTTCAACGCCAAGTTACGTCGTCAATTTCCGAATAAAGTATGGACTATATATATTGCTGGAAAGCCCTGGATGTCTACTTTCCAACGCCGTTGAGAGCGCGCCAATTGGAGTTCTGTAGCTCCAGAAAATCCATTTCGAGTGCAGGGAGGTCAGATTCCAACAGCATCAGCAGTCCTTTTTGTCAGCCTTCTTCAGAGTTTTGCTCAAGTCCCTCAATTTCAGTCAGAATTTACCTGAAATCACAGAAAAACACACAAACTCATAGTAAAGTCCAGAAATGTGAATTTAACATAAAAACTAATGAAAACATCCCTAAAAGTAGCTTGAACTTACTAAAAACTACCTAAAAACAATGCCAAAAAGCGTATAAATTATCCGCTCATCACAACACCAAACTTAAATTGTTGCTTGTCCCCAAGCAACTGAAAATCAAATAGGATAAAAAGAAGAGAATATACTATAAATTCCAGAATATCAATGAATATTAATTATAATTAAATGAGCGGGACTTGTAGCTTTTTGCTTCTGAACAGTTTTGGCATCTCACTTTTTCCTTTGAGGTTCATAATGATTGGCTTCTCTAGGAACTTAGAATTTCGGATAGTGTTATTGACTTTCTTAGTTAAGCATGTTGATTCTTGAACACAGCTACTTATGAGTCTTGGCCGTGGCCCTAAGCACTTTGTTTTCCAGTATTACCACCGGATACATAAATGCCACAGACACATAACTGGGTGAACCTTTTCAGATTGTGACTTAGCTTTGCTAAAGTCCCCAGTTAGTGGTGTCCAGAGCTCTTAAGCACACTCTTTTGCCTTGGATCACGACTTTAACCACTTAGTCTCAAGCTTTTGCTTGGACCTTCATGACACAAGCACATGGTTAGGGACAGCTTGATTTAGCCGCTTAGGCCTGGATTTTATTTCCTTGGGCCCTCCTATCCATTGATGCTCAAAGCCTTGGATCCTTTTTACCCTTGCCTTTTGGTTTTAAGGGCTATTGGCTTTTTCTACTGCTCCTTCTTTTTCTATATACTCTTTTTTTTTTTTTTTTTTTTTTCGAATGCTTCTTCTTTTTCACTGCTTTTTCTTGCTTCAAGAATCAATTTCATGATTTTTCAGATCCTCAATAACATTTCTCTTTGTTCATCATTCTTTCAAGAGCCAACAATTTTAACATTCATAAACAACAAGATCAAAAGACATATGCACTGTTCAAGCATTCATTCAGAAAACAAAAAGTATTGTCACCACATCAATATAATTAAACTAAATTCAAGAGCTATTTTCGAAATTTATGTACTTCTTGTTCTTTTGAATTAAAACATTTTTCTTTTAAGAGAAGTGAAGGATTAATAGAATTTATTCATAGCTTTAAGGCATGGTTACATACTAATGATCATGAAATAAATAAACATATAAAAAAAAAACGAAAAGTAGGAAAAAGAAAAGAAAAAAAAATTTAGAACAAGGAATGAGTCCACCTGAATGAGGGTGGCGCCTTCTTGAAGATCCAATGGTGCCCTTTTTTTTTTTTTTTGAGCTCCTTTATGTCTCTTCCTTGCTTCTGTTGCATGATTCCTAGTGATTTTGGTGTTTTTATCATTATTTGCTCCCAATAGTTGTGTGGAGGATAATTTATCCCCTGAGGTATCTCAGGGATCTCTTGATTTGTAGCCACATGTTCTACCACTGAGCTATGACGGCTTATATTTAGTCTTTCCATCTCCCATGACTTGGAGGTGGAAGCTTTTTGTCTTTCCTTTTTTTCTTCTTTTTTTTTTTTTTGCAAGCCTTTTTCCTTGTTCCTGCTCATATAGGGAAGAAGAGAACAAGAAAAGAAAGAGGAATCCTCTATGTCACAGTAAAGAGGTTCCTTATTGTTAGTAGAAGAAGAAAGGAATAAAAGTGGAGAATCCAATCACAATGGTGAGGATAGAGGCAGTGATTGGAGATGAAGAGAGGTGAAGAGAAGTGTTAGTAAATAAATAAAATAAATAGAAAGAGATGAAGGGGAGAGAAATTCGAAAATAATTTTGAAAAATGGGTTAGTAATTTTCGAAAATTAAAGATAAGATATAATTAAAATTAAAATTTAAAACAATTAATTAATTAAAAAGAATTTTTGAAAAAGAGGGAGGTATTTTCGAAAATTAGAGAGGGAAAAGTAGTTAGGTGGTTTTGAAAAAGATAAGAAACAAACAAAAAATTAATTAGTTAGTTGAAAAAGATATTAAAATCAAATTTGAAAAGATAAGAGGATAAGAAGTTAGAAAAGATATTTTTAAAATCAAATTTTTGAAAAAGATAAAATTTTGAAAAAAAATATGATATAAAAGATATGATTTAAAAAGATATGGTTTTGAAAAGATAAGATTGAGATTAGTTTTGAAAAAGATTTGAATTTTAAAATCACAATTAATGACTTGACTCACAAGAAATCACAAGATATGATTTTAGAACTTAAAATTTGAATCTTTCTTAACAAGAAAGTAACAAACTTGAAATTTTTGAATCAAAACATTAATTTTTGATGCAATTTTCGAAAATATGATGTAAAGATAAGAAAAAGATTTTGAAAATATTTTGAAAAAGATTTTGAAATTTTCGAAAATGATGAAAAAAATGGAAAAGATATGATTTTGAAAAGATTTTAAAAAGATAAGATTTAAAAAGATAAGATATTTTTTTGATTTTTGAATTTTTTTTTTTTGATGAGAGAGAAAAAACACTAAAAATACTCAATGCATGAAAAATTTGGATCAAAACACATGTTGCATGCAAGAACACTATGAATGTCAAGATGAACACCAAGAACACTTTGAAGATCATGATGAACATCAAGAACATATTTTTGAAAAATTTTCAATGTAAAGAAAACATGCAAGACACCAAACTTAGAAATTTTTCATGTTTAGACTCTATGAATGCAAGAATGCATATGAAAAACACCATACAACACAAAACAAGAAAATATAAAGATCAAACAAGAAAGTTCATCAAGAACAACTTGAAGATCATGATGAACACTATGAATGCATGAATTTTTTGAAAATTTTATGCAAGAAAAAGATGAACATGCAATTGACACCAAACTTATGACTTGACACAAGATTCAAACAAGAAACACAAAATATTTTTGATTTTTATGATTTTCTAATTTTTTTTTTGTATTTTATTTGATTTTTTTTTCGAAAAACATATAAGAAAAAGAAAATAAGAAATTCAAAATTTTAATATGAATTCCAGGAATCATGCAATGTTAGTCTAAAGCTCCGGTCCAAGAATTAGACATGGCTTAATAGCCAGCCAAGCTTTTGTGAAAGCTCCAGTCCAAAACACTAGACATGGCCAATGGCCACCCAAGCCTTAAGTGACAAATCAAGCATACAGCAGTTGATATTTCATCCAACTCTATATACTTATTATTGGAAGCCTCAGTCCAAAAGAATTAGACATGGCTTTACAGCCAGCCAGGCTTCAACATTTTTCATGAAGCTCTAGAATTCATTCTTTAAAAATTTAGAATAAATTTTCGAAAACATATTAGAAAAGATTTGAAAGAATTTTGAAAAATTTTTTTTTTTGAAAAATAAAACAAAAAATAAATTACCTAATCTGAGGAACAAGATGAACCGTCAGTTGTCCATACTCGAACAATCCCCGGCAACGGCGCCAAAAACTTGGTGGACGAAATTGTGATTTATACTTTCACACAAATCAAATAATATTCCTCGGTAATGGCTCCAAAAACTTGGTGCACAATACCATGGGTTAAAATCAACTTCACAGTCTCGTTCAACTAACCAGCAAGTGTACTGGGTCGTCCAAGTAATAAACCTTACGTGAGTAAGGGTCGAATCCACAGAGATTGTTGGTATGAAGCAAGCTATGGTCACCTTGTAAATCTCAGTCAGGCAGATTAAAATTGGCTTTTAATAAGTTCGAAAATTAATAATAAAAAGAAAATAATAAAAAGGATAGAATACTTATGCAGATTCATTGGTAGGAATTTCAGATAAGTAGATGGAGATGCTGTATGACTCAAGGACGCCTGCTTTCCCACTGCTCCTACTCAATCCTTCTTACTCCTTTCCATGGCAAGCTTTGTTTAGGGGTTCACCATCAGCTGTGGCTACTTTCAATCCTCTCGGGGAAATATCCTATGCGGCTGTCACTCGCACAGCTAACCAGTCTGGAGGCATCACCCATGGCTGATGGCTACATCCCATCCTCGCAGTGAAAGCTAATGCTCACGCACTCTGTCACAGTACGGCCAATCACCGGTTGGTTCCCGCTCCTACTGGAATAGAATCCCTCTTTTGCGTCTGTCACTAACGCCCAGCAGGTTACAAGTTTGAAGCACGTCACGGTCATTCATTACCGGAATCCTACTCGGAATACCATAGACAAGGTTTAGACTTTCCGGATCCTCATGAATGCCGCCATCTATCTAACTTATACCACGAAGATTCTGTTGGGGAATCTAAGAGATACACATTCAAGCTCTGTTGCATGTAGAACGGAAGTGGTTGTCAATCACGCGCGTTCATCAGTGAGAATGATGATGAGGGTTATTGACTCATCACATTCATCATGTTCTTGGGTGCGAATGAATATCTTGGAATAAGAATAAATGAAGTTTATAGGATTATAAATAGTAATTGCATTGAAACTTGAGGTACAGCAGAGCTCCACACCCTTAATCTATAGTGTGCAGAAACTCCACTGTTGAAAATACATAAGTGAAAGAAGGTTCAGGCATGGCCGAATGGCCAGCCCTCTCCATGATCAAGTGACCGAATGAATAAAGACTTAGAGTGGTCAAAAGATGTCAAATACATTAGTTAAATGTTCTATTTATAATAAACTAGCTCCTAGGGTTTACATGAGTAAGTAATTGATGCATAAATCCACTTCCGGGGCCCACTTGGTGTATGTTTGGGCTGAGCTTGATCAATCCACGAGCTGAGGCTTCTCTTGGAGTTGAACTCCGAGTTATGACGTGTTTTGGGCGTTCAACTCCGGATCATGACGTTTTTCTGGCGTTTAACTCCAGACAGCAGCATGAACTTGGCGTTCAACGCCAAGTTACGTCGTCAATTTCCGAATAAAGTATGGACTATTATATATTGCTGGAAAGCCATGGATGTCTACTTTCCAACGCCGTTGAGAGCGCGCCAATTGGAGTTCTGTAGCTCCAGAAAATCCATTTCGAGTGCAGGGAGGTCAGATTCCAACAGCATCAGCAGTCCTTTTTGTCAGCCTTCTTCAGAGTTTTGCTCAAGTCCCTCAATTTCAGTCAGAATTTACCTGAAATCACAGAAAAACACACAAACTCATAGTAAAGTCCAGAAATGTGAATTTAACATAAAAACTAATGAAAACATCCCTAAAAGTAGCTTGAACTTACTAAAAACTACCTAAAAACAATGCCAAAAAGCGTATAAATTATCCGCTCATCAGCAGGCTGTAAATGATTAACACTAGGTCAGCGGTCATTAATCTCCTCTGGTTCAGATCAAACGCCAGGTCAGCGGTCATCCAATCTGAATGGGGATGAAGCTCCTGCAGTCCATTTCCTTAGTGATCCTACTCAAAGCTTCACAGACAAGGTCGGATCTTCCGGATCAGAGAATGCTGCATCTTGGTTCTAGCCTATACCACAAAGGCCCTAATCGCCCCATACCTCGGTTGCACTGATGTCTCCAAGTACCCAACGAAGTCGTGGATTAACCGTCTAAGAGATGTATAATTAAGCTTGTGGTTCATTACTATTCCATCAAGGACTCGCACGAACCCATGTGAAATAGGGATGCGGTCAAGTTACACTCCCAACTCATTAGGATGAAGAACGAAGATACATCTTAGAATGGAATCAAGCATAGATTGAATAAAATAGTGATATTATTAATTCATAAGAATCACCAGAGCTCCTAACCTTAACCTAGGAGGTTAGTGACTCATAGTGTACATAGAATAGCATTCGAAAGTAAAAGTGGGAAAAGAAGATCCTAAACAAGGGTGATCTCTTCCTATATATACTAATCTGATAACTAAGAATTACAGAAATAAGATAAACTAGTCTAATAATGCAAAAATCTACTTTCTGGGTCCACTTGGTGAGTGTTTAGGCTGAGCTTGAGTGAAGCCACGAGTTGGTACTCTCTCTGGGACGTTGAACGCCAGCTTTGGACTCCTGAATGGGCGTTGGGTGCCATCTGCTCCCTTCTGGGTGTTGGACACTAGGAATGAGGTTAGTGGCTGGCGTTGAACGCCAGTTTTGGGCCTTCATTTCCAAAGTAAAGTATGGACTATTAGATATTTCTGGAAAGCCCTGGATGTTAGCTTTCCATAGCTGTTGAGAGCGCGCCATTGAACTTCTGTAACTCCAGAAATGCTCTTTCGAGGGCATGGAGGTCAGAATCTGACAGCATCTGCAGTCCTTTCTCTGTCTCTGAATCAGACTTTGCCAAAACTCTTCAATTTCAGCCAGAAAATACTTGAAATAATCATAAAACACAAGAACTCAAAGTAGAATCCAAAAAATATGAATTTTGCACTAAAACCTATGAAAATATAATAAAACTTAAACAAAACATAACAAAAACTATATGAAAATGATGCCAAAAAGCGTATAAAATATCCGCTCATCAGTTCACATTGAAGAGACTCACCTATAAATTGAGTTTTTCTTTAATTCATTTCAATTAAGTCATCCTGATAGAATAACATAATATTTCTTTGAGTAGTTTTCTCCTATATATATAGAGAGAAGTGTGTTCTCCTTTTGTCAAGAGAGAGTGTTATTGTAATCTCCATGTGATAGAGAGAAGTTGTAATTCTCAAAGAAAATTATTCAATTATTTCCATATTTTATACAAATTTCTAATTTTTCATCTCTATATTTTGCTGTGTCATTTGTCTGGTACCTAATAGTGAAATCAGAGCCAAAGGTTATTGATTAATATTTTTTTTCGATGCGAGTTATCGTCTAAAAAAATGGCAGCAAAGTATGAAATTCCAAAATTCAGTGGGAGTAATTTTTCTGTAGGAAAATTGAAGATAAAAGCCATTATGAGAAAAGACTATTGCGTGGCAGCAATTGAAAGTAGACCCAGTGGAATTACAGATAAAAAATAGAAGGAGATGGACAACAATGCTGTTGCAAACTTACACTTGACACTAGCTGACTCAGTTTTATCAAGTGTAGCAGAGAAAAAGACAACAAAGAAAATTTGGGATGCTTTCACCAAATTATATGAATTCAAGTCACTTCACAACAAGATATTCTTGAAGAAAAGACTTTATACTCTTTGAATGAGTGAGTCTACATTGGTAACAGATTACATCAACAATCTAAATATGCTATTTTTTCAACTCTCGTAGTTGGAATATACCATAGCAGAAAATGAACGTGCAGAGCTCTTACTTCAAAGTCTACCAAATTCACATAATCAGCTTATCATTAACTTAACTAATAATGTTTTGACTGATTATCTTTCTTTTGATGACATGGCCACTGCAGTTCTTGAAGAAGAATCTAGGCGCAAGAATAAGGAAGATATATTAGAGAACTCAAAACAAGCAGAGGCTTTATTGATGACAAGAGGAAGATCAATGGAGCGTGGTTCCAGTGGGAGTCAAAGTAGACCAAAGTCACAATGTAAGAAGCAGGTCAAATGCTACAATTATGGTAAGAGAGGGCACTTCAATAAAGATTGTTGGAATAAGAAGAGTATAGAGACGGTTTCAGAAGGATCAAGTTCTCAAGAATGTGTTACGAACACCTCTGATGATGGAAAAATCCTGTATGGCAAAGCAACAATTGGTTCTAAAGGCAGCAAACAGCTTACTGATGTTTGGATTCAGGTACAACATAGCACATGACTTCTCATCATGATTGGTTTTGTACATATGAACCTGTCTTGGAAGGATTGGTGTTTATGGGAAACAATCACGCCTTAGAAATTGTTGGAATGGGTACTATCAAAATAAAAATATTTGATGGTTCTATTCGTTCACTTCAAGGGGTAAGACATGTGAAAGGCTTGAAGAAGAATTTGTTGTCGATTGGGCAACTAGATGAACTTGGTTGCAAGACCCATATTGAAGGTGGGATCTTAAAAGTTGTTAAAAGACCTCTTGTGGTAATAAAAGTAGAAAAGACTGCAGCAAATCTATACATGCTTGTGGGAGATACTTTACAATAGGCAGAGGCATCAGTTACTTCAGCAAGCCAAGAAGAAATAACAATGACATGGCATCGCAAACTGGGCAACATGTCAAAACGAGGCTTGAAGATTCTTGTGGAACGTAATCTCATTCCCGGGCTCAAAATCAGTAAACTTACCATTTTATAAGCACTGTGTTACAAGCAAGTAACATATATTGACATTTGGTAGATCAACTCCTCGAAGCAAGCACATATTGAAGTTGATTCACTCTGATGTATGGGAGTCACCAGAGATGTCTCTAAGAGGAGCAAAATATCTTGTATCATTTATTGATGAATATTCTAGGAGGCTACGGGTGTACCCAATCAAGAAGAAGTCAGACGTGTTTGCGATGTTCAAAGAGTTCAAAGAAAAGTTAGAACTTAAATTTGGAAAGAAGATCAAGTGTTTAAGGACAAATAATGGAGGAGAATATGTCGACGGTGATTTTCTAACATTTTGCAAGCAAGCAGGTATTTAACGACAATTCACAGTTGCATATACACCTCAGCAAAATGGTGTAGTAGAGCGAATGAATAGGACTCTCCTAGAAAGAGCACGAGCTATGTTGCAAACTGCAGGTTTAGCCAAGTCTTTTTGGGCAGAAGCTGTTAAAACCGCTTGTTATGTGATAAATCGGTCACCATCAACTGCAATTGGGTTAAAGACACCAATGAAGATGTGGCAAGGTAAGCCACCTAATTATTCTTCTTTACATATATTTTGTTGTCTTGTGTACATGATGTACAATTCCCAAGAAAGAACAAAGCTGGACCCAAAGTCTAGAAAATGTATATTCTTGGGTTATGTTGACGAAGTTAAGGGGTATCGCCTGTGGGATCCCACTGCCCGCAAAGTAGTTGTCAGTAGAGATATGATATTTACAGAAGATGAATTGCAAAATGAACAAGAAAATTACAGCACTATTAAAGAGATAACCACCGTTCAAATAGATAAAAAATGCAGAGAAGGTGATCTTTCTGAAGCAGAACCACAGAACGAAGAACAAGAAGCAGAGGCCAATGACATAGAAGTTCGTCGATCCACTCGACAAAGAAGAATATCATTATGACACTCAAATTATGTTTTGACAAACCATGATGCATATTGTCTTTTGACAGAAAATCCAACAACTTTTATGGAGGCTATGTGCAATCCAGACGCTTCTATGTGGATGATAGCAATGCAAGAAGAAATTGAGGCATTACATAGGAACCATACCTGGAAACTTGTTGAACTTCCAGCAGGTCAGAAAGCCATTAGTAACAAATGGGTTTACGAGATCAAACAAGATAGTAATGATCAGGTGGAATGATATCGAGCAAGATTGGTTGCCAAAGGATATGCTCAGAAAGAATGTGTTAATTTCAATGAAATATTTTCTTCAGTGGTGAGACTCTATTAGAGTAGTTTTGGCTCTGTGTACTGTATTTGATTTACATCTAGAGCAATTAGATGTAAAGACTGCTTTTCTTCATGGAGAACTTGAAGAAGAGATATATGTGCTCCAACCAGAAGGTTTTGAAGAACAAGAAAAAAAAACTTGGTTTGCAGGTTAACTAAATCCCTGTGCGGTCTAAAGCAGGCGCCAAAGTGTTGGTACAAGAGATTTGATTCTTTCATTATTAGCCTTGGATATAACAGACTTAGTTCAGATCATATACCTATTACAAGAGGTCTGGTGATAATGATTTCATCATTCTGCTGTTGTATGTGGATGACATGTTGGTGGTAGGTCCCAACAAAGATCAAATCCAAGAATTGAAGGCACAGTTGGCTAGGAAATTTGATATGAAAGACTTGGAACTAGCAAACAAGATTTTAGGGATGTAAATTCACCGAGACAAAAAAGATAGGAAGATTTGGCTATCGCAAAAGAATTATTTGAAGAAGATCTTGCAACGTTTCAACATGCAATAATGTAAGCCAATTTCAACCCCACTTCCTATGAATTTTAAATTATCCGCAAGTATGTGCACTAGTAGTGAATCAGAGAGGATGGAAATGTCTCGAGTGCCATATACATCAGCAGTAAGAAGCCTTATGTATGCCATGATCTGTACAAGGCCAGATATTACTCAAGCAGTTGTGGTGGTAAGTCGATTTATGGCAGATCCGGTTAAAGAGCATTGGAATGTTGTTAAGAGGATCTTGAGATACATCAAAGGGACCTCAAATATTGCATTATATTTTGGAGGATCGGAATTCATTGTCAATAGATATGTCGACTTAGACTTTGCAGGTGATCTTGATAAATAAAAATCTACTATAGGCTATGTATTTACACTTGCAGGAAGGCTATGACCTGGCTATCTAAATTACAGACTGTTGTAGCTTTATCTGCTACAGAAGCTGAATATATGGAAACTACACAAGCATGCAAGGAAGTTATTTGGATCCAAGGATTGATAGAAGAACTCGGGCACAAACAACAGAAGATTTCTGTGTATTGTGACAGTCAGAGTGCCTTGCACATTGCAAGGAATCCTGTCTTTCATTCAAGAACAAAACACATTGGAGTACAATATCACTTTGTTCGAAAAGTATTCGGAAAGTAGTAGAAGAAGGAATTGTTGATATGCAAAAGATTCACACTAAAGATAACCTAGCAGATGCCATGACAAAACCAATCAATACAGAAAAATTTGAATGGTGTAGATCCTCAGACGGCCTATGGAATACATGAGCAACATGAATTTTAAAAATTTATCAAAATTAGCTTTAAGTGGGAGATTGTGAAAATTAGTAAAGCTAATTTTAGAAAATAAATAATAACGAAATAAAATGAAAGGTAATAAACAATCTTAGTTTATAACCTTAGAATTTTAATGGTTGAAAAAGAGAAGAATTATATACCTCTAATTGACGGATGATTCATATTAAAGAGAATCGCCTATAAATTGAGTTTTTCTTTAATTCATTTCAATTAAGTCCTCCAGATAGAATAACATAATATTTCTTTGAGTAGTTTTCTCCTATATATATATATATATATCTCTAGAGAGAAGTGTGTTCTCCTTTTGTCAAGAGAGAGTGTTATTGTAATCTCCTTGTGATAGAAAGAAGTTGTCATTCTCAAAGAAATTTATTCAATTGTTTCCATATTTTATATAAATTTCTAATTTTTTATCTCTATATTTTGCTGTATTATTTGTTTAGTATCTAACATATTAAACCTTTTATTACAATAATTAAAAAAAATTAAAACAAATACACCTAAATAGATTTAGTGCCTTTTTAAAATTAAATAGTAAGATACATGTATTGCCTACATTTTGAATTTCGTAGCCCAAAAATAAAATACCCTTTAAATGTGAAATAATCTATTAATATAATTTTATTTGCATAATTTAAAATTGATAGTAAATATTATTACAAGTTTAATTTTGATAGACAGTTAAAATATTTTATACAGTCATATAATTATAGTTATTTTTTTAAATGATCGTTTACATAAATGATAAAAAATAATTATTTTTATTAATATTACGTTATGTGATTGAATACACGTGTAAAACGATTTTACATTGATATTATGTGAAAATTGAATTTATATTGTTACTTCTTCGACAACAGAGGTCCTCTCCATTCACCTAAATAACCTAGCTCCTCCCTCCGATCCGACGGCGTCACTTTTTTCTTCTCAAAATATAATCTCATCTACGCCGCCAACAACATCACCACCACTCTTTTCTTTTCTCTGCAGTTGCGTTAACGGTCCTTCTTCGTGAAGTAGCGCATATATATATATACTCTTTGGAGCCAATTAAGGTTTCAAAATTGTACCTTAATATATATAGTAACTAAATTTTCTATACTTTTGATAAATATTAATTTTTGATAGATGATTATTCATACAAATAAAAATATGAAAAAAATAATTTAGTATATTATATATATTTAAATTAATTTTTTTCTTAAGATAATAATTAATAATAAAAACCATAAATTCCACTGAATTTAAAATATTAAGTTATACTTTTACACTGAAGTTGCAATTCTTTTGTTGCATACTTGCATTATTCAACTTTACAGATAATATTATATGTTTTCATAATCATATATTTAAAATCAAATTCTAACGATCGTAAAATATATTTTCGATAGATATAATAAAAAAAAAGTAACGAAAATAATTTTATGGTTTTACAAAAAATAATATACATGAATGTTTTGAAATTATTATTTAAGAGGACATTTGATTTTTATTAGTTTTCTTTATATATATATATATATATATATATATATATATATATTTATTTTGGTCATAATAAAAATAAATGGATTAAACTATACCTTACCGTACTTCTATAAGAGAAGGGTTAGAAATGAAAAAGTTTTGGAAGTTAATATTACATATTTAATATTACCGTTAATATTTTGTTTATATTCTAGTAAAAATATAGTCAAACTCAAAATAAATAGAAATTCGCTCAAGAGATTCAACTACTATACCTATCCGATTTTATAAAGGTTGGGTGCGAGGACGATAGTTTTGCTCTACTTATTTGAATAAGCTTTTAAGTCATAAGATATCTTCCACTTATCTAGGAGGGAGATCTCAACAACTTCCTTAAAAAAAGAGAACAGTTATCCACCATTAAAAGTGAAACTATTTTAAAAGATGGTTATCAATTCTATTATAAATACACTGAAACCCTCAGGTATATCTAGAATCTAATCTATTAAATACCTTCCTAAAACCCTTACTAACTTAAGTATCGGAGTCCCTTGCAGGTACTACCCTCCACCTCCTCACGAAAAACTCGGACGACGACATCTTGACACAATAGACGTCAGATGTTGCCCGAAAGGAGTCTGGACCTCATGTTCAGGTCCAAAAGCAACCTAGTTTCAAATAACCCATGGAACATTAGCGTCGTTGCCGGGGACCTAGAAATCTACACTCAACCATGGCGGACGATTAGTTTGAAGACGAACACACGGTATCTGAATCAAAATCAAAATCTCGTAATGATGATCGAGCACTCATAATACCTCTACGACATGATAGAACAAGTAAGCCTAGTGGAGAGGGAACATTAAGAAATCTACAACCCCAGCAAATCTATTCAGAAGTACATCCACCTGAGAATGAGGACCCTCCGACCCAACCGAAATTTGACATCATGGTCGCGACTAGAGTAACTCGAACAAGAGATAGAGCGATAAAGAGAAGCCGAAAGATACCTATGAAAGGAAGTACGATGTCAAAGGGAATTAGAAGAAAAGCTTCTGAAATTGGAAGCCGATCTACGAAATTGGAGTAATCATGCAGATCGAGAAAAAAAATCCTTTGGGTGGGAAAGATCCGTTCATAGAAAAGATCATGCAGGCTAAAGTTCCTAAGAACTTTAAAAGCCCCAACATGGACTTCTATGACGAAACGACGACCCAAGACAACACCTCAATAACTCCAAAAGTAGCAATGAAGTGGTTTGATAGCCTACCACCCAGGTCGGTGACTTGTTTTACCGATCTAACAAGAAAGTTTTTCACCCGATTTTTAATTTAGAAGGATAAACTCAAGTATGCTCCAAGTCTCTTTGAGGTTAAATAAGAAGTTGGAGAGACTCTCTGAGCTTATATGGAAACATTCAACAAAGCTTGCTTTGAAATACAAAATTTACCTCCAAAAGCAATAATAATAAGGTTAGTTAATGGCCTCAGAGAATGGTCATTTTTCCAATCCATATCGAAACGACATCCAACTTCTTTGTATAAAGTACAAGAACAGGCAGAGAAGTACATTAACATGAAAAAAAAAATTTTCGACTTAGAGAGATAGTTCCAAGGTAAAACCCTCTCTACCAAGCTCGAGATAAAGATAAGGAAGCAAAGAAAAAAGAGGAATACAGCTCGGAGAAGCCTTGAAGATATCATAACTAGACCCCTATCCGAGTTTCTCTTGTTGACATCTACATGGAATCTGCCACACTGAAAAACTTCCACCTTCTCATCCTATTAGGCACAAAAAAGCTAGAACACAGACGGAATATTGCGAGTATCACAAACTATATAGGCATTCTACTAATGATTGCTATGATCTGAAAAATGTGATAGAGAAGCTGGCCAGAGAAGGGCAATTAAAGAGATATCTTGCCGAAAGGTCGGACAATCCAAGAAAAAGGAAGAGAGGTGATGAAGATGGGGGACGATGAGATCAGCGACCTCAAACCCCTTATAGGCACAAACATATGATAAATGGAGGATTTACATGAGGGGGAGTAATTAAGTCTTCTCGCAAAAGGCATCTCAAGAAAGTCTACCAAGTCAGTGGAGACTGTGACGTTCCTGACTTGTCCACAATTTCATTCACCAAAGAAGATGCTCAAGGCATGACACTTAGTCACGACAATCCCGTTGTGATCACTATGATACTTGCCAATGCAAATCTCCACAGAACTCTGATAGATCAGGGAAGCTCAGCCAATATATTATTGAAATCCGCTTTTAACAAGCTTAGATTATAAGAAAAAGAGCTAAGAACTTATCCAGACAACCTCTTTGAGTTAGGCGACATACCCATCCGACCTCTCGGTTTCATCCTGTTGCATACCACCTTTGGTAAAGGCATGAAATCCAGAACCTTGAGCATTGACTACATTATAGTCGATGTGGCATCGGCCTACAATGTCTTGATAGGTCGGATAACCTTAAAATGACTAGCTGTAGTCGTTTCCACTCCTCATCTCTACGTGAAATTTCTTACTTCAAAAGGAATTGCCGCTATAAGAGGAGATCAAAAGCTTGCAAGAAAATATTATAATGAAACTTGAATCTGCGGAAAAGAATAAAGGGTAAATAAGTCAACACTATTGAGCTTGGTGGTGCCAGAGCAGTAGAAGAACTACGACCACAACCTGGTGAAAAAATTGAAGAGGTTCAAATCGGAGACCAGACAGAGAAAACAACAAGTATAAGAGCCAACCTCGGTAAAGAATTAAAAGCAGGCCTCATTAAGCTCTTACAACAGAACTCCGACCTCTTCTCTTGAAAAGCCTTCAATATGCCCGAAATACACCTCGACCTTATGTGTCACAAGCTCAGTGTTTACCTAGTATCACGAATTGTTCAAAAAAATGACAAAAGCTCAACCCGGAAAGAGCACAAGTCGTAGAAGAACAAGTGCAACCTATATTAGAAGACGGGTTCATAAGAGAGGTAAAATACCCTTTGTAGTTGGCTAATGTGGTACTCGTGAAAAAACAAAATGAAAAGTGGAGGATGTGTGTTGATTATACTGGCCTCAATAAAGCCTACTCTAAAGATCCATACCCACTTCCCAGCATTGATACCTTAGTGGATTAAGCTTCAGAGTATAAAAACTTGTCTTTTATGAATGCATACTCGGGATATAGCCAAATTTCAATGTATAAGTCAGACCAGGAAAAGACCTATTTCATCACTCCAAAAGCCAACTATTGTTATGTGATAATATCTTTTGGATTAAAAAATGATGGAGCCACCTATCAACGGCTAAAGAATAAGGTGTTTTCATCCCATCTTGGTGAGTTGATGGAGGTCTACACCGATTACATGCTCGTTAAAATAAGAGAAGACATTAATCTCTTGTCTGACTTAGCTGAAGTGTTTAACACAGTAAGAAAATATGGAATGAGACTAAATTCCTCAAAGTGCACTTTTACAGTAGAACTCGGGAAGTTCTTAGACTTCATGCTCACTCAAAGGGACATTGAAGTCAATCCAGATAAATGTAAAGCAATATTGGAGATGAAAAGTTTGACTTGTCTCAAAGAAGTCCAATCATTTAATGGAAGGTTAGCATCCTTATCCAGATTCTCAGTAGTATCAACCCTGAAGTCTCTACCCATATTCTCAATACTCAAAAAAGGAAGCCGATTTGAATGGACTCAGTAATGTGAATAAGCTTTTCAAGACTTCAAATATTTTCTGAGTTAACCACCAATCCTCACCTGACCTATCCCAGGGGAAGAGCTCAAATTATACTTGGCAGTTGCGAGTAGGGTCATAGCCTCAGCTCTTGTTCAAGAAGATGAAAATGGATAGCAACCGATTTACCTTGTTAGCAAGGTCGTACAAGGGGTAGAACTAAACTACAAGTTAGAAAAGTTCGCATATGTCCTTGTTATCACTTTCAGAAGGCTCTGACCTTATTTCCAAGCTCATACCATAAAAGTATGAAGTAATCAACCTATGAAACATATCTTACAAAAGACGGATACTGTAGGTTGGATGCTACAATAGGCAATAGAGCTATGCGAGTTTTACTTAAGGTATGAAATTTGGACAGCAATAAAATCCCAATATTTAGTTGACTTTGTGGCCGAGTACACTGAAACTTAGGAAAGTCCTACAGCCTGAAACTTATAGGTAGACAAATTATCTAATAAAGCTGGAAGTGGAGCAGGAGTTATTTTGGAGAATGAAGAAGGAACTCAGATAGAATTTTCATTGAAATTCGAGTTTCCAGCCTCCAATAATCAAACCGAGTATAAAGCTTTACTCACTGGCTTGAAGCTTGCCAAAGAAGTTAGGGCAGTAAAGTTAATTGTGTTTAGTCATTCTCAAGTAATAACCTCTCAAGTTAATGGAACTTATCAGGCTAAAAATCCCAACATGAAGAATACTTAGAAAAAACATAGAAATAATTAGCTCAATTTTCGGAAGCAAAAATTCGACATATAGCTCAAGAATCCAATATTAAAGATGATGTCCTCTCCAAACTGGCCAGCACCAAGCTAGGGGGCAATAATAGAAGCTTGATTCAGGAAACTCTCCACGCACCATCAGTGGCCAAGAAAGTTGACAAGTCAGATACAATGGCTAACTCCAATCTAAGATTAGGTTGGATGACCCCTATTATCGAATATCTTAAATTTGATATCATCCCTAAAGAAGAAAGGGAAGCAAGTATGCTCTTAAGGAAAGCACAAAACTAACCTTGGTTCACAACATTCACTATAGAAGAAGAATGTCTACACCTCTACTAAAGTGCGCCCTGACCTCCAGGACTAATGAAGTCTTAGAATAAGTCCATAGCGGCAAATGCAGAAACCACCTAGGAGCATGATCACTAACTAAGAAAGTGATCCGAGCTGGCTTCTTTTGGCCGACCTTATAAAGGAATGCAGCTGACTTTGTAAAGGAATATCCACCTTACTAGAAGCATGATAACTTCCATGTGGCACCTCCGGAAGAGCTCATTTGCATCACCTCACCTTGGCCAATTGTAAAATGGGGCTTAGATCTCTTCAGTCCGCTCCCACAGGCACCCGAACAAGTAAAGTACCTTATAGTGGGTATTAATTATTTTACTAATTGGATCAAGGCAGAACTTTTAGCAACCATCACAACTCAAAGAAGTCGAAAGTTTATCTACAAGAATATTGTTACCCAGTTTGGAGTCCCATACTCCATTACCACAGACAACGGAACTCAATTTACTGACTCAGCCTTCAGAAGCTTGGTGGCAAGCCTCAAGATTAAGTACCAGTTCACGTCGGTAGAACACCCCCAAGCCAATGGACAAGCAGAAGATATGAATAAAGTCATTTTAGCCGGGTTAAAACAACGATTACAAGAAACAAAGGGAGCATGGGCAGACGAGCTTCCTCAAGTTCTGTGGGCATATCGGACAACCCTCCACTCAAAAACTGGGGAATCTCCTTTCCAACTTGATTATGGCATAGAAGCCATGATACCTATAGAAGTCAATGAAGAATCTCCAAGGATTAAATTCTACGACAAAGTAGGAAACACCCGAGCTCAAAAGGAAGAACTCAATTTCCTTCCAGAAGTCTGAGAACAAGCTCGGGTAAAAGAGGAAGCATTCAAACAAAGAATGGACTTAAGGTACAACAAGAAAGTCATCAAAAGATGCTTCGCCACGAATGACCTCATATTAATCCGAAATTACATCGAAACACAGAAGTCGGGCGCAAGAAAGCTGGCTGCAAACTAGAAGAGACTTTACAAGACACTGAAGTCTTAGAAAAGTGTTACTATAAAGTGTCTGACTTGAAGAGAAATGACCTCCCAAGGTCATGGCACACATGTAACCTAAAAAGATACTATAGTTAGAAAGTGCACCTTGCTCCCCCTGTGTACTTTTTTTTCGACTTCATGATTTTTTTTCGAGAAGGATTTTTCTGGAGGGAGTTTTAACGAGGCACCATAGTAAAGGCTAAAGGTTAATGAAAAACTCTTTATAGCAACAAAACTTATGTAAATAATTTTTTCTTGATGATAATTTATTTTCTCATAAAGTTTTCCATTTAAACGCACTACTTTAAACTAAAAAAACTGCGAAAATCATTGTTTGACCTAGTGGTCGGCAAGATGAAGCGACGACATACAAATTAGGGTAAGAAGTTATATAAGTAGATCATGGTCCGACCTCATTGACACCTAAAGAGTTGGGCCTAAAACGAAATGCAAAAGTAACTTGTTAAAATCGATTACTTAAAGTCGGAGCATAATTAATTAAGGAAAAATAGTATGGACCTTACAAACGAAAGGTTCAAAATAACTGCCGACCTATTTTTTAACCGACATCTTCCACGAAACAGCATAAAAAATTATCAAAGTAAGTTAACGAAAATTTTTACTAAGTCATGAAAGGCTAAAAAAATAGATGTGCTAACAAATAAAGCATGATTGAAGAAACATCCATTCATGAAAAAAGCCAGCACATATCCAAGTAAAGAAAGATTTTTTAAGCGGTAAAAACGTTCAAACTACAGCTATTACAAAATTGAATTGTTCGTAAAGGCCCATCGGGGGGCAATCTGATATTTGGAAACTAAGAACTAAGATAGAGGGATTTGTTCGCTAGAAGTCATGTTAGAAGTATCTTCGGGCTGTGCGGAGGAGGTCAAGAGAATTTCTAGCTGAGAAGTAGTAGGCTCATCGTCCTTAAGAGTCGAAAAGCTCTGAGAAGCTCCCTTAACTCGGACTTCCAAAGTCTTCAGGTCGGGCATAGGAATGTCCTCCTCATCATCAAGTGCAGGGATGATCTTCCCATCAGCCACGACGCTGTTAGGACTAATAAGAGAGAGGTCCACCTTGGGAGCTATAACTTGGAACTGGATTTTTAAATTCTCAACCAACTCGTCCATTTCATGAGCTATAGTCTTCTCTAAATCTGCCTATTTCTCCCTTGACTTGCTGACCTCTCCAGTTTTTCCTTGAAGACCTGGTATAACTCTCCTTAGCTTTCTTTTTCATGCCCTCCACCATGGCACAGGCAGCTTCAGATTACTTAACCCTCTCCTGAGCTTTGGAAAGGTCAAACATTAGGACCTCCTTCTCCCTTTCTAACTCCAACATAGACGCCTGCAAAAATGCCACCTTAGCCTTCAAGTCAGACAAAGATCATTGGATAGCACCTAAGGGAGTCTCCTCGAGTTGCTTTAGTAAACCGGAACACACTCCCGCCGTCCTAATCCCGCCCCGAGCTATGACTTGAAGGTGGTGTTTCATATAAACATCATCCATACTAATAAAATTATTTGGAAAGATGTGTTTTCGTAAAATGCCACTGCGTCAAAGCCTTGTTCGTAAATATCTGCTGATTTATCAGTCCTGCGCTTTTTGCGCTTCAGCTCAGGATTGGGAGGCGAAAGGGGAATTGTTTGATTACCAGAATGGGAAAGAGGACGGGTTAGGTCAGTAATAATCTTTATCAATGTTGAGGCACCTGAGTCTGACTTAGAGGGAGAAGGGAGATCTCTAGATCCACCGACCTCTTTCAGTTGTGTATATTTTTGGCAACGACATTCTTTCTAGCAGAACAAAGAGTTTTCATAGTAGCTGACTTAGGATCCATCTTTTCTGCATGACATTAAAGTCGGGTTATGTCAAGCCACCAAAACAATCAACAAAATTATCTCTTTAAAATGAAAAATAATGTAACCTAGCCCAGATTGGATTTGGCTTGGATTTTCTAAGTATTTCTTAGTGTCTAAATTAGGAGCTCAACCCCGACACTCCTGGAATAAAGCGACTACACTTTTCTCAACCTCATCTAAGTCGTCCAAACCATAATTACTAACTACATGGTGTTCCTCCCAGTACAAACTAAAGAGGGATTCATCCCTTTCATCAAGAAAGAAAAGTCAGACACCATTGACAGCTTGGACTTTAAAGAAGTAGTTTTTAAAATTATGAAAAGATTCATAAAAAATGGCAAAGACTTTTCTCCTTTGAATAGCTCAGAAGAAGACTCAGCCTTGCTTTTTGGAGCTAAAATGTTTGGTAAGAATAAAAAGATAAAAGAAAACCTTAGAAAAAGGAGGGATCTCAAGTTCACGACAAAAAAAGTGGTAAATTTTCAAGAAACTCTAAGAGTTAGGGTAAAGCTAGGAATGAGCAACATTACAAAACTTAAGAATCTCAATTTCAAAGTTGTTAAAAGGAAGGCTAACTTCCAACTTAGTGAAAAAACACTCATACACATGCATAAAATGGTGTTCCGACTTCTCAAGTTGAGAAAAATAAATCCTCTCTTTAGCAACTATAATTTCATACTTCCTCTCATCCTCCTGGTTTACACACAACTTACGGTGCCTATGAAAGGTCTCAGCATACTCATTATCAATAACAGAAACGACAGAAAGAACAGATACATCTACCCAAGTTAAGTTGGACGGGACCTTAAATGACATGTTGAGAATTACTTATCAAGACATAAAAGCTATACCTACAATACAATAAAAGAAGATCATCCCTACAAGTCGGCAGGTCAGGCATAACAGCATAAGCATTTACACAAAATCAAAAAAGGTTTGGTCGTCATCAACTAAGAATGTTACAGTTCTTACAACCCTTCGTATTCTAAACAAACATATAAATACGAAAATGGTGCCATCTTCAACGAAAAACATGCAACCATTTGAGGGCAATATAAAGTAAAACCTCACTCAGTTTCTTAGCGACAATAACAAAAGTTCAAAAAAGAAGCAATTTCTCAAACGAATATGACACAAAACCATCAAATAAACAAAAAATCATTGCCAAATCAACAAAAATGAATTCAAAACCACAAGCACATATCCAGCCAAGAACAAAGGTGAATAAAATAAATGGAAAAGGCGAAGACCAACCTTGAGTGAAAAATGAAACGAAGCACACACAAGCAGCAGAACACGAACGTTCCTCTCAAAAGCATGAACAAAGCCTTCTAGGTCTCAAGATAAAGAAATTTTGAACGCAAGAGTAGTTGTGCGAAAGAAGTTGAAAAGATTGAAAGAGGAAAAAATGTTGAGCGCAAACATTTTAGAAAAGAAGCAAAAAAGAAGAAAGAGAAATGAGTTTGGGTATTTATAAGATACCAGTGGCAAAAGAGTAATTTTGCGACCCCTCATTTATAGCGTACGGTTACCAAAACAGAAATACGAAAATACGTAATGTCTCAAATTTTAAAATACGTCGAGTACCCGACCTAGTCCCAAGGAAGACAGTTTGTCTGGGCTGATGTTTTAATTTGCCGAAGACTAAACTGATCTACAAATGCTCGAGTCCGACGTCGTAAAATTTGGAATCAAGTAGGGGGCACTGTTCATACCCTGACCCAAAAATATACCGAGGTCCAAAATGAATAGAAGCCCACTCAAGATATCCAACTAGTAAACCTACATGAGGTCGAGCACGACAACGGTAGTTCATCTCTACTTATTCAAATAAGTAACTAACTACTAAGATATCTCTCACTTATCTAGAAGGAATATGTCAACAACTTTCATAGAAAAAGGGATCAGTTATCTATCATTAAAGGTGGAACTACTTTAAAAGGTGGTTATCGATTCTACTATAAATATAGTGATACTCTCAGGTATATTTAACATCCAATTTACTAAAAACTTGCCTAAAATCCTTGCTAATTTAAGCATTGGAGTCCTTTGTAGGTACCACCCCCATCTCCTTAGAGGAACTCGAACGGCAGCACACCTTGACATCAGTAGATGTCAGACGCTGTCCCAAAAAAATCTAGACCTCACGTTCATGCCCAAAAACAATCCAATTTCAGGTAACTCATGAAGCATATTTAATATAAAAAAATTAAAATTATTAAAAATAAGAATATCTTAAATATTATAATCTTAGTTGCTATAATAATATTGCTTTTTTTTTGGAAATGGAAAAAGAAGAACATAATAATCTTGATATTTTCATAGGAGAAGATTGTATTATTTTTACTTCACTGAAACAATGAGCAGAAATGATGAAAAATACAAGTTCAAAGAAAGAGAAATTGGGAAGCCTTATGTACCTCAAACTCTCACCGACCTTGCAGTAGTGACCGTGACAGCAGTTGCCAAAATCAATATTTCTTTTTCAATCAAGCTTAAGTAGTAAGGATTTCATTTTCCTTAATTAGTTGACAAAACAGTGTTTTATAAAATTACCAAAATTATAGACAGAATAATTTTTAAATGAGTACTCAATAAAAATATATTTATATAAAGATGATATTAAGATGTAGATATGTATTATATTAATTAATTTAATCAAATTTTAAATATATTAAACTATTTAATAATCCTCAACTATTATTTTTATATAAAAATATTTTACGTGGGTAGTTACCTAATTTTTATTAATTAATTTATTTAAAGCAGTTTTTTATTGTTAACTAATAAAACATAAAAATGTTTATTTACTAGCTAACACTACCAATTTAATTATAGAGATTAATTATTTATTTATAATGGTAATTAGCTATTCATTAAAATAGTTTACTTGTTATTTGAATCTTATTATTATTAGAACATAAAAATGAAACTCTTTAAGAAAATTGCAATTCTAGGTGTGTCTACATCCGTGCCGAATAACTCATTAAGTTCCACATTCATAAGAGAAAATTAGGTTCTCTCAAGTAGAAGGCATTTAATTTTTTTAAAAAAAATATTAGATGAACAATAAAATTTATTATTTTTAGTTAACAGTTAATTATTAATATTTAAAAATATAGACTAAAAATATGTTATTAGATTATTAGACTAAAAAAATTGGATTAATAATTTAAAATAATAAATTCTACAAATTCTTAAATATTATTTTTCTTTTTTATTTCGTTAAATTAAAGACTAATAATATGTTGTAGATTTAAGCTTCATTTGAAGATTTGTTACTGACTAATATATTATTATCGAAAATGCTTGATAACAAAAAAATTAGTCAAAAATAACTATAATTTACCTTATTTAGTATTTATTAATTATTACCACAATTAATGAATGTTAAATAAGATAAGTTTTGAAGTTTATTATATACATATGATAAAATTTATATTTTTAACATTTTTTTAAAAAGAAAACGAGTTGATTACCCAATTAATCTAAGTCGGTATGAAAAAAGCATTTATGATACATGAATAAATTAATTTTGGAGGATTGTTGTAAATGTATTTTAATTTTAAAATTTTGAAGTTTTTTCGTTCCATTCATTTTCATCTTTAAATAATTAAATTGATAGTCACTGTTGTGTATTTGTGTTTTCTATGAGGATTAACATTATTTAACAACAACTTTATCACATGCAAATATGTCTGGAGGAGGAAATTACAGCAAATTAAAGATGTGTTTAGAAATTAGAATACAATGAAATTACAATTGATTTTGATTTTAAAATTAAATTTTTTGTTTAAAATAAATAAGAAATAAAAATTGATTTGATTTGTAAATCCTATAAATTCAGTTTGAATTGAAATGATTTAGTATATTAAAAATATAAAAGTCATTTTTACCTTTTAAAAAAGTTAGAAGAAGAGTTTGGAGGAAAAAAAAAGAGGTGGTAGAAGTTTAACAGCGGTCTCACAGTATTATTAATACTAACGGAATGTAACAAATAAATAATAAAATAAAATATAAAATTAAATATTTATATCAATTTGTAGATCAAATTAAGTCTTATTTTATATATTTATTTCAAATCCAATAATTTTTTATCAATTCAATTCATTTAAAATTAAATTAATTTAAAAAATATCTTATTCTAAACAAATCTCAAAAGAACAATGCAACTACATTATATTAGACAAAAAAAAAAACATAGAATACATAAAAAAGTTAAGAATAAAGACAGAATAATACCATGGAAATTTGAATATATAATTTAGAGTAATGTTACATGTACACTAAAATTAGCTATTAAAGTCAGTCATTAATATAAAATACATATTAAAATATAAATACACATTAAAATAAATTAAATCACATATATTTATACACAAATATATTAGTGGCTGATTTTAGTGTACGAATAATATTTTTGTATAATTTATTGAAAATACAGAATATAAAGATATATTAACTACCATTAGAAAAAGGAAGTTATTGCTGCCACTTTTTGTATACCGCCAAAGATAAATTAAAAGGAATCAGAATGGTAGGGGAATAAAAAAAAGAGATGAAGGTTATTAGGGTTTTCTCAACCATCAATTCTTCTGAGCATCACAGGCAAAGTAGGTGTTGAAGAGTTTTTTTGAAGAAATTATACGTTTTTAAATAAAATAAGCTACTAAGTAAGTTTGTAAACACTTATACATACGCAATTCTTGTAAAATTGAAATGTTAGATTCATCATAAGTCTAAAAGAAATATGATACTAAACATAATAATTCATTATTTTTAGTCTTTTATCTCATTCTTTAAACGATCTATAAATTCATCGTTGCAATTCATTCAGAAACTTACTTGCTTTTTTTATCCATAAATAGTTTAAGTTTTAAAAGTAATTTTAAAATTTAAGTTAATGCCAATTAATTGAATTAAAACCTTGTACAATTTCCTATCACTTGTAACGGACATGCCACGTGGTTAATCGAAGACCAAAAGCAAAGCATTATTGATGAATTTGAAATAGTGATAAGATCCCTTCAACTGTTTAATTAAGCAATAAAAAGAAATTCAACGAGTCATTAAGATACACACAAACATATATATATATATATATATATATATATATATATATATATATATATATAATCAATCTCTGAACCTTTTATGATTAGCTAGATCACATAGATATAACCTGTGCAGCTCCATGTGTTGGTTGTTCATCAAATTCTGATACAATCTCCCAAATTTTCCTTTCAATAATTTGATTTAAAGCAATCAAATAAATGGCATTTAAACAGTTGGTAAAGCAGATTTTCAGCATTAAAACTCTACTATTCATTTATCTTTTATATAGTACTACATATATATCTTTTGACGAGAGGTAATTTTTATTCAAATATATATATATATATATATATATATATATAGAGAGAGAGAGAGAGAGAGAGAGAGAGAGAGATTTATAAGAAATATAATTATTTTAATATTGATTATAGAAAATTAAACTAAGATATATAATTATTCATATATTTTTGTTTAACAAATTTGACTTTTAGAATAAATAAATTTATGACATGATATTAAAATTTATATAATCTAAAAATTTAAAATTTAATTTTTTTTTAAATTCAACGTAAAACAAGTTAAAAAAATATATACAAAAAATATATTATCTACCTTTAATTTTTATATATTTTTTAATTATTATTAACTTAAATATCAAAATCTCTTACAAATATATTATATTATATATATTCCAGGAATATGAGAAGTAGGAAAAAAAAATCTTATATGTTTGTCGCAATGCATGTAACATCTATCACTCTAATCAACTATATATTAATGTTGAGAACCAATTGAGGCTATGATGACCTATCAAAAAAGGATAGATATCCTTTCTTGTGCATGTCTTTGTCTCTTCATATTTATCCACTCTCTCAACTTGCTTTAAAAGCAACAATATAGTAATGGCTATATTAATATCTTAAAAGTTTTGTAAAAACTTTTCAACATGCTTACTATACATGTAGCATCTTCTTCGACTTGCACATTTCTTCTGCTTTCATAATCCTTGAAGATTTTCCTCAAGTTTAATTTGGCCAAATGCTAAGTTATCAAAGCGAAAATTCCGTAATACATACTGCAGTTAACTATATTAATTAATTAATTAACTTCTCAGAATTAATGTAACTTTTAACATGCATAGACATTAAATAGATATCTGATTTTCTTTTTTCTTGGGTGTTTATGACTCGTTTCAATCCAATAACTTAATTATTTGGGTTATATTTTGGTTTGGTTTAACTCAACACACATCACAAATTCTTCAACAGTTGTGTTGAGAAATTAAAATTAAATGTAATGAACATTGTTATTTTTAGTCTTCAATTAATAATTTTATATTACATAAAGATATTTAATATAGTTTGTTTTTTAAAATCCTGCATTGTAAAATATTCTGATTTTACTTTTGAAGTTTTAAACTTCATCATTCACAAGACCTAAATTTAGATTTATCTTTTTCTAAATATTTAGTCGATCTAGACTCTAAAATTTTATTATTATTGGATCAAGTTAAGTAGTTCGAAAGATTGTCCAATCAATTAATTAGGCCAATTTGAATCCAATTATAAGGTTATGTTGCCAAATTTATATTTTTCATAGCTCGTTTCTAGCAGTTGCCAAATTTATATTTTTCATAAGTTAAAAAAAAAAAAAAGAAACTCATTGAATTTTAAGGTTATGTTTGTCAAATGAAAATCAAGAGGTCTAATACAATAATTGGCGCTTTCAAAAAAAAAAAAAAATCAAAGAGTACTCAAACACAAGAGAAATACTATAGATGGACAAAATTATTATTAGTCCACAAAATACCACAGCCGCATGTTAATTAAATACTAAATTATACATAATTATCAATAGATACCCTAACAACAGTCTTAGCTTCAACCTGTTAAAATCAATATGCAAGCATAATCACTTTTAAAATATCTAGTCATGGTTCATATCCAAATTTTGTAACCAATTTAAGTCAGTTTAGTAATTAATTTATTAGTCTATTTAAATAAATGTTGGAGGTTCGAATCTGCTTTTACATATAATAATATATTAACTAACAATAAATTTTTAAGTAGAGTTCAAATTTTCATGAAAATAATTTTTAACCTATCAAATTAAAAAATATTATTAAAAAAATACAACTTGTGTGATACCTACGTATGTCTAATAAAAAGTTTTGGTGCAAAGATATTAATCAATACTATTGACAGTGTCTGTTTATTCCGGATAAGATCCTAGATGTATGTTACTCAAAAAAGATAAACCAATATAATAATAAAAAGTTACAAAAAATATAAATAATTGTGTAAATTAAATTTTCCCATAAAACATTTATTTATTTATGTATTCATGTTATAGGAAATATATAGGATAAGAAATAGAGATGGAATTGGGGGAGCAACCTCTGAGTAGGAAGGTGGGGAAGGTCATTATCAACGTACGTGTGCCTTAAACAACAACATTTCTTTATGGAGTTTGATGGTCCAGCCGGCCAAAATATTATTGCCTTTCTATCTTTCCTATTTCATTTCTGATGCTCAAATTAAAGTCGTTAAAAATCAAATTTTGTTTGAGTAATTGAGTTGACTTGTATTAATATATTGGAGGGGACGTATATTAATTTTATCCCTAGCTAGCTTACTTCTATCTTTAATACATCATGAAGACATGAACTATAAGTAATCCCCAAAGTACAACTTTAGTCCCATACCTATAAGTCTACGTATCGATTATTCTTGACCAATAAAATTTCTACCATTTTTGTATATATTTTTTATTTTTCATTTTTTATCAATTACTTTTACTTATAAAGTAGAAGTGTATAAAAAAGATGTAAGAAAAATAATGTATATATAATGTATTTCATAGTAATCATGAATTCATGATTATGGTGGCTACAAAATTTTAATAACACTTAAAAATTATATCTAAAATTAAATCGGTTACACTTTTTTATTATTTGATAATATTTTTTAATTTTAAGAATATAACTAAATTTAAAAGTCTTATCAAATAATAAAAAAATTATTTTGATTTAAATTTATACTTTTAAGTATGATTAAAATTTTATAATTATCTACTACAACCAATATAAGTATAACTACTGTGTATACTTTTAATTTACACACCATTTTATATATAAATATTGATATAATGACTTTTTCATATAAATAAAATGGTTACAATTATAAAGGAAATTGTTGCAATAGTAACTAACTGCATAACGAAATAATAAAGAAAAAATCTAAAATTAAACAAACTAAATCAAATCATGAACCTAAATTTAAATCATAAAACTTTATTTGTTTTGTATCAATATTTCTTTTGGTATAATTCTCCGTCAACATTTGCCAGAATAAATATAAGTATGCTCCTTTTTCTGTTAAAGTTTTCTATATTTTAAATTAGTAACAAACAAAAAATGTTTGTAATAAGAATCTTGGCAATAAGTTTACTTTTAGTACATTGATTACCAATCTTTTTATTCAATCATAATTTCACATCTTAGATAACATTTAAATAATAAATACAAAAAAATAATAATGACATTTAAAGTATTATTTTAGTCTCCGATGATTAGACTAATATCATCCTAACTAATAAATATCTAGCTACATGATTTATTTTATATTAACAGTATAAATTCTCCTTATTAAAATGTTCTTTCTGTCGCGGATAATATCTATATTAATAAGATTATTTTAAGACACATACTATCATATATATCCTGGGTTTTATCTATTAGGTTTTGTAAACACATATTTTATTATTCTTGTTAAAAATCTCACAACATCCAAAATCCAATAATCATCATGATGATCATGATGCATGTGGCTGAAGAGTATATGTACATTAATTAATCAGTGATGATATGATATACAACACAGCTATGCACACATCTAATAGCATTAGAGCTATAATGTATACGCGTCTGAGAGGAATTAAAATTGTTAGATTGTGTTGGTGGTTTTAATTTTCCAATTGCATGTGCTTTCAATTGTTTCACTATCAAATGAATGTAGTGTATATAGTTGTGTATATACATAACCAGAAACGCGTATCATTCATATATATGTACAACAACAATAGTACACAGCTTTTGCTGCTAGCAGCTACTACACTTAACTCAACTTCCTTTTTATACATTGCACCTGCAAATTGCAACCATATGCTAATAATGTAAATGTTTTCGGAAACTCCAAATACTCCCATCATTCTTTTTTTTTTTATGGGGTGAAATATTACTAAAGTCTTCAAGAGTATGCTATTGGGCCTTATCTGGCCCAAGGCCCATCTGATATTCCTTCATTCTCCTTTTGACAAATCTGGAATACCATTTTGTAGTGTAAAATTTCATGTAAAAACATTTTATAAACTACTTGCCTTCTTTGGCTAGTCTCCCATGGTCGGATCACGCTATGGAGAAAAGATTCCCACGATTTGGAATCCAACCTCCTCATATTCGCTTGCCTAAGTACGATTTTGGTCTTTAAAATATAGGTCGAAATTTTTAAATTTTTTTTTCCATATAAAATCGTCCTTAAAATTTAAAACCAAATTTTAAATTCATACTTTTACTTAAATATTAAAATTTTAGACCAAATTATTCTTAACAAAAAAATTATTAAATAAAAAAAAAAGAAGGAGGAATGAGAGAAGAAGATGTCTGTGATCTACTTCTACTTCCGTGTTCATTATCACCTTTGTACGATTTTTGCCTCTAAAATAAGGACGATTTTAAAATCAAATTAAATCTTAAGGATGGTTTTGTATGAAAAAAAAATTAATAAAAAAAAATTTTGACTTATATCTTAAAAACCAAAATCGTACTTAATCATATTCGTTGCTTAGATATTGAATAAAGAGAATATGAACCTAGTCCAGATCTTAAAACATTTTTTTCTTCCTTAAATGCAACTTACTAAATAATTGCTCACATTTCATGATCCGTTATTAATATCGTGCACATGTGATAATGTGAACATCAATTTTTTCCCCTCTTTTTCCTTTTTTTTTTTTTGGGGTCAGGTTTCCCCCTTTTTCTGAAATAGATAAGAAACTGATATTGATGGGATTGGAATCGGCCCAAAGTACAAAAGAAAGAAAGGCTTGCTGGTGATGTTATCAACAATTTTGGATAGAAACATATGAAGGTTTTTGGCTGGCCTACATATATATCCTTAACCATATTGTGGAAGATTGGAATCAGATGCCCAACCTATAAAATGTTTTTAAAATGAAAAAGCTAATCCAAGTAAAAAACAATAAAAATGAAAAAGTTAATAAAATGAAAAAAAAGATAAGGATGTATATGTAATTACCTTTGAATTAAGGTAACACCTTCTTTATAAAAGTAAAAACTCAGGTGTAGTTAATTTTATGTGAAGTTGATAGTTAAGAACCCTTAAATAATTTGATTGATCTGACTAAATTTTTATCTAACAACTCTCAGTTATCAACTTTATGTAAAGTTAACTGCATATGAATTTTTACCATTTATAAATTTAACGTTAATTAAACTATCACTTTTTCACTTTATCATTTTTTTATTTTAAAATTTTTTTGTTCTAAAGTAGAGAAAAAAAATGAAGGCAAATCGATCGAATAGAATTTGAAAAAAAAAAAAGAAAAGTGAAATAATATTTTTATTATTGAATTGTTGTTGTTTCTTAATTAAAAAGTAAATATTTTTATAAAATGAATGAGGTGTTACAATATGCTTATGAAACTCTCTCTTCAAACTAATTTTTGTTTAACATAACTAGTCTACTTAAATAAGTGTCGAGATTTGAAGTTTGCTTTGGACATATAATAATCCATTAGTTAGCGACAAACCTTTAAATGAAATTCAGTACCGCAATAGATTAATTCTTAACTTGTCGATTGATAAATACGGTAAAAAATGAAAAAAATATATTATAATCAATTAACTATTAGAATTATTTAATTTACTTGGATACTTATTATAAGTTATTACATTTTTATTATCTTAATTCTCTAAATACCTATAAATAGCCTTATATATTATATCATTTTTACCCAACTTAAATACACAAATATTTTTTCTGCCCTCTCTTACATTTTTTAACATGGTATCAGAGTAATGATATCCTCGTTAAAAAGGATAGATTGTTTTTATTCGAGTAAAATCATTGAACTTTTCACATTTTTTCTTTCTCGTTTGTCACTTTTTTTTATGCTCTCACCTCACCGATTAGTTTATCCTCTCTCTCTTGTCCTTCCGAGTTTAATAAGTCAAAACTACTGTTATTTGCCACTTACCTATTTTCATGGAAAAACCAAATTTTTCCGTCACCTTTCAACAGTTTGTTATTTTATGAGAGTTTGCAATATCTTCACAGTTCACTATTCATCATTTTTTTGGCAGTTTGTCATTTTTCTAACAGTTTGTCACCTTTTCGAAAGTTTTCTAATAGTTTGTCATCTATCTAATAGTTCATCATCTTTCAGTAATTTTCTGGCAATTCGTCACTCTTTTGCCAGTTTTGTTTACGTTTTTCTTTCAGTACTTTTGTTTGCACTTTCTTCCAACATTTTTGTTTTTATCTATGCCCATTCCTTCAATTTCTAGCTTTCTACAATTTTTCTTATTTCGGTATTTTAAATAAGTTTTAAATTCAAGTTGTCACCTGAGTTTGACAAAAAATATTAGAATATATTAAGATCAATTAACATTTATTAAAATTATTTAATATATCTAAATATTTATTATAGATTTTATATTTTTATTATTTTGATTCTCTTAACACTAATAAATACCTTATATATGGTATTATAAATTTTTTTTTTCTATTTTCTCTTACCTTTTCTAACAAAAATAGTATTTTTTTTAAGTTATAATATTCTCAAAGTTATGCTTTTTTTGTTTATTTGGGAATAATGCTTCATTTTAGAAGAGAGAAGCAAAAGATAGGCCATATATAATTGTGAAAAAATTAAAATAAAACTGGCATAAACGACAATATTCATTCACTAATAAAAGTTCTTTTTTTTTTTTGTCAGAATTCACTAATAAAAGTTCAAATGGAACACCTATAGAAAAGGACATATTGAAAATAATTAAGCTTAATTGAACAAAAGTTTCCAAATTTTCTATTATGAAAACCCCTAATTTGGATTCTTTGTAATCCTCTATATAAATATACGTACAATTATAAATATAAGTAGTTATTGAATTAACAATCTATCTTAAAGTCTCAACTGAAACTGAAAAATGAGTCTCCTCTCTTATCAAGCTGTAATTTCTCTACTGGAGTTGCTGAAAAAGTAAAGTACCATAAATGAGATAGCTGGTGAGTTTTAGGAAGCGCCGGTCACAATGAGGCGCAGCATTAGCCTGTCCTCTCTGACACAGGTTACTGCTTTGCTAGTGGGTCTTATTCAAAATTTCATTTTGACCTTAGCTAAGAAGACATATTATGTAGTAGTCTTCGATACTTGATATATTTTCATTTTTTCCCTTTTTTTTATGTTAATGGGCCATAAAAGATCCAGGTAAGTAAATAAGTGACGAACACTCATAAAAAGATGGGCCAAAATTTTGCTTAAATATTTGTTAAATTATGAAAAAAATTTTAAAATTTAACTAATAAATTCACACTGGTTAAAGAATAAATATTATTTTATGAAGTAAAAGTCTGGAAAAATTTAATATAAAAAAGAGTCTGAGAAAAGTTACTACTTCTGTAAATGAGTATGGAGAAACCTTAAAATTTTTTGGCTTTGAATAAAATTCTCATTTTACAAGGAGAACCGTATGAAAGGTTAGTTTTTATAAATAAAATTCATCATCCTAATCATTATAATAATTAATTTATCTTTTTAATATTATTTTATGTGTTATTGGTTTTATTTTGATTTTCTTTTACAGAAAAATATTAAGATATTTTTTAAGTATTGGTGTAGACTAATAAAAAATTTTTACCATTTACTTTGAAATTTTAATCTTTCAAATTAAATTCTAAGTAATTATATTTTTCCATATCATTTTAAGAAATTGAATATATCTAATTATTAATTTGGTATTATTTTATGATTTGTTAGTTTTCTAATTAATTCTTTTAAAAAATATATATTCAATATTCATGAAATATTATAATTTTTAATATCTATCATTTTAAGTATAAAATTTTAATTTTTGATTTAATTATTAAATATTTATCAAATTTTTTTAGATAATTTTTTAAATTAAAATGTAAGTTTCATATTGTCAATATATTATTTTATAGAAATTTTTTTACATAAATATAAATATTTTTTAATTATATATAATTTTTAATTAAATATAATTTATTTAAATAAATATAAATATTTTAAAATTAAATTTAACATACATGATAAACGTTAGCTAATAAAAATTTAGAATTAGTTCCATTAACATATGTTAGTGATGTTGATGCTAAGTCCACCACAACTATATCTTTTCTTGAAGATCCAAAAAGAGTAGTGGTTTATCCACATTCTTGTCTTTTATCCACATTCTTTTTTTGTTTTTTTTTTATAGTTTATTCAAATTCACGTTAAATTTTTTAAAATTTTAATAATTATTCAATGAATTCATTTTGAAATTGATATAAAAAAAAATTTCAAAAGTAATTTAACATTAATTTAAATCATCATATAAAAATACATCATTATATAAATTATTATATAAATGTATACCCAAAAATCGTTTATATATATATATATATATATATATACGGTTCCACCAAAATAATAAAAGAAAAAAGACATCTGCCAACCCAACTAGGTTCAGTCTCTTAACAAAAATATATTTATGCACTTGCCATATATAATGTCGAATTTAAATATTCACCCAAGACCATGGAGCAAAATTTTAATACTGAGGAGATTTCATTAACCTGTTGGCCAGTCAAAAATTACACCTCAGACCTACACAATACTGCTAAAAATAACACGTGTCTCATGGAAATTGTGCCAACATCCAAAAAAACACAAGGCGTGTGACACGCCTGATTAAGGCAGGCGCACCCTAAAACTCACCGAGATAGCTAGTGAATCTTTACAGAGACATATCACAGAAAGGGAAAATAAATAAAAGTGATGAAAGAGAGCTATGAGACCGTGAAAGAAGGTGTGTGTATGTGATGTATGCGGTGTTGAAGGGAATGAAAGTGATGAGAGAGGAATGGCTGAAATATGAAAGAAAATGATAACCATACTTCTTTTTGGCACTACGATATTTGCATAAAAATAAGATTGTTATATTTACTTTATTCCGATTTCCAATGTAATATTTCTGTTGTGTCAAATGAATTCAATTAATTAGTTAATAATTAATATATTTATTTGTAAAATCGAAAGCATAATAATTGAAATAGTAAAGATACAAATTATAGTATCAGATCCATTAAAAAGCAAACAGAAAATTCTCCACTTTGAGAGGGTCATAACTCACGATTCACACATTCACATGCATTAATGTGTCATTCAAGGAGACAAAACTCCTTCATGAATGGACAATTGGACATCCACTACCCTCATCACATGCATTCATTCTTCTTCTTCAATTCAAGCACTTTTAATGTTTCCACTTTAAATTTTAAGTTTTCCTGCTTAATTTTTTTCTCCCGACATATCCATAATGAAATATACAAAATATTTATATGGAAAAAAAAAAACTTAGGTAAGAAGCCAATATATAGTGAAATGAATATTGTTTGCTTAGATTACAATAAAAGTTAGATGCAACACATACAGCGAGTGATGAGTGATAGATAGAGAGGGAGCTATAACTTTCACGTCAATCCTTCTCAGTGTTTAAAAGAAATTAAAATTAATAAAAAAAATTTCAAACATACCAATCAATTGCATGATGACAGAACTCACTCCTCACCCAACTCTGATTGTACCCTCTCAACCATTCAAAGAACACAACAACAACAACATTCCCACTTATCTATTGAATTGAAACTAGGATCTTCAGAAAGATAGAAGAAATAAAGAAACCCAAAGGTTGTATGTGGTGTTTTATTGTTGTTATTATTTGTTAATATAACACTGTATATATTGCAGTGTTTTGGTGATTGGAGGGTAGTAAGGGAATTATGGCAAAGAGATCAGATTTTGCACAGAAGCTTTTGGATGATCTTAGGCTAAGGAAGGAAAAAATGGGTGTTCCTGCTGCATCTCATCAGTCTCAGAGGACAAGCCAATCACAGCCTATCGGTAACTTTTTAATTTCTATGGAATATAAATAAATTATATATTTTGCTCTTTTTGTGTGTTAAGCCTGTGAATTAGTACTGTTGTCTTATGAATTATGAAAATGAAGATTCACATCCCAAATATATAATTGAAACAAGAAAATGAGGGAATTTGTAGTTTGATAGGGGATTTTTGTGTGTTTAATTGCTATTGTATTACTTATTACAAATCTGCCACTTTGTTTTCATTATGTTTATTGCTTTTACAGTTTTGTAAAAAGAAAAAAAAACGTATGCCTATGGAAATAAAATAAAATAATTATTATCAATATTTTTTTCACAAAATCCTTAAGTTAGAAAATAAAAAAGTGGCAGTTTGTAAGTGATACTAAATGAAAACAAAAAACATATACTAAAATCAAATATGGTTTTACCTTGACTTGTATTGTGATCAATTAGTAAAAGCATGTAATATAGCAAGCTATTGATCCAACAGCAATTTTTCTTCTCTCTTTCTTCTTATATATTTTTCTTAACAGAAATTGTTTACTGGGTTTTCTTGGAAATCACAATTCAATTTTCTGCAGAGGGATTGTATTTAAAGTACAATTGTATGTTAGCCATGCAAGAAAGTTCTATGTATGAAATCTTATTATGCTAATTCTGTTGAAACAGATGCATATTCTTACTCCAAGCAAACAAGTGTTGGATCAAGGAACAGAAAATCCAATGAAATTGTAAGTCACGACATTGAGTGTATCTATTCTATTCTAAGCACACATAAATTCATATAGCAAATCTTCTGTTATTAAAATTTATTTATAGGTAAGTTCAAGAAATGGAGATATGCTGAATAGGTCTAGCAGAAGCCATAGATCTTCAATCAATGGAGAAGTTTCAAATCAGATAGTTTCATATGGGAGAGGCCAGAGCTCACATAAAATGGATGATGTTTCCTTAGCCATAGCCTTTGCTTTCGAGAATGGCATGGCTAAACCAAGAAGAGCTGATTCGTCTTACTATAGCAATAACAATAATAGTTCAACTTTGGCTTTTCTTCACCAAATCAAGAAGGGGACAATGGAATTTGGCATGATGGATAGACAAGGAAACATGGTTAGGCAACAAGCTTCAACAAACAATTTTCAAGGCCTCTCCCCTATGCAGATAAATGAGATATCGAAAGGTGCACAGAGACTAAACCAGATACTAAGAGCTTGCTCCAATGGTTTCAACATTGATAGATATTCGATTGAAGTTGCGAAGGAGCTGTTCCAAGGAGCTATTGATTTGGAACAGTCACTCAGGATGCTGGTAGAGCTGCAGCAGAATTCAGAGTTCTTGATTGCGCCGCAGAAGAAAAACCGGATCAAGTTATTGGATGAAGACAGTGAAGATGATGATGAAAGCAACAAAATAATTAGAGCATCTGAGAAAAACCAATTGGCGCCACCGATTTTCTCCTTCGACAAGCGATCTAGGCATACTCTTATGCAGGGGAAAATTATTCTTACAAACTCTAAAGAAGGCAGAAACTCAAATACCAAAAACAAAGATGGAAAGATTTCAAGAACTTCTCAGAAGCAAACAAATAGATCTAGTTATGAAATTAAGAATCTCAATGATGTTTTGGAGCAGAAAAGCCACTCTGCCTCGGCGAAATCTGACACAGAGAAGGGAAGGATTCCAAGTGTAGTTGCAAAACTGATGGGGCTAGATAACTTGCCGGAGAAGGCAGAGCCGAAAATCATGCCGCAGAAGGATTCTGGTAATGCACAGAAGATTAGAGGAAATCAAGGAATGACAATGCAGTATACTAGTGAAAAGCAAAGAACAAAGAAGGTTGAAGTGAATAACAACAAAGAAACAGAGAATTTGGTAGCTATGAAGAAACAAAGAGTGATAGAAGCCTTTAACATGGCCGCAACAACTCATGATGAGGAACAATTGTTTGCTGCCAATAAGAATTCACTTGGCGAAAAGGCTGGCCACAGGGTAGTTTCTCAGAATGGAAAACCACTATGGAGTGATCTGTATGGAATAAAACCCCTGGATGGTTTCGAAAAGCCGAAGCATAATATCAGTGCTGCTAACATCACAGAACAGAAAAGCACAGCAAAGGGCAGAATCAATGGCGAACAAGTGACTGAAAGATCACAAGTTAAGCCTTCAATGCAGGAAGAGAAAGAGATCAATGTTAGTAATGTCCAAATGGTGAAAAAAAATACATACAAACAGAACATGAATAATCAGAAGAAACCTGAGAAGAGTCTTGCAGATCAGAAGTCATACATGCTCTCAAAATATGGGCCTCAAGAAGGGAAAAATCATAGCGAACAACGACTCCAGCCGAGGGAAAAACAAATGCCGCAGGCGAGATTACAAGGAGGGAGTGAATTGAATTTGAGAAGTTCAAAAAACCAGAATAGGCTTATTAGTTCTCATAAGAAGCAGAACTCTGTAGAAAATTTGAAAGCTATGAAACTGGAAGGACATTTAGGCAACCGATATGATGATTTCGCCAAACACGAAACGTCCAATGGCACCAATGATAAAGTGAAAGAGATAGTTAACCGGAAGGGGGCAAGTGTCAAAATGATGGTGGATGAAAAAATTGTTCCTAAACTGGCCAATATGAAGGTGAAGAATACCAGAAAGCAAAAGGCTGACATGCCTAGAAAGATTGTTGAAGTGTCTAATGAAGGAAATGGAAGAAAGCTCATCGAGAAAGTGAAACAAAAAATTCATATTTTGCATGATTCTAGACAAGGAGCAATAGATAGATTCAATGGCTTTAAAGATGCTAAGGGAGAAACAGTTGGCATCATCAACTCTAACGAAACAGCAGCTGTGGCTGAATCACCGGATTGGAGTTGCCAACCACTTAAAGAAGCCGATCTGGCTCCTACATCATACAATTCTGATGGTAGAGAACTCCATAGCCTAAAGGGACCAGTTGCTTTAACTACAAATCATTCGGTAAGTTCTTTTACATTATGATCTAAAACAGTCTCATACAATGAAGCAAAATATATAGTAACAGGAGCTTTGTCCAGAAATTGAAGTAGAATAACACAAGGAAACAATGAAACATGTTGATTTGTTGCAGGATCATGCTGCTCCTGTGGTAGCAAATGAAGGATTCAAGCGTGGTGAACTTGCATTAAATACAACAAATGGTGAGCATATAATTACATAAATTACATCTTCTGCTACACCATGTATTGATAAGCCTCACCCTTATTATAAGGAAAAATAGAAAAGATAAGCACTTTAAATCCACAAAAGCAAAAAACAACACTCTTCACCCAAATTTGACATGTGAATTCATTTCTTTCAAGTAAGCTTTGCATGATCTACCCAATGAACTGAAAACTATACATGGAGTAAATCAATTGAAGTATTAGTTTTTACTTTTGACACTTTTGTTTCTTTGTTAATATTACAGGAACTCATGAAGAAAGCATGAGTACTAATAATAACCACTTACGACATAAAAATCAAAATATATATGCAAAGAGAACACAAAAGCCACTAACAGATAGCGAAATCCGCCTGAAGAGGATCTTAGTCGCAAACCGATCATTCCTCAATACTTCAGAAGCTCTTTTCAGGCTCAACATTCCATTCAGCATTCTGCAAGATAGGAGCACCGGCGGCCAGGACAGGGAAGGCGAATGCAAAGAACTCATGTTAGACTGCGGATATGAAGTAATGAAGCGAAAGGGGATACTGTCAGAACTCAGAGCTTATCCATTCTCAAACATATCAATCGATACAATGAGCATAGCATCCCTGGATGACTTGGTTAGGCTTCTGAACAAAGACATTGAGAAGCTAAGATTCTATGGAAGGAACAACAGGAATTTCAATGCCAATGTCGAGGACTACCTGCCGAAAATGCTTGAACTCGACATATTCAGTCGAGAGCAAGACATAGATTGTATGTGGGATTTTGGTTGGAAGAATGAGACATTTGCATTAATTGAAAGATGTGATGTTGTAAAGGATATGGAAAAACATGTCCTGAATGTGCTTTTGGATGAAATCACCAGAGAACTTATGCTTCAAGGAGGACTCAAAATAGCAACCAAATAAAAAATAAGGTTTACTACTTTCATCATTCAGGTGAAAACAGAAGATAAAGAGTTTCTTATTTTTTGCTTTTTTTTTTTGGGGGATTTTTCTTGAGTGGTTTAAGTAGTTGATGAGCACTCTGGTGTGGTGATAGTATATATTGTAAATCATTTGTAATTCATAGTTACAAAGCATTTCATAGACTTTGAACAATGATTTGTATTATTCTTACAAACATGATGAATTTTTTGTACATGTACATCCATATGAACTTTATTATTAAAAGAAAATGCTGTTCGTGTAATGCTATATCTTACTATCAAGTCAAAATATGTTAAGATCCTTTAGGCATGGCAGGAGCTAATGCAAATTGCAAACATTTTTATAAGAAACTGAGAGAAGTGAGCAGCATCACTCTCACCGACCCAAAATTGCAAATGCCGAAAACATTTTTATAGTTACCCAAAATTGCAATTAAAATTAGTCCTTACACCCACCGACCCCTCTAAAGTCTAGAGATAACAGTATTGTGTTTGTTGAATAAGAAAAGGGCATAGTATGAAAGTGTGAGCTTCACAGAAATAGAAATTGTACCAATGTGGTGAAGACAGTAAACAAGCTGATTGATGAAGCAATCGTTTGTTGGCACCATCCCAAAACGTAGAATTTTGTGACTGTAACTTTTAGTGTGCGGGGATGATTCTCCGATAGTTCTGCTTATTTCTAGATTGTTTTTTAATGCATTTCAATGTCAAGTCTGAAACAAACAAAACCCCTCACCGAATTGTACGACTTACACGCACAAGACCTTTTTTAATTTTTATTTTTTCTAAGAATTTATATAAAAAATATTTAATATGAAAAAAACATTTAATTTTTTTAAAAAAATTATTTATATTTAAAATTCATTTCTATAATTTAAAATGACTTAATATATTAATAAAATAATTTTTTTATTATTTTATCTTTGACAAAATTATTTTATTAATTGTAGATAAAAATATTTTTAAAAAATAAAGGGTAGAGAAGAATTTTTTGGCTCAAGAGAAAAGAACGGGGCAGAGAAGATTTTACTGAACTTCAGAAAATTGACGAAGAAAATCTTGCATCTAGATAGTTCTACAGCAAAATGACAAAATCCTTGTTCAACTTTTGTGCACCACGACCGTCTCAATGATTTGTTATTTGTGGTTACTGATGACTTGCATAATCGGTTGCTATATGGTTGGAATTTGGACTCGTGGTTGGTAAAAATTAAAATTGCGCTAGAAAATGAAAAAAATTATCACTAAAATTTCCACCTCCCCTTATTGCTTCTCTCGTTTTCATGGCAAGATAATGGACGAAAAAAAAAACCCTTTGAAATAATATTGATAATAACATAATCTTTCCCCAACAATACATTACGGCATTACGCTACATGAATGGTAATAATAGATGTTTTCGGTAGAATACAACAAAATATAATACAAAATTATACATCTCCAAAGCCAGAGAGATAGGCTGCTGCATAACTAAAACTTTCATAGCCTATCTGTCACTGATTTCCTAAAGCCCAAGACGAAGAAGATCCAAGCAAATTATTATTGACTAAGAGCAACAGCAGCCTCTTGCACAAGTGGCTGCGAGACATGCACAAAATGCTCTGCCTCTCTCTCCACTTGCTCCCAACACTTACGTGCACTCTTCCCTTCTTTCATCTTCTTCACAAATGCCACAAACTTCCTCCAGTTATCTGGCTGGAATAGATGAGGGTTCATCCTCAGGTATGTGAATGCACACATCTCTTTTTCGCCAGAGTCGTCATCCACGTTCAGCTGTGATGCCTTTAAGATCTGTTTGTGTGCATATTCGTCATACCTTGGCAGCGCATTCTCACCGGCAAGGGGAACTTTCGCTTTCTGAGTTGCCAAAGCCACTTGCTTAACGAGCTTCTCCGGTGCGCAGAGAGCATCCTGAGGCTGCTCATGGTCGCGCATCTCAATGCACGTGAAATTGAAGATGGCGCCATGTCGTGCAAGCATCTCGGCGATGGGGAGGTAGCCGTCCCGGAACCTGGTGTTGTAGTAACCTGCTGTGAGCTCTGCAGCATGAGACCTTGTACCATAGTGCCAGTGGATGCCAGCAACTTTTACTGATATCTTGACTCCTGTGTCCTCAAAGATCGACTTAGCTGAGGTGAGGATCCTCTCACCATGGTCTAAGAGCATCTTAGAGTACCAAGTGAGGAAAAATTCGCCATATTCGCTATTCCAGCCTCCTCCTTCTTTGCGGAAGAATGGTGTGTCTTCTGGCCAGTTATTATATTCGCCAGCATCTCTTGGGCCTGTGCTTCCCCATTCTGGCTTACCGGCATCTTCGGCTGCAGCTTTCAAGCTACTCAACATATACTGCACCACAGTAGAATAAAACAATATTAGAAATACAAAGCAAACTACAACCCTTTTGGTAAATTAAAGTAAGAGAGTTCAAAACAGGAAAAAATAAATGAATGTGGCAATACCTTATCATAGCATTGAAAAGCACCAATTCCTGGGAACCTCCATGTGCCATTTTGCTCTGGGTATGAAGGGTAACGCAACTCACCAGCTGGACCCATACCAACTTGTATTTCCTGAATTGTGTCAATTATAGAAGTTAGGTGAAATCTAGCAATGATTTAAACATAAGAGTACTATGGACAAAGGGTCATGTGGATATTTACCACAATAGTGTCACCAAGAAGGTTCTTGAAATTGTCTCTGAAGGCACGCATGAAATCAGCGTAACATTGAACTGGTGTACGGCCCTTGAGTACTGGCAAAGTATCACAACCCAGTGATAGGTATTCGTAGTTTCTTCTTCCCCATTGATCAGTGTATGCAAGATCAGGGTCCTTGTTAATCTCCTCCACTACCCATTTAGGCAAGGGAATACTGTAAGCATAAGAACGATCAATGAGTTCCAACTCACGATTAAGACACCACTTATTCAAACATTGTGACAACAATAGACAACAGTCTACTATTTCACCAATAATCAATCTCTTACACATAATAGGTACATATTTTTCAAACATATATTAAAATATTAAATTAAATACTTGAGGATGCAGTGCCCGAGTCTTTCAGATATATTATTGACTCTAAAAAAGAGAGGATTATCTGGTTGGATCCAGGATCCAAGCTCCAATCAGCAAGCTAATAAAGAATTATGAATCAAACAAATTGAGAAGGGTTGCCATGTCCTAAATGGAACGTAAAGAGCATAACTGTCATATTGACATATGGGGTCCACTACAATTCTAGGCGTATATTCACAAAGGATAATCCACTTTGAAGAAGTGAATCAATCCAACTTCTAACCCTCACGTGGTATCATCATCTGTCACGAAACCGCATCCCCTCTATCGAGTATTTTATCTACGTTCACTATACGCGACAAATAAAATAAAGTTCATTGAGTTATAGCCATAAAAAAAAAACTCGTTGTACCGTAGTGATCACGCCTCATTTTGCAACTTAAGACTCCTATAATTCATAAAAGGTTTCTCGAAAATGGGATTTTATAATTGGAAAATACCAATAGCTTTTGAAAAGGAATATTTGTCACGAATTTGAGCTACACTAACAAAACAACACTCGTGGATCACTGTATCATCTCCCCGCACCTTCGCTCGTGTATTTCGTTTTTCTTAATTTATTTAATTATTTTTTTGTTTTATTGTATTTTATTTTTTGGGGTCTTCGTATATTTCGTTTTTCCATAAAACTCTTTGGCGCCGTGCTCCTCACGCTTCTATTTTGTTATAATTTAATAATTTTTAATCAGTCATAAAAAAATCATTTAACATATTAACTTAATACTTATCCCTAAACACAAAATTATATTTTTAATTCATATCAGCTTTAATTTTTACACTACATTCATATTTGTTACAATCAAGTACCTTATCATCAGAACATCTAAATGAACAGTCTGAAATTGATTAAAGAACAATTACAGCTTCTCGATTCAGAGATAACTGATTCATGCTTATCAAAAAGAATTCGAAATGTTGCTCTAGGAATTTTGACTTCTGGGATAATAAAATGATTAAGACATGAAAATATTACTTCACATGAACAGAATGAAGGGGAAGAAGCAAAGACATGAAAATACAAAATTGAACACAACCAGAAATCAGAATACAAATTTAATAAGATTTAATTATTCTGATAGTTTCATTAAATTTATAATTAAATTTCTATAATTTTTCTTAAAATTAAATTTTTAAATTATTTTTAATTTTAGAATTAAAATTTATGTAACAAAAATAAAATTAATAAAATATTCCTTCTAAAAATATGTTTAAAATTTTAATTAAAAATATTCTATTATCTTTTATATTTTTTAGATTTGTAAAAATTTAATTACAAAATTAAAATAAAAAACAGTATAAAAACTCCATTAAAAAATATAAAAATCACAAATTTAATATAATTATAAACATTATTGAAATAATTAAACCAATTAATAATTCATATGCTAGCCGTTTAAACAAATTGAAAACTTCACCCATTTAATAATTCATATGTATAATAAATGGTTGAAACTCAGCTAAAGTCGACTTTCTATAAAGTTGATATTTGAGAACCGTTAGATTAAAATTTAGTCAAATCAGTCAAATCATCTAACAATTTTCTCAGATATCAACTTCACATAAAATCTACTGCACCTGAGCTTCCACCGTAATAAATTGATAAATTGATTGTCGTAATCAAAGTAAATGATAAATCCACCGACATATCTACTCAAAAATCACAACAGTATCGTAGCTCAAACCAAAATCAGACAAAAATTCACAACTACATCTAGTTCGATAAAATAAGCTCTCCTCTCTTTAAGCATTTTTGGGCCTAAGATCCTACTACCAATAATTCAAAATCACGAGAGCATTAAACAGGGAATTGAATACATACATTTTATGCACTAAATTCTAATTTGATTTTGGCTGTTATAAACCTGATTTTCATAAAAAGATAACACAACACTCTAATTTCATTTCTGTCATGAAGATTTATCACCATGAAAAAAGGTTTGTTGAAGAAATTGAGAGAGAAAGAGAAACTTACGTGCATGAATCACCGACGTTACCCCCGCATTGATGAAACGACATAACCGCCTGGACCTTCAAGCCATGCTTCTTCGCCATTTCCAGAAGCTCCCTATACCCTCCCCAATTATATTCCCCAGGCTTCTCCCTCTCCACAAGCCCCCACCACACGTCCATCATGATGCCCTCCACACCGGCGCTCTTTAGCGCCGCCATCGCCGCGTTCACCGCCTTCTTCCTATTCACTCCGTTCCCCCACGTCACGCTGTCCAACGGCATCATCACGTAAACAGGAACCCCTCCCTCGCCGCTCTTCCCTCCTTTTCCTCCTTCTCTGTACGCTCTCTCAGCCTCTTCCGTTTCCGATGGGTTCGCCACCGCATCCGTCGCGAATGCCTTACAAGTAACCGATAGATCTGGCCGGATTCCCGTAAGCGACGGCGACCTGCACGGCGTCAGTGGAGGAGACAGCGCGTCTGCTCCAGCCGGATCTGGTTTCCTCGCCGCGCATCGGATGTTCGCTGACGGAGACTTCCACACCGCCGCTGCGCTAACCGTTGCCGATGACGAAGACGACTCTCCCGCCGAAGTATCTGGCACCGGCGTACCGGCTAGGCTTCCGATCTGGTGAGTTAAGCTCAATGCCATGTTTTCTTTATTTTCTGTCTTCTATTCGATATACAATTTTCCTGGAAAATCTATCAAAAAGTGGGGTAGAAAAATAAAATATAATCGCCGGGAAAGAACGCGAGAAAATCTTGCTCTGCGGTTCGATTCGGTAATTTAGTGAGTTCAACTACAATTACGGTCTGGATATTTTTTATTTTTTGATGAGTGGAAATGGAGGGAGCTTGAGCGAGTCTTTATAGGGAGCGATATCTTAAGGATAAGATTAAATTAATGTATATTTGACCGCTTAGTTTTTGACACGTGTTAATGTGGGTACGTGGCGGATTTCCAACGGCTGTAGATCTTAACGGGTTGGATCGCTTGATAGGGTGGAAGAAATGGACGACTGGATTTCGATTACGCGTGAAGATACCAGAAAATGCGGTACAAAAAATCCCCTCCCTTGGAGGTCGACACGTGCACGAAAGGGATGGGTCACGTGTCGTGATTGCACTTTCGGTTGTTCATACTTCATGGTTCATACAAACTTTGACAAATCAATTTTTGTGTATTATTTGGTATTCGAGGCCGGGTTGTCGAGTTTATTCTTGTAAGTATTTCTTGTTAGAAAAATAAACATTTTCAAATATACTTTTTTTATTTTTGTTTTTTATAATTTATAATTTAAGATTTAGAATTTAGAATTTAATTCTAAGATTTGGCTTTTAAATTAAAAAAGTTTGCTAATGTTAAAAAAATTAAAGTAAAATAATAATTAAATTTTTAAAAATTTTAACTTTAGATTAACTAATTTAAAAAAAAATATCAATTAGATTTTTTTCAATAATAAACTATAAATATGTTATGTTTTTTTATTTATAAATACTGAAAAGAAATAAAATTGTGTATGTATTTTATTATCTATAATGAACTTGTTATCACATATTAAAAGACATAAAGTGTCATTATTTAATATCGTGTAGAATCTAAATAATATCTTTATTTTTTTAAAAAAATTAATTAATCTGTAGTTAAAAATTGTAAAAACTTAATTTGTAAGTCTTTGCTATAATTTTTGTTACATTACATGATGAAAGAAAAAATAAAAATATATCATCAATCCTATAATCTTATGTTCATCTTACAATGATTTAGTTTGGTGGACATCATTTAATCCATCTGGTAGTTCTTTATATACCAACAAGAGTTCATTAATGGATACCAAATCCAGCAAACTCAAGTTTTTGAGGGATTTAAACTAAATGATAAACACCTAAATTATTAATTTTGAAATTTATAAGGAACAAAAAAAAAAATAGATTATATATATAGGATTAAAACTAGAAACAAAATAATTATTTAAGGGATAGAAGAGGAGGAAGGTCTGCATGAAGGGAGTAGAGGGTAACACTTGTGAGATCGGAAAGGTGGCATGTGGCAAGACACTAGCCAATATGGAAATGGAAAGAGCTATCCGTAGTTTCCTACAAGGGGTGTTTTGATCAGGGTGAGCACGGGTAGCGGGTATTCGATTATCTGTCTAAATTTGAATCGAATTAATTAAATTGGTTCTAAAATCAATAGATAATTGGATCCAATTTGAATTAAATCGATGACTTTTGTTATTGATTAATTTCGATTTTGGGGATGCGAAACTCGAACTAACTCGCAAATCCGATCATATGTTAATTAAATAAAAAAATAAAAAATATATATGACTTTTTTATTAGACAATAATTATTCATTATTAATATGTTTGAATTTTAATAAATTTAATTTTTAATGTATTTGGTATTTAACATATTTGAATTATTTCTATTGATGTTATATGTTTATTGTACTTATTAAATTTTTAAGATAAAAATTTGGTTTTTTTTATAAATTTCAAAATTATCAGATACCCAATTATCTGAACCAAACCAATCCATTTTTAATCGATTTGATTTTATTTGATTCGAATACATATATATAAAAATATAAATTTAAACAAAACCAAACCAATTACATTTTAATCGATTCGATTCTAATTTTACCATAAACTCAAATCAAATCCATTCGTGCTCACCCCTAGTTTTGATCTTTGCATTCCACCATCTTACGTTATTTTATTTTATTATTTTTCCGGTACATTCATGATTTCGTTCTCTCAATAATGATATGACAATCGTACTATACTAGTTTACACGTATGTGATTAACCTTACATGATTTGATTGATTTTCGATAATGATATAGCTTTTTAGTTTTTACACGCAAAACTTGACTCTCACAGTCACATAATCCGTGTTAGGCGAGAAAAGGGTGATTAATGAGATAAAAATACATAGAAAAACAATGGGATAAATGAAAATAACAATGATTGTTATGTTAATCATGTAAAACGAATTATGTGCAAGTGCTATTGTTCGTACCTTTAGCAGGTGATAGAGCTTATGCTTATGAGATCAAGGAATCAGAGATCCTAATTTAGTTGATTGCGAAATATTTCGATTCCTAAGTCAGAGTTTTTTTTAATGTTAAAGATAATTATTTTTTATTTGTTGAGCTTTTTTTATTTTTTTTGGTTAACCGTTTTTTAAGTATTTATTGTTTTTATTGTATATTTTTAATGTTATTATAATCTGACAATTTTATGAATTGACATTTTGGCTAATTTTTTTAAATATGACACCAAATTTAGTGGAATGGAACTTTAGGAAATTTTACACTGTTGTTGTGACGGCATTTAGGTGACAGTAAAAAATTGGACGATCCAATTTATTATAATTGATAGGGGACACAAATTAAACCGTTCAATTTGTGGTTAATGGAGGGCTGTGCAAAAAAATTGGATCCACCAATTTTATGCTTGATGTTTAAATTTCTTTTTTGGCCCAGAGAAATCGAACCTAGTGATTTCTTTACTGGAGGAAAAAAATTTCGTAGGCCATGAAATCGGACCCAGCGATTTCTGGGTTTCCTTCTTTTTTGGGCGGGCCGTTCACTAATCGGACAGTCCGATTTTATTGTTTAAAAAAATTCGAATTAGCATGAAAGCGGTCGGACGGTCCGATTTAAGTTTAATATATATATTTCCAACCCAACGTTGAGCAGCCAACTTCATCTTCTTCTTCTTCCGAGCTCCAAATCTCCGAAGCTCACCTCTGTGTTTCTCTTCTTCTCCATTATCATGGATTAAAAGTGAGATTAAAAGTGTATTATCATGGCCAAATATTATTATAAACATCTGAAGGAGTGAAATTTGTGTGTGAAAATTCATTAGATATTATAATTCCTTTCACACTGTCATATGAAGAATTAAAAGGTGTAATTTATGAGAAGATGGATTTTCAAATATCTAGGAGAGTGTCTGTATTTTGTACAGATATCTTATATCTGTCTTTGGTGGGTTCGTACAATTTCAAACGAAATACGTGACCGATGAAGCGAGCATGCAAAAAATATTTTCACTGTATTTTGAAAGTCGGTCTCGAATATCATTCATTGAACTGTATATCGATTTCGAGCAATCTACAGCGGACCGAGATATTGAATTGGAAGATTACAACAGTGATAGTGAGGAAGATCTTGAAAGTAACTACGAGGTCGTTGATCTGGGTGTAGACGAAGATCAAGCTGACGATGCTATGGTGGCAGATGTGGCGGATGTGACAAATGCACTAGTAAACCAGCAGCTGTTTGTGGAGCCGACTTTCATGCGGTCGTTGGATTTAGAGGCCATGCATGCACCGGAATTTCCTCAATATGTAAATGTAGGTACGTCATAACTTTAAATAATGATTTATTAAATTATGATTTGTGCATATGTTTTGAGTTTGATACAAATATTTAAGACAACAGTAAATAGGCAAAAATATAGTATATAATTAATAATGGTTTAGGGTTTAATTATCAATTAAACATGTATATTGAAAAATTTAATATTTCGCATTCTTGTGTTATTATTAATTTATTAAATATCATTTGATAATGTAGTTGATAATTATGTTAACTTTTGATTGGTTTATTCTTGATTTATGGATCATATATTTTATTAATTCGACATGTATTTATGAATTATTTATTGAAATATAAAATTTGTGACGTGATTGCAGTAGAGCTTCCTGTTATAACGGATGGTGAATTTATCGTGGGAATGGAATTCAGTTCTAGGGAGATAGTAATTAAGGCGATGAAAGATTATACCATCCGTAGATGTGTAGATTATCGGGTGCATGAGTCAGAACCAACGACATTCTATGCTAAATGCACCTAGTATGGCGCAGGCTGTGATTGGTTGATTAGGGTGAGCAAAATGTCGAGGAAGTACTGTTGGTAGATAAAGAGGTACAATGCTAGTCACACCTGTACTAAGGTCACTATTTCTCAAGACCATTCGAAGCTGGAATCCAACACAATTGTAGAAGCAATAAAGCCATTGGTAGAAGTCGACTCGTCCATAAAGGTGAAATCAGTAATTGCGGAAGTACAGTCAAAGTTTAACTACACCATAAGTTATCGGAAAGCATAGTTGGCAAAACAGAAGGCAGTGGAGTCAATTTTTGGAGGTTGAGAAGCTTCGTACGAAGCTTTGCCGATATGGTTTGAGGCCATGTGTCACAAGGAGCCATCCGCAGTTGTTCATTTTGTGACAATGCCTGCGTATCAAGGAGATGACTTGGTTCCTAATATTCGTGTACTATACCGAGTCTTCTGGAGTTATTACCCTTGTATTAGAGCATTCAAACATTGCAAGCTAATAGTGCAGGTAGACGAAACTCATTTGTATGAAAAATATAAAGGTTGTTTGTTGGTTGCAGTTTCACAAAATGGAAATAATAACATGGTGCCTATTACATTTGCGATAGTTGAGGGAGAGACATCTGATGCTTGGTACTTTTTTCTTAGTAACTTGCGACAACATATTGTGACACATGATTGTGTGGGCCTGATCTCCGACTGGCACGATTACATCAGGTTAGCTATTGCTCGTAGTAACGGAACTTGGTCTCCTCCCAAAACGTTCCACATGTTTTATATCAGACACATAGAATCCAACTTCTTGAGGAAGTTCAAGACTCCATATCTATAGAAGCTTATCGTCAATATCGGTATGATAGTTACTATTGCAGTTATTCTTAAACCCAATTATTACAATAAATTTGTTAATAACAATTAATATTAATTATTTTATTTATCATATCTCCATTCTAATTTTAATAACAGTTATTATTATTATTATTATTGCAATTATCCTATTAATAACAATAATTAATTTATTATCATAATGTCCCATAATTCTTCTAAAAAATATTATTACATTAATTCCTAATCTCTAACATTATCATTATAATTTATTATTATTAATCTCTAAAATTATTTTAATTAAATTAAAATATTTAAACATTATTACTACACTAATTTCTAACATTATCACTATGATAAACTACTAATCTCTAACATTATAATTATTATTTTAATTAAAATAAAATTTTTTAAAATAAAAATTTACAAAGTTAGGATGATCAAGATAATTAGCAATGTGAAACTCCGGACGATTGACATTTTTTATTTTTCTTCTTCTTGGCATTGCTAAAAATGAGTGGTCCAATTTTTTTTGTTCAAATGTGGTATTTCATCATCAATGGAGGAGAATAAAAATGAAGTTGGTGGGGTTGGAGGAGGAAATGGTTGCTTCGAAAGTGAAAGGGAAATGGGGCATTGAATAAGGTTTGGAGAGTATACATCCTAGTGGGCTCGCGAACATGCATGCGTGACACGTAATTGGGGCACAAATCGGACGGTCCGATTTGTGTACCTTCCCAGCCCCTAATCAGACTGTCCGATTACTGTCTTCAAATCGGACCGTCTAATTTCTTCATCGCAGCCGTTACACCTGCGTGAAGCGCCATGAACTCCCATAACCCCGTAATACTCCATCTTCATCCCAATATGAAAAATAAAAAGTGTTGACATTTTTAGTAGTTATTATGTCGTGTACGATCTTTTCTAATGTCAAATTCTCATTTAATTATAATTATGAGTATTATTTTTATCTAGATCAGTGCTCTAACTCGGGTACGGTCTCTTGACTTAAAGACTTTGTCACGAGTGCCCGAATTTATGAGATCAAGCCTAAATAAGTTTTTTTTTTTAATTTTTGAAGCCCCAAAGATTTTCAAAAAACTTTTCAATTTTCTTTGTGCAATCATAATTTTTTTCATTTTATGAACCGTCAATTTTGCAATTACAATTTTTCTCTCCATCAATTAATATAGTATTAGTTTTTAATTTAATAACTCTACTTTAACTTCCCTTTTTCATTTTCCTAAAATTTTCTTTCTTTCCAAAAGTTTCTACTAAAACTTCCTTCTTCTTCTCCTTCGCTTTTGCCCTATTAACAGAAAGCTTGGTTTTTGCGGCCATTTTCAAGCACCCATTCAACAATCTGAATTAAGTAAGTTTTATACTTTTGTCACTCGTTTTCTATAATTTATGCATGCTTTATCTATGGGCCTTTCATTCTTTGAAAAAAAATTTCCTTTTCTTCGTTTCTCCCCTCCATTTTATTGTTTCTTCTTTCATGCATTTTTCCATATTTTTAGTCTTGATTTCTGTATTCATAATTGTGATTAGGTTGACATAGTAGGGGTACCACTATTCTAGTTTTCCTTAATCTAATAGCTCGTTCCTTAAATTTCTCGTCTCTCTCTGGTTTTTTTTAGAAATTGGTGCATTTGCTTCTAAATTTCCTAGGTGAATTTTCAAAAAAAAAATCTTTTATAACAAAATAGTGGTGCCCTTATAGGTTTTTCGAGATGTTGAAAAAGAAAGATATTATAGCTCGTGAACGTATTGGGTTGTCCAGATGTCCGAGACCTCGAGCTGACCCTGTGCCTCCCGTTAATCCACCTAGGGACCTTGAAGTAGATATTTATTCATGGATTTCTGACGAAGTGAAGTCGACTCCTTCTTCCATTACACAAGAAGAACTTGGTAACTTACGAGAGGCTAGGGTCATCTTCAATTCCGACCTAAGTAATTTATACGTGTTACCTATGCTAGGACCTGACGATTGCTTATGTCATATAAATGATCATGTGGGAAATGTATATGCTTGGCTGTGGATGTACGAAACCTTGTTCTCCCAACTTAATGTCTAACTTCCATTTTTCGATTTTCAAGTAAATGTATTTTTTCATATTGGATGTGCTCCCTTACAGCTTTACCCTAATAGCTGTGCCATCATTCGTTGTTTTGAACTCTTATGTTCTTTCTTAGATCTTGAACCTTCTATTAGGGTTTCCTTTTATTTCTTTACTCTAACCATGCCTTTTAGTTCCCAAGATCGTGGGTTTATCTCTTTTCGAGGTAACTCAAACAAAAGAATGTTCAATCTTTTTTAGGAATCCTATAATAGGTTTAAAGAGAAATTCTTCAAAATTAAAAGTGTAGAGGATACAATTCCTTTTTTCATAATGTTAGAAGACCAAAAAAAGGTTTAACCTTTATTAGAATTTCAATATTTCATCCCCAAAGATAAGATTGAAGGGGGTCAATAAGTTCAAACTCGTAAGCATCAACATGCTTATGTTACTGTGGAGCGAGCGTCCCCTTAGTTTGAGAGATATTATAGTCGATGAGCATGCTACTCAGAATGCTATTGGTAAATTCTTAAAATTCTAACTTATGACTTGTTTATTTTATTTGCATCTTAACTTCTTTCTATTTCCCAACTTGAGAATATTATGGAATCTTTTTTTCTTATTGAGATTTAACATGGTTGGAGGACTTGCTATTATTGCTGCCATGAAGAAGAGACTGGAGTCTTAATCTGATTTTCTAATCAATCCAAGTGGTGATAGAGAGTCTTCTTCAGCCATAATGAGTAAGTTACAGCCCCCTCCCAGGTTTGAAGGAGGTAGAGAAAATCAAAGTCCCGAGGTTCACAATTTGGAAGAAGATTCTCCCTCCAACTCTCCTTTAAAGAAGAAATCAAAGATTAGAGGTAAGGAACCTTCTGACGTCCTCTCTTTGGATTCTTTTGGTTGTGTTTTGGAAAAGGAGTTTCGTGGCTCCGATTTTATGGATTCTTTCCTTCTGACTGACGTTACCAAATTGGGGTGTGCTAAGATGCCATTGGAAGATACCTTACCTCAAGTTCAGAAAATTCTTCTTCAGTAAACTACTTGTGTTCGAGATGCCGAGGTAGAGATCTCAAATCTTCATGCTGAGTTCGTGGTGAATGACACAGAAATTGCAAATGCCAACACTCAAATTCATAATCTAAACCATTTAGTTACTAACCTTCAAAAGGAGCAAACTACCCTTCAAGACGAGGTTAAGGATTAATGAATCCACATTTCATGGTATTTATTTTTTTTAATTGGGTGAATTTCATTTACTTTTCTTGCATTTATCCATTGAAATAGCATAGTTTCATGATTTCTTCCTAAATTATGCTTGAAAGTAAAAAACATGCTTTTTAGGCCTTATAATTGCTAAATCTAATTCACTTTAATTCTATTTGATACCTTGATGTATTTGTTGAGTGATTTCAGGTTTTTAAGGCAAGTATGGATTGAAGAAATGAGGAAAGAGCATGCAAAAGAAGAGAAATCATGAAAAAAATGGAGTTTGGAAGTTTCTGCATCCATGCGTGCGTACGCACGTTTTGAAGTTATGCAATCATGTGTACGCACGGTTGCATGCATGCATACACATGGATGTAACTCTACGCAACCATGCGTACGCATCGTGGGTTATGTGTACGCACGAGTGCAATTACATGAGCTCATTAATTATAACACACTGGGGGCGATTTTAGGGCTTTCCATGCCCAATCCAACTCATTTCTCAAGTTATTTCAAACCAAATTGAAGAGGGATGAATGGAAGGAGCAATTAGGTTTATGTTTTAACATGCTTTAGCTTAGTTTTTTCTATAGAGAGAAGCTCCCTCTTCTCTCTAGAATTTAGGGCTCTTAGCTTAATTTCTCTTTAATTTTAGTTTTTAATTCTTGTTTTAGTATAGTTTCATTTATGTTTTTATGCTCTCTTGTCTTGATATTAGTTTCTTTTGTTATTTTCTCAAATTTTCCACTTTTAGTTTATGAACACTTGTCAATTTTGGTTTTATTAATACAATTTTAATATTGTATCTTTCTTTAATACTTGTTTGAGTTTTTGTTATTATTCTCATGCAATTGGTAGCATAGATTTTATTTTTATTATAATTTATGATATTTTTCTTTTTATACATGCTAGGTGTTTGATAAAATGTCTCTTATAGTTTTTGTATAGTTTTTACACTCTTGACTTAGAATTGGATAATTAGGTGACCTTGAGTCATGGATGTCCATTCGATATTGTGTTAGGATTGCTAGTTGGTTTGGTTTTCACTAATGCTAGTCTTTCACTAAGTTAATTAGTGAGTTGATTTGGACTTGTGGATTGAGATTAATTATGCCCTTTTGACTTATTCTCGATGTTAGGATAGACTAATTGGGATTAATTCTACGTAATTACCATGTTTACGATTTATGATTATGATAGGAATCCATAATTCACAGCCCTTGCCAAGAGTTCCTTTCTGCCACTTAAACCCCCATTTTTTATTTAGTTACTTTGAGTTTTAATTTCCTTGCATGCTTATTTACTTTCTTATCTTTTAATTTTCTTGTTAATTGCCATCAAACCCCCCTTCCTCATAGCCAATAATTGAGCACTTCATTGCAATTCCTAGGGAGAACCATCAGAGGTTTAATACTCTCGGTTTTTTATATTGGTTTGCTTTATGACAACCTATATTTAAACTTTAATGTTGAAGATTCGATTGCCGGTTTGGACTATGCTATCGACAGAATTGTTTTGTTAAATTTCTGAACCGTCGTTAATCCCAAACACCAAGGATCTAAAGAGGCAAAAGCTTCCTCTGACTTGACGGTAGAGAATTTGAAGAATCAAGTTTTTGTGCTCATGGCAAAGATTGAAGACCTCGATACCACAGTCAAGAATGCTGAGTGTGCTGTCGTGGATGGAGTTTTTTATGCTGAATGGAACATCCTTGACCAAATCAGACTTGTGGCTCCCGACTTGGACGTCTCCAAAGTCAGTACTTTTAAGAAAGTGGTGGATGAAAAAATTGTTCCTATCATGTAACATCTTTTATAATATTTTCTAAGTGTTGTGAACTTGGTAGCTCATAGTATCTTTCCTAGACAAGTACTTCTCTCGTTTTTATCGAGTTTTTAACTAGCTTCTCGCAAACATTTTGTTGAAATTTAATTAGGCAACGTCCTTGTAACCTTCAGAAGTGGGCGATAAGAACCCAATGTTATTGAATTAATTATATTTTAACTGTATTTTATTTCGAGTAACTAATTTTGTTGAATTACTTTGTGCTGGAGAACTTTATATGAGATAACTATTGACTTTAGCAGATAATGCAAGACGTTTGTCAGGGGGTGCGACCACCTCATGATTTGGCTTCGTCTAAACATTAAGAAGGAATTAGACGCCCACTTTAATACTGATGATGGGTTCAAGCATCGCCATTAATGAACAGAACTAACAGGCTAGTATGTAGTTTGCTAATCTTTGTTAATTATTACTTGAATTAATTGTTACTTGATTTATTTTATTACTTGGTTTCAATATGTGTAATCTAAGTTGTTGAAGCATGAGGCGACATTGGCGAAAATCTTTAAGTATACCCATATGTTGAAGGCCAACAAAGAGATATTTGCTGATGAACGGTCTGCGACTCATTATGTGTGAGCTTCAATTAATTCAAAGTTTAAAATTTATTCAGTTTAAAGTAAATTAATTGTCATTCTAATCACAATGTGTGTTATACAAGAGGACTACATGCAGAGATTGGAGGCCGCGACCCAGCAATCTCAGCCTAGTGGGAACGACCCCGGCTCCGATGCCTCAGTCGTTGATCCTGATAGTGTTTGGCGCAAGACCGTCTTAGAGCCCTACAAGAATCACATCTATGAGTTTGGGTCGTTCTTCACCGGTGGCCTCCGCACCTCCACATTAGCGGCTTTATCTGCCTCTACCGTTGCCACCAACCTTATCGATCCCGAAAAAGTTGTCGATTTGAGGGAGGAGGTCTAGAAGCTCACACAGGAGCTTCACCAACAAGCTCAGTAGTCTGAGGAGAGGTAAGGCTACTACCAACTAAGGCCAATAATCAGTACAGTAGCAGGTACAATGACTTGTTGAAATTTAGAAATACTTGTGCAACTTCATGGTTCATTATGGGTTTATGTGTCTATATTTAAATTAGTTAGGAGTTTAAGTGTCTCCTAAAATTTTTTTAGGGAGTTAATTGTTCTATATTACTACAGCATATTGCTGATACGATTACAAAAAAAATACTGAGTACCATCAAATTTAATGTCACAACGTACCGGCGGATTCAACTATGATTTTGTAGTGAGATTCATCATGCCAAAGAGTTACCATCGGAAAGGTTATCCGACGGTAAAGTCGCTGGTAAATATTTGGCGGGAACACTAGTTAAATAGGCGCCAATTGTAGTATTAGAATTGCCGTCGGATTATTCTGTCGGTAGGTAGGATTAAATGAAACGCTGCATTTTGGTTACTCACACCACATTACCGTCGGATGAAGCCGCCAGTAAATCCGACGGTAATCGTGCCCTAAATTCGAACCGCAAACCTTCTTCCCCTTCATTTTGAATTTGTTCTCTCTCTAATATCTCACCTTCCTCTCTCTCTCTCTCTCTCTCTAACCTTTCACCTCTTAGTCTCTCTCTATCCCCTGCCACTGCTGCAAAGGCTACCGTCGATGCTGCTGCTACAACCGTCTCTGCCGCTACTATTGTCGTGCCCTGCCATCGCTGGAAATATCATCGCTGCTGCTGCTCGAAACACACTCTTCTCTCTACTCTGTCCCGCCGTTGCTTCCCTCTTGTCACTAAATAGGCCGCCGGTGCCACTGCTTGAATTGCCCACTTCTGTATTCTCTTTTTTTATTTTTTTGCATTCCAGGTTTGCATTGAATCTGTTTTTCACTATGTTTAATTTTTGCTCAGTTAACCTTAATTTTATTTAGTTAGTTGATTTTTAGTAATTAGTTTAATTAGATTACTTTCTGTTTTAGTTGATTTTAGGTGGTTAGGGATTTGCATTAAATCTGTTTGTCATGCTGTTTAATTTTTGCTTAGTTAATCTTAATTCCATTTTGTTAGTTGATTTTTATATTAGTAATTAGTTTAGTTAGACTAATTTCTGTTTTAGTTTATTTTAGATGGTTATGGGTTGGGTATTTTGTTATTGTATGTTCTAATACAAATGTGGGGGTGCATTTTAAAGTTTATGATTTCAACTGCTGATGAAAGAAGAAAATAAAGAATATAGCAACGGTAACTTCATCATACGTTGGATGTTCTGTTATTGTATGTTCTTATGCATACAATATTCTAAAATTTATAACATTTTTTTCAATGCTCCGTTTTCTATTTGTATAATTTCTTTTTTACTTATTTGGTTTGCTTGTTTCTTATATTTTGTTGCCTTTTTTATTTAAACAATTATTTTATTTATAGGCCTAATGTACAAAAATAAGGAATAAAAATCTGGTTCAAAATGGATTTGACTCAAAGAAAAAAATATGGGTCTTTATGATTAACACGTATCATACTATAATCTAGCTTCTAATACATATTTATATTAATTGTTGCTCTACATTCGTTATCCAATTTATGCTACTATCTCTTTCTTTCCTTTTCTGCTTACTTATTCTTGTTTTTTTTCTGCTTTGCACTGTAAGCTTTTATGTAACTAATATGTTTGCTGTACAAACATGACGACAAGTAGTAGAGGTAGGTCTAGAGATTCTTCATGCGGTCGTGGTAGAACGTGGGCTTCCACCGAATCTCCCAAGACTGTCCAGTCATCATCCTTTACCCCGGCTACTTCGTCCACCTCTGTGATGTCACAGACGGGTCCTTTTTCCCAAACCCGAATTGGGTGCCTCTTACTGCTACGCCCCTACAGATGCAGCAACAACAGAGTCCGCGGGAGGTGATTCCTCCAATGCCCCTGAGCAGGATTTCTCTTCACTATCGACCATCATTCGAATAAGGATTTGGCTCGATGACATGCCGTCGTGAGTTTAATTTTTTAATATTAAGTTTGTTTAACTTAAATTTGTTTATGTAAAGTTTGTTTATCTTATGTGTTTGTTAATGTGAGTTTTTTTCTCTAACAGGTTTGCACGAAACCCCAATGCGTGCACATAGGAGATTACCGAGGCCATTAATTCCATCCATGACCATTTGCGGCCGACCTACACACAGATCCCAGTTGATGTGGGAGAGCGGTAGTTTCAAAAGTGGGCAATAAAAACCCAATTTCGATTGAATTACTTAATTGTATAGGAACTGTATTTCATTTTGACTAACTAATCTTGGTGAATCAGTTTGTACAGTTAAAATTCGTATGGGATGAATAACATCATGATCAGAAAAACTATGACCAACGCACCGCCAACCGGTTTCAGCAGATGATGAGCGACGTTCGTCAGGGGAAGGACCACCTGACGAGGTGGATCCGTCCAAACATCAATTATGACTTGGGGGCTTATTTTAGAGATAACGAGAGGTTCAAGCGTCGCCATCTGACAAACATCGCTAACAAAGCTTCGCCCAGGTCGTGCAGGTGTACGGGTGGGTTGTCAACCTTTATGAAGACGAAGACCAGACTGGTAAGAATTTTGGCATTGTTTAGTGTTTTAGTAGTTACTTGAATTAGTTTCTTACTTTCATTTTTTATTATCAATTTAACTAATTAGTTAGTAGAGTAAATGTTAGTTTAATGTCATTGTATTAGTGGATTTAGGTGGTTAGGATAGGTTAGAATAGGTTAGATTAGGCTCTGAGATTGCTGGAAAATGTTGGATAGAACCCTTCAAGGGGGGTGGCTAAATCCGAACTTTAGGGGAGAATCTGCCGAAATTTTGATAACATTTTCAGTGAAATCAAAAAAATTATAATTATGTTTTCGAAATTACAATTAAGACTTTGGTTCATACTTATATTTGTTGTCATTCATTAATTTGTTCGTTTATTTTATTGGTTGGTTGATATATTAACTTGTAGTCTAAGTCATTGGAGCATAAGGCGCACTAGCGGAGACCTTCAAGTATACCTATACTTTGAAGGCAAACAAAGAGAGATTTGCCAACGAGTGGTCTACGGCCCATTTATGTGAGTTTAAATTAATCCTAAGTTTCAACTTTATTTGGTTTAAAGTCAATTATTTAACTATTATCCTTATCACTACTAACGTGTGTGATACAGGAGGAGTACATGAAGAGGTTGGAGGCCGTGACCCAGCAATCTCAGCCGCCTAGTGGGACCGACAAAGCTAGCTCTGAGACCTCCGTGGTGGATTTTGATAGGATTTGGTACGAGACCGCCTCTGAACCCACAAGAATTGCCACTTCAGGTTGAGGTTGTTCTTTGCCAGTGGCCTCCATTCCTCCATGTTGGCGGCTTCCTCTGCGTCTGCCTTTGCTACCAGCCCTACTAATCCCTAGGAAGTTGTCGACCTGAGGAAGGAGGTGCAGAAGCTAATTGAGTGTTTGCGGTGTGGTTTGGTTCAGTTATTTAATAAAAAGTTATCTGATCCGGTCGTTTATTAAAACTGGGGTTCGCTTTGCTTCAGTTTTTTTTATCAAGACCATCCGAATCAAACCAAACTAATTAAATTCGATTTGGTTTAGTTCGATTTATTCAATTTTTTTTAATTAATTCAAACAAAAACAATGAACAATATGAGCACATAGCTCATCATAATCATAATGATATAAAATAAAAAAAAGGAAAAGTCATATAAAACATATAAAAAAACCTTTAGGATCAGAAGTGGATGCAACTTCTGCAAAACAAGGAACAATCATAACAACTAATATTTATAAAAAACTAGATTAATGAAAAAATGATTCAATCATTCAATTTATTGGTGATCTTATATTTATAGATTTGTTTAGAGGAGCATTACATGTCCACCAGTTTCACCAATTTTGTCCTTCATACTATGATCAGACTATAAAAATATCACAAATACAACATTAAATATCAACATGATAGTAAATCAAAACCAAAAATAGAATAACAATAAATCATTGAATCAATAACAAGTTAAAAGCAAAAAATAGCAGCAACCATCAGACCAATATCGCAAGAAGACTTATCATGTTCATTGTACCCTTTGCACCATATTCGAAGGTTTCAAAAACAGATTTAGAATTATTCCAACCGTGAAAATTTTCACAATAACAACCTCTAATTATTATCAACCTCATCACACCACCAATTCATCAAAACCACACAAATACCACCAAAATCAAGTTTGGAGTTTCCACTTTTTAATTAACAGATTAAAAAATTCAAATTCAAATCCATTAGTAGCATCAATAATAAGAATATGCAATTAACAATAACAACTAACAGTAGTAACATCAATAATAATGATTAATTAACAAATTAAAAATAGATAATAGTAGCAGAAGCTAGCAAAAATTAGAAGAAGATAAAACAGTAAATTAAGAAATAAAAAATCAATAGAAGAACAGAGAAAATCAAGAAGCAAAAAATAGCAAGAGGCTAGATCAGAAGTGGAAGAACCAACTTGAATCAGGCTCCATTCTTGAAGATTTGTTGATGCAGACAGAGTGCCAGAGTGCAGGGAGGACGACGGAGAGAGAGGCACTACAAGGACGACGGCGTGTTATAATTACTACGGCCTTCGTGGAGCTGTGGAGCACGATGGTGTGCTGCGTGGAGCCATGCCGGGGAGGACTACGGAGAGAGAGCGGTGCTACGAAGAAGGGAGAGGAAGAGAACAGGGCCGCAGGACATGAGCCAGGACTGGTGCTGTCCAGCGGTAGGTCGGCAACAATGGCGGAGGCGCAGAGCAGAGGGAGGATGAGGAAGGGAGAGGGAGAGCAAAAGATGCAAAAAGTTGAGAGGATTGGAGGCAAAAGGGCAAGAAGAGTTAGGGTTATGTTTGTTGCTGTGGTTGTTAGGTCATTTAGGGGTTGGTTTAATTTAGCCTTTTTTAAAAAACCAGTTCGGTTAGGACTTTTCTTATTAGAACCGAAGACCGAACCGAACGGAAGAAAAACTATAAAATCTCATTTTTTCGGTTTGTTCAGTTATCGATTTTTTTGGTTCGGTTGGTCAGTTTTATTCGGATTAGATCGGTTTTGAACACCCTTAGAAGCTAACACATGAGCTTCACCAGTAGGCAGAGCAGTCTGAGCAGAGGTGTCCAAAGATTCTTGGACGATATCGTCAACTCCGACCTGACGGAGAAGCTGGAGTACAGCCAGCAGATGTGCGCTGGAGGCAGTGGTGCTACTTCCGGTTCCAACAGTGACACTGCTAGTGGGGCACCGACGGAAGCACCTCCTCCGCTGCCTCAGCAGGATGCCACGACGCCGAAAACTATCGGGATCGTCGGTAGGATTTAGGATTTTACGCATTTTTCTTCGTCTTTACTTCATTGTATTCTACGTTTGTGACATTTTATTTCATTCAAACATTTTATTTTTTAATAAAAGTATTTTTGGATTTCTAGCGACATTAAATTTCTGCTAACAATTGTATTAACAAGAGTCTCCTAATTGTGACTTAACTACGCCAAAAAATTAGGGTTTATAAAGTTAAGATTACTGTCAAATTTAATGTCAGCGATATCCGATGGTAATTTTGGCGCCTAAACACGTGAAATGGCGCCAGCGTTACCCTTGAATGTATCCGATGGTAACCATCAACACAAACTCGACAAACTGTTGAAAAAGACCGACAGTAACTCCGCCAATAATTAGTGTCGGACAAAAAAAATCTGCTGGTATGTTGTTTTTGGCAATGTTTATACCGTCAATCCAAAGACGACAGTAAATTTGACGGTACTCAATGTTTTTTTTGTAGTGCATGGTAGGGAGCGTGTTGTCCCTTGAAATGGTTATTTGACACGTCAACAGCTAACGTGACATGTAAGTAAAATCCGTTAGCTCTAGACGAAGATATTAACGAAAGAGATTGAATGTCTGACAAAATTAATCTTTAGAGACCACAATATTATTTTCCAATGGATGAGTAACGAATGAGAGTTAGCAAAATAATTAACAACCGAGGTGAAATTTTACTCATTATTTTTTCGCTAATACTTGTTTAATTTCTTTTATAAGATTCTTCTTGTTCTTTATAAATTTATAGGTATTGTTTGTTAATGAGAATAATATACTCTAGACATACAATGTATGCTTTAATAGTTTGATTTCTATTAATATGTATTCATTTACTTTAATTTTGATGTTTAATGTTTTTTTTATTGACAATGTAGATCTTTAGCGAAATATGTTTAATTTTCAAATGTAATGGACTAATGTTACAAAAAATTGTATTTATTTTTTCTGCTGCCATATAAACTTAGTATAATATATAAAATTCAATATTTTGAATTTTGACTTCATATAAACCTATTTTGAATACAGATTTTAGACTCAATTTTATCGTGACTTAAAAATAATAACATTTTATTAGATCTAAAATGAGACAAAAATCTAAAAAATAGACCTAATTAATATTTAAGACCGAATGTAAACCTAAACAAATACGATTTTACCAGGCCACAAGCACTCTTGGCCAGCATGATTACAAGAAAAAAATGGCTAACTTATTAGCTACTTTGTTTACTTTGTCGCTTGCTTTGTGTGTGAATTATTGGCAAGTGTGAAATCTGATCTCCTATTCAGTCATGAATGACAATGTGTGAAAATAAGAGTTGTACCAGCATGCATAATATTTTCTGCAATTGCATTTATTAACACTTCTACACAGTTCGATTCTGCTATAATAGCAGAGAGACCAAGGTGAAGAGCCCAATGTCAGGCTAAACTTCGTTGACAGACTTTCAATAATTTTGTGTCTAGCTAAGCCACATGAAATAGGTGCATGCATGTTGTTGCTGCCTTGACTTGTCTTGAGTTGCCTGAGTGACATCAACATTAAGCTTGCATGCGCCAACTGGTGCTGGGTCCCATGTCATGTAGTTGCCGAGCTACCATTGGTTTGGTTAGGTTGTTCATGTTCCAGATCTCTTCTAGTAGCCGCCCCCTTGTATCCCCTAAAGGATGGAGACAAATTTAGATGCCATCAATGCTATTTCATTCGTCTCTTTGAAACTAAACATGTATTATAATTCCTTGCTAGCCATAGGGGCGGCAAGCGGTGAAGTCCGTCCCGCCCCACTAGAAGTCTATTATTTGGCGGGTTGGTTCGCTCCGCCTCATCTAATAAAGCGGTTCCAGAATCTTGATCCGTCCTGTTTAATAGCGGGTTAGCGAGCCGGCGGGCTAAGCCCGCTAAATAATCTTTTTTTATTTTTAATTATTAAATAATATGTATAAAGGCATAAAAAAATATGTCATATACTTTTACTTTTAACTATTATAATTTCTAAAAGTATAAACAAATTATAATTTTTATATTCACAAACATTAAAGTCTTTGTAATTATAAATATCTAATAAATATAATTATAAACCAAGTTTTCATCCAAAACATAATTATAAATATTGTTCCCAAAACAAAATAAACATAATCCAAAACATAATTATAAATATTGTCTCTAAAACAAAATAAATATAATAAAAAATACTCAATTTTCATCTTCATTATCTTGTAAGTTGGGTTGGGAGAAGTTGGATTTTGATAAAAAAAATTGTAAAAATACCCCTTGCTAAAAAATTCTAAGCCCGGTGGGGAAGCCTGTTCCGCCCCGCAAAAGTCCGCGGTTTAAGTGGTGCGGGTTACGCGGGCTTTTACTATTTGGCGGTCCTAATTTTTCAGCCCAGTCCGCCTTTTTTGGCGGGCTACGTGAGCCGGCTCGGCAGGTTTAGGCTCGGGTGTAGTGTTAAATGAGTAAGGGTTCCCGCATTTTCTTGAACGTACGAGAGTAAATAAGCTAGTTCACAAAGAAAAAGGTAAAGGTCGGGGTAACAGAAGGTTGAGATTTAGGATATGGAACATAGGTACTCTAACAGGAAAATCCATGGAAGTGGTGGATACCATGACAAGGAGGAAAATTAACATCATGTGCCTACAAGAAACAAAATGGGTTGGTGCGAAGGCTAGAGAGTTGGATACTTCCGGATTCAAACTTTGGTATACGGAAAAGATGAAGAATAGGAATAGGGTAGGTATTATCGTGGATAAGCAGTGAAAGAAAGACGTAGTGGATGTCAAGAGGGTGGGAGATTGAAATATCTCTATCAAACTTGTGGTGAAAGGAGGTACTTTTCATGTGGTTAGCGCCTATGCACCGCAAGTAAGTTCAGAAGAGCAACACAAGATAAGATTTTGAGAGGATCTCGAGAGTCTGGTCCAAGACATACCTTTGGGAGATAAGATTTTCTTAGGAGAAGATTTAAATGGCCATATTGGAAGAGAAGTGATTGGGTATAGAGGTATTCACGGAGGCTATGATTTTGGAGTGGTCAATATTGAGGATAAAACTATTTTAGACTTTTCCTCAACTTTTGATCTCCTCATCATAAATACATGTTTTAAAAAGAGAGACGAACATCCTATAACATATAAGAGTGGCATGACAAGCTCTCAAATCAACTTTTTCTTGTTATGGAGAGTTGACTTGAAATTTTGCATTAATTGTAAAATTATTCCGGGAGAGAGTTTAACAACTCAACATAAGATGCTTGTCATGAATTTTCACATTGAAAAAAAGTTGAAAAAAAGACATCATACGAAGAATCCAAAAACGAGGTGGTGACGGATCGAATAAAAGGTGAAGAACAAAGAAGCTTCCTAAGACGGGTAGAAGAAGAAGCAAAGTGGGATGGGAACGGAAGCGTGGAGGAGATGTGGAGAGAGATAGCAGAAGTTATTAGAAGAACAACAAAAGAAAGTTTTGGTGAATTTATAGGGATAGGACCAAGAGACAAAGAATCCTGGTTTTTGTACCGCAATAAAGATAATTGGAAAAAATATAAGGCGGCTAAGAAAGAAACAAAAGTGGCTGTAAGCGAAGTAAGAACAAGAGCATATGAGAGTATTTACCAGTCCTTAGGTACGAAAGAAGGAGAAAAATATATATATAGAATTGCAAAGAGCCGTGAAAAAAGAACAAGAGACTTGGATCAGGTTAAATGCATAAAGAATAAAGAGGGGAGGTGTTGGCTCAAGAGGAGAAATTAATGAAAGGTGAAAGAGCTACTTCTACGAGTTATTTAATAAATGTCAGAAGACTCTTCCGAGCCTAGGTCGGTTATGCACGAGAGAAGAAGATCAAAACTTCGACTACTATCGAAGGATTTGAGACTTCGAAGTAAAAGAGACTCTAAAGCAGATGAAAAATGACAAGACAGTAGGACATGAAAATATCCCGATTGAAGTTTGAAAGGGCTTTGGAGAGAAAGGCACCAGTTGGTTAACCAAGCTTTTTAATGTGATTTTAATATCTAAGAAGATGCCAGATGAGTGGAGAAAGAGTACCTTGGTACCTATCTACAAGAATAAAGAGGATATACAAAGTTGCGAAAACTATACAGGAATCAAGCTCATGAGTCATACCATGAAATTATGGGAAAGGGTGATAGAGTAGAGGTTGAGACAAGAGACACAAGTAATAAAAGAGATCTACATATGGTGTTTATTGATTTGGAGAAAGCCTATGATAGGGTGTCAATGGAGGTCTTATGGAAGGGTTTAGAAAAGAAGAGAGCAAGGATCGCATATATTCGTGCAATTAAAGACATGTATAATGGGGCTACAACTAGTGTGAAGACTCAACGTGGTGTGACAGAGGAATTTCCTATTGGTATATGATTATACCAGGGATCATCCTTAAGTCCATACCTTTTCACATTATTAGTCTTAGAAGTACTCACAGAGCATATCCAAGAGCCTATACCATGGTGCATACTTTTTGCCGATGATATCGTCCTTATGGGAGAGTCAAGAGAAGACCTAAATAAGAAGTTGGAGTTATGGAAAGAAGCTCTAGAAGTGTATGGTATACGCATAAGCCGTATAGTAAGAAAGAAAATATGGAATGTAAGTTCGGCCTGCGAAGCAAAAATTCTAATATAGAGGTGAAGATTGGAGATAACACTCTACGAAAAGTTAAGAGTTTTAAGTATCTTGGATGCATCATATAGGATAATGGAGAGATTGAACAGGATGTAAATCATAGGATCCAAGCAGGTTGGTCAAAATGGTAGAGTGCGTTTGGTTTTATATGTGACAATTTAAAACTTAAAGATAAGTTCTATCGCACTGCTGTTAGACCGGCTATGCTTTATGGTACAGAGTGTTAGGCAGCCAAAGGGGAGCACGAACATAAGTTAAGTGTGGCAGAGATGAAGATGTTGAGATGAATGAGTGGTCATACGCGATTGGATAGAATAAGAAATGAAGATATAAGAGAGAGAGTTGGTGTAGCATCTATTGTGGAAAAGATGGTAGAATCGCGTCTCAGGTGGTTCGGGCATGTGAGAAGAAGACCGACAGAATATTCAGTCAGGAGGGTGGATGAGATGGAAGATGGACAAGAGATGAAAGGCAGAAGAAGACCTAAAAAGACCATCCATAAGGTGGTTAAACGATATCTACATATAAACAGTCTTCTACTAACATGATACATGATAGAACTCAATAATGTCGTTTGATTCATAAAGCCGACTCCACCTAGTGGGATAAGATTTTGTTGTTGTTGTTGATAAATTACCAAAAGCTACAAAAGAGTCTCAGATGCATAGAACCTTATACCATTGATTCCACTAGGTTGCTTGTTAACATACATTAAACTAACACCAATCTAAAATTTTTCTACAAACTATTAGAAACCTTTGATTTGACTAATTTCATTATATTTGTGGCTAAGTTTCTGCAATGAATAGTTGTTACCTATAACTAAAGAGCGCATATATTTTCTTTGGAACAAATCCAATAGCTTAGCCTTTTGAAAGCTTTGACCAGTTTCAGTTAATCCTATTATCCAAAATATATGTCAGTTTAAATCACTAAAGTTGTTCGATTCATCAATATATTCAATTTGTATACATATCTATTGACTTGATGTACTTTAAGTTTTTGTAGAGCTGAAGATTACTTAACTACTAGAGGCTCAAGGCCTACTACAGCCCCTCTTGACCATGCTCATTGCATTGTACATGGTGACTGAAGGTTAAAGATAATTCTAAATAAAAAATTATGTTAGGGATAATTTTGATTCTGACCTTTAACATTAGGGACCAAAACAATATTTATTCTAAAATCAATTTATTTAGACAATTTACAGTCAATAGTTTTAGATGGTAGGGGATAATTACATTATTCTAATTAGGAGTAATCACAGCGGAGGAAACAAAGGAAGATCTTTGCTATTTCACATTTGTTACTATTGCATACATTGAATTTTAGAAAGGAAAAAAAACTGAAATAATTATTAATATCTAATAATTAGCTAATAAAGTTAGAAATAAAATATTAAAAAATAATTTATTTTTTAATTTTAATGAATAATTTAAAAATATTGTTTACTTCTAAGAGTATTAGAATACTAAAAAAGTTCTTTATTTAAAAAATTAAAAAGATGGTTTAAAACTTTCAATCCTTTTTCATATGTATGCATGTGATTACTCATTGTAGAACCTATGCGTATAACGGGTAGCACGAGAGTTTTTGGTAGCTTATCGTTAAAGGATGGTCCAATCTCAAGTCATTAATTATAGTTATGGAGTTTGTGGCTTAGAAGACTCTGAAAAGTCAACATCATAGCGTAACAGTGAATGATTAAATTTGCTTTTTGTTTCAGCACTCGTGCAATGTGTATCCTAATGTCCTATGTTCATCATCAAAGTCAATATACCGTTGCAACCATCACTTGCGTTAGTTGCGTATGTATCCTGACAAAGTTTATGGCAAATTTATGATTGCAATTGTGGGCACATAACTTGATGAAGTTAACTAATAATAATAATAATAATAATATAGGAAAGACTAGAATATTTTGTATCCAATACAAAATGTGAAGCTTATTTATTAATCATATGTATTATATATATTATATACGAGTTAATACTTAATCCCTGAATTTATACACGAATTTTAATTTAATCTTTAAAATTTTAATTGTTATTTTTTAGTTTTTAAATTTTATAAACGTGATTCATATTAGACTTTAGAATAATTTTTCAGATAAAAATATTAATGAAACGTTGACATGAACAATCAAATTTTATGCTAGAACTTATAAAACGATGTCAGTTTAGTTTTGGTGTTCAAATAACCTAAAAATAGCGCTCCATCACTTGCTTTAGAATTTTTTTTTCAATAAATACTAATTATGATATTTTTTTTTATATTTGAGTGCAAAAAGAAAACGTTTTACAAAGTCTAACATCGTATTTAACTATTCATATCAGTATTTCGCTAATATTTGTACATAAAAAATTGTGTCAAAAACTAATATAAATATGAATCACATTTACAAAGTTTAAAAATTAAATAGAAACAATTAAAACTTCAAAAATTAAATTACAATTTATATACAAATTAAGAAATCAAATTAAAAATATTATCTCTTTTGTACACACGATACACACCCGCCTAAAACATGTAGTTGACTACTCACTCATTAATGATACTAATAAATAGCTTCATAAAGTTAATACACAGAACAAATTATGGCTTCTTTTGCCTTTTGGAAGAGAGAAATTATTATACTCTTAATCAACTTTTTGAATGTTGGTGTAGGTTGTACACTTGTACCTCATGTTAACACTAAAACACTTATTTTCATCTTAAGATTTTATTAGATATTAAAAAATACATATTTTTAGATATTCAAATAACAAGGCACTTATAATGTCTGCCTAAAAAGCTAGCTCAATTGTACAGTTTTATTAGAAATATAAATTATACAACTTATACGGATAAAAATTAAAAAATAACTTTTAAGTATATCAGTACATTGATATTTTGATAAATTTTAAAACGTTGATTTTAAATATATATATATATATATATATATATTATATTTTTTATAATTAAAATTAACAATAAAAATTATTAAAATACTAATATACTGATATACTTTAAAAAATTTTAAAAGTTAAATAGTCAAACTTTCCACGAAGCAAATATTGAGTATTGATGTATAGGGAAATCTTCTAGGCATGCTAAAGTTAACAAGAAATACTAACTATAAAGCTAAGGGATGTATTTCCACATTTTCACGTGAGTACAAAATCATTAGATAATATATATGCACCTATTATTAGTGCATCAATAATGATGCCTTTCTTGTGGGAAAAAGCAAAGGACGTGTTAAATTATAAGCAAACAAACGTTAGTTATGTACCTATGTGGAAGCAATTAGTTGTTATTAAGGGAAAATTGTAGTTGGAAAGAAGCTAGTCAATCCAAGAATTGAAGCAACCTATGACGATTTAGATGTACGATTAGATTGTTTGGCTATCAGAACGGTTCAGACGTTTCTTCCTGTATCTCCAGGCAACCTGAATTCGTGTTGCTGCAAGTGATCTCCAATAAGGTGATTCATACCTAAAACAACATAATTATCGAATGTTTATCAGAGTTATCGATTTGACATGAAGATAAGGCAAAATTGAATACTTTTTTATTATGTCATGAAATTATTTATTAAAAAATTTAAAGTGGATAAGAAGAAATAAACGGATAAGAAAAGATAAATAAATAATTATATTTGTAAGAGCAAGTTAATAAAATAAAATATTTGAGTTTTAAATTTAGCTAAATACAATTTTTGCATAATAGATATTAAAATATAATTTTTGAGTAAATGGTGTAAATTGCGAGAGGGATCTCACAGAGAGTGGGGAAAGCGGCGGAGAATCTTTAAGGGTGGCACATAGCGAGGCAGCTGGCCATGTCGGAGGAAGCAATAAGGGGCGGGGGCATGCATCAGGTGAAAAGGAGGAGATTAAAGGAGATGGTAACAAGACTCAAAGTCAGCGGATATCGTTCAGAGATAAAGTTGTTTGGTGCCTCAGCAAGGAGAGCTTTAGAGGTTGCTGATTCTCTTGATGGGGATAAGATGACTACAGTAGTTGGTAAGCAAAGCGATTCGGAGATACTAACCGTCACGTTCACTGAGGAAGCAAAAGAGATATTGGCAGAGCCCTACAAAGATGTCATCGTGATCAAAGTTCTTGGAAAAAATTTTAGCTATACAGCGATCACGCACAGGCTTAAAGGCGTCTGGAGTACCAAAAGAGGATATGAGGTACTAGATGTCGGTTTTGGCTATTTCTTAGTCAAATTTGATCTATTAGATGATAGAGAGAAAGTTCTCCTTGGAGGACCGTGGATGATTACTGGAAGCTATATTGCGGTTAAACCTTAGAGTTCTTCATTCAGACCTTGTGAAAACACTTTTGGGTCTACCATGGTTTGGATAAGAATCACAGGTTTAAACACTAACTATTATCAAGAGAGAGCCATGAAAATGATTGCGTCAGCTGTTGGCAAACCGATCCGCATCGACTTAGCCACCAAGTCTGCAGAGAGGGAAAAGTATGCAAGAGCATGTGTGCAAATTAACTTGGGACTTCCAGTTTAAAAAAAAATTCAAGTTGATGGTCATATGTATGACATAGAATATGAGCACTTGAATTTAATTTGTGAAAAATGTAGCTGCTTTGGGCATGTAACAAGAGAATGTGCGAAAGGGAACAACAATGGCATTGGGAAGGAAAGCACGGTAAAGGAGAAAAATTTGCCGTCACTTTTTCCTGTAGATAACAACGAGAAAACGGTGGAAGGTAGTTAAATCCCAGTAAAAAATCAAAATTTAACTTTTGAATTTGAAATTAATGCCAAATCAATTCCAATTATGGAGAAGCATGGTGCAGCAGATCTTGTGCATGATAATTTGCAAAACTCACGTATGGAAATGGATACTCGTACAAAAGAGGGTGAATGGGTTACAATTAGTAGAAAAGGCAAGGAAAAAGTGGATAAAGGCCACAATGTGGTGTCAAAAAAAGCCAATGTAGCAATATGCTCCAATTTGGTGAGTAAGAAATTTTCTTTTGGGTCTAATAACATGCATGCTGGATCCTCATCAAATGCAAAGGTGAAGTCCTTATCAAATGCAAAGGTGGGGCCTAAGGAAAAGAAAGATCCTCCATCCACGCTTGGCTCTTTTGGAACAACTCACGTGGCTTTCAAGGATCAGAGTACTCCCTTTTTTAAAGCAGGGCACAAAAGGCAGCGTCCTATTTCGCTTCAAAACTCACCTACTGAAACATTGTCAACGGATTCTCGAGTACAAAAAGAGCTTGATAAAGTTAGTGCAACACTTGGAGACCCAACCTCAACAGAAGAATGATGGTTCTACGGTGCAAGTCCACAAAGAGACACTTGGAGACAGGGGTCCATCAACGTGAGGTAGAATGATTAAACATTCCAATTATTTAATTTATTTTTTATGAATTGTGACCATTTAAATATTATTAGTTAGAATGTTAAGGGGCGTCAAATAAGATGTCTCGGGTGCACTGTAAGGAGTTGGTACGAAAATTTCAACCAACTTTTTTTTTTTGAAACTATGAAAGAATTTTGGGGGAGATTAGGCTATTATCCTGTAGGGATTGTAGATGTTGTTGGACACAAGGGAGGAATTTGGTTCCTCTCTGCTAATTTAAAATTTTCTTGTAAAATTTTTTGGGCTATGAATCAATGTGTAACTTTGGAAATTGATGGTGGTGGGCGAAGATGGATCTACAGTGCGGTTTATGGCAGCCCTCAAGTCACTAATAGAGTAGAATTATGGAGTCATCTGCTTGATATTGGTTTGTGCATTCAGGACCCGTGGGTGGTGGTTGGGAATTTTAATGATATTTTGAGTGTTCATGAGGTGAAGGGGGGTAATTTCTATTCAAATCACAGTAGTATCTTTGCAAGTAATCTAGATTCTTGTGGTCTTTTTGATCTGACAACCTCTGGAAGAAGGTTTACTTGGTTCCGTAAAATTCAAGGAAACAAAGAAATTGCAAAGAGATTGGATAGAGCTTGCTGTACTACAGAATGGCGCCTTCTTTTTCCAGAAGCTTTTGTTGAAGTTCTCAGCCATTCCCACTCTGATCATTGTCCCCTACTTATCCAATGTCAAGGAGTTCCTATCAAGAAAGGAAACCGGCCTTTTAGATTCCAAGCAGCATGGGCAACACATCCTGATTACAAGGCCATTGTTCAGAAATCTTGGGATAGTACAGACTTTGGCATCCATAGGAAGTTGCTGGGGGTCTAAGAAGCTTCGTTGGAATTCAACTCTACGGTCTTCGGCAATATTTTTATTAAAAAGAGGGAATTGGAGGGTTATTTGAATCGTATTCAACGGAAAATGAAAGCCGACGATGATCCGATTCTGAAGCACAAAGAGGAAGAATTGAGAGCTGGGTATAATATAGTTTTGGCCCAGGAAGAATTGCTTTGGTACCAGAAGTCAAGAGATCAATGGGTTCGATATGGTGATAGAAATACTAGCTTTTTCCATATGCAAACCATCCTTAGAAGAAAATTTAACAAGGTTCATGGGTTGCTAGTCAGTGATGGGTCTTGGTCTGATGATCTAGAAGTTTTGCAAAGGGAGGTTGTTCATTTCTTCAAAAATATTTTGTTCTACTGAGCCTGTTGAGGTTAATTGCATGGAAGAAATTTCTATGCCATCTCTTAGCCATGATGCTTGTACAATGTTGGAGGTTAAAGAAGCTCTGGATAATATGAGCTCGTTCAAAGCTCCTGGGCCGGATGGTTTTCAAGTTTTTTTCTTCAAGAAATATTGGGATGTGGTGGGTCATGAGGTATGGTGTACTGTTCAGAAAGCATTCTTAGGGGAGATGTTAAGCCATTCTTTGTTGGAAACTTTGATTGTTCATATCCCTAAGTGCGACCCTCCAACTAGATTGAAGGATTTTCGGCCAATAAGCCTTTGTAATGTAATTTATAAGCTAGTGACTAAAGTGCTAGTTAATAGATTACGACCATTTTTGGATGAGATTGTTAGCCCAACTCAGGGAGGGTTTATTCATGGTAGAGGAGCACCTGATAATATTATTGTCGCCTAAGAAGTTCTTCACTTTCTTAAGCGGACAAAGTCTAGAAAAGGAGCTATGGCTTTTAAGATTGATTTAGAAAAGGCTTATGATAGAGTTGATTGGAATTTTCTTGAGCACACTCTTGAATCTTTTGGTTTTCCTTCTCTAATTATTTGGCTTGTAATGAATTGTGTTCAGGCTTCAAATCTTTCCATCCTTTGGAATGGGAATAGATTGGACAGCTTCCAACCTCGCAGAGGGCTCAGGCAAGGAGATCCAAATTCTCCGTATTTATTTATTTTGTGCATGGAGATATTGGCGTGCTTCATTTCCAAACAAGTTGACGAGGGTATTTGGGATGGTGTGGCTGTTTCTAGAGGGGGACCTAGAGTTTCTCACTTGATGTTTGCAGATGACCTCCTCCTTTTTTGTAAAGCGAAGAAAAGTCAAGTTCAGAATATTGTGCACATCTTGGAGTTGTTCTATAAATCCAGGTATGAAGGTTAACATTGAAAAATCTAAAGCTATTTGTTCTAGAAATATCTCTAATAGAAAGAAGGAAATGTTGTCTGGTGTTTCTCATATTCCTTTTACTAGTGACCTAGGCAAATACTTGGGGGTGAACCTTAATCATCCTCGAGCTGCTAGATCTATTTTTTCGGACTTTTTAGAGAAGATCAAGAATAGGCTGGCTAGTTGGAAAGGTCGGCTCCTTAATAGAGCAGGCAGGCTTTGCTTAATTAAATCTGTTGCTTCTTCTCTTCCTATTTATCAGATGCAAGTGACTCTTTTTCCTACTTCGGTTTGTCAAAAGATTGATTATGTGCTTAGACAATTCTTGTAGAAGGGAAAGGTGGGGGAGCGTTGCTTAAATTTGGTCAAGCGGAGCAAAGTTGTCACTCCAAGAAAATATGGAGGCTTGGAAATTAGAGATACCCAATGTGTAAATTTTGCTTTACTCGAAAAGCTTGTTTGGCAATTATTGCATAATAAAGATAAGCTTTGGGTAAGAATTATGTTGGCAAAATATTTATCTGGGAGTTCTTGCTTTTCACCCAATTTTTCTAATAATGTTTCAAGCACTTGGCGAGCGATTTATAAGACAATAGAAAAACTTCGTGATGGTTTTTATTGGTGTACAGGCAGGATGTCTCAATCCTTTTGGTATCATGCTTGGCGACCATGTGGAACGCTAGCTCCTTTGGTTCCTTTTGTGCACATTTCTGATTCTCACTTGAAGTTAGAAGATGTCTGGCACCATGGGCATTGGCGGTGGGATATTCTTTGCACAATGATTTTGGAAGAAGTTAAACTTGATTTGATGCTCTTTGATCCTATCAAGCAAGCAGGAGATAAAACAGGTTGGTTTTGGACAAACTCAAATACTCTCACCTACTCGACTAAAAGCGGGTATGAATGGCTATTGAAGAAGAAATTTGGCTGGAATGATAATGAAAATTGGTTTTGGCTTTGGCGCTTGAGAATACCGGAGAAGATAAAGTGTCTGCTCTGACTTTGCCTCAACAACAGAGTTCCCACAGCTAGTTACCGGTTTCAAAGAGGTCTTTCTACTTCTGATTTTTGTCAGAGATGTTATCTTGCTCTAGAGGATATTAACCACTGCTTTAGGACTTGCCAAAAAGCTCGTCAGATTTGGATTTGCTTAAATTTGGGAATGACCGCTGAGGACTCTAGTTTGGATTTTGTGTCTTGGATTCGTTCTAACCTCAACAAAAATGAGTTTCTCTTTGCAGCAGCCTTTTGGTGGATTTGGAGGGATAGGAACAATGACATCTTCCACCAAGATGATCCATGGAGTAAGGAGAAAATTGTTCACTTAGTTAAACATGCTGCTCGAGATTTCTCTAATGTTGTTATCAACCAAAAACATATTATTCCTTCTTCTTTGAAATATAACTGGGAACCACCTCCAATAAATGTTTGTAAAGTGAAATGCGATGCAAGCGTTTTTGAAAATGAGCAATTAGCTGGCTTTGGATGTATTATTAGAGACAGCATGGGAATTTGGATAAAATGTTGTTCTGCCAGTATACTTCTTTCTAGTGTTCTCTATTGTGAGCTTCATGCTATTTGGAGAGGGCTTGTTATGGCTTGGGATTGCGAGTGCAAAGATGTCATATGTGAAACTGATAATCTTGATGTGTTTCTTCTTGTTTCGCGAGGCACAACCAGCATGATTAGGAATGACTCTGATCTGCTTGACAAAATCAAAGAGATGCTCCAGCGCAATTGGATAGCTACTTTAGTGCTCATCCAGCGAACAGCAAACAGAGCGGCTGATTTAATGGCTAAGACTGCTGTTTTAAACAAGCAGGTGTATCTAGAGTGGTTACTGCCTCCTAATAATTTAGACAATATTATTAGAGAGGAATACTACTCTTTTTCTTAGGTCTTTTTTTTTGTGTTATGTTCAGTCACCAAAAAATGAACATAAACCACTACATCCCTCTAACGGTTTATGTTAAAACAAAAATTGGCCAGAAATCGTGATAGGAGTCTCACGGTTTTTGTGTAAGTTGCAAATAAGCATAAACCGCGATAGGGGTCCAGTGGTTTATGCGTTGATATAAATACGCGATACGAAGTCGTGGATTATTCAGTTTAAGCCACTATCATTTCTTAGAGAGAGAAAGAGACGTTTTCTAGAGAGAGAAAGAAGAAAGGGTGGCGAGGAAGACATTCTGTGACATTGCTGGGGCCGGGACTATGGCGGACGAACACAGTCTTTACCGGCTCAACGGCGTTGCGCACGTTGCCAGCAGCATAAACGAAGAGGTATGTTTATTTTCTTTTAGTTATTGTATTTCATATAACATAAAATGTAGTATTTGGGTACAGTAGATAGAACACAAAATTTAGGATTGGCCAATTTACGACTTCAAAGTTAAGATATAAAATTTAAAGATAGGATGAAATCTTTAAGTAGAATGGTGATCCTCTTGTATTTGAGATATAGAGTTCAAATTGTAAGACTTGTAGGGTTGTTGATGATGTATCCTATTTAAAAGATAAAATTTAAAATTTTAGGTTTTAAATATATTAGTTTAAATTTTAATATTATAGTTTTGGTTATTTAGAGTTTAAAATTTAATTAAAGATTACATTTTGTAAATAGAACGTAGTGATTGTATTTTATGTTCGTAAACTTTAAAATTATACGTTTTTTAGTTTAGGTTTTTAAATTTAAGATTTAAATTTTAAAATTTTTAGTTTAGAGTTTGATTATTTTAAATTAAAGATTTGTATCTTATATTTAAATTTAATTAAATTTAATTTAAAATTATAAGTTTAGTATCTATTTCCGGTTGTAATCTATGGGTAAAACTTGTTAATGATGGAATTTCATTTGATGTGGTTATTTCTCTCACATGATATAAGCAAGTAGGTGTATTTATAGTGTCTGGAGGCAACAGAACATGCCTCTATATGACAGGATTGTATCCTATCTGGAGAGAGCTAGTTTATACCACCTGGCAAGGCTCAACATGAGATGGTTCTGGACCTTCTGGTTGGATGAGCTCCTAGTCAGCGCATTCATTGAGAGATGGCGTCCTGAGATGCACACCTTTCATATGCCATTTGGGGAGTGCACCATCGCGCTGCAGGATGTTGCATACCAGTTGGGACTGTCTGTGGATTGTTTTCCTGTATTTGGGTACCTTAATTACAGATTTTGAGAAGCTGATGGATGATGGCAAACTCGCTTGAGAGTGGTTTTAGGAACTATTTGGCGAGCTTCCCCCGCCGAATAATGTAAAGAATTTTACAGTCCACTTCACTTGGTTCCATGAGAGATTCAAGGTGCTCCCAGAGGATACTACTGAGGACACCGTACGCATATATGCACGGGCTTACATCATGATGCTGCTACTCAGTTGTTTGGTGACAAGAGTGGGAATTAGGTTCATAGAACGTAGTGATTGCTATCCACGACTCCGCATTCTCCCATTCCACGTGTGCAAAGGCAACGGGCAAGATATTCGAGTTTCTATCTTGCGCGATAGCCAAAAGCAAAGTCCCACCATACTTTCCATACAGATGAGTCCCGTTGATGCTGACTAATGGCTTGCAATGTCTGAATGCATCAATGCATGGAGGGAATATCCAAAAAAGGCGATGAAAGTACTCTATAGACACATCAATCTGATCACCTACACGTATCGGAGAAGTCTTCAACAATGCCACGGTTCCGTCCATCGTGCCTTGCACCCCAAGGATCCAATGAGGCAACTCAGCATATGACTCTTCTCAATCTCCATAGATATGTGCAACTGCCTTCTATTATGCCATCCACACCTTCCTATAACTAGGTCTGAATCCATAGATTGCCTCAGTAGTCTCTTGCAACACCTTAATCGTAATCGTTGAATCTGCCCTAACCAACAGAAAGATCCCCGCACAAATGACGTGGTGATCGAGCTGTCGGTGGTCGCTCGAAATCGAAGTGGCCAAACAAGTGTGAGGTCTGTCGTACATTCTAATCTCCCAATTACCCTTACACTGCTGAAGTGTGATGCGAATCATCCACATGCAGCCGTTTCCAAACTCCTTGCATCTTCCATGATAAGTCAAATGATCTGACTCCATCACCCGATACTAAACTCCACAACGGATGCTATAATCCTTAACACTCAACACAGCTTCCTCCTTAGTCCGGAAAGATTGGCCAATCTGAAATTTCCCAGAAGGATTTTCCTTGTGTAATCCTTGCCCTCTAAAGGTGGGATCTATGTCCAGTTGCTCGCCAACTGCTTCCAAGTTCAATGTCGAGAAATGTGGCGGTTGTTGGTGGGACCCAAAACTGAATGGCCCCTTACGTGTTGATGGGTTTCAAAGAGTATCCTCCTCAATGTTCCCCAATATGTGATATGGCTCATCGTCCAAATCATCCTCTAGCATTGAATTTTCAACATGATCTGGCTCACTGCCACTTAAAAGACCAGGAAACCCTAAACCAGGTGACCTAGCTAACCCTGCTGGAACAGATGGAGGTTTAGCCAACAGACAACCAGATGCAACAACAGGTATCGAAGTAGAAGCACCCCCCACCGTCGTCAACTGAGGATTCGGCGTTGATGCATCGGAACTATCGACACCATCTTCCAACTTGGCATACAGTTCATGTATTCTCACCTCTAGAAAATTACGTCTACAATGAAACAAAACCTGCATGTCTTTGTTAGACCCTATCACAAACGTTTCATACTGCACACCAGTTGATACAACTGCAATCGAAATCTTGTAGAACACCTTCTTTACCCACTTGACCCCACACAACCTTGCCTTTTGCAATATGCTCATCTTTAGCTCTGACAAAGTATTTGTCGAACGGATACAAATACTCACCGGTTCTTTGTCAGTGAACTTAACACCGTGCCTTTTGCTTCTTTTTTTTTTTTCCAAGAGCAGTGGACTAGAACAAAAAAAACTCTCCTCACTATCTATTTGTGAAGGTGTGAAAATGACTCTCTACCATCACACCACTCCCTCTTGGTTGGTATATATGGGCGAAATTTGTGCAAGCATAAACCGTTAGACCCCTGTCGCGGTTTATGCCTATTTGCAACTTACATAGAAATCGCGAGACCCTTACCATGGTTTTTGGCCAATTTTCATTTCAACATAAACCGCTAGAGAAGTGTAGCGGTTTATGTTCATTTGCAATCCGTGGGACCCCTCTCACATTTTTGTATCCATTGTGCAAAAGTTGTTTTTTGATAAAAATTTGAAGCTCAAATGTTTTATTTTAGTAACTTGCCTTATTTTTAATATGTTCTTTCACATAAGAATCCCTTAAGTTTTATATAATATTTTTATAAATTTTGTTGAAACTAAAACTATTCTAAAAGTTTAAATTGATAAAAAAAACATATGAATGAATATATTTTTAACCAAAAATATTATTCGTATACTAAAATTAGCTACTAAAATCAGTTATCAATATATTTGTGTATAAATACATGTTTGGTTTAATTTATTTTCAATATATATTTATATTCCAACATATATTTTATACTGATGACTAATTTTGTGATTAATTTTAATATACACATAGCATAATCGATCTTTAACCTATTATATATGTACCTCAGATGGAAGGATCATATGTAAATTTTTGTGATAAACTAAAAATGCAGTTGCTAATATTAATGTATGGCAAAATGGAAAATTCATTTACATTAACGACAACTAATCAGAAATTTGTTAAGAATGTGACCTTAGAGCTCCTTAAACATGTGGACTTCTCAAGAATCTTGTGAAATAGGTTGTGACTTCTTCGAGATCTGTTGTTCGAAGTGAAATAAATATTCTCCATGTACAAGTCATTTTGACATATAAGATTATATAAGGTCTTTTAACTTAATTTACTTCACGCGTTTTTTCTTTGCTATTCCTGATACTTTGTTATTACCGTTATCAACACCATCATCTCCTCCTCCTCCTCCTCATCTTCGTTATTTTTTTTCATTAAAATTTTTTCTCCTCCTTTCTTTTCTTCCTTCTCCTCCATCATCTTCATCATTGTGATTATCATCGTTATAGTCATCGTCGTCTTTTTCATATACGTATCGTCGTTATCGTTGTCCTCGTTATTGTTATCATTTTCGTAGAATTATTGCTTGATCTAAAATTGAATTGGATGTGTTTTTTTATAATTCAGTCATTTTTATGTGTTATTTTCAAACTGAGTTTGTGTGTCGCAATCAATAAAAAAATTCAGTGTTGGAATTATGAATCTAAATTATTATTGTGATGTATCATTTTCATTCTCGTTTTAGTGTATTTTAGAAAATTTTTGGTATATTTTAGAAATCTTTCAGTGTATTGTGGAAATTTTTCGGTGTAATTTTATTCGATAAGTTCTACATAATTCAAAACTCTTCCTATTCCTCCTCCTCATCTTCTATTGTTGCTTCTTCTTCTTTTTCATCATCATCATCATCATCATCATCTTTTTTTTTTCTTATTCATCTTTTTCTTCTTATTTTATATTCTCAAGTTTTTTCTTGTTTTACTTTCTTAATAAGAATAAAAATAAAAAATCAAACAAAGGAGAAGAAAAAATACATAATGCTGCAAAATTACTTGAAAGAGGATGAACCTACATTCATCCAACTAAAAGATATAAAGAAATAAGGCAAAAAAGAAGAAGAAAAAAATACATTAAAAGAAATATTGTTGTGCTTTTGTAGCAAAATTTAGATGTAGGAGTTTTGAATCTAAATTATTATTGTGATGAATCTGCTCCATTCTCATTTTGGTGTATTTTACAAATATTTCGGTGTATTTTGAAAATCTTTCGGTGTATTGTAGAAATATTTCAATGTATTTTTATTCTGATAAGTTTTGCATAATTCAAAACTCTTCGTCTTCCTTCTCCTTCTCATCTTCTACTGCTACTTCTTCTTTTTCATCATCATCATCATCTTCTTCTTCTTATTTTTTTCTTATTCATCTTTTCCTTCTTATTTTACTTTCTTAAGTTTCTTCTTATTTTACTCTCTTAACAAGAAAAAAACAGAAAAATCAAACAAAGAAGAAGATGAAACAAATAATGCTGCAAAATTACTTGAAGAGGATGAACCTACATTCATTCATCTAAAAGAAAGAAAGAAATAAGAAAAAAAAGAAGAAAAAATGTATTAAAGAAAATATTTTTGTGCATTTGTAGCAAAATTTCAGTGTAGGAGTTCTGAATTTGAATTATTATTGTGATAGATCTGTTCCATTCTTGTTTCGGTGTATTTTGTAAATCTTTCAGTGTACTATAAAAATTTTTCGGTGTATTTTTATTCGGATAAGTTTGCATAATTCAAAACTCTTCCTCTTCCTTCTCCTCAGCGGTTTCTTCTTCTTTTTCACCACCATCATCATCTTCTTTATTTTTTTTATTCATCTTTTTCTTCTTATATCTTCTCAAATTTCTTTTTGTTTTATCTCTTAATAAGAATAAAAACAAAAAAAATCAAACAAAAAAGTAGAAGAAACACATAATACTATAATATTATTTGGAAGAAGATGAACCTACATTCATTTAACTGAAATAAATAAAGAAATAAGAAAAAAATATAGAACTAAAGAAAATATTTCTGTATATTTGTAGCAAAATTTCAGTGTAAAAACTAAGAAATTTTTGTTTATTTTTTAAGAAATTTTGGTGTATTTTTATTCTGATAAATTCTGCATAATTCAAAATTCTTCATCTTCTTCCTCCTCATCTTCTGCTGCTTCTTCTTCTTCATCTTCTTATTTCGTTTTCTTATCATTATTTTTTTTCGGAGAAAAAATCAAACAAAAAAAATACATAATGTTGCAAAATCAATAGAAAGAGGAGGAGAAAAAAATACAGCAACAACAACAATAAAAAGAACGAGAATGAGGATAAAACACACGACGAAGAAGAAAAAAGAACGCGAAGAAAAATGATGAGGAATGCAAGGAAGAAGGAGAAGGAGGAGGAGAAGGACGAGGAGGACGAGGAATGCGGGATACAAACATTGGAAAAGATCCGTTTTTCATTTTGTGCTATTCAATGAGGAAGTGCGTGTTTATACTATTGTTCTGAAAATCGAACTGGACCTTTCGGTTCAACCAGATTAATCAAAAACCGGTCACCAGAGCGATTCGATTAACTTCGAAAACCATCTGACAAAAAAGTCAAAAAACCGGTCGAACTGACAGTTAACCAGTAAATTGACAAATGGCCGATTTTTTAAAGGTTTTCCAGTTTGAGAATCCACTTTAAAACGTTGCCGTTTTGGCCTTCAAAAAATTGTCTTTTTTTCCTACCCGAAGCCCACTAGCCTAGACCCCCCCAATCCCCCTCATCTCCTATCCTCTCTCAAAAATTCAAAGTTAAAATTTGAAAGAACAAACAAAAAGAGGAAAAGAACCCTAGCGGACTAGCCCTCCAGTCCCGTAGCACGTGCCTCCGCAACCACTGCAGTCGCCGCACCCATTGCAGCACCCGCACCCACCGTAACCCCCGCATCCCCACAGCCTCACGGAACCCACATCCACCGCATCTCCTCTCCTCTGCTCGAGCGCGCGCTTTCTCTCTCTCTTTGTTCACCGGTGTCGCGCCGTCTCCTCTGTCGTTGTCGTCGCTTTCCTTCCTCTTCGCCGCCGGTAAGTACTGTGATAGTAGTTAATTAGTTATGTTGTGTAGTTTGCTGAGTTAATTGGTCACTCCCCTCTGTAGTTTGCTGAGTTAATTCGTCACTCTCCTCTGTATCCGGTGTTCCCTTTCTTTGAATTATTTTTTATTTTTTGTTGATTTAATTTTATTGTAGAGTTTGCTGAGTTTGCTAATTTTGTTTGCTGATTTAGTTTGCTGAGTTTGCTGATTTACTTATGCTGTGGAATTTGCTGATTTAGTTTGCAAATTTTGTTAATAATTTTCCTTATAATCTCCAGTGAAGATCTTTGGTTTGTTATACATATTAAATGGTTATTTCTTTTCAACTTTTTTCCCATCTAATTTTCAATGATTGTGATAAAGTCATTAATATTATTACCTTGCCTTTTATTCAATGCAGAAGCATGTGGTGGACTTTTACGTATCTGATTTTCAATCTGAATTGAGAGCATTGGTTAAAACAGGCTATGATGCTAGGATGACGCCTTATGTTGATGATTCTATTGTAATTGATGTCAATCCGCCCAATAAAGACATGTCCCCTGAGTTTTTTTTATGGTTAGGGAAGAGAAAGCTTTCTAGTGAGAATCGTATGATACAATTAAAAGAAGGGTAATGTAGTTTATCTTATTGAAGAATTGAAATTTTTTGGGTAAAATTGGTGTAAAATAAAGCACTTAATCCTGCTGCATTTATTATTGAGAAAACTTTGTGTCATTCTATAAAGATATATGTTCTTAATATTGATTTTTTATTGAGTTTTTTTCTTATTTTATTAGATGGAGTAGACATGAAAGTTAAAGTAGATTTGCCTAAAATTGTAAAACATTTTGTATTCATCATTTATGTGCGTTTTGATTTTCTTTAGTTATAAATTTTTATATTTGAAGTTGTTTATGAACTTTTAATAATGAATTATGGTTAACTTATGGCGTGAAATTATTAAATTTTGAATTTGATTAGTTTAGATATGGTTGAATTTAAATATTTAAAATTATATATTAAATTTTTTTTATAATTACTCTATATTAAATTAAATCGGTTTAATTACGGTTTGACCCTAATTGAACTATTAAACTATTAAATCAGTTATTTGATCGGTTTAATGGCCGGTCCGGTTCTCGCAACCTTGGTTTATACGCTTTCTAAATTGAGGGTTGTTTTTGTTGGGTTTTGGCCAACTTATATAAACTTGTATGGCAAAAAGACTTATATACAGCAGATCTCGAAATGAAAATACCTCCACATTTGTTAAACCCTTCACTATCTTATTGCTAAGCAATTTCTATTCCGGAAGCCTTATTGATATGTGCTTCATGTTCGTGATATAAGAGATCAAGTATTATTTAAAAGTTATTAGTTTATATTTTTAGAATGTTTAATTTAGTTTGAAATATTTTAATTTTATTTATTTAATTATTAAATTGAACCTTATGTTATGGACTTGGGATTTTTTTTATTTTAACCTAATAAGAGGTTATAAATACCTCATAAATTATTGTAGTCGTCATTCAGAGATTAGAGATTAGAGGAGTGCCAAAGTACTTTTTAGTTTCGTGATGAAACCATTATGTGGACAAATACGTTGATTGAGTCACTTTTTTTGTTACATCGAAAAATTGGGTAAAAGATTGAGTGAGTCCTTTCGATTCAATTCTCAAAATAAGACATGGACAAGTTAGGTTAAAGAATCTATTTCTTATTGCGTGAAAAAATTGAATAAAAAGTAGAAAGATTCTCTTTGTATTCAATTTTAATTTATTTCCTTTTATTTCTATTTCATTTTAATATATTTTTTATTCAGTTTGAACTCTTGTCTTATTATTTATTCTCTTATATCAAATGATATAGAACAAAAGAGTAAACAAAAAATAAGAAGTAAAACTGAATAAAAAGATACATTAAAATTGAAAAGGAATAAACCAAAATTTAATACAAAGAGAATCGTTTAACTTTCTACATCCAATGTCTTGATGCAACAAGAAATGGATTCTTCAACCTACTCATCTACACCATAGTTTGAAAATTGAATCAAAATGACTCCTCAATTTTCTATCTAATTTTCCGTGCAACAAGAGAGAAACTCACTCAACCTCACTTGTCCACACCATGGTTTCATCACAAAATCAAAAAGGTAGTTTTCACGCCTTTGATTACTGAATGACGACTACAATAATTTATGAGGTATTTATAACCTCTTATTTAGTTGAAATAAAAAAAAAATTCTAAATCCATAACTTAAGGATCAATTTAATAACTTAATAAACAAAACCAAGATACATCAAACTGCATTGAGACTTAGTTCAAGTGACAAAATCTTGTACCTCTTAATATGCTGCACTCGAATTCAAAACTTGGTATAGACCAAGTAGTGGAACCTTTAATGTTGGGTGTGTGAATGTGTAATGTGGGTGTGTTTGTGATGTAATACTTAGAATTGGAGGTTGTTCAATCTATTAGGCAATATATATATATATATATATATATATATATCAAACTAGATTAAACATTCTAAAAATATAAATTAATAACTCATAAATAATACTTAATCTCTTCAAATAATAATAAATTAATAAAAATTGTAGTTTCTCATTCGCTATTCAGGCCGAATTGTGGATTATTGTAACTGTTTTTTTAATCTCTACTAGTAACAAATTTGAAAGGCATGTTCTGTTGTCTTTGAATCAAGTGTTACTATACCTGTTCTTACCAAAGAATGTTCCAGATACCATGTCAAAAGTTCTTCACCACAAGCATCCCTTTCAGCTAAGGGAACTACTATTTCATCGATCCCAACGCTCTCCAATTTCTCGCGAAAAACAAAGACCATTTTCTCTATATATAATGCCACCATGATTCAAAATTCTACTTCCTTTGATATATGTCTTATGTCTTATTTTCTCACAAAAAAAATATAAGATTGGCTCATTCATCAAGGCAAAAATTCGGACCTGCACAAAAACAGGATTTTCAGGGTATACTAACATGAGACCTTTGCTTCAAAATAGTTTTTCACAACCAAATTTAATTCAAGAGATATAAGAAAGCAGAATTTCATCTGGTATTTCATTCTGTCTCTTCCTTCTTATGACTCATCCATCGCTCAACATCGCTGCCTCTAGGTTGCATTTCAAGCTTTCTGTAAGAATGATAGAAGAATACATATCATGAACTTTTGAACATTAACATCAACTGTAAATTAGAAGTTAAAACTTTCAGCATAAGATAAATAAAATAAAATGGACCAGCAAGGGTAACTCTGAAAAATTCTTATATACTCCACGTATTGAAGAGATCGAAACAAAGTTATATATATTCAATATAATATATGAAAGTGCTTATATGAAAAGTGCACGTAAGAAGAAAAGTTTATCCGTGTACTCTCTTGTTAGCTCTTGAAATATAAGAAGAAAGGATTATTAGGATAATCAAGTATACATGTGTTCTCTATAACACATTGTTTTTCTAGGGTTTTTGAATTTCTCTCCATGCATATGAGATGAACAATGAAATAAATAACACTAATAAGTAAGACTCATCTTTCAATTAAAGTTTTATTTTTATAGATTCTTATTGTGTAATTTGAATCTTATTAAATAAAGTTTACCCTAAATAATATGGACAGGCCAATTCTAAATGTCATTTGTATTAAAGTAAAGTGAAAGACTTACTTAAAAACATAGTACAATCATGTATATAGTCGTGTTAATAATAACGATGATTATATTTGATTTGTACTGAAAATTAGAGATCAAGGACACGGGAGCAATAATCCATATATATGATGGGCATGCATATGGCGAAGAACTTCTTATGTGGTGTCTTCAAAGGTCTTTTTCACTGGTAGTAATTCAGGTAGAACAGTTCTTGATTATAAATATGATCTGGTTTAATTTAATTATATTATTTAATTTTGCTTCAATTTAAAGAGCATCTCCAATGATTAATTTTAATTTTATTTTATTTTAAACCTTATAAAATATCACATAAGTATGTATGAGACTATATATTATAAAATTTAATGTAAGATTTGTCATTCTAATATTTAGTTTCATTTCAATTTAAATTTAAATTATTTTTTAATTATTTCAAATAATTTTAATTAAATTATGAAAATCTAACTAAAATAAAAAATATAGAATTACAAAATTAATAATTATATACCATATTAAAAAATATTACACACTAATAAAAATAAACTTTAAAATATTATCTAATTAAGCATAACAATAATAAAAAAGCACATTACATATTTAAATTATTACATAAATAAATAATAACAAAGATAACATAATATTAAACTTTAAACTTAACTTAACCAGATATGTTCAACCAAATCTGCTTGTAATTGTCAATATTTTTGTCTATCCAAAAGTTCGATATTTCTTTGAATGTTATTACCTGACCTCTTATGTGATTTACCTAGAATATGATTAGCAATTAATAACATATTCTTAGATGATTATTAGATTGATTAGTTAAACTATTCTTGTAATGAACTTGTTAGTCATAACTAATATAAATAGCGAGATAACTACCAGAATGAGTAATTGATTGCCAATTTCTCTTCATTCATCATTCATCTTTCTTTTTTATTGTATTCTCTGAAAACTTTTTTTTCTCTCTTCTTACAACTTCCCACACTCTTAACAAATGTACCCCTCAAGAGCGAAGTCGCCTAACTCCGATTGTGAAATACCATTATCGACATCATCATAAGAAGAAAGTTTTGTAAATTTACCAATATATGTGTCTCTTTCGTCTTCAACAATCATGTTATGCAATATTATGTAAGTTCTCATTATTATTTTTTCAAGATTTTCTTTATCTCAAAGTCGTGTTGGGCCACGAATGATTGCCAAACGAGTTTGTAACACTCCAAATGCTCGTTTTACATCTTTTCGTTGTCTTTCTTGATATTGTGCAAGCAACTTTCGTTATTTTACTTGTGGTCGGGAACTTATTTTAACAAACATTGCCTATTCAAGATATATGCCTTCTGATAAATAGTATCCCATGCATATTGTATGAGTTACCATTTATAGTGTAGTTCATCTCTGGAGCGCGACCATGTAAAACATCGTCAAACACTGATAAACGATTTAATACATTAATATCATTATTGGAACCAACAACTACTCCAAAGAAATCATGTCATATCCAAATATCAGAAGATGTAACAAGTTCAAGTACAATAGTGGAAACTCTACGGTAATCATTTAAAAACATACATTTCCAAATTTTTAATTTAAACAATTTTTCCACTTTCAATGTATGCAGTCAATGCTTCCCATCATGTCTGGAAAGCCATTATTATCTCTTATCTTTAGAAGGCGTTATGCATCATTCGAGTTTGAGGTACGTAAATATTCACACTTGAGAACTGAAATTACATCTTCAACAAACTTTTTCAAGTATTTAATTGCAGTAATTTCACCTATTCGCACGTAGTTGTCAACAGCATCAGCCAAAATTTCGTACGCCAACATAAGCATGGCAGCTATGCATTTTTGTAATGGAGACAAGTCTTTATTATCTATGGCATCAACTCCTTGCTAAAAATATGGATCTATCTCAAAAGAGACTTTCACAATGTCAAGAAAGACATATTTTGTCATTCAAAATCTTTGTCTGAAATATATCATCAGGGTAGACTGGGTTAGGTGTAAAGTAATTGTTGAAAAGTCGTTGATGTCCATCTTCACGATCTCTATCTATATCCTTCTACAAGTTTTGGACGAAAAATCTTTTCCATATAATTGCAAAACGATTTTAAGTTGGCATTCATCTAAATCATGAAACAAAAAATTTTTAATCCAATCGCTTGAATTTATGCCATCAAAATCGTCCGAGTCACTGAATACAATTTCCTCAGCTAAGTCATCCAAGGACTTGTCATTGAAATCATTATTATAGTTCCCTTCCATGAGAAATCAAGTTTCTTGTACCAAATCGATGAGACCTGATGCAATGTTGTATATATGAAAATGCACGTAAGAAAAAAAAGTTGATCCATGTAGTCTCTTATTAGTTCTTGAAATATAAGAAGAAAGGGTTATTAGGATAATTAAATATAAATGTACTCACACAATGTTTCTCTGATCTATGATCTTTGAATTTCTCTCCAAGCATATAAGATGAATGAATGAAATAAATAACACTAATAAGCAAGACTCATCTTTCAATTGAAGTTTAATTTTTGTAAAATCTTATTGTATAATTGGAATCTTATTAAAATAAAATTACCCTAAATAACATGGACAAGCCAATTCTAGATGTCATTTGCATAAAATTAAAGTGAAAGATGTACTTAAAAAATAGTACAATCATGTATCAGCATAAAATTAAAGTCAAAGACATAAGTAAAAAATAGCATAATCATGTATTCAGGCGAGTTAATAATGATCAGGGTGAAACTTTTTACTCTAGAAGGGAAGAAGTGGTTGTGTGCTCACTTGTTCATTAGTTATGAGTTTACTTGACAGGTGTGCTGTGCTTGGTTGTTCGCTTTTAGAAGGATATGGACTATTTCAGGTACGCTCAAGCAACGCTACTATGAAAGTTGGACGGATATATCAGCGAGAAAGATAAAACGAAAGCAGTGGTTGGTTGTTTTTTTTTTGCGATCATCTGAACAATTTTGGGTAGAAAGAAATGATAGAATCTTCAAAAATCAAGATTCAAGTGTTGTGGATGTTATTAACAGATCCTTTACAAGTTACGATGAGTAGATTGGTGGTGAATCCTATTGATGGCATTGCCGAAAATGACTAAGAATTGTTATTTTTAGCGTTATGAAATTTTATTTCTTTTCTTTTGTTCTACTTTATTGTATTGAATTTTTTTTACTTAAAAAATGAAGAAGTGGTAAAAAAAATTTAATAAAAGAGGGATTCTCTTTTAGAAAATACATAGCCTCCCCTACTTAACTAAATTTGTCAATTTGGACCATAAATAGAAAAAAAAAGCCAAATCTCTCATGAAGTAATGATTAAAGATCACTTTTTCAGAGTTAAACCCCAAAATGGTCCCTGAGATTCACAAAATGCACCGATTTAGTCCCTGACTTCCCAATTGCACTAATTAAGTCCTCCAGATTGGAAAAAAATGCATCAAGGTGGTCCCCCTCGTATTTTCCGGTCATGTTCGTTGTCGGCGGGAGTGACGTGGCCAATGAGTGCCATGCTGGAGTGTCTAACGGTTGGCTGATGTGGCAAATGAAAGTTTTTATTAGTCCTTGACCCCTTTTTAAACCCTAACTCACAAGTAGCGCAGCACTTCTTCGTCAGCTACGTTCTTCATCATCATCATCATCATCACCTTCTTCTTCTTCTTCTTCCCTAGTCATTCTCGTACTCATTGCTTTGGTGGTTGGATGATGGTTGGACGTGCAGTTGAAGGAGAGAAAAGTTCAATGCGATCAACCATAAGGAGGGCAAGTCAGAGTAGAGGCACGCGAGTACCAGAGCGGTGTGGGTGTGGGAAACGTCCTGTGCTCTGATGGTCTGGAACGGAAACCTACCCAAATAAGCCCTTCTTTGGATGTCTGAATTACAACGTGAGTGTTTCCTAAAGATATGTTGTTGACTATTTTGATGGTAACTATTAAATTTCATGTTCACAGAGTAGTGGAAGAAGATGGTGTGGGTTCTTTCGATGGGTAGATATTGATGAAGATGATAAAGGAAATTTGGAAGACACTGCGGCATACAACAATGAAGAAGTGAACGTCAGTCTTGCTTTGAGGATTGGAAATTTGGAGGCTGAGTTAAGGACCCAGAAATATATGATGCAAATGTAGGGTTGCTGTTTTTTTCTCTGTTAGTTGTTGTTTTAGTCGTGATGGTAAAAATGTAAGAATTGTGTTTGAAAGCATCTGTTAATGAATGCATGAGAATTGTTTAGCTTATTGGTGTGTTATTTGTAGATAGATTTTACAAAAATAGAATACAAACTGAATGAAGATAAGAGGTAAATTGATAATAGTAGTTATAGATTATAAACAAAACATTGTCAATGTAACACAGTATCATTTGACCACATAAGGATAAACAAACTGGAACAGCTACATTGGAGCATAAACTCTGTTATAGTATTTACTACTAGAAAATCAAAATAAACCAAACAGTCTAGCTAAGAGCCATTCCTTTAGAGAAATAACAAAAAAAAAACCCAAAAAATCAACCAATGCCGAAATCCCATATATATTCTTAAACAAGCTGATAGAACATCCAAAATCAAGGGTTTTTCTTCCTTGGCGCCTTGAACTGTGGTATTGGAACAAACTTCATGAACCTTTCCAACCTTGAAGATGTGGCTGCACTTGCTCCTTACATGGGATCGACAGAAGTAGTTACTGGTTGTTGTGGCGTCCTCCTTTTGGTTGGTAATTTAGGTGGCCTTGTTGTTGTTGGTGGTGGTGCCTGCGTAAAGTGTAATAATTTGTATGAATAGTGTAAATAGGAAGAAAACAACAAATATTTTGGGATCTTTTATACCTCATCTTGTGTTCCACCATAGCTTGGTTGGGATAATTCAACCTCTTCAGCTTGCGGTGCAGACACTAGTGGTGGAATGTCAGCTGCTGGTGGTCCCGGAGTGACAGTGTTGCTTGGTTCTGTTGCAGGTGTACTCCCACTAGCACTTGCTTTGGCCTTGGAAGCTGCCACAGTAGCTGCTGCAGCTGCAAGAGCAGCAGCAAGCTCATCAGCTCTCTTCTGTTTGCAACCCCTCCTGGTGTGGCCCTTTACACCACAATACGTGCATGTGAATGGCTTGAGCTGTCTCTTTAGGGTAACAGTATGCTTAGCTTTCTTGTTTACACTAGTACCCTCATCAGCGTCCTTTCTTCTTTTGGTTGTGAGCTTTCCTCGTTTCCATTTGATGTTTAGAGCCTGGGGCTGACTATATGCTAATTTTTCCCACATGGATTGGCCCGTGAGAGGATTGATGTAATGTTCATAGGTCTTCCTGTATGACTCCATTGTGACCAAGGGGTGATAGAAATCCTCTGGTCTCCTGTTCACCCGTGCAAGAGCAACACAGGCGTGAACACAGGAAATGCCTAAAGCACACCAAACAAAAGGTAGTTCAAGTCCAGACCATGCCATTTAATAGTTCAAGTAAAAACAACCTAAATTGAATATGATGATAATGTAAATGAATTTAATGAAAATAAATATAATTTTAGTGTTACTTTACCTGTTAACATCCAGAACTGGCAGGTGCAAAGTCTTTTTCCTAGATCGACAACCATGTTTGTTGGTTGTCCATGGACCTCAAACTTTTCATAGGCTTCATCCCCAGTCCATATAGGAACCCAGTTCTTTGACTCTTTCCTTACCTTTTCCAACCGGCTCTGAATAACTGGAGGAAGTTTTCCCACGTGGTTGTTCAACTTTATTTTATTCTTTGCAATGGACCTCATAACGAACATCCTTACCTCTTCAAGCAGTGGGATGACTGGCTTGCTCCTAGCCTCTTTGATCCTTGCATTGAAGACCTCACATGCATTGTTGCATATATTATCCAGCTTTGGCCTGTGGCTAAATTGAGACTTCGTCCATGAATGCCTAGGCCACTTGTTAAGGTATGTCCATGCTTCCTCATTGACTCTCTTGATCTTGTCCATGTTGCCAATAAAATCTTGGAAGGTGGTTGATCTTGTAGCATCCCAAAGGAGTCTCCGCAGCTCAAGATCCTTCCACTATTTGTTGAAATTTCGCCACAGGTGCCAAACACAGAAACGATGGTGGACCTGTGGCATGACCTCATCCACAACCGCTATCAACCCCTGCAATTGCATCATCATCTTGCATAATAGTGTCTTTATACATATTTTCCTTCCCTTTGGCCATGGCTGAGGTCTTCTTAACCTTCTTAACCTTCTTGACCTCTTTCCTGATTGGTTGTATAACCAATTCATCATTACTACTAGAGCTGGCCTCCTGCACAGGGACATAACAATTATCCTCTAAACTGCCTTCATCACTGCTTGATCCGTTTCCAGTTAAATCCACATGATCAGATTGCTTCCCTTTGCTAGCACTCCAATGTCTCCTTGCCTGAGATCTTGTGATTCTTTTAGGTGGGTTAAATTTGGGCTTGGTTTTTGAAGTAAACTTGGGCTTGGGCTTTGGTTGAGTTTTCTTGGGCTTCTGGTTCTGCTTGGGTTTTTTATTCTGCTTGACAGTTGGGGTTGTATTGGGCTTTGTGGTGGGTTTTGGGTTGGGTATATGATGGAGTTTGGGGTTCTCATGATCAGCCATGGACTTGGTGTCATCATGTGTAGGTCTTGTGGTGGGGGTGTTAGCAGGAACTATGATTGCAATTGGACTGTTTGGAATGGGGATTGGAGTAGGAGGAGCTGGGTCAGGATCACATTTGTCATGTGGCATTTCATTTAAGGTATCCTCAGAGGTGTTCTTCTTGTTTAAGTCACCACCAAGCTCCTCTTCTGGAATATAATCCAGACATAGGACAACTTTTTTCCCTTCCATCAGTTCAGGTGTCGAAACTCCATGTTCCAAATAAACATCAACTACTCCATCATTCCTCTGTGCATGGAAGCACATTTCCCTTAATTCATCATTAGTGGTCAGAGCTCTCAATCCAACCTCCAAACTCCTCTCTGGAACCAACCACCAGCACTCAACTACCTTGTCATATCCCAGCTCCTTAAAATAGTTCCTGACGAAGAAGACGTCAAGTGTATCCTCATCTAAATCTCCTAAACAAGCTCTATTATTAGGTGAGTAAACCAACTTTCCATCAACATTTTTCTTAAACGTTCCACCATGATAGAACATTATATCCAGCAACTTTTCCATCTGTAATGGAAAAAAAATATACAACATTTTTACTAACATATCAAATCAGCAAACAACAACATATCATATTCCAAAATTGCTAACTAACAACTACTTCAATCACTATGTCATTATAGAAATACCCATATTTTCAGTTTGAAAACAGAGCATTCCCATAACCCTACCCGCACCACCCAATGCAAAAACCCTAGCTACTAACATAGTATCCATGGTTTTCCATCAATCTACACCAATTTTCCAAGTAAAATCCATAACGATGGATACCTTACCACTATGTAAAACAGAACAAAACTATCTAATATACTGCATGCCTACCTCTGTCACAGAGGATTTCACGCAGAATCTTTGCTCCTTCCTTTACCGATCTTCAGCCAACGCTGACCACGTTCCTCTGAATTCCAAATTATTTCACTCCGAAAATCCACACCAGGGCTCTCCAATGCCAGAGTTTGGTGCTTTCAGTTCAAGGGAAGATGAAGAAGACAAAGTGATCTTTGAATATTGGGGGAGGGGAGTTTGAACGTTTTGTATATGCTTACTTGAAATGGTGTCATCTATTAGTGGGTTTAGCGCCAAGAGCCAATACGACGATGTTTTACACTCCTCTAGCGTGGCACTCATTGGCCACGTCACTCCCGCCGGCAACGAACATGACCGGAAAATACGAAGGGGACCACCTTGATACATTTTTTCCAATCTGGACGACTTAATTAGTGCAATTGGGAAGTCAGGGACTAAATCGGTGCATTTTGTGAATCTCATGGACCACTTTGAGGTTTAACTCCACCTTTTCAATATAAAAAAAAAGATAACTTCTATTTTTCAGTTTCATGAAACACAGTAGCTAGCAAAGATCACTTTTTCATTTCTTCTTTCTTTTTAATTTTTTTCAAATTTGAAAACAAAACATCATTCAATCATCATTACAAAATAGTAAGTAATTTTTGGCCTTCTATTATTATCTCTCATTCTTCTTTTTTTTAAGTTATTTTTTATTAATTTTTTTGAATAATTTATATATTTATTTATCTAGTTTATACTCTTATAATAATAATAATTTAATTTTTTAAAAGAAATTGAAGATTATAATTATGTAATTATAAGGGTTAAGTATTGTTTTCGTCTCTAACGTCTTGGGTCAAAATCAAAATCGTCCCCAACCTTTTTTCGTTATTAAAATCATCCTCAAAGTTCAAAAATGCTTTAAAATCATCATTTTCCGAATTCTTGGACCAAAATACCCTCATCATCATCATTCTTCTCTTCACCTTCCTCACCCCACCACCTCCACTGCCACCAACATTACCACCACAACCACCACCAGCACCAGCACCACCAACACCAACACCAACACCACCACCACCACCACCAATACTAATACCAACACCAACACCAACACCACCACCAACACCAACACCAACACAAACACCACCACCAACACCAACCAACACCAACACCAAACAACACCAAAATAAGAAGTAGAAATAGAAAAGAAAAAAGTAGAAGCAAGAAAGCAGGAAAGCAAGAAAGCAAGAAAGCAAGAAAGCAGAAGAAAGATGCAGAAGTAGAAAGCGATGCAGATGAGGCGGCGAGGCGACGGCAGTGGCTCGCGCCTCCTCTCTCCCTCGTGATACCCAACGGCGACGGCGGCTCCAAGCTTCGCCGCCGCCGTCCCCCTCCCCCCTTTCCCCTTCCCCCTCCTCCTCCCCCACATCCCTTCCCCCAACCCCCACCCCGCGTCCTTTCCCCTTTTCCCCTTCGCCGGCGTCGTCCCCCTCCACCTTCCCCTTCCCCTCTCCCTTTTCCCTTCTCCCCTGTCCCCTCGCCCTTCCCCTTTTCCCTTCTCCCCTCTCCCCTACCCCCTCCTGTGTTTTCTTTTTTTTTATGATGATGATGAGGGTATTTTGGTCCAAGAATTCAAGAAATGATGATTTTAAAGCATTTTTGAATGTTGAGGATGATTTTAATAATGAAAAAAGGTCGGAGACGATTTTGATTTTGACCCAGACGTTAGGGACGAAAACAATACTTAACCCTAATTATAATGTTAACTTAGCATATATTATTTTTAACTTTTTTAATTTTTTCTCTCATTATGAATTACTTGTGACATTGAAATTATTGATTTGCAAAAAATAAAATTAATTGAGTATAGCTAAATTGCATAATATTTATCTACGTAAATTTTCAATTGTAAGAATTTAGTTGAATCATGTGAAAGATAAAAATAATAGACACTTTTTTAAAAAGATTAGTCATAAGAGTGAAGATATTTTTAATATTGTTATAAAATTCATGTGACGACCTTAATGAATTCCATAATAATATAATGATTAACGATCGATAAATTGTTAACAATTGATGAAATTAAATATTATATTAGATTTTTGTTGATGCAACATTTTAAATTTGAAAGACATTTAATATTTATATTAGATTATAACTATGTTTTAAGATGTTTATTTATTATTTTATTATAAAACAGTTTTTTTGATTGAACTACAATTGAATCAGGGACTCAGTAAAAGTGTGTTTGGGTTAGCGTTAGAAATATAAGAACGTTCAACCTTCTTGAACACCAGAATTTTTTGTTTGGCAAACTTTTTTACTTTAAACGCAAACATAATTCTGGGTTTGAACTCCTGTTTACCAGAAGCAACAAATTATAGTTTTGCGTTTATTAAATTAAAAATTAAATTAAAAATTTTTATTTTTCTGTCAATTTTGCTATTTAATCTCATTTGTAACAAGAGATACTAGAAATAATTATCAGAGTTCTTGAATTTTTTTATGGCTATGCTTTACAGATAAATTATTTTTTAATATTATTGTTAGTATTCTTTATTAAGTTTTGATTTCTTTTATCAATTTTTATTTATTTTTCTATTTATAGTATGAATATTTTTTTTTTGAATTTTTTATGTTCACTAATATATATTATTGTATTTTTAATAGAATTTTTAATATTTATTATTCATATAAATTTTTTAAATAATTTTTATTGATACATAGTTTTTTTTATAAAACTTTATTTTTTTTATTTGACTTTGTATAATTTTTACTATGCATTTTTAAATTAGTATATATTTTATTTATTATTTTTTATAATATAAATTATTGATTCTATTAGAAAGATCTAATTAAATATAAAAATTACTAAAAAAGAGTACTAAAAAATTATGACCAAAAGAGTACTAAATTTTAATATATAAATTTAAGTTTTTTTTAAATTATAGTTAAATAGTGTTAAAATAATATGATTTTAAATGACATAAATTTATATCTTTTTTAAGTAATTTTTATTTAAACATAATTTTAAATAATATAATCCAACCAATATTTGTTTTACTATAATCTATTTTAATATAAAATATTAAAATTACTAAACATAAATCACGTTAATCCTAACTCATTTTTATCAAAATCAAGTTTGTAAAATAAATTTGATACAAATTGCCCATAAGTAAACTTTAATCCAAACCCACACTAAACCAGTAGAGTGGTTTTATGACCAGTCTGATACCCTAGTTTTTAGGACTTTCGTAAAAAATCTAATTAAGTTCTCAATTGTGAATACCTCTAATTTGTCGGTAAATGTTTAGTTAACTTTAATATTTTTTACATCAGAAAAATGATCTAATTACAAAATTAAAAGTAGTGTAAGAATTCGATTGAAAAAAATTACAAATATCTAAGTACAAATTTAATAAAATTATAAGAACTAACAAAGTAATTAAACCTTTATTTTTTTTAACAACAGAATAGAAATAAGATAGAAAGTATTATTCTTAGAATTTATATAGTCTATAGCTCAATTAGAAAATTATACTATAAATAGGAATATAATGTAATAGTATGAGCATGGATAATGTCACTACTAAAAAACTAGTTATTACAGACGGTTATTTCCGACGGATTTTATCCCGCGGAAATACAAACAGAATTTCAGAAGAATTTTTTGTTGAAAAACAAAAAAAATGAATTAGCATAAATTACAGACGAAAAAGAGAATTCGTCGATAATTCTATCAGAAAAATTAATTTTTTTTCATGAGAAATGGTTACAGACAGAAAATTCGTCTATAATTAAATGGACAAAATCGCTGCGTTTTATTAAATTATTACAGACGAAAAATCCGTCTGTAATTTAAAATTTTATGTCGTAAATAATAAGCTAAACTTACCATTGCCCGAGCTCCATTCACAGCACACAAATCAAATGAGATAAACCTAGCATTCTTCACCTTTCTTCTCCGTCAACGAGCTACTTCTTCTTCTCCTTTCCTCACTCATAGCGCCACCACCGGCCACCCTAACCACCGCAGGTACCTTCTCCTTCTTCTCCTCTTTTTTAAACACTGAACCAGTAGAACGCAGCCCTTGTCTCTCTCGTTCTTTATCGTTCACAGAACAAAGCAAGCTCAACCTCCACCACCACCGCGCCTCTCTCTCTCCTTTTATCCCCTTCAATTCTGGCTACAACCATCATCTCTTCCAGCGCTACAGCCATTATCTCCTCCAGTCAATGCCTCGGCTACCTTCGTGCAAGCTCTAGCTCCATGGCGACCAAAATCGGTTCCACCGTCAGCCGCAGTTCTAACTCTCTCTTTCCCCCTGTTCGAACCGTAGAGACCTGGGCATCTTTCTTTCCCTCTGTCCTGTTTTGATTGTCTCTGCTTCCAGGTTTTGGTTTCAAAATTCTTTTAATTTTTGTTGAATTGAATTATTTTTGTTTAGTTAGTTTGATTTTAGTAATTATTTTAGTTAGATTTGTTTTCTGATTAGTGGATTTTTAGGTTGTTAAAATAGGATTAGATTAGGTTTTGATTCTGAATAGCTGAGAAATGTTTAGATTGTTAATCTGGATTGTTGAACATTGCTGAACGTTGTTAATATGAGCTTGATGAATGTTGTCTAGTATTGAAATTTAATTCAGTTAATGGCTTCTTCTCTGGTAATGCTTCTTCTCTAGAGTATTAGCAGAATTGTGTTTCTACTTATCTATTCAACCTATTTTGTTTCATTTATAGATAGATAGTTATTATGAATTCTCTGTTGTTCATGAGACATGTTAAATTGAGCAATAAAAAAATAAAATGGAATAATAGGTAAAATTCCTTTGCGTTATGATTTTAGTTTGTAGATTTGTTCCATAATTGATACTTTTGCTTGAACAACATTTTGTATTGCAGAAAATTCTCTATTGTTCATGCTATTTTTGCATCTGTTATATCTTTTTACCTCCTCATGAGATCAGATATTAAGTTACTCAACTTTGCTTCATCGGATGCTGCATTTGGTAAGAACATCTGTATTTTGATCTCGCCTTCATCATCTACTGGTTGGATTGCTAGTGTTGTAAAATCTGGAATTGTGATTGATGATACTGAGAACTAATGTTGAGGTATTGAAGAAGATCGTTGAATTCTTGAAGTTGTAATTTCTATATCCATATGATGTAATTTTGGTTAATCTATAATTTCTATTGATCCTTCTTGGTATTGTGGTGGTTGTGATTGAGATCTGAAATTTGATTATTCTTCTTCTAATTCTTCTCTGCTAAGTTGTTCAATTTCTATTTTGTGCTTAATTTCTTCTTTTTCCTCTTTTCTTTCTTGAATTTTATAAAAAGTAGGAGGAGGTGAGCATTTACAAGCTTTGTTGGTTGGTAAAACAGGGCCTATAGTTCAAGATCCTTATCTCATCAAGGTCCCCTACAGTCATTAATTGAAGTTTAAAAACAAGAAGGTAAACAAAAACAACCCTCCTGCCTGCAAAACACACACACACATCATGACTCATGAATATTATTGATCAATTTACTGAAATTATTGTTTTCATTACTTTAAGAGTAGAAATAAGAGTTGGAAATGCTTTGTTTCTTAAATTCATCTTGATATCTTGCAACGAAATACATAACTGCAACCTGTTACTCTATGAGCAGCACATTGTTGATTAACTGTCATCTTAATATTATGTGAATTTTTTGTTCATATTCTATGACTCTGCAGGTTGTTACATATGTTGTGACAAGGCCTGGAAGAGAACTTTTATTTACTGTTAGGACCTGAAATATTTTTTTACCTTTCTCTAGAGAAAACTTGAGTGATAAAAAATGGAATATGCTGATATATAACACTTTGTAGTAAATAGAAATATAATTAAATGGTGAGGTTGAGAAATTTATGTGGCAACAATGTAGTAAACCTTTAAGTTCTATATTTATATCTGGGTCACCTTTTCCAGGTTTATTCCATCTGCAACCGCTGGTGTGGTTCTTATATAGAGTGCAGGATTGTTAATTGTTTGGTCAAGTTTCATCCTTGGTGTGCTCATCAGAAGGTATTTTTTGTTTGTGTTTGCATCATACAATTTTTTGGCTTTGATATGGTAGCTTCAATTGAAAAATGCTTCTATCCTGATAATTGAAGTATTTGTAATATTTAGTCATATTGGCCTAGTACAAAACGAGTACCATCCACCTGAAAGATCTGTCCTTTCTGACAGTGGCAGAGCTTCATATTATTTTAGCTTGTATTATTTTAATATTGTCTTTAATATATATGTAGGTCATGGCTCCTCGGGTCTAGGATAAAGGTGTCAATGGTCATAGAGGTTCTCGCACCACCGCTGTAGCCGCTATTTCAACCACCTCCACCTTTTTTGGGACTTCGGTTGTGCCAGATTTTCAGTCAGGACCACTTAGCCAGCAACCGTATTTGATGGTACCTAATCCAGGCTACACGGGTCTTCCTCCACTAAGTTGGCCTACTCCAAGATGTATGGGTCTCCCTCCTCCAATTTCAATTCCTCCTCCGCCTCACAATTCCAGTCTATTAGTTGATTCAGAGACACCTAGAAGCTCTAGTACATCTCCTCCATCAGAGACTGCATCGGTTCCTAATAGTGTCACAAAAGAAAGATTGGTTCCTGATGGAAAAACAAGGTAAAATTTGGATCTCTCCATAACTAAAATTTGGATCTCTCCATAACTAAATACAAATTGATTAAACAAGGTAATTATTAATTTTGTTTGTATATGTTTTCACTAGTTATATGCTTCCTGATTATGATTAAAGTGCTAGTATACTAAAGATATGTGTTTACTACTATATTTTAATTTCAGATTAAAGTGCTAATGACTTAAAACTATTTTTTAGTTTCCTAACTTGTCAATTCTTTATGAAATTATCAGTTGGTTACCTTTCCTTCCTAGTTCTCAGAAGATTACAGAGATCATCAAGAAACGATATGATAAACCGTACAAAATGTTTGGAGATGTCCCTCTTCCGACAAAGAAGCTTTGGTTTAAGGAGTGGAAGGTAAAAGTGTTGGATTGAATAAAATTATTTTGGATTGAAATATAGTAGGTGATTAGTTGATAGTTGATTGTTATTTGGATTTATAGAACAAGTGAGAAACTATTTTAAATTTGACTTAACACATGCCCTAGTTTTCAATAGCAGCACCAATTTCTATTTGTAGCAATTTATAATGTTGTTCCTATTTATGATTCAATCACAACAGTTTTATCCTTTTCTCTATAAAATTATGAGCTTGTGTATGAGTTTGTGTTTATGGTCCATGTTGTAATAGCTTAGTATTAATATTGCGAAAGATCCCATTTTTGAAGGTTCTCCTACCCTTACTAACTATAGTGAAGTTAGGCAGAGTTTGGCAGCTGGGCAGGACACATACAAAGTAGGAAATTTGTATTTGTATCTTGTGTGGGCTACCAAACACAGCCTTAGATAATAGGAACAAAATTAAGATTAAGAGTTCTATTTTGTGTAAATAACTACATATGGGGATTGGAGACTACTACAGATAATCAGCATACCCAACATGTGACCCTGCTCTGTGGCATTTCTCTTCTTTTTTTCATTGATGATTGCTGTGAATTCTGCATGTTCTCCTACCCTTAGAGAGATAACTTGTCTTTAATCATAACCAAAATTTGTAGATTTATTTTATTAGATTGAATTTAAAATTATTTATGATGGTGGGTATGTTGGTACTGGACCGAGCTTACGTGAATGCAAGTTGGCACTGATTATGTTTTGTGTAATGAAGGCTAATTAGCCACGCTGCTAAAGTGTTTGTTAATATAAATAGTAAGTGATAGTTGAAGTGTAAACTTAGATTCTCTCTTATCCCATTTCTATTGTAATTATACATCCTCTGCTGCTTTTCTTTTGCCTTAATTTATTTATCAAATTTCTCTCATGTCTCATTATTTTTACTCTCTTTATGTTGTTATCAAAATCTGTCCTAACTTTCAGGCATTTTCCTTTTTACTAGTGTAAACTTAGATTCTCTCTTATCCCATTTTGTTGGATATAAACCTGTTCATTGCCGTGCTTTGGTGCTGTGTCTAGATTGCTTGTGCAGTAGGAGACCTATTATGTTATACTTTGTAGCCTCTATATGTTGATTGAAAACTTGATTGAATATTGTTCATGTGATTTGAATCTTATAAGTAGCAACTTGATGAGTATGTGCAGAGCCACTTTCTTATTGATGATGATGATGATGAGTTTTTTTTGGAGGACTTTCAAGTATAGGACAAGTAAGCGATTTAGCCAAATGATGTCAGATATCTCTGAGGGTGTGGATACAACCCACGAATGGCTAATTCCTACTTACAAAAAGGTATTGGAAAGGTACTGGAAAATAGATGAGAAATAGAAAAATATAAGGAAAAAAGCAAGGGAGAATCGAGCGTCACTCTTAGGTGATTTTCTCCGTTGCGGTGGTTCTATTCCATTGAACTCAACAATAGAGAGGATGGTAACATAATTTAAGTGGCTTTAGATCTTATTTAATAGACATCTATTTATGTAAAAATTTTTTTATTTTGTGTTTTATGTGGAACAGAAGAAGCAGTTGGGCCGTACACCAACCTACGAAGAGGTCTTCAAAAAAACCCACACACTTAAAAGTGACAAGTCTAAATGGGTGGACAAACGCTCTTAAAACACTCATGTGAGATATAGCATAAATATTAAATTAATATACATGATGCCACTTGAATATTTATATACACACATACATGTATGTATATATTCAACTAGGAATGCTTAATTAAGACACTACCATGCATTAGTAGTATATGGATTTAATTAATTAATGGACTCTGTGTTAACTAGTCATTATCCAAAGGACTTGTTACTGTCCCAACTAGATTCGTCTTTAAAATTTGTATAGTCAACCAACGCTGCTGTCTAAACTCACCTGTGTATCACCCTTATAAAGTAAGGTTTAGTAAAGAGCTCTTTTCCTTACCCCCTCCCCTCTTTTTTCCAGCATTATATGCTACCAATAAATTTCATCTTTAACTGCTTATCGCCTTCATTAGTTATTACTACCTTATTCACAAAGAAATATATAGATATACATGCATTAATAGCACTTTGTTACTTAGTAGTTAGTTACCCCAATAGTATACACCGTTTTCTTTCTTTCTAAGCCCATGATGTCACCTAAGTTAGAATATTCCTCTCCGAGCCATTTTGTAACCATATTCATACAAAATACAAAATATATTGTTTAAAACTTGATTTATATAATTGATATAATCATTGTGCAACAGGAGAAATTTATAAAAAAGTTGGTAGAAGTTCAGGCCCAACATGCCGAGGCTCAAGCACAGGGAATGGAGCTACCACCAATTGATGAAGACTTGATTTGGGAGGAAGTGTGTGGTGGGCAAAAGAAGAATCGAGTTTACGAAAAAGGGTCATTCTTTTCTAACTCTATCAAGTCTGGAACCACTTTTGCCAATTTTATATCTGGAAGAACACCTAGAAATCAAAATTCTATTCCTGATTTGCGAGAACAGATTCATAGTCTCAATGAAGAGATATTGAATAGGAATGATAATTCTCAGGGGATACAGATATGCCATGCTAGGATGAGCTAGGCTTCCTTTTGGGAGGGTACTCCGAGTAGTGGTTACCTCGTAGGAACTCTATATCTCTGGAACTGAAAGAGGGTCAACTGGGGAAGCCTTCCTTCCCTTCAAGTCCAAGTTTTGCATTCGAGACCCTGGCATTACTAAGAGCTTTTTCAGCGTGTTACTCAACAAACAGATGAGCGTAATAATAAGTTGTTAGATACACGCTTAACTCCTTTGGAAAAGACTCAAAAGAAGTTAGAAAAGTTGGAACGGGCAATTGGAAAAGCCAAGATGGAAAAGCTGCAACAGAAGAGATGGAATGAGGCTTATGTTAGCTATTATGAGAAAGTTAGAGCGTCAAGTAGTTCTAGTGCAGTTCCACTACCACCGCCGCCGTCCTCAATCTCTTCGGATGAGGACTATGATGATGATGAGGATGAAGATGACACTGAAGACTATAGCTGATAGTTTTAGTACGGTTGAACAATATACTAGGAATTATAGTTGATTATCAATACACTTTGTTTATGTTTTGAATTATATTGACTTGCTTGTATATAATACTTTTCTTTTAGTTTGATAATACGATGAATTTGTTTATTTTTTGAAATATTATAAATATTCGAATACAAATTAGATAAAAATTTGTATTAAATTTATATTTATTTTGTATGAAAACAAGTTTATTTTGTAATTGAATCTAAAAAAAATTCTATTTTACCTTACTGACGGATTTACAAATGGATTTTCTGTCTGTATTCAAGATTCAAATTACAGACAGAAAATCTGTCAGAAAATCTGTTTCTAATTACCGACGAAAAATTCGTCGAAAAATATTGATGAAAAATCCGTCGAAAAGTTCAACGTTTCAAGGAAATTGATGGAGAATTTACAGAAGAAAAATCCGTTGGTAATTTTCTGATAGAAAAAAATTTATCGGTAAATAATTTTCTATGAGGTTTTTACAGAAAGACAAAATCCGTTGGTAATTTCGTCAGTAACCAAAAATATATCTGTAATAAAGACTAAATCTGTCTGTAAATCGTCTATTTTAATCCATTTTCTAATTGTGTGTAATTAAAAATTTTAATTTCTTGGCCTTAATTTTAGATATCTTTATTATATTTTCTCTTATTTTTATTTAATTCTCTCTATCTTTTGAAAGAGTATCTTATCTTTTTTGCTTTTAATCCTAGTTAACATCCGACCTGTTTATTAATAGGTTGATTTGAGTGGTATTGATGGATTTAAGATTATACTAAAATATTTTATTTATATAATTAAATATTTATCATCTAATTAATATAAAAAATAATAATTTCATAAAAATATCCATAAATTAAATGTCAAAGATTTTAAAAAATATGAATAAGTCTTAAGAGCTTTAGAAGAACATATTTTAGTTCTAAAAACTATAATGACAACACAAATTATATAGACTAATTGAAATTTAGTATATTCTTATTAAAATTTTTTAAATCAGAGCAGTTGGGTAGTTGTTTGGATAAAAAATAGAAGGTTTAATTACTCTGTTGGTCCTTATAGTTTTGTGAAATTTTTAATTAGGTTTCTATTCTTTTTTTCCTTTTAATTGGGTCCCTGTACCAAATTTTTTTTTTTCAATTAGGTCCTTCTTGGTAGTAATTGGCTAAATTATATATAGACCCAACTAAAAAAAATTGGTGCCGGAACCCAAATAAAAAAAGAAAAAAGTGTAGGGACTCAATTAAAAAAAATTTGGTGCAAGGACTCAATTAAAAGGAAAAAAAGTATATGGACCTAATTAAAAATTTTGCGAAACTATAGGGACCAACAGAGTAATTAAACCAAAATAGAATAATACTTCACATTTAAATTTGAATAATAGTCAAAATGGTCCCTGAAAGATCACGCGATCTCCAAAAGATTTTTTTAAATCAAAATTATCCTCGAAAGATTTTCTGCACGTTAATCCTTCAGTCAACTTTCTCGCTAAAGCTGTTAACAGAGATTGACATGACAAATTAGGAATACACGTCAGCTATAGAAATGACGTCATTTTAAATGTGTGAGGAACCAAAGGAGAAATGGCGCCGTATAGAGTGGGTATGAAGCCAAAATGCCTAACTCTTCCCACTTCAAACACACTCCTATTTACACTAAGTAAAAAGAAACCTGTTTCTGTGAACGCAGCAACAAAGCTCCGTGAAAGACGACCGAGACTGGAATCCGAAGCACGATCATATAGCCGGTGTCGTTTGTGTCTTCTCCGGCGATGATAAGTTCTGATTTCGCAAGCAAGATAAGAAGGAAGGAAGCATTGTCGGCGCTACTGCAAGGTGTGAAAAACCTTTTTTTCAACCTGTATGCTATATTTGATTGCAAAAGAAAGAACGAGATCCTAATCATGTTATTTTACTTGGATGAAATGTTGTTCGATTTTGCGTGGGTGTTATTTGTGTCCTAGTGATTTGGTTTGCAATGGAGCAGGTGGTTAATAAGCTTATCTTGCATGGGTGTTAGATGAAATGTTTTTTTCCATGTTGATGGTGATGGGTTTGTTGTGGTTAATAAGTTCATTTTAAATGTGTTTAGGCTTGAATTTGTAGGTGGTTTATAGTTTAGCATTGTTATTTTTGGAATTTGGTTAGGATTTACGAACCGTGACCAGTGAGGTAAACATGCATTAAGCTACGTTCTTGAAAACAGAGTACATACGTACTCCAAAGGATATAAATGTTAATTTTTCTGAATTTAAAATTATGTTTAGAAAAGATCATGCAATTTTTCTCCAATTACTTGTATTAGATTGCTTCCCAGGAATAATATCATGCATTATCATGAAAAAAAAAAATGGAGATAAAAAATTGTTCACGTTCTAAGTAGCATGAAAAACAATTCTTGGCTAATAAGTTTATTTGTATGATATTACTTGTCTGATATTATGTAGGTAATACTCTTAGAGGATATGAATGCTAATTTTCTTGTATACTATTACTAATGAGTTAAACTTTTTTTTGTCAAAACTCTTGTAATCAGATAATGTACATTATATAGTTGTTTGTCATTTTGGGATTAGGCTGAGTTTTATCTTTATTCCTTTGTAGATGGAAGGACTTCCAATGACATTTGTATTTCACCATGGTGAGAAGTTTAAAACCGATATAAGGAAAAGAATGAGTTATGAACCAGATCATACGGAAGTGTTAATGGATATTGAGGCAAATATAGTAGATTTTTTTTTTGTGAAGGGATATTATAAGGAGTTAGGTATGCTAAGGCGAACAACTGCATTTGGAAGGTTCTCTAGTTGTCTTTGGAGTTTGTCTTGAAAAAGTTAGATGTTGATGCTGATTTGATTGCGATGATCAAGTCTTGTAGGAGGAATAACAATGTTATTAATATATACTTTGAGTATGGAGTTTCAAAACCACAACTGGTGGAGGACGTAGGTAAAGAAGTAGTTGTACTTGCAAATAATGAAGGAAAGATTGTCCTAAAGTCCAGAAAAATTCACTCTCAGCCCACAGTATCTAGGAGTGAGTTAATACCTTCACTGTTACAATGCAAGTTAAGCTCCTCTCAGCCCACAACAAGATCAGAGCCCAAAAAAATTAACATGGAGGCCAAAAAACAAGCGGAACGGCCCCCTTCGAAGCCCACTTTGGTTTCAAAAAAAAATTTCTCTCAGCCCAAACTAAATCCTACTTTTAAGCCGACACCAAAGCCTTGCTTAGTTGCTCCAGAGCCCTCCAACATCCCAGCCTTTGGAAAAACAAAGAGAAGGCCAGTGAAGGTGTTAAGACAAAATCTGAAAGATATGTTAAAAAGACCACCTTAAAAGGTGATGTCGACTTTGATGACTCATACGAGAGTTCTGAGGACAGTTTATACCAACTTGAAAACATTGTGGGAGACCAAGACAGTGACACTGACAGTGTGGGAGAAATTGACACTCCTACAGTTTATATTTGAAGGACTAAATTAATGTGTATATCTTTTCATGATTGCTTGTGTTTTAGGTTTAATTCCAGCCATGTAGGAGGTCATGCCCAGGGTTAACCATAGATTCTGTGTATGGCATCTATGGAGAAATTTCTCAAAGCAATGTGGCAGTTTGGAAATAAAGGCTTTGGTTTGGGAGTTTGCTCGATCAAGGACCGGGGTGGACTTTGAGAGAAACATGGCGAGAGTTAAAGTCATTTATCAAGCTGCCTGGGAATATCTAGACAAGTGGCCGAAGGAAGCTTGGACGAAGGCGTATTTCAGTGATGTGCCCAAGTTGGATAACATTTGCAATAATGCGTGTAAATTGTTTAATGCAAAAATCAAGCACGAAAGACACAAGCCTATATTGACTTTGGCTGAAGAAATCAGATGGATTATCATGAAGAGCATGATTGATAACCGACAAAAGCTAATGGTTTATCAAGGCATTCTTCCTCCGGTGCAACAAAATAGACTTGAGGGATTGATTAAGCTATCTAGGAATTGGGTTCCTCATTGGTCTGCTAATGAAAAAGAATGTCTTTATGAGATACAAAGCTGGCCAACTAATATGGTTGGGGACTTGCGTAACCACACATGCACCTGTAGGTTCTGGCAACTCACAGGTATATACTCCAACTAAATTTTGTTATACTCATACAATGTCAACAATATCAATTAAGGAATTGTTTTTGTCATGCAGGAATGCCATGCATGCATGCAATTGTAGCCATACAAGATAAGCATGATAAGAGGCCAGAGGAGTATTGTCAAGAATGGCTAAGGATGGAATCATACAAAAGAATCTATTCTTTCAATGTCAACCCGGTCAAGGGACAATATCTTTGGGAGAAAATACCATCCCCAGCCCCCGTTTTGCCCCCAATTAAGCCTAAGCCAGGAAGGCCAACAACAAAGAGGAGAAAAGACAAGAATGAGGGCCCTTCCGGCACAAGGTCAAAGATGAAGCGAAAATACAATCCCATCAAGTGCATATTCTACGGAGAAGTTGGTCATAACAAGAAAACTTGTCTAAAGAAAAAATAGATAGAGGCTGAGGAACAAACAAGGCAAATGCAGTTATAACTTGTAGTTGTAACTAGTGCTGCCCTTCTATTTGATGCTGCCCCTGCTGTCCTAATTACTGAGCCACCCGCAGCCGAGCAGAACGCTCCAATTAAGCTTGTGCTTAGCCAGACAGATGCCTACCCATCAACACAACACACGCAAAACTAACAACAGGTTGCATTTGTAACTTGGAAAAATTAGATGTTATTGTTTATATTTGCAACTGAAATTATTTTTGAATGTTGGATAAAATTCTTGTTGAAATTATGCAGGAAACTATTCCAAGGCCATCTAAATTGAAAGTTGTTAAGGGAAGAGCCAGAAAAAAAATTCTACCCCCAAGCTGTTGCAACATCAACAGCTTTCTGCTAAAATCATTAGGGAAATTAATTCTGCCACTGCCAAGAGATTTGTAGACTTTATGACGTTTGTTCCTACTCCAGGATTCAAACCTCCTAAAAAGAAGGATAGGCTTACTTAGTGCTAATATCTGAACATTATGTAATTAGGGCTAGTGATATATTTTTTGTATAGAGCTCTCTTATTGCCATCAAGAACATTGTGGTTGGTTTCAATGTTAAGTCCCTTATATTTTAGTTTAGCCATTTGATTAGGTTAATATGGTTAGCTTTTTGGATATCGATAAGATAATTATGATCAAACAATGTTGTTGTTTCAGTTTCAATATATGAAAATATGTTGTTTTTCTACATGTCATTGTAATCTTGTGTAATTAGTATAGTTGTGTAATGTGTGCAAGAATTAAAACCAAGATGGTTAGCTTTTACAATAAGACATATCTTCTAATTCTTGTTCATACCAAATTACATGTCTAAATACAAATTAATTGCATTATCACTTGAAAATACAAAATGCGCAAATTAATCCCAAAACTAAAATCACAATTATCAATCCAATAAACATAAAGGTCATTAGTATTCTTGTAAATCTCACTTATGCTTCCAAACTCCCCATTCTCCATGTAATGTTTACTTTTCACTCATCATTATTGTTCTCTACTTTCACATTAATTTCTGCATCTCCATTTCCTCCATCATATTCATCTTTATCAACCCACTTGAAGAAGTTGCAATGACTACCATTCTACAGAAATTTAAGAAATCTTGTGATTGAAAATCCTACAACTAGTAAGAATGTTGAAGATAAAAAAATTTATGAGAACAACTCATTCGGTATCTTGGACATGTATGGAACAATCTATCTGGATTTTCTGAAGTTCCAGATTTCTTAATCAACGTCTTCAACCCACAATAACATATAAGGTCTTCATTCTTCCTCTTTCTTCGCATAAACGAGCTAGACCCATAGCTACCAACTAAGTGATAGGAGACCCCTCCACGACGACCTCCGTTTCCACCCATCATGCCGGTGAGTTTCAATATTGGTATCTGAACCTCTACAGCTGCACTCAACGTAAGGGGACATACATACACTATGATGGGATTAGAGTTTAGTAATTAGGGATTAATTTGACGAAATTTTGAGAAGTAATCGTGTTGGTAAACAACCAGGATAGATGGGGTGTGCTAACATGAATCCTAACATGTCATGTCAGCTTCCGTTAACGGCGTTAGCGAGAGAGTTAACGAAAGGACTAACGTGACTAACTGAAAATCTTTTGGGGATGATTTTGATTAAAAGAATTTTTTGGAGACCAAATTGGAGATCACGTGAATTTTTAAGGACCATTTTGACTATTTATTCATTTAAAATTTTTTGTTAACTAAATTTAATAAAGTTAGTCTAATATAATAAAAATCAGTTATAATTAATATTATTTTAAATTTTATTATTTAATTTAATTAAACTTGGTTTATAAAAAAATTTAGATGTATAATATTACTCAAAAAAAAAAAATCTACCAAGCATCTTCTATATTAATTCATAATTTTCAGTTTAAACGGGTCAAAAGCTCATGTATTTATGGGTTAACTCAATAATAAACACTCTTAAAATCTTTACACAATTTTTTTAATAAAAAATTAAAGATAAAATTTTTTATCATAATATTTACACATCCTTGTCATCTTAATTATTTAAGTTTTTAGATAATTTTTTTTATATATACTAATAGAATAAAATTGAAACATTTAAAAAAAAATTACTAAAATAATATCAAAAAATTTGTACGGCTGACAAAAGAACTCTTAAAGATACTAAAAATAAATAAGTTTTTGAAAGATTTAAAATATAATAAAAAAATTAAATATTAAATATATATTATAAAAGATAATTTTAAAGATCAAAATTTGTTATAAATTTTTGTAATTATTATTAAAAAATAAGATATTTTTATCTATAAATAACTATATTCTTTTGAAAAAAATTTAGAGATTATATTTTGTTCCAAATTTTTTTGTGCATTTTTTAAATATGTATTTAAATGTTACCATCAAAATTTAGATTTAATAGATAAGTCGTTTGCTAAAGATGAAAGTTTGTGTGTTACTTGTAAAAAATATAATATTTATTGATTCTTTTTGTCGTATTTTAAAATTATTCAAAGATTGTTTTATTGATAACATTTTTAGAGATATTTTTGTCAACGGCTGAATCTTTCGAATACCAAATTAATAGTTAATCCTTTAAAAAATATTAAAATAAAAATATAAAATATTTAAAATTAACATTGCATTATTAGTTTTTTTTTTTCAAAATAGGTAATTGGTGTGGGAGGGAAAAAAATAATAAATAATCGGTTTTAACTTTTTAATTTTTCTTTTTGTAAAAAATGTACGTAACTCATTTTTTATTTTTTTAGAAATAATATTGTAACCTAATTAACAGGTTATCATTTTCAATTTTAATTATCCATATAAATATAATTAAATGAAAAGGCAATATTAGAGAAAAATAAATAAAATAAATAAATGATTTCCTGTGATACTCGTAGAAGGTGGTTTACCTTCGTAATTTTAACGCTATATTTCCAATTTTTCCCCTCTTTAGGACGGAATTTTAACGCTATGATGCAGGGCTTATTACTATTAGTCCCGCCAACTAGAGATCCTCAGAAGCGAACCGAGGAGAAGGCGACGGATACAGGTACTCGCTTACTTGATTTGTTCAAAACCTTACCGCCTGAAAATCGACCTGTCTCCCCTACTCCCCTTCTGGTTATGCCATTACGAATCGCGGCTGGAATTACACTGGCTTGGTTGACGCAATCCACAACGGGCAAGGCTATACAATCGCCATTCTCTCTGTCACTGTGACCCAAACCCCCATCTCTCTCTCTCTGCCCTAATCCACCACCGTTCCCACTCTTCGGAACCAAGATCCATTTCCCAACAATATCACTGTTGTAAGTTTTTCTCTCTTGTCATTCTTTTCTCCCTTTCGTTGCGCCATCTTTTTCTTTTTTGCCTTTTTGGTTTAACAACGCCTCCGTTTTATCTTTTTAAGTTTCCGTCGTTGTGTCCCTTCAGATAATATTGTTGCATCTTCGATCTTTGATTCAACTGATTGGCATCGTAAGAATGTCGTTGATTAATTGATTATTTTACCCCTAAATGTAAATCTTACGGCTCGCGTTTTGCTATTTATTTTGGTTAATTTTGTTCCTTATTTAGGATAAAATATGAAGAGAAGTTAAATTGATTTTTGCTTCTAATGTGCATATTGTTGAATGATGATTGCAGTTAGGGAGCAACAACAGGCCGCTTTGTGTTTGGGAACTTGTGACGATGTTTGGGTCAACGAACCGTAAGTGCATTTGCCTTTGCTTCTTATTAATATCTATTTCTCTTCTTTTATTTTTATGTTTTGTGATAATTTTCTGTCTCATTTTTCTTAATTGTATATTTATGGTTTCTTAATTTCTTTTTTTATTTGAGATGTGTATCGGTTAGAGCTTAGAATGTGATAGTTTATTAGACTATAATTGATTCGTCATTTATGTTTTGTCAATTTTCTTTTTCATTTCCCAGCTTTTGGGCAGTCTTCATCGAGCCCGTTCGGCTCACCGTCTGTTTTCGGGCAGAATAATTCTAGCAGCAATCCCTTCGCCCCTAAGCCTTTTGGTAGTAGTCCTTTTGGTTCGCAGACAGGTAGTTCCATATTTGGAGGCACTTCAACTGGTGTGTTTGGTGCTGCTCAGCCTTCTTCTCCCTTCTCTTCCACCACAACGTTTGGTGCTTCATCTTCGCCCGCATTTGGTAGTTCGGCTCCGGCTTTTGGTGCTTCATCTTCCACCCCAGCTTTTGGTGGTTCGTCATCATCATTTGGGGGTATGCATGCTTATGTAATTATCAGTTTAGTTGTCATTTTAATTTTGGTGCAACTGTCTTTCTTGCGGTGTTTGGAAGAATGAAAAGCATCATATTAATAAAGGTTGTGTATGTGAGTTGAGTTTTTGTGTTTGCAAGTGAGGGAATGGAAAGGTTTGTCTATTATAATCTTCAAACCCTTCCATTCACACACCCCAAAAAGGAAATGCCAGTTTACAGTCTTCATACAAAGGTTTGCACTGTTACCTTTGTTATGAGATAAAATCACGATTCTATGGTCCTATTGGTGATTAGCTAATTATTTTGATGGTTTTGTTTGGTGGTGGACTTGCAATGCAGTTGTAGAGCTTTGTTTACACACTCTTGAGTGACATTATATTACACATGCTTGCCTTGACTTCTTTGCACTTAATGATTGATTAGCATCTTTTGGCATGTTTTCTGTATATTCTCTTAATTTGTTTTTCACTTTTCGTTTTATCTGTTGCCATATAGGATCATCTGTTTTTGGTCAGAAGCCTGTTTTTGGAGGTTTTGGATCTACTCCCACTCAAACAAGTCCGTTTGGTGGAAGTGCCACTGCCACCCAGCCGTCGCAACCAGCGTTTGGAAGCAGCATTTTTGGTTCCTCAACTCCTTTTAGTGCATCGTCTCAGCCAGCATTTGGTTCAACGGGCAACCCTGCGTTTGGTGCCACAAGCACCCCTGCATTTGGTGCCACAAGCACCCCTGCATTTGGTGCTACTAGCACCCCTGCATTCGGTGCTGCTAGCACACTAGCATTTGGTACAACTAGCACCCCTGCATTTGGTTCAACTTCCAGCCCATCCTTTGGTAACACAGGAAGTGCATTTGGTGGGTCCAATACTTCCGTTTTTGGAGGCGGGGGAACATTTGGGGCCTCAACTAGCCCTTTTGGTGCCTCTAGCACTCCGGCTTTCGGGGCATCTAGTACTCCAGCTTTTGGAGCTTCAAGTACCCCTGCATTTAGTTTTGGCTCTACTCCAGCTTTTGGCCAGTCTTCTTCTGCATTTGTTGGCAGCACCCCATTTGGAAGTACAAGCTCACCTTTTGGAGGGCAGAGTTCTGCATTTGGTGAGTTAAAAAAGCCTTCATAATACTGAATACTTAGTGACAATTATTTTTAAATACCTGGGACTTATGTATGGTAATGACTTTATTTTGGGTTTCATATACCTTATGCCATGGGAATTGAATGTTCTCCTTACATATTTCTTCGTGCAGGATCCCAGACGCCATCACCAGCCTTTGGAAATGCTGGTATTGGTCAGCCGGGTTTTGGAGGTCAACGCGGTGGAAGTAGAGTAGCTAACTATACACCAACAACAGAAGCAGATAGTGGTACCTCTGGACAGACTGCCAAATTGGAATCGATATCAGCCATGCCTATCTACAAAGAAAAAAGCCACGAGGAGCTAAGATGGGAGGACTATCAAATGGGAGATAAAGGTACTTCTTTATTATAAATAATAATGTGATAAATTTGCTCATTCCAATTACGGTAACCTTGACATGATCTATACTCGATTTAAATTCAGGTGGAGCACTTCCCTCTGCTCAATCCACTAGTTCACCATTCGGATCATCTACAACACAGACAAACGCCTTTGCTCCTATACAAGGTTTTGGTCAAACATCTGCCAACCCTTTTTCTGGCACGACAACTAGTTCTAACCCGTTTGCCCAAAAGACTTCAACTTTTTCTGGATTTGGTACAACTTCACCTGCCCCTGCCTTCAGTTCATCAGCTTTTGGTTCTTCAACAACAGGTGTATCACAGCCTTCTCCTTTTTGCTCATCCCCTTCTCCATTTGGAGTTAACTCTTCTCCGAGCTTTGGGACATCTTCTACATCCTTGTTTAATACTGCTTCTGCTCAGACTTCATCTTCACCATTTGGCTCAAGCATTTTTGGGAACACTCAGCCATCCCAATTATTTAGTTCTATAGCCCCGCAGCCAAGCTCAGGTTTCGGACAGACATCCTCTCCCTTTGGGCAGACTTCATCTTTTGGTCAAACTAGCTTGTTCAATTCACCGTCTTCTGGGCTTGTTGGAAGCATTTTCTCGAGCAGCTCATCACTCACATCTAATACTCTGACAGGCTTTGGGCAAACGGCGGTGAGTATTTATAGGTATGCAGTATTGCTTTCACTTTTTAATCTTAGTTTCGATAGAGTACAACGTTTGTATCAAGGAAGATAAAATGTGGTCCTGTTCACACAAAAGCCAGGGTTGTTGACATGGATCTATTGAGACCAAATTTTCAGTTAAGTGTAAAAATCTTTACCAAGTATTGTTTAAATATTAGAGGAGTGCAGGCTAAGTAAATGAAAGATGGTATGCAATACAATTGTACTATTGAAACATTAACCTATCTAGTTGTGACTGAAAGAGTTGATTCTTGACATGATATTAAACCCTCCATGACCCAGTGGTTAGAAGTTTGGTCCTTGCTAATATATCCCATCTCAACAATAACAGCTGAGCCTATACTCATCACATTGTTTGCTTACATGTATTTAGTGGTACTATTGCTTCCTAATTGTGTGTAAACTAAATTAATTTTACTGCTAGGTAAAATGGTATCGACAGAAAGATTAGTACAGATTTGTGTGTAACAGTGAGACTATACTTCACTGCATTTTGACTTTCTAATATATTTTTTTCACTTATGTGTGCAGCCATCCATTTCAATGCCTTTCCAACAACCACAGACTACTCAGTCAGGTGGTTCATTTGCCTTTGGCAACTTTGGCCAGACACAACCTAGTCAGTCAAATATATTATCTATTGCCTATTCTTTTTTCCCCCTTGCACTGATTGAAAGATTAATGTTTCTAATGAGTTCTTACTGTACTGTCTTAAATAGTTGGTGCAAGTAGCTTCGGTGGCACTCCAGGTATATTTGGACAGAGTAACTTTGGACTGTCGTAAGTTCCAACTCTTTTAACTAAGTAAAGTCACTTATGTGTTTGTCTTTTTATTTGCTTGTCTTTTTGGAGTAGAACTGTCATTTTTATTCTTTCTTTGACAAGTTTGAATGTTGTATTTAAAATATATAAGGTTCTTTGCTTATATGTGTTCACTTGACAGGTCTTCTACCCCGAGCTCTGTAGTTTCACAACCAGCACCAATTACCAATCCATTTGGAACACTTCCTGCTTTGCCTCAGATGTCAATTGGTCGGGGTGGAACAACTTCGATTCAATATGGAATCTCTAGCATGCCTGTAAGAATATCTCTCTTTGATTTGAACTTTGGTTCTATTGGTCTTTAATGCTGGTTTTGTAATTGAGCATAAATTACTTTGATCTTTTATGTGCATTTAAAATATGGTTGAATGATTATGTTATGATATCTCATTTCAGGCACAAGACAAACCTGCGCCTGTTAGAATATCATCGTTATTGACTTCTCGACACTTATCACAAAGACGAGTTAGGCTTCCTGTCCGGAAATATCAGTCTAAAACAGATGGACCAAAGGTGAGTACTGTAGTTATTTTTATTATCAATCTAGGTTTCTAAATAACATGCTCCTTTATGCAGATGAATATGGTGTATAACTGCACTTCTTGCCTGCAGGTTCCATTCTTTAGTGATGACGAGGACACTCCAACCACTCCAAAGGCTGATGCACTTTTCATTCCTAGAGAAAACCCAAGGGCACTGATTATTTGTCCCATGGAGCAGTGGCCTGGAAGGGCTTCATCTGAGAAAGCATCACCTTTTAAGGATAGAAATACCGCGGTGAAGGAGAATGGTAATGTTTTCTAAATTGTTTGTGTTTTATTTATTTTACTTGAGTACGGGCCATGTTATTATGTTTGATTATGCGCTAACACAAGGCATGCCATCCAAAGATTTGTGTTGAAGTGTTTGGTAAGATAGAAATATATCACTATCAACATTGGGCACCACTTTATTAACATAACCCCCCGCGGGCGGGGCCCCACCAAAAAGGGAAAAGCTATATAAAAAGAAAATTGTGCTACTGTAGTGGGTTTGCATCCCATATTATGTTGGTGGTCCTATTGTTTCCCATATGCCCCTTTTTGAAAAAGTAAATTCCATTCCTAGAGATTAATGAATGACAAGCAGACTTATTAGTTTGTTTCTTAATACCGTGTTCAGGAAGTGTATCTAAAGAAGCGTCTACTCAACCAGTCAATGGGACCGGCTCAGCTAGCGATAGTATGTACTTATGAATTTTGTAGTACTTGATTTAGTTATGCAGAAGCTTTTTGGTTTCTGTGAATACTTTTTGGTTGTTTTATTGAAACACACTGAATTTCGATGATTGATTTCAGAAACTGCAGTGGAAAATGGGGTTGTCAAGGAGCATGTTCAGCCTACAACAAAGCAAGTACCAAATGGGAGTAGTGAGGTCCATTCTCCTCAAAAGGCAGATGTATACAAGACCCTCAGTGGGCACAGGGCTGGTGAGGCTGCGATTGTGTATGAACACGGAGCTGATGTTGAGGCACTAATGCCAAAGCTTCGGCGTTCTGATTACTACACACAGCCTCGAATACATGAGCTGGCAGCAAAGGAAAGAGCCGAACCAGGATTCTGCAGTCATGTCAAGGACTTTGTGGTTGGAAGGCAAGGTTATGGCAGCATCAGATTCTTGGGTGAGACAGATGTAAGAGGGCTTGACCTTGAGTCCCTTATTCAGTTCAACAACCGTGAGGTTATTGTTTACATGGATGATGCAAAGAAGCCACCTGTTGGACAAGGGCTGAATAAGCCCGCTGAGGTTACTCTCCTTAACATCAAATGTTTTGACAAGAAAACTGGGCAACAATACACAGAAGGGCCAAAGATCGAGAAATACAAGGAGATGCTTAAGAGAAAGGCTGAGGACCAAGGTGCTGAATTTATTTCATACGATCCCATTAAAGGAGAATGGAAAATCAGGGTCAACCACTTCAGTGTCTACAAGCTGTTGGATGAAGAAGTCCGTGAGGTGGATGAATGACAAAAGAACGTTGTTGGGAACTACTACAGTGGGTTTAATATTTTGACAGAACCAAGTGCCTTTTTTGTGTGTAAATTTTTGTTTTTGCCTTGTGTAGATAGATTTTGGGTTAATGTTGTTAATGTGTTTTTTTTTTTAAATATAATTTCTTTGGGAGTTCTTTTGTTAGGTCTTAGAGTTGGGGGATGATAAAATGTAGTCTGTCTAGTCTCTTTACAAGTGGTAAAGTTCCTTGGACAAGTTTGTGTTTTTATTTTAAAGAATTAAGGTGATCTTTGATTTACCATTCAATTTACATGTTCTTGTTTATTTTTCTACGAGGGTAAAAATGCCAATGTGTGCTTTTTCAAATTTTTGCATTATAGTTCATATGTTGATTGCGTTGAAAAGTTCTGCATCAAAAGTCGGTGATAAGTGGCGGTGACTAGGGGATAAGTGAAAGGAGGTCGGGACTGCGTCTAAGGCTCTAGGGGCTTGTCCTATCACTTCATACAAGTTACTAGTCCCAATACTTTATCCGAAAGAGTGCTATTTCACCAATGGAATAAGTTGGTAAGTAGTTGTCAACTATGAATATGTATGGGGTCTTGATTGTTGTTTTACGGAATTACTCTTATGGATTTTTTCATTTCTCACGCGGTAACAACTGTTTCTTTCAGATGGTTAGATTCCATCTTAAATTATTTTTTCCAAAGCATATATTTCGTTCGTATATGTATATATATAAAATGTAAAGCTTCGTGCATTGTTTATACTCTTCAACGCCCGGACGAAATTGTGCTGTGATAGTTGAACCTTCCATTATTTTATGCTGTTTTATGCTGATAAGTGATGAGCATTGTTTGTTCGGATATATATGGCCGTTTGAAAAATTTTAAAAATAACTTTTGTGAACTTTTAACTTATAAAAAGTAGTAGTATTAATATTTAGTAGAATTTTTAAAATTAAATTGTAACTTTTTAAGAAGCTATTTAGGAGTTTATAAAAAAGTTAAAAAATGACTTCTCTCATAATACTACTATTTTTTATCACATTTTTATAAAATAAACACTTTTAAAATTAAAAATCCAAACACAAAATAATTTATTTATAAGCTACTTTTAATATAATCATTTATTGTTTAAACTATTTTTTCAAAAAGACTTAATTAAGCTATTTACCCAAATTGAACTATACTCATGGATTTGACAACATGAATATAAGAATAAAATTGAATACTTTTTCATTTTGTCATGAAATCAGTTGATAAGAAAAGATAAATAAATAGTTATATTCTTAACATGTTCTTTCATGTAAGAGTCTTTTTGAATTTTGTGTGAATTTTTTCATAAGCCTTGTTGAATTCTATATACTATATTATTGAAACTATTTTAAAATTTAAGTTGATAGATATATCTTTAACATATTATATACCTCACATAGAAGGATCATAGATAAATTTTTGTGATAAACTAAAAATGCAGTTTCTTATCTTAGTGCATAGCAAAATGGAAAATTCATTTACATTAAGAATAATTAATCAGAAATTTGTTAAGAATGTGCCTTAGAACTCCTTGAACATGTGGACTCCTCAAGAATCTTGTGAAATAGGTTGTGACTTCTTTGAGATCAGCCGCTTGGAGTGAAAATACCTCCACATTTGTTAAGCACTTCACTGTCCTGTTGCTAAGCAACTTCTGTCTCGGAAGCCTTACTTTCTTACCATCTGAAAATAAATAATAATAATAATAATAATAATAATGAAAATTGCAGTTTCTCATTTGCTATTCAGGCCAAATTGTGGATTATTGTAACTGTTTTTTATCTCTACTAGTAAAAAAATTTGAAAAGCATGTTTTGTTGTCTTTGAATCAAGTATTACTATACCTGTTCTTACTAAAGAATGTTCAAGATACCATGTCAAAAGTTCTTCACCACAAGCATCCCCTTCAGCTAAGGGAACTACTATTCCATCAACTCCAACGCTCTCCATGTCAAAACCCATTTTCAGAGTCTTTTTGTAAATACGTGACTTCGCTAATCGGCAAACTCACCTATATATTGCACAATTTCTGCTCTCTATTATTCAAAGTTTATGAAAAAAACAAACCCCTAAGACCAAAGTCATGAATACTTTTTTTTGAAATAAAGGAAGGTCTACACAGTAAAGTGGAGCAAAGGACTATACCAACAAGTACTACATAGAAATACATAAATCCTATCAACCACCGAACGGTTCACTATCGGTCCATTCTTTGTAGCTCCGAAACGTCCTCCTTATTACAATCTCAACACTTACTTTCTTATTATTGAAAATCCTAACATTACGTTCCACCCAAATATTCCAGATCACTGTGAAAAATCCAATCAACCACCTTTTCTGCTCTTGTTTTTGCTTATGCCTACCAGTCCAACTCTCAAACAATTCCCTTATGGTACCAGGAATATAAACCAAAAAATCCTTACTCACAAGCTCTAACTATAAACAATAAACCTTCTTTCTATACCCACTAACTATTTATCCTAAATCCTAAACCCTAATCTCTAAACTATACGCCCTAAATACTAAACCCTCACCATAAATCCTAGAACCTAACTAACAAACCCTAAACTCTCAAATTTAAACCCTAAACAATAACCCTAAACCCCAACACGGCAACACACCTAATTACTAAACTCTACAGAACTAGCATTCATAGCCTAAATTATAAATCATAAAACTTAAAGCCTACCACGTAAACTCTAGTGTATCAATTTTTTTTCTTCCTTTGCTAAAAAACAGCTCATTTATTTAATTAAAAGCTTTTAGGTTTTTACACTTCCATTCTTGCATTTTAAATAATTCTAAAACATTCAAAATTCTTTTTTTACAACTTCTCAGCTTATTTATTTCTAACATTGAAGGCACTACATCATTCCAAAATACAATATTGCAATTTCATTATTTCAGATTAACATTATCATACTCTATACGGTACTAATAAATATAATTTACATCATCTTTTTACTAAATAATAATAATGTTCGGAAAAAAAATTATAACTTATTTTATTTAGTATTTATTAATTATTACAATAACTAATAAATATTAAATAAGATAAATTTTAACTATTTTTGTTACCAAATAATTTCAGAGTAAAATATCTATTTGGGTATAAACCAAAACACTAAATACATTGTTTTTTTTTTTGGTCTTTAAATACATTGTGTTTTTAAATATGACACACTATACATTTTTTTTTGGGTAAACAACTAAACATATTTATTCTGTTGTTTCCTCAATTCTGTTGTTTTTTTTTCCTTAGCCAGGAGTCAAATCCTGTCGATTAACAAAAATATAGAACAACTCAGACCAGCCTTCAAAAACAATTTTACACTTTAAATAACTCAACAAATAGCCCACCATTACAAAAAATGGGGACTCCATCATTGCCAAAAAGGCCAACTTTCTATTTATCATCATTAACGCGTAATCGCACAACCCACTGCAAACGCTGTCTGCGCGTAGTTTCACAGCCATGACACGCGTCATCCACTGCACTATTCTACGGGAGTTCCTCCCCTGCAGGAAAAACTCGCCTTCATCACGTTAGCACTGGCCTCCTCCTAACTTTTATCCGTATAATTTTGTGTATTTTATATTTCTTACACTGTACAATACGAGCTATAGTCAAACTTTCCGTGAAGCACATATTGAGTATTGCTGTATTGGGAAATCTTCTAGGCATGCTAAACTTAAACAAGATACATTAACTATGAAGGGATGTACTTTCACATTTTCACATGAGTACAAAATAATTACATAATATATATGTACCTATTATTAGTGCATCAATAACGATGCCTTTCTTGTGGGAAAAAGCAAAGCCCAAGGACGCGTTAAATTATAATTTATAAGCAAAGCAAAAAGTTATGTGGAAGCAATTAGTTATTATTTTAGAAAAATTTGTAGTTGGAAAGAAGCTAGTGAATCCAAGAGTTGAAGCAACCTATGATGGCTTAGATGTTTAATTAGATTGTTTGGCTATCAGAACGGTTCAGACGTTTCTTCCTGTATCTCCAGGCAACCTGAATTCGTGTTGCTGCAAGTGATCTCCAATAAGGTGATTCATACCTAAAACAACACAATTATCAAATGTTTATCAGAGTCATGAATTTGACAACATGAGCATAATAGTAAAATTGAATATTTTTCAAATATTATATTCTAAAATAACTTCTCAAAAACTTATCCACAACAAAATAAATAAATAGTTATATTTCTATTATTATTTCTCATGTACCGTCTTTTTGGATTTTGTATGCATTTTGCATAAATTTTTTCATATCCTTTTTTAAAATTCTAATACTATATTATAAAATTATTTGTCTAAAACCTTAAACTAATCAAAAAATACGTATAAATAGGTCAAAATTCTTTAAAGTGAGAAAGTTAGTAAAATAATAAAATAAATAATTAATTACTCTTAAATTAATATAATAGGACACATATTTTATAGAAATTACAAAATTAATGGTAATTAACTTCTTATTTTATCACTTTACCAACTTTCTCATTTTAGAGGATCTAAATTTCATATAAATAGCTATATTTCTATTTTATATACGCGAATAAGTCACACAAAAAGATCATGCATTAATTTGTCATAAACTAAAAATGCAGGTGCTAGTCTAGTGCATGGCAAAATGGAAAATTCATTTAAATTAAGGACAATTAATCAGAAATTTGTTAAGAATGAGACCTTAGAGCTCCTTGAACATGTGGACTCCTCAGGAATCTTGTGAAATAGATCGTAACTTCTTCAAGATCTGCCGCTCGGAGTGAAAATACCTCCACATTTGTTAAGCACTTCACCGTCCTGTTGCTAAGCAACCTCTGTCCTGGAAGTCTTACTTTCTTACCATCTGCAAATAAAAAATAAAAATAATAAAATATTAATGAACATTGCAGTAAGTGCTTTTGATCTTAGGCATGTTCTGTTGTCTTTGAATCAAGTGTTATTATACCTGTTCTCACCAAAGAATGTTCAAGATACCATGTCAAAAGTTCTTCACCACAAGCATCCCCTTCAGCTAAGGGAACTACGATTCCATCGACTCCAACGCTCTCCAATTTCCCGCGAACAACAAAGACCATTTTCTCTATAATGCCACCATGATTCAAAATTCTACTTCCTTTGATGTATGTCTTATGTCTTATTCTCTCACAAATAGCATCTAAGATTGGCTCATCCATCAAGGCGAAAATTCGGACCTGCATAAAAGCAGAACTTTAAGGGTTGCCTAACATGAATAAATCTTTGCTTCAAAATGGTTTTTCACAATCAAATTTTATGAGCAGAGATTTAAGGAAAGCAGAATTTCATTTGGCAGCAGCTGAGATTTTGAAGTTCACCTAGAATCTAAACTGTATAATCATAATTTATTATCTGCTCAAATTATAAGCACAATCATATTCTAGTAGCGCCTACTTTCTTGATAAATTTGAAGAGATGACGCCTTATGTCTCTCTGAAGATCTTCTGGCAAATTTTCCATAAGTATTTCTTCATTCACTCCCCTTGTTGCAGCCCAATTATATCGTTCGGCCTGGCGCACTCTCCTGAATGATGAAACAACAAGAAGAATTAATCTATTAATAATGCTGTGAAAATTTAGAAATTTAGTGTAACAAATGGACCCTAATTGATAGAAAATGCCATACTTTTTTAGATCTTCTGGCAAGTGACGATGGCTCATCCATCGCTCAACATCACGGCCTCTAAGTTGCATTTCAAGCTTTCTGTAAGCAAGATTGAAGAATATATATCATGAACTTTTGAACATAAAGGTAAATTAAAAGTTAAAACTTGCAGCATAAGAAGGCTTTGTGCCATTACATCTACTGAACAGTCTGCATCATTTCTAAACTTTAACATGGAAAAGAATTTAACATCAGCAACAACAAAGCCTTATTCCACTATGGGGTCGGCATGAAATTAGAATTTAACAAAAGTAAATAAATACTACCTCCGACCAAGAGACTGAAGAAAGTTCTGTATATTTCCAATGAGAAGCGCGAAAAGCAAGAGTCCCAATCCTATGATTGCCATTGTGTAAAGTACTTCCCACACAAAATAACTTGGGATTAGACTACTGCCGAGAGAACTTATTTGCTGTAATGAAGATCACAAAGGAATAAATGTTGAGAGTTATCAAAACCATTTCATGTGCTTTCATTAACCAACTTTACAATCTAAGCTAGTGTTGATTGGCACTCGAATACTCAAGGCTCTATGACAAGTGTTCAGAAGTTCAAATATACTTTGACATTCTTCTAGTTTAATTTATACTTTGTATATGATTACAATCCAAAGAGCTTAGTAATAATTTATTTTAAAGAAATTGGAACTAGCGGCAGGAGATAAGAGACTTCTAATTTTATTGCATAGCAGGAATTAAGCAGATATGTAATTAGTAGAATAGAACTTGTTAATTTAGTTAGTTATGAAAGGTAAGAAAGGGATTTTAAGTCCAACCAAAAATGTAAATGATGGTAACTTGTATATGAAGGTAACAATAATAAGCACATCTCAATCTTCATATCTTCTAACTAATGCAAGAAAAAGAAATGAAATGATGAAATTCTTACCTGGAAACCCCAAAACAAAGCATACAAATATTTGTTGACAAGGTCAGTTTCTGTAGTAAGTGGTACAGCATTGGCATAGATCCCATAACTAAAGCCATTAGAAGCCTTAGAAGAGGGATTTAAACAAGCAATGGCCTCAACATTGTTGATCCAACCAGCAGATGTTTTGCCAGATTGATCGTCTAAAGTACGACCATGTCCACAATCAATGACTTTCATGCATTCATCAATATCAGAATTATGACATGCATCTCGCAAACATTGATTAACCCTCTGGAAGAAAGAAGAGGGAAAGATAATAAAGTAAAAAAAAAGGTGAGTAACTAAATTAAATTCTTGAGAAGGAAGTTTCTATTGTTATTTTTACTTACCTGCACACCAAAGAGGTACCAGCAAGAGCCAACAACATGGCTAGACAGCATAAAAATGAGAAGATTTATGATGAAATTTGTCCATGCTGACTCAAATATGAATCCTGATGGAGATTGGCCGATTAGCAATGGAAGAAACCTGAATAACCTGGGAATATACTGCACAAGAATGGCCGCGCGAAGAATATTCTTAGCATAATTCGCTCCTGATGACATCCCCAAATTCCTTGGAAGCACAAACACTATCATTATCTGCACATATTTCACTACACATAATGAAACATTGGCACTCTGAGCTTCAATATCATGAAACACAGTTTATGAAGATAGGAATAGGAACAAATCAATGACAAACCATTACATTCTTCACCTTAACTGTCACAGCATGAAAGTTAACAGAAATGAAAAGAGTTAATAGAATTTAAGCTTAATCTTTATTAGATTTGGTTCTTCACATATGACTAATTCTTTGGATATTGATTCTCAATTCTCCTATTGTCTATTTAATTCCAGTTCCAAAACAATCTGTGTTGGACCAATTAGATACATGCTTCAGACAAATAGAAGGTGTTGCATGCAAGAGTTTCTGAGAGTCTCACATTATTTACGTGCATGCATGCAGCATTTTAAGATTTTAATTTTATGCTATCCTATTATGTCAGAAGACAGTAAAAACGAAAATTCATCTGTGACAATAAATGGGACAGAATTTAGCAGTGTAACCCATTAATGCAGAGTTTAAAAGGCTTGTATAGCACATAATATGATAATAAAGTTTTTGAAATTTGATGGAAGGAAAAGTTTTACCTGCGGAAGAGGAAGTGCAACAAATAAGTCAATTAGAAAATAGGTCCGCAAGTAATGTAGAGCAATTTTCTTTGGATGGTCAACTAAATCTCCAGCACCAACCACCCTAGACTCTGGAGAAACATAAGCCAACCTAAACTGCAAAGGATCAAGCTTGTTAAAGCTCATTTAAGCTATGAATTATGAGGGAAAAAAAACTTTTAAAGGGTGTTAGTGTTACTAAGTAAAGGTATACCTAGTGTCCTAAATCAGTAGTGTTCTCTATATCTTATAACTAACATGTTACAACTCTAGATATACCTGGAGAAGATTTGTTTTTTGAGAGAACTTACCTGGAGAAGGATGTTTAAGAAATATACAAAATCATTCACACTTCTAAATATAACTAGTGTTGATGCCATTTTCCCATCTATAGCAATACATTTGCAATCCTGCATCAAGTGAATAAGGGAAAGATTGTTAGTGTCTACAATAATTTCCAAGATTTTTCAATTAAACGAAAGGACCAAGGGATCACATCATACCTTCTGCACATAGATTAGGAAGAAAAATAACGGATCCAAAAAGATTGCAAATAAACAAGAAATAGCCAGGAACTTGTTCCATTGTTGTACAAGTTTAGTGTGAGGGTTAATAATTCCAGGAGAGAATGAAGAGCAGAAGGAGAAGAGTCTTCTTGCGTAACACTTGGCATCCCCATAGAGAGCACCTTGTAACTGTCAAAGTTCAGAATATGAATAGAACTATGCTTGAATATGCAAAATTCTGCATATAAAGGAGATTAAAAGCTCATAATATTATCAAGTATAATGATGTAGAAAAATTTGTCATGTTATCTATATTATTACTCAACTTTATAGATAAAACAACGATGGGAGCAATTTTAATATTAAGAGGGTCAAGATACTAGCATCTTGCAATTTACCTAAAGTTAAAGGTATGAAGACTCTATAAGGGACATTTGGTAATTCTTTAATGGTCCATATTTGCTCCTGTAGTTTCACTTAGAAATAGGAATAAAGTTTAGCTATTATTGTTAAGGATCAGTTTGCAATTTTGAAAATAAAGTTACTTATTTGAAACCATAACCACTAAATGAGATGAGTTATTTCTAATGGAGTTATACACTGTCAATGTTATGTGAAATCAAAATTATTTGAAATACATTTGCAATCTTCTCTTTTGTCTGTTTCAAAACTGTTTTTTCATCCTAACCTATCATCAAACCTCTTTAACAATAGCAAGAAATTTGAAAGATCTTTCACTACTTAAAGTGCAGGCAGAATCATACACAATTTTGAATTATTTACCAATGTGATAAGTAAAGACAATTTCAAAATGTAGAGGTTATCTAAAAAAAAATTGACTATGTTAGGAAGAAGTCACCTTAGCATCAAAAGCTGTTGAAGCTTTTGAATTTCTCCTATGAGAATCCTTGAAGTTAGCAGGACAAGTAGTACAATAAGGATCATCACACATTCCAAGTTCTCCGGAGTTAAGCAAGTGTTCATTCTTTCTAGCATAGTTGTTGTTCCAATGATTTTCGCCCAAGCCAGATGAACTGGAAGATTTTTCTGTGTTACTCCAAACTTTGTTTACTGTCACAACTAGACCCTGGTGCAAAAAGTTTCCAGTTCCATTGGTAGCATATATTGGACCACTCATGTTCATAAGGGGACTTGTTCTCTTACTAGTAACTGGCCAACCATGTCCCTCAAAACTAGCATGTCTCTTATGAGATACTTGTGTTTGTGTTTCTGAAAGTGCTGCTGCCTCTTCTTTCTCAAAATTAGTCATCACAAAGCATTCAATGCTAATATATCTGTACCATATCAAAATATTATTAATTAAGATTAGAGTTTACTTTTGATTCCAACAAGATGAAAGGGAAAGAATATAGAACAGAAAAGAATTAATGAGATAAGAGAAAATAGGGAGAGAATTAATCAAATCAGGGAGAATTAAGAAAATAATTAATTCCATAGAAGGAGAAATTATAAAGAGAAAATGATATTAATGCTAATTTTTTGCTTCCTTGATTAATTCTTATTATCTCTGTTTATGTGGATATCAAGCCTATTTTTACTCATTACACAAAGTGTCAAAGTTTTTTACTCTATTATGATATTATCCAATGCTGTTAGTTCTTTTAGATGACAATTAAAATAGTGAATTTGAAAGGTAATTGCTTTTGTAATATATGAAAATACCTAATTTGATGTGTGCACAACTGGATGAAATGATGAAGCGTTATGAGGAATTGCAGTTGGGTTATGATTTATGAATCAAATGTATTGAAAGGCTATGAACAAAAGAAAGGCCTGTTTGCAAATTACCTACCTGGAAAAGAAAAAGAAAGCCAAATATATATATATATATATATATATATATATATATATATATATATATATATATATATTGAACTTATTCAAGTTAATCATTGAAATTATAAAGAAAGTGAACACGGTTGGTTTTGTTTTATTCTAGTTAGACTTTTGGAGACATGCAACAAAGAAATACAAAGTTTGAGAGTTATGACTTAGGGAAGGTGACAACTTTAACAAATTAGAGTGAAATTCCAAATGTGATATATATAGACATGTTTGTAAAGACAATTGCATGTCACAATGTTTCGTTGATATAGAGTTGGATATTGCCTTGTTATGAACGATATCTCATCATCAGCTTTTTAACTTAAAAAATTACTCAATGGGACAAGAGCAAAATAAAATAAAAAAATTAACATTTATATAATAAAAACTAAATAATAATAACCAACTTAAGCTGATCGAATAATTAGTTCAATCATTTACTTGAATAAATGTTAAATTATTATCGTATGTATGTAATAATTTATTGACTAATAAAAATTCTTTAAAAACAATTGCATGTCACAATGTTTAGCTGATATAGAGTTGGATATTGCCTCGTTATGAACGAGATATCTCATAATCAGTTTTTTAACTTAAAAAAGTGATCAATGGGACAAAAACAAAATAAAATAAAAAAATAACACTTATATAAAAGCTAAACAACAACAACAACAACAACAACACTTATATAAATAGTTAATTTACTCGCGTCAACGGATTTAAGAACGGTAAGTAGTGGCTTAGCTCCCAAAAAATTTGAAACTCTTATATTCTATTATAAGTTTCTAATGAATAATAAGTAGAGTGAAGCCTATACTGGACGGGTACAAGGGATGTTGTGTTTATGTAGTTGGATTCAAACCTCAAATAATACATTTGTATTTTGCTTTTATATTTGACTTAGAGTTCCTTTTCTTTTTTACATTTTCGTTTTTTTTTCAATTAATTACACCTATTATCATATAAAAAAGTAGTTTAATATTTATAATAACATTGTTTTTTTTTTATTTCATTTGGTTGTTTCTTCTCTTTTTTATTATTTTTCTCTTAATTTTTACATTTATTATTATATAAAATATTTTGATATTTATAATAACATCAACATCTAATTGAATGTTAAAAAATCTATATATAGTATATGAAAGTAAATGAATTTAAAATTTATTTATTTTTCTCATAATATTAAAATAATAAATATTAAATAAATCTATTAAAATAAATATATAATTCATATTTTCTTTATGAATATATTTTAAATTCATAAAATGAAATTATTAGCACAATTGATTTATATTATTTTATGTCATTTTTTTAATAATATAAAAATATAAAAATATAATTTATTACCACCTCAATAATCAACAAAGTAAGTTAATTAACAAAAAATTAAAAAATATATGATTTTATATTTTATTAAATCTAAAATTAGAATAATTTTTTTTATAAAGAATGAGATAACTTTTTTATTTGACAAACACTTATTAACATTTTTCTTAATAAAGAAACACTAATTATAATTATAGGTATAATATTATATTTGATTATATAAGATTTATTTTAATTTTTAATTTCTCCTCTACTTAAATTTTTTGATCCGTCCTTGCTTTGTTATTCGCTCTTCTACCTAAATAGGTATACGTCAAATTTCGCTTTGTATATGTAATAATCTATTGACTAGTAAAAACACTTTAAATAAAACTCAAATTTATCATGAATAATTCATTAGTCATTAACTTGTTAAATTAAAACAAACTTAAACCAACAAACTATATTTTAAATGGCATAATTTTTTTATACTGCAGATTAAGTCTAACTCTTAACTTAAAAAAAAAAAAAGTTAAGACCAACTTAAACTCAATTCAATTTTTTTCTCTTTTTTTCATCATAGTTTCAAGGGGAAAGTTGGCTCAACATTTTTATTGGACATTCAGAAATTGAATCTGACCTCATTAGGGGTGAACGCGGATTGAATCGGATCGGATATGACAAAAATTTTGATTCAATCTATATTAAAATATTCAAATCGGATCGAATTTAATATTCGTAGTTTTTAAATTTGGATTCGATCAGATCTACACATTTGTGGATTAAATCGGATATCGGTCGATATATCCGTAAAACACAAAACTATTTTTAAAAACTTATTTTTATTAAGAAAAATATTAATAAAATTCTTTTTTTCTACTCTTTTAAATATATTTACTTTTAAAATAATATTAAACCTATTTTTTTAAAATAATAAAATTAAAATACTACAACATATATGGTCATTATTAGTTGAAATAAAATATAAAAAAAATTTAATTAATTATTTATTTATTTTTATTGATCTGCAGATATACAGATACATATACAAAATTTATAATCCAATCTATAAATACGCAAATTCAATTCAATAACTTTACGAATTAAATCCATATTCACAATTATCGAATCAAATTCAGATTAATATCGCAAATCGCATCCAATCCATAAAATCTCTTAGACCTCATGATAGTGCATATATTTTTTGGATTAACATTTATGTTTTTGTTGAGCTCTATATTTGTTGACCTTATCTTTGAATAGTAATAAAATTATACTGCTTGTTGTCTATATTGTTTTCAGACAGACCCGTTGGAGGCTATTTCAAAATTATATTATTAATATAAATGCATAGCAAATATATATTTCAACAAAAGATTATACAACAAATATAAAACATTTAAATTAGATGGGTTCTATTGGAATTAAAAAACAAAAGTTAGACTGCACTCGATTTCTTTTAAAACACAAAAAATGAGTGAAATTTGGAGGGAATTTACATATTTAAATCAACTTTCAGCATAAATTACATAAATACAAAAATTAACTTTTTTTTACATGCGTGTATATTCTTTTAATTATGCTACAAGTTGAGCATTTTACCAAATTACATGTAAATCACCAGCAAATTACTTGTAATTCCAGTTGAATAGCTGTTTACAATGAGAAAAAAATGAAGAGAAAATCACCTTTTTTTACAATTTCATACAAGACGTAATGTAAAAAATTATATAAAAATGACATTATCAAACATACAAATTTAATTCATCATTGTTTTTTTTTTTTATATGTAATTTTAAATGAGAGGTAAATAGATTGTGAACATGCTAATAATTACAATGATCAATTAGAAATAATAGTAGATGGTGGTTATGTTATTTAATTGATCAATTAAAAATAATAGATAATAAATATGTTATTTAATTGATTATTGTAATTATTATTATCACTTTTTTTTATAAGATCTTAGAAGTAAACAAAATTAAAAAATACAAATACAAATAAAATAAATTATATGTTTTTAATCTAAATTATTTTTTTAATATATCAAATTTTTAAATTTTATAGAAATTATCGGATGATTTATTAGTTCAAAACATATGAACTATCCGAAAATGCAAATTTTATAGAATTTGATATATTAAATTTTAGATTAAAAACATAGAGTTTATTTGATTAATATTTTTATTTTTAATTATTTTTGCTTCTAAGATCTTATAAAAAAAATAAAAATAATAACTACAATAATTAATTAAATAACAAATTCATTATCTATTTTTTAATTAATTATTGTAATTAACATACTTATCATTTACTACTCATTTAAAATTATATGTAAAAAGAAAATCAATAATCAATTGAATTTATATTTTTGATAATGTCATTCTTTACAAGATTTTTTTGTATTATATTTTGTATTAATTTTTTAAAAAAAGATACGTGACATTACCAAAATAGAAATGGTTATTATCTTCTTGTAGTGATTTTTTTTTTAATTGTAAACCGCTATAGGTTGAAACAATTTTTGATAAAACGCGATTTACATAAAAAAATATTAATATTAATTGTAGAGTTGATTTAACGTAAATTGTCTTTCTATTATTTTAAGGTGTATAAATTATAATTAATATTCTGATGCCAAGTAAGTTAGTATGTCATATTTTAGCATCAATTTTCATGTTTTGCTGGCTTCCATGTCTGAATTAAATATTAATGATGACATTTACCAATCATTATAAGAATTTTCATTATAGATAAAATACATTTGATGAGATTTATTAATAATTAATTATTAATGCCAATTAACTATGATACATATTCCAATCTAATAATATCATTAATACCATTTTAAAATATTACATAATTAATATTAACCATTTTTGTACTTAATGATTCAGTAAGCATAGAGCCAACTCCAATGCACTCAAAGAAATAATCCACACCCATTCCAGACCAACATGCCTCCTTCTCCAACTCTCCTCGGATGAAGAAGCATGCATGTACAATAAGTCAGAATAGATTGAATTTGGTTCAAAAATCACTTAGTTATCTAATTTTATTATTTTACTAATTTATAATTTTGTCGGTTGGTCAAAAAATAAAAAGATTTGTTTATTCAAAACTCAAATTATTTATTTAAAAAAATAAAATCTACATCCTATTATTACATTTATCAATCAATAATTAAACTCTATTACTATTAAGAAATGCACACTTTTAAATTAGGTTTTTTTAATATAAATTTTAAAAGATATTTATTTTTTTAAAATTCATTTCTGAGTTTTATTTACTAAAATATACATTTTATTTTAGTGTATTTTCGTGTACTCTTATGTACTCTTGTATATTAAAAATAAAATACATAAAAATACAGTATATAGAAATAAGTCGTATTTTATTTTTTTTTAAAAATTCCTTTTCTAATTTATAATTAAAAAAATCCTTATTAAATATGGCTTATTCCGGTATACGTGTATTTTTGACATGTATGAGTCTTAGTATTTATCTTGCTCACTAAAGGTTTGTATCTATCTATCTCTATGTTTTTGCTATCACTACTTGGTTTCTTCTTCTTCTTCTTTAATTTTTTTTGACATGCATGAGTTTTGGTTTTCTTATTTTTCACTTTATTAATAGAAAATTTTTTTTTATTCTTCTTTTTTGTTAGCTTCTGTATGTATTTGATCTATTATATGCTTCATTTCAGAGAATAAACTAACCCTTTTCTTTAATATTTTTCTCGGAGTTTTAATCCTATATTATTAGATACACTTAAACTTTAGCATACATAAATCGTAAATATTGTGCTTTCTCCTAGCTAGTTCTTGTATTAATTAGGTTTGAACAAAAAAAGGATTATATATAATCATATCATTTGGTTGAAGCTAAACCAAAATATACATTATATTTTTGTGTATTTTTGTATACTCTTATATACTCTTGTATATTAAAAATAAAATATATAAAAATACACAATAGTATATAGAAATAAGTCATATTTTATTTAAAAAATTATTTTTTTTAATTTATAATTAAAAAATCCTTGTTAAACATTACTTATTTCGATGTACTGTGTATTTTTGACATGCATAAGTCTTGGTATTTATCTTGTCTCACTAAAGATTTGCATCTATCTATCTCTATGTTTTTTCTATCATTACTTAGTTTTTCTTCTTCTTCTTTAATTTCTTTTTTGACATGCATGAGTCTTGGTTTTCTTATTTTTCACTTTATTAATAGAATCTATTTTTGTTTCTTATTCTTCCTTTTTGTTAGTTTCTGTATGTATTATCTTTTGATATATCGTATGCTTTATTTTAGAAAATGAACTAACCCTTTTCTTTAATTTTTTTTTTCGGAATTTTAATCCTGTAGTATTAGTTACACTTAAACTCTGGCATACATAAATCGTAAATATTGTGCTTTCTCCTAGCTAGTTCTTGTATTAATTAGGTTTGGAAAAAAAATGATTATATATATTCATATTATTTGATTGAAGCTAAACGCTTTAGAGAGAAGGACAACAAGCTTAGGGTTTTAGCTAATAGGTTCTATATCTTAATTATACAAAACTTTTTTAAGATATGAGATGAAGACACTATAGTAATCCAAAGCTCAAACTGATATGCATGAACGTTGGTGTTTGTTTCTAAGGCAATCAGCATGGATATAACTTATCATTTTTTTTAATAGTTTCTGATTAGTTCTAGGTCAAATATCAATCCAAGAAATTTAATATAGTCATCATTAGAAAAAAAGATCTCTAACTTTTCTCTAAGGATCCTCTTAGGGTTATATTATAGATAGATCTCATAGATTCAAAATTCCTTTTTTTTAAAGATATATTTTTTATTGCATAAAAGAACTTTATACTTGAGGTACATTATGTTCTCTGGAAGTACATTATGTCAAGACAAAAGAATTTTCTAATCGAAATATTAAATAAAAATGATCTAATGGATAAAGGAGAGAAAGCAAACAATTAAGAGAAAAAGAGTTCCAAAACGTTAATTACTGCTGGGAAGGTGGTTTGAGAAAATAATGTTGCCAGTATTCTCTTTATTTGTTGTTCTATTCATGTAATGGGAAGTATGAACTTTGAGTTCTTCTTGCAATGTTAGTGGCTCTTTATTTTGAAGAAGATAAAGAAGAGAATGGAAATGAAAAAATTTTCTATCTAATGTTTTTTCCACTCTATTCGAAATTCATAGATTTATGTATTTCTAGTGGTATACTTTTTTTATATAATTTATATAATTTATACTATTTTTATTATATACATAATGCCACTTAATAAAGAGAATTAATTCTATAGAAAAAGAAATCGTAAAGAGAAAATGATATTAATACTAATTTTTTGCTTCCTTGATTAATTCTTATTATCTCTGTTTATGTGGATATCAAGCCTATTTTTACTCGTTATACAAAGTGTCAAAGTTTTTTACTGTATTATGATATTATCCAATGCTGTTAGTTCTTTTAGATGACTATTAATAAATTTTTGAAAGGTAATTGCTTTTGTAATATATGAAAATACCTAATTTGATGTGTGCGCAATTGGATGAAATGATGAAGCCTTATGAGGAACTAGAGTGAGACCCGGTTATTATGCAGAGAGTTAAATTATTTATATTATATAATATATTTTAATAAATATTATATTAAAAATATTTTATAAAATATATTATTTTAAAATTTTGAATTTATTTAACTTTAAAAAAGACATAGATTATTTAAATTACAGTTATATAAAATTATATTTTTATTTTTTTCATTTTCGATTTGTATAGATTGTTACACTTTGTTTTTTTACGCATTTTTTTTTGTTTGTAAATAATTAAAAAAATGAATGAATGAGAATAAAAAACATATAAATATATTATATTAAATTTAAAATTTTTTTGACAATTGGTATGAAAGATTAAAAAATGAAAAGTAGTATAAGTTGTAGAATTTGAATATTTGTAACAATTTTTTTATAATTATTTTTTTTTTTTGAAGTAAAGGGAGTTCAACACAATAGAGTGAAGCAATAAAAGTAGCTAGAAGCAACATCGAAAATAAAAAAACCACAATCCCTAGTTATCTTCGACATGGCCATCAACAACCAAAGGGCTCCCCACCAATCCATTCCTCCGGATACATAAATGATCTGTTGATAATTTTCACCACACCTGAGGCCTGATTTTGGAAGAGTCTGCCATTCCTTTTCAGCCAGACTGTTCAAATAACAGTAAAGAATTTAATTATTATTATTATGACACTTTTTAATGTATATTTATTGCATTTAATTAGTACTTGATGTTTCAATTGAATAATAGATAAGAATTTTTTATTTTAATTTTTTAAAACATTTTACTAAATATTAAATAATAATTGGTTGATTTTCATCTTTTACCAAATCATTAAAATTGTTGAATCATTAGTAAAGAAAAGAAAGTTTAAACTCATGGTAAAAAAAGTTGATATCAACTTTTATATATTATACATAAATAAATAAATACATTACAGTTGAGTTATGAATCAAATGTATTGAAAGGCTATGAACAAAAGAAAGGCCTGTTTGCAAATTACCTATCTGGAAAAGAAAAAGAAAGCAAGAAAAAGAAAAAAAAACTATTTTAAACTTATTCAAGTTAATAATTGAAATTATAAAGAAAGAGAACACGGTTGGTTTTGTTTGATTCTAGTTAGACTTTTGGAGACACGCAACAAAGAAATACAAATTTTGAGAGTTAGTACTTATTAGGGAAGGTGACAACTTTAACAAATTAGAGTGAAATTCCAAATGTGATATATATAGACATGTTTGTAAAGACAATTGCATGTCACAATGTTTCGTTGATACAGAGTTGGATATTGCCTTGTTATGAACGATATCTCATCATCAGCTTTTGACTCAAAAAAGGACAAGAGCAAAGTAAAATAAAAAAAATTAACACTAATAATAATAATAATAATAATAATAATAATAATAATAACCAATTGAAGCTGATCGAATAATTAATTCAATTATCTATTTAAATAAGTATTAAATTCTGCCTTATATATATATAACAACTTAACAACTTATTAACTAACAAAAAAAATCTTACAATTGCATATCACAATGTTTGGCTGATATAGAGTTGGATATTGCCTTGTTATGAACGTGATATCTCATAATCAGCTTTTTAACTTAAAAAAGTAATCAATGGGACAAGAGCAAAATAAAATAAAAAAGAATAAAGAACAAATTCGCTCTAACTTTTTTTTCTGTAGATATTTTTGTCTTCGATAATTGAAAAATATATTCATATCCCTGACTTTTTCAAAATGCGGATAAATTTACCTTTCTTTTAAAGTGACTCCGTTGGGCTTAACAGAAAACGCTGACGTGGCTCCTGTGGCGCTGACTTAGCCGTTACAGCAGCACACGTGACATGTAACATTTTAAAACAGGACATATTAGTCCTCTCACACCAAAATGTGTAACTTTTCAAAACAGGACATATTAGTCCTCCCACCCCAAAATGATGTCGTTTCAAAACAGAACATATTTCCCCCTGACTCCCTCTTTCACCACCACCTACGTTGCCCCTCCTCTCCTTGCCCTATTCTCATCCCTTTCCACTCCCTCACTTACCCTAACACACTCTACTCCCCTCCCCATGCACACCCTCCATACCACACCCAACAACAAAGACAAAGATTCAAAGAACAAAGAAGAAGAAGAAAAAGATCTTGCTTTTCTTTCTTTCTCTCTCTTTCTTTCTTAGAAATCAGTGTGAACAAACCATCAAAATTTCACACACTGAAATGCTTATTTGATTTCAAAGCTTGATTTTTTTCATTCTTTTCCAATCTGAGTTCCGCTCTGTTCCTTAAAACATCACCAAATTACTCTTTTTTATATTGAAAACCAAAGCTATCGCCATGGGAAGAGGCAGAGGAGTTGCGACTCTGAAACCCACGGCGGCGGTTGCGGCAGCGGAGATAAATGGATCAGGGCCGATGCCAGTATTGAAGGAAGTTAGATACCGCGATGCGAGGAAGAGACCGTGGGGAAGATTCGCCGCCAAAATCAGAGACCCGTTGAAGAAAGCAAGGGTTTGGCTCGGAACCTTCGATTCCGCCGAGGACGCCGCATGCGCTTACGACGCCGCCGCAAGAACACTCCGGGGACCAAAAGCCAAGACCAATTTTCCTCACCGCTCAGGATCCAGCTCTCGATGTAGAACTGCAGCTTCGCCAGCACCACTTGCTGCGATGGGAGATTCAACCCTTCCGCTGCTGCTCCGCCGCCCTGGATGGCAACTTCCTCCTCGGCCAGAGCCGTTTCCTCCATATGCAATTTTTTGTAAGTTGCTGATTCTTCATAAATTGCACAATTTGGACTGGTTGAATTGTAAACTGAGCCTATAAAATTGAATTTGTGCTCTGTTATTGGTGAATATGTCGCTGAATTGTTCTGTTCTTCATCTGAATCTAGAATATTGGTTGAAAATGCAAAAGAGGATTAAAGTTTGTTTGGAGGGATGAGGGAGAAACGGCGACGTTTGGGTTTCTGGACTAATACGTCCTCTTTTCAAAAGTCCATTCTACGTGGCAGCCCGTAACGGCCAGGTCAGCGCTACGAGAGCCACGTTCCTCTAACGGAAGGGTAAATATGTCCACTTTTTCGAAGGGTCAGGGACATGAATGTATTTTCCAATCTTCGAAGACAAAAATGTCCGCAAAAAAAAGGGTTAGTGACGGATTTGTCCTTTACTTTAATAAAAACTTAACACTTATATAATAATAATAATAATAATAATAATAATAATAATAATAATAATAATAATAACCAATTTAAGTTATTTAGTTTACTCGCGTGGACGGATTTAAGCACGGTAAGCCTTAGCCCTTAAAAAATTTGAAACTCTTATATATTCTATTATAAATTTATAACGAAGGTAATAACTAATAAGTAGAGTGAAGCCTATGGTGAAGGGGTACAAGGGATGTTGTATTTATGTAGTTGGATTCAAACCTCAAATAATACATTTGTATTTGTTTTTATATTTGACTTAGAGTTCCTTTTCTTTTTTTACATTTTCGTTTTTTTTCCAATTAATTACACCTATTATCATATAAAAAAGTAGTTTAATATTTATAATAACATTGGTTTTTTTATTTTATTTGGTTGTTTCTTCCCTTTTTTATTATTTTTCTCTTAATTTTTACATTTATTATTATATAAAATATTTTAATATTTATAATAACATCAATATCTAATTGAATGTTAATATATATATATATATATATATATATATATATATATATATATATATATATATAGTATATGAAAGTAAATGAATTTAAAATTTATTTATTTTTCTCATAATATTAAAATAATAAATATTAAATAAATCTATTAAAATAAATATATAATTCATATTTTCTTCATGAATATATTTAAATTCATAAAACAAAATTATTAGCGCATGTCATATTTTTTTTAATAATATAAAATATAAAAATATAACTTATTGTCACCTCAATAATCAACAAAGCAAGTTAATTAACAAAAAATTCAAAAATATATTATTTTATATTTTACTAAATCTAAAATTAGAATTTTTTTTTATAAAGAATGAGATAACTTTTTTTATTTGACTAACAGTTATTAACATTTTTCTTAATAAAAAAACACTAATCATAATTATATGTATAATATAGGAACGCTGTATTTGACATAAATATGATGTTCTATTTGTGTCTACCATTAAGATAAACATAAACGATAATAACGGTCAAGATGTTGGAAGTTGTGTTTAAGTGATTATCAAGATGATGACGTCATGATAGGATTGAAATCGGTTGCGCAGTTTAACGTATTAATGTCCATTCAATTTCTCCTCTGATCATGTCCAGTAAAAAGTGCTCGTGTGAAAGTGATGTTAGTTTTAGTTGAGTTGTAAATTTTTTGGGCTTATTTTATTTTGTCTAAGTGTGTTTATTGGGTTTAGGTATATTTTTGGTAATTAGCATTTTTGGGTAATGATGGACTAAATTGGGATGGGTCATGGTGAAATAAAATGAGTGTAATTGTCTATTTGAGTGTTGGTGTTAATTTTTTTTACTGTACATTATGGATGGAATATTTAAATAGGTAAAATTAAAATATTTTAAGATATTTAAAATTTAAATTAAATGAATAAATGAATGAAATATTAAATTATTAAGTATTACGAAACACACTGAAAATTAATTTTCCTTTATCACATTAATGAATTATTAAAATGACTATGGAACATGAAAATAATTTATATTAATGTGGTTTCGAAAATGGTATAAATAAAATTTTGGAGAAATAAAAATTTGAATAAAACAAAAATAATTTGAGACCAAACACATTCTTAAATTATATGGAAGTTATGTTTAAAGTAAAAATAAAATTTAAAATTTGAAATCCTTTTTATTAGAAAAAATCAGTTAGTTTTGAATTAAAAATTTAAAATCGAGAAGGATAACTTTGATTAAAAAAAAGTCAATTAGCAAAATATTTAAAATTAAATATTTTTGCATGTTGTTAATTTTATTTGCAAAGAAAACATAATAAAAAACTGAAGATAGTTTAATTGCTGCAGCCTGCTAATGTTCTTACGTTGTTTTTCTTTTGCATGCTAATTTAATAATTCTTTTAGTAATATTTTATGTGTCGAAATATTTTTAACAAATAATGTGTTTAAAATGTATAGTGTATTTAAGATTTGTATTTGGTAAATTAAAAAAATTTATATATTTATGTTTTTAAAAGTTAGAAATACTTTTAAAAGCACTTAAAAAATACTTTTAAAAATTAGTTTATATTTATTAAAATTAAAAAATCTAATATAATCTCGTTTATTAATTAATATCTAAATTTAATTCTTACATTAATGTTTATTATAATATTTTGAAATTTAAAATTATTTTATCAAATATATTTATTATTATTTGTATTTATTAAAAATTATTTTTAATTTAATTTATTAAATATAAATGTTATCATTTTTTAATATAATTAAAATAAAATTAATCTCTCACTACAAAAAAGTATTTTTTTTTCGATTACACACACTAAAAGATTCCATCACTACTCAATCATAACGGGGATTCAATCCTAGGATGTGACTTCTATGAGACCAACACATTAATCATTAGCGGAGTTTGAGTAGTAAGTAGTAGTATTGACATTTTCAATAATCATATAAGTAAGTAGTAGCAGTACTGGATTTTAAAAAATTTTAATGGTCCAATATCTTTAAAGATGTCATTTTCTTTACATCAACCAGCTATAAGCTGATTACTTGCTTTTAGAACTATCATTTCTGTCATGAAATCATTCATCCCAAAAGCTTAAGCTGATGGGAGAAGGTAACATTAATGGTTATATCTCTAACACTCCCTTTGCATAGGCTTTCTTTTTCTCTTTTATTTGCCTTATGCTATTTTCTTTATTTTTGGGGTTCACCAAGGATCGAACTCTTGACCTTTTGGTCATAGAGCTCTGATACCATGTCATGAAACCACTCATCCCAAAAGCTTAAGCTGATGGGAGAAGGTAACATTAATGGTTATATCTCTAACAATTTCTTGACATTTTTTCTCTTTAAATATAGTTAATTTAGTCTTTTTTCACTCAATAAAAAAAATTTCTATTAGATAACTTTTCGTATATATAAACTCTTCGTGTTTTATTTTCTGTCAAGAATACATATAACAATGTTTTAATATTATATTTGATTATACAAAATTTATTTTAATTTTTAGCCTCTCTTCTATTTAAATTTTAGATTTATTTTTATTCCATTGTTCGCTCATTTACCTAAATAAATATACGTTGAAGTTCATTTTATATATGTAATAATTTATTGACTAGTAAAAACACTTTAAATAAAACTTAAATTTATCATGAATAATTCGTTAGTAATTGACTTATTAAGTTAAGACAAACTTAAACCAACAAACTATATCTCAAATAGCATAATCTTTTTATACTGCAGATTCGAGTCTCACTCTTAATTTTGAAAAAAAAAAAAGTTAAGACAAACTTAAACTGAATTCAATTATTTTTTCTTTTTTTCAACATTGTTTCAAGAAGAAACTTGGCTCAATATTTTTATTGAACATTTAGAATTTGAATCTAACTTCGTTGGGGTGAATGCGGATCGAATTGGATTGGATATAGCAAAAATTTCGATTCAATCCACATTAAAATTATCGAATCGATCGGATCTAATATCCGTAATTTTTAAGCTTGGATCCGATCTGATCCGCACATTTGTGAATCAGATCGGATCGGATATTGGATATATCCGCAAAACACAAAAATATTTTTAAAAACTTATTTTTATCAAAAAAATATTAATAAAATTTCTTTTTTTCTACTCTTTTATATGTTTACTCTTAAAATAATATTAAACATACTTTTCTTAAATAATAAAATTAAAATAATACAACATATATGATAATTATTAGTTGAAATAAAATATAAAAAGAATATTTAATTATTTATTTATTTATTTCTGCGGATCTGCGGATATGCGGATACCTACACAAAATTCGTAATCCAATCCTATAAATGCGCCGATCCAATCCGTATATCCACAACTTTTGAATCAGATTAATACCACATATCAGATCTGATCCATGAAAATTCCTAGTAGTGCATATATTTTTTGGATTAACATTTATGTTTTTATTGAGCTCTATATTTGTTGACCTTATCTTTGAATTGTAATAAAATTATGGTGCATATTTTGGTATCTATATATACTTGCCTAACTTACTAAAAAGAGATAAAAGTTAATATTTAAAACTTATCATAAAAAGTAAGTTTGACAATTTTAACACCAAAATTATAAATACCACAAAATTTATCTAAAATTATACCGCTTGTTGTCTATCTTGTTTCTAGACAAACCTGTTGGAGGTTATTTCAAATTTATAATTTTAATATAAATGTATAACAAATATATATTTCCACAAAAGATTACACAACAAATATAAAATATTTAAAATAGATGGATTTTAGTCATTAAAATATAATTTAAATGGTATAATTTTTAAGTCACCAAAAGAAAAATAGATAGGTTCTATTGGAATTAAAAAACAGAAGTTAGACTCCGCTCGATTTCTTTTAAAAAAAAAGAGTGAAATTTGGGGCCAATTTACATATTTAAATCAACTCTCAGCATAGATTACATAAATACAAAAATTAACTTTCTTTTACATGCGTGTATATTTCTTTAATTTTTTTAATTATGCTACAAGTTGTAGCATTTTACCAAATTACATGTAAATCACCAGCAAATTACACGCAATTCCAGTTGAAGAGCTGTTTACAATGAGAAAAAAAAAATTAGAAGAAAATCACCTTTTTTTACAATTTCATACAAGATGTAATGCAAAAAATTATATAAAGGATGACATTATCAAACATACGAATTTAATTGATCATTGTTTTTTTTTTATATGTAATTTTGAATAAGGGGTAAGTGGATTGTGAACATGCTAATAATTACAATGATCAATTAGGAATAATGGTAGATGATGGTTATGTTATTCAATTGATCAATTAAAAACAATAGATAGTAAATATGCTATTTAATTGATCATTGCAGTTATTATTATCACTTTTTTTATAAGATCTTATAAGCAAAAAAATTAAAAATATAAAAATATAAATAAAATAAATTTTATGTTTTTAATTTAAATTATTTTCTTAATATATCAAATTTATAAAATTTATAAAAATTATTGGATGATTTACTAGTTCAAACATATGAACTATCCGAAAATGTAAATTTTATAGAATTTGATACATTAAGTTTTAGATTAAAAACGTAGAGTTTATTTGATTTATATTTATATTTTTAATTATTTTTGCTTTTAAGATCTTATAAAAAAATAAAAATAATAACAACAATAATTAATTAAATAATATGTTCATTATCGATCTTTTTTAATTAATCATTACAACTAGCATACTTATTATTTACCTATACCACTCATTTAAAATTATATGTAAAAAAAAATCAATGATCAATTAAATTTATATTTTTGATAATGTCATTCTTTACAATTTTTTTTTGTATTATATTTTGTATTAATTTTAAAAAAATAAGATAAGTGACATGATCAAAATAAAAATAATGTTATTATTTTCTTGTAGTGATTTTATTTTATTTTTTTTAATCGTAAACTGCTATAGGTAAAAGCAGTTTTTGATAATATGCGATTTACACAAAAAAAAAATATTAATATTAATTATAGAGTTGATTTAAATACGTAAATTGTCCTTGTATTATTTTAAGGTGTATAAATTATAATACAATAATATTCTGATGCCAAGTGTGAAAACGCGCGCAGAGATGATGAACTCTCATTAATCTCTGTTGAGTAAGTTCTAGAGAAAAGGCATGAATGGAGATGAGAAGTTAAAGAATCAGAAAGAAAGAGAGAGGAGGAGCGAAGAACTGAGATGAAGAGAGAGAATGGAAAAAGGGTTCTTGAATGTGAAATTGGAAAAAATGAATTAAGCAGGGAGAAAGAAACCACCGCAGTTAGTTCCATTGTGTGAATATATATATATATATATATATATATATATATATATATATATATATATATATTTCTAGCCAATTAATAATTCTTTTAACTAACTTAATCAATTTGTCAAAAAGTATCTAAGAGCTAACTAATTAATTACTTTAGTTACCAACTAATGTATGTACATGCTAACCAATTAAATCAGTAAGTTCCTAACTAACTTGCATGTAAGCTGAATGAGTAAATCAAGTCACACCCCCCGCAAGCTAGGGGTGTGAAGATCGAGCAATCCTAGCTTGGACAGATTTGCAGAGAAAGGCCCTGGCGCCAATGGTTTGGTCAGAAAATCAGCCAGCTGGTCGGAGGATGACACTGGCAGTAAATAGATCAACCCAGCTTTAAGCTTTTCGCGAGTGATATGAAAGTCGGTTTCAATATGCTTAGTGCGTTCATGGAAGATTGGATTTGCAGCAATGTGGATGACAGATTGATTATCACAGAAGACAGTGATGGGTGATGTCAGAGGCATACCAAGATCCTGAAAGATAAAAGAGAGCCATTGTGCTTCACAAGTGACATTGGCCAAAGCGCTATATTCGGCTTCAGAAGATGAACAAGAGACAATAATTTGTTTCTTGCTTTTCCAACTAATGAGAGCATTATCTAGATAGAAACAATATTCTATAACAGAGCGTCGAGTGTCGATGCAAGCTGCCCAGTCAGAGTCGAAAAATCCAAAAACCTTAAAATCTGAGTCACAAGGAAAAAAGAGACCAAGAATGGGACAGCCTTTGAGATACCTCAAAATCCTAAAGGCTGCTTCGAGATGAGCTACTATAAAAAAATGGGTATAAAATGGCATCAACATAATGGCGGTTTAATCTCATAGAAAGCGGTAGTGTTTTGGTGATTTTGGCGGATTTAAACGCCATTACCTGCTCCTGCTTCACTGATATAAAAACACTTTTATTTCACTAATAAACATGGTGCTATTCATTCGAACTTCCATCGCAATGTGAGAACTAAGAAGAAACTCCATCGCAGCATGAGATCTGCGATTTCATCCACAACGCTCTCCTCTGGCGGCAATGTCGTTGTTGCTACCTTCGAAGGAGCGCTCTTCTTTGATTAGGTTTATTGGCTTCGATTTGAGGGTTCGTTGCGCCGTCGCTCATCTCCTCCTCACCACAAGTAACGCCATCATTGCTGTCCTCGGTGGAGCTTCTGCTATCTGATTTTGTGCATTTTAGTTGATCCTGAATTTTCTTAATTCTAATTTGGTTAAGCTTTAGCAGAGCCTTTATTTTCTTTTTCCCCTTCAATGGTGGTCCTGCTTGGTTGAATCTGAGTTTTGTGAAGCTTTCGTCTCAATAGCTCTCTAAGTATAATTCTCTTGGTTAATTTTCTTTTTCCTTCTAGGTATAATCTGAGATCGCACATCGGAGGGAGAAGGAAAGGAGAACGAGAGTGAGTTCATCTGAAACCCTAAATCTTGTCGCCGCTATAGTCACCACCATTCATCTCATGTATGCCGCTTCCATCAACCTTCTGCGTTCGAGTGAAGGCGCCTCCTCTATCGACGCGTTTCCAAATCTTGTCACTACGCTATAGCTTATGAGACTAAGCAAAGCACCTCTTCCATTAATGTGTCTCCTCCGCTAGCGGCGCCGGTACGTTCTCACTTCTGCATTCTCTTTTTCTTCGATCCACTCAACATTGCTCGTAGTGTGTTTCTGTTCATTTGCAATTTCTATTTTTATTCTCTTTCTCTTCTTGTTCATTCTCAATTACTTGTTTACTAACTGTATTTCGGTTCAGTATTGTTATGCTTGCCATGTGGTTGATGAATTTCCTGAGAGAGATGGAAAAGAGTGGAACTTGTTTTCTGTTATAGATGATAATTCTTTGGTGCTTATTACTATAACTACTGCATGTTCATCATTGTGTATTTTTGAAATTCAAAACTAGCTTAGCTCCCAATGTGAATCCAGCAAGGACATGCTTTCTTTGTTTACTTTTTTCATCAATGTCATGACTTGCATGCTCACATTTTGTTATTTACTTGGAGAAAGAAATAAAAGATTCAGAAGATCTTCCACATTGGATATGCTGATAAGGTATTGAAATTGGAATTAATTAATTCCTATCATAGATAAATTTTTAATCAGTTACGTCTTTCAATTCTTCTATGTCCAGATATTTTGGAATTAAAGCTATGGCAGAAAATAAAGGCATGTATGTAAGGATACTGAATGAACATTTTCTAAATTTAGGAAATTCAATGAAATTAAAAAGAAAGAAAAAAATGAATTACAGCATGAGAGTTAGTAATGGAACGAAGAAGTTGCAGCTTCTCGTGCATTAGTGTTGCTCTCTTTTGCTCTTTAGAAGCCATGGGAAGAGTGTGTTGTTTCTGTTTCTTGTGTTTTGCTATATATATCAACTTCTTCAGATCTCTATCTGAAGCTATTTATATATAATTAGAGAGCTAGGAACTTCCTATAAGGAAGACCTCTCATCAAACAACACTATTTACTATTTATTTATTTATTGTTGTTGTGTTTTTTTCCTCAGAAACTATCAAAGCTTCTACTGTGGTCCGAGCGATCGCCATTATCAACCTCAGTGCTGTCCAAGGAGGGTAGAATCTGCTATCCAAGTTGGTGCTACAACAAGAACAAGTCAGAGGCTAGAGTGTTAGTTCAACATGTAGCAATTGTCTAGTCTCCATGTTGAGAATAGACTCAAGGAAGAGGTATAGAGCATCTGCTGAAATTTGACATGTTTCTGTTGTTAGATTTAGTCATAGTTTGTACACATAATAGAAGTATAAATAGTTTTGTTCCTCTATGCTATTTGTTGAAATATTTTTAGTATTTAGGGAACCAAATTTTATATGCCAGATTTTGTGCTTATGATAGGCTTAAATATTTGTTTAGAAATCAACCTTAACTTGACTAGCTAACAATTGTGCTTTCTAAGTTATAAATCCACAACTACTTTATTCTTATAAATTGTAATTGGAGAATAATATATTCGCTTTACTTATAAATTCTGTGGTTTGCTTTCATTATCTTTACCTTAAGAGTTGAGGTATTTAGTTCCGGGATTGGTGATCTTTATTATCCAAGTAACGACCTGGATCCTTATATCAAAGATAAGAACGTAAGTTCCAATACATCGTCTGCATTCTGCTGTTGACCTTCATTTGTGACTCTACAACATCATATTGTTTTACATTGTTAAGGATGATGATGACTCTGAGGAACTCGAAGACAGATCATTAATCCAACTGATTTCGCCATTGTTTGTGCTCGTATTGAGGACGATCTGAGTCTTCTCGAGATAAACAAATCCTTTTTATTTGGAAAATACTTGTATGTTGGAGCAAATGTGATTGGCCCTTCATACCACCCTCTTAACATGTTTCCGTTCTCTGGCTCTATCATTAGCTTCATTAGTTTTATTGTGTCCATGCATCCCATTAATACAAGTTAGATAATAAAAAAAAAAGAAAGAAAAGAATATTCCTAGAAGCTTTTCCAAATTATATTCAAAGTTCAAACTTTAATAAGATACCTGATCATTTTGTAATAAGGAATCCCAGTCTCCCTTTTCAACAAGTAATCGTGTTGATTCTTCTGGTAGAGAAATGGAAATAAACATAGGGTTGTACCGTATAAAAACAACCATTCATAATTTATTGAGTAAAGTTAGGGAACCAAAAGCATATCAGCCAAAATCCAGCCAAATACTTTTGGATGAATTCAAAATCTCTACGAGTTAATATATATGGATGTTTCTTCTACTAAGTATCAAAATGTTTCTTTTTCATATTAAATGGATATTCTTTTATATATTTTTTGAATTTGTGATTGTTAGAAGTGGATAAGTTAATGTGAGAGAAAAGAGGAAAGTTTTTATAGGTTTTAATTAGGTTTACTTAATCAATTTAAAATTTTTTTAAATTTTAAATTTAAAAAATTAAAATTAATTAATTATTAATATAAATTAATGTAATTTTGTTTAGTTTTTTACTGATAAGCTTTTGGTTCCTTATACTTTTCCTAATTTATTTCATTTCATTGAATTAATGCAATCAAATTCAATCCTCTTGTTTACAAATTCCAATAGGATTGTACCGTATAAAAACAAGCATTCATAATTTATTATAAATGGAAATAAACATACATAATTTACAAGCAGAGCAAGGCACACCATTATTATTATTACAAAGAGTGTATATATATAATAATGAATGCTATGTTTGAAAAAAAAATTGTGTATCAGATTTCTCTCAATATTTATTTATATATATAATAGAGGTAGATTTTATATAAAAATAAAATAAATAAAAACTTACTTTTGTATTTTTTGGGGTTAAAAAAACCCCTACATTTGCATGACTCGGAAATTTAATACCCTTATGATTTTGGGCCAGTTTTATTAAAATTGGAACCAAATTGCAAAGTAGGTGGAAGTAAAATAAGCCCAAATTGTAGAAATGAAATGAAACTAACTTGGGTTGCTAATGCTGATACAGTAGGATTGTTGTTATTTTGAAGCTCATCCAACAGAGTCAACGTTTGGTGCCTGATGAAATTCAGCTGAGCCAAGTAATTCTCATTCTCATTTCTCTCTCTCTCTCTCTCTCTCTCTCTCTCTCTTTCTCTCTCTCTGTTTTGAATATCACAAATTTAATTATGTTTTAGGATTAGATCATATGCTTAGTCATACAATATTACATCTTCTTAACTAGATGAAAGAGATGCCAACTACTCATAATGATAGTAACTTTACTCAAGAATTTCACAAGCTTTTCGAAATGATTGAATTATTAGTAACACCTTAGATTCGAACAATTTAAAATTCATTGCTATAAATAAAAACAAATTCAGTTAAGAATGCCCTATTTTTCACGCTTGAATTAGATTATTGTATGGCATGGGAAGCAATGTCACAAAGTTGGAATAATGGTTTCTTAAATTTAATAACACATTAACGGTTCATATTTAAATTGAGTCTATGTTTTTATTATTTTTTTAGTTCTGTTTTATCTTTAGCAGCAATTGAACTTGAGATTAACTAAGGGTTACAAATAGTATAGCAGCTTGTTTTATATACTGATATGACAAATCTGGAATTGGTTAAGGGACATTTTTCTACTGCATGCAGGTTCTGGATTTCAGCCTTCATCCTCAAGAACTCAAGTCTGTGTCTTATAACACGATATACCACTCAATTAGGCAAGTTTCTTCCATCTTTTATTCCCTCTGATTCTTTTTAGCTGTCACTGTTACTTTTTGGTACATCATTGATCAATTGACATTGGTCCAAGTAACATAAATAACATATAAATGGAAATGGAGAGAATATTATTGACTGTTGATAACTCGATGTAACTCATCCAGTAGGTTGAAAATGACACCAAGTAGTGTTTTAATTAAGCTCTCTGTTGTTTTTGGAGATGCTTCAACAATGCATACTATGCAAGAGTTGGAGGAGTAAGCACATCTGAATTTAATTCCCTCTGGTTTGTTGCAGGGAACAGGGTCGTGGTCCTCGTCGGACTTGTTGCCACTACAAAAAAGAAGTATAAAAGAGAAAGGAAGTCCCAATCTCTCAGATCTAGACGCGAAGTTCCACCGAGTTTGCTGGCGCAGAAGGAGGAAACTTTTGGCCTCTAAATCTTATTCATCATCACTTAGCTAAGCTACTTGTCTTGTATATTCATATTCTAAGTAGTAAAAATAGCACTTATTAGATGGTTTAAATACATTATTAGATATTAACATAGTTTAGGGAACTGGATGGTAGATTTGACTAATTAGTGTTTATTGCAATGCTTGTATTTTGGTAAGTTTAGTAAGACAATGTTTTGTATAGGAGTTATTACTTTTGATTTTCAATAATAAAAAATTATATATTATAATAATATTTTGTTTTTGAGTTATATAATATTTTATTTATGGATTACGATGTTTTGCTATTGTGAAATTTTAATCACAAAATTATTTATTTAACGCGATAAAAATGACGGTAAAAATTGTTAAAAACAACGATAAAAAATGTCACTGTCAGGGTAAAACGGCGGTTCAAAAATGCCATTTTAACCAACCAAAACGCTTCTGTCAGGGTAAAAATAGCGGTTCAAAAATGCCGTTTTAACCAACCAAAACGCCACTCTGTCAAGGTAATAATGGCGGTTCAAACCGCCGTTTAACCTATCCAAAAACCGTCATTTTAACCCTGGAAATAATGGCGGTTTGAACTGCCGTTTTAACCAACCAAAATGCCACTCTGTCAGGGTAATAATGGCGGTTCAAACCGCCGTTTTAACCTATTCAAGAACCGCCATTTTAACCATGGAAATAACAGCGGTTTGAACCGCCGTTTTAACCTATTCAAAACTGCCGTTTTAACCCAGGAAATTGTGGCGGTTTTCAGAAAACTGCCGTAATAACCAGAATGGCGCCCAGAATTACGTCGCTTTACGAAACCGCCATTATTACCAATAATGGCGGTTCAAACCGCCGCAAATACAAAAAAAACCGCCATTTTTACCAGAATTTTTTGTAGTGCGCTGTTGTGGGGCAATCAACAAACTGACTTAGACGGCCCATGACATAAGAAATATCAGGGCGGGTGTTAGCTAAATACATCAAAAGACCAATCAATTGTCGATAATTAGCGAAATCAGAAAGAAGAGTCCCACTTTCAGAGGATAATTTGGTGGAATAGTCCATGGGAGTGCTTGCTAGTTTGCAGTCTAAATAACCAAAGTATTCAAGGATGTCCAAAGCATATTTGCACTGGCAAAGATGAATACCTGACTTCGAGCGAGCGATCTCCATACCCAAAAAATATTTCAAGTCACCAATGTCTTTGATCTTGAATTTATCATGAAGAATACCCTTGATGCGGCCAATTTCCAAGATGTCATCACCGGTGAGAACCAGATCATCAACATAAACCAAAATGACTGTGATGCCAGAGCTAGAAATGCGAGTAAAAGGTGAATGATCTGAGGTGGACTGCTTATAACCTGAATCGATGAGCGTGGCAGTAAGCTTCAAGTTTCATTGGCGACTTACTTGACGTAATCCATAGAGGGATTTCTGCAATCGACAAACCATCCCTGGTTGCTCTTGTAGGCCCGGAGAATGCTTCATATAAACTTCTTCATTCAAGTCGCCATGCAAAAAGGCTATGTTGACATCAAGTTGCTTGAGATGCCAATGTCTGGCTGCTGCAACAGCAAGGACATGCCTGAGAGTGGTCATGTGAGCTACTGGACTGAAGGTGTCAATGAAGTCAACCCCTTTAATTTGGGTGAACCCCTTTGCGACCAACCTGGCCTTTCTTCTCTCTATGGTCCCATCAGCATGAAACTTAGTTCGAAAGACCCATTTACAATCGATGGCTCTCTTGCCAAGTGGAAGTTTGCTAATTCTCCAAGTGTTATTTAACTTCAAAGCCTCCAATTCACTTTGAATTTCCTCTCTCCAACAAGAGTGGACAGCAGCTTCCTCATAAGTGCGAGGATCGGGATTGAAAGAAGTGGCCAAACAAAAGGATTTGTAATTGTAATTGAGCTTATTATATGATAAGAAGTTAGAAATTGGATACTTTTGAGTAGAGCGAGGAACTAAAACCGTGCCGGCTAACATATAATGATAGTCCTTGAGGTATGATGGGGGTTTCCTAACTCTAAAGGGCCTGCTAGATGCAGATGCGAGAATGGCAATAGATGCAGAATTATCTAAATGAATGCGAGAATCAATGACATGCTGTGCGGGTTGAGATGTTCTTGAGGAATTTTCAACCGAAGGAGGTGCAGATGAATGATTAATGGGATGCTGAGCTGCCATGATGGGAGCATTAGAACACATATCAATGGAATGCATGAGATTAATGGAATTAAAAGTAGTGTAATCAAAAGGATTTGCGTCAGCAAAAGATAGATGATCCTGATTTATGGCGTGAGTGGCAGCAGACGACTCAGCAGGAATGTTAAAATCAGGAGAGGTGGCATGTGCAGGGTAAGAAAAGTGATTTTCATAGAAAATTACATTCCGAGAAATGGATGTGTCTCTTGTGTGAATGTCCAATAGAAGGTAACCCTTGGTACCATCCTTGAATCCCAGAAAAACACATTTTCTAGATCGGAAATCTAGTTTGGTTCTGCCCTGTGTGAGGGTGCTAGGCTGCTAGCAAAGGCTAGGCAGCCAAATGTTTTCAGATTAGCGAGATCAGGTAAGCGTTGAAAGACAATTTGATAGGGGCTACAATTGTTCAACAAACTACTTGGAACCCGATTGATTAGGTGAACAGCATGAGCTATGGCGAATTGCCAAAAAAATTTTGATAGTTTTGAATGAAACAGCAAAGCTCTAGCTACACCCAGAATGTGCTGATGCTTGCGCTCAACAATTCCATTCTGTTGTGGGGTTTCGACACAATTAGTTTGGTGAATAATTCCGCTCTTGGCAAAGTATTCTCTGAGAAAAAATCCAGGTCCATTATCAGTTCGAATGCACTTGATTTGTGCATTAAACTGAACTTTGGCAAATTACACAAAATTTTGTAAAAGAGTTGATGCTTCAGATTTCAATTTCATAAAATAAGTCCAGGTGTATCGACTTTTGTCATCAACAACAGTTAAGAAGTATTTATGACCTGAACTTGAAAGAACTGAGAGCGGTCCCCAAATGTCCATGTGTATAAGATTAAAACAATTTTTTGATTCACTGAAGCTATGTGAAAATGGCAATTTCTTTTGTTTCGCCATATGGCATGCATCACAGGGACTAATAGAGTTTGAATTCTTTTTGCAACAAATGTATGGAAAATCTTTCTGCATCATTACAATTTTATTCAAAGGTAAATGACCTAATCTAAGGTGCCACAATTGCTCATCAGCAATGGGCGATGCATTTGAATGCTTATTATGAACTAATGTATTCGAGGTATGTGATGGTGATGCTGCAGAATCTAAATTGCTAGAATGCCTTACAGGACTGCTCATTGTATATAATCCATCTGCACATTTAGCTACACCAATCGTCTTCAATGTAGCTCAATCCTGGATTTCACATTGTTCATCATCAATAAGCAATTTGCATTTTGAAAATTTGGTTAGTTTTGACACCAAAATTAATTTGAAATCAAATGTTGAAATGAAGAGCACATTAGTTAAAATCATATTGTTAGAGAACATGACGGAGCCAACAATGCTACTTGTTGTTGAGCTGCCATCAAGCAATTTAACAATCAATGGTTTTACTTTCTGATAGGTAAAGAAATCAGTCAGATTGAAAGAGACATGATCTGTAGCTCCAGTGTCAATGACCCAAAGAGGAGATTTTGGTTTAACTAGTGATAAAATCATTGCATTAAATTGTAATACATGGATTTTACCTTGACCTGAAATGAGTTCGGATGGGTTCTGATCCTGCTGTGCATTATGAGAATTCTGATGAGCTCCTTGTCCTTTGAGAAGTGTCATTAAAGCTTGCCTTTGACTTGCAGTTAATTCAACACTTGTGGTTTCACTCTCTTCCAATTGACTAGCAGAGTGGTTGCTGCCATTGATTTCACCACTTTTCTCTTTAGCAGCTATGAAATTTATGTTTGTTTGTTGCTTCTGTTTTAGGTGCGGAGGCAAGCCGTGTTTCTTGTAGCAGGTATCCACAATGTGCCCCATTCTGCCACAATAAGTTTACTGCATTTTGGATCCTCTGTCTCTACCTCTAGTATTTGCTCTTCTACCTCGATTTCCTTCTCTTCCTCTACCTCTTCCAGCACCATCCACATAGTTGATTTGTGCATTTTGAAACAGAGCTTTGTAATTACTAGGATCCAGAATCCCGAACTGCCTTTCTTGTTACGTGAGCAACGAGAATGCAGTGTTCACATCTGGCAGAGGATTCATCAGCATGATGTTTGATCTTACATTCGAGTATTGTTCATTCAGTCCTCGTAAGAGTCGCACAGTGTAACTCTCATCTCTATATTCCCTCATTTTGGCCAGGCCACATCCGCACGTCTCGGAGCACATGACACAATCAGGAACTGGCCTGAAGCCACTAAGTTGCTCCCATATTGATTTCAACTTGGTGAAATATGCTCTTGCAGTAAGTTCCCCTTGTTTCATTTGATACATTTCTTTTTCTAACTCAGCCACTCTAAATCTATCTCCTTGGCAATATCTGTGCTTAAGGTCCTTCCATAAATCCAAAGCAACGTTATTCCATATCACACTCGCAGAAATTTTAGCACTAAGTGAACGATTTATCCACGAAACCACTAAAGTGTTACATTTCTCCCAAGATTCATACAATGCATCCTCCGGTTCTAGTTTTTCTTATTGATCCATCTATAAACTGTAATTTATTTTTCAACTTCAAGGCCAACAGCATCTCTCTACTCCAACTATGGTAATTACTGGCATTCAAAGTAACCGAGATCAAAGGCGTTCCAGGAATCTCACCTGGATGTATGAAATACAGACTCACGGGATCAGTAATCAGACTCGCACCTGATCTTGAGATATGAGCTTGCAGCGTAGAGAGTTGATTCAACAGATTCGTGAGTTGATGAATATCCATCGATCCAGGCAGCACTAGATTTGAGGATCTATCAGTTGGATCTCGGCCGGCGTCAATCATTGTTCACCGCGAAAATTGGATAGGATGGCCTTTGCGTAAAGATTATATCGCCCCCAATTTTTATGAAATACAAGATGCTTCCTAATTCAAAATTATCAAAATTATATATATAGATTTCTATTATATTAATAGAGAAAATTCGAATTTACAAAGGTGGGAGAGTTTACACACCACCCCTTCTTATTTGAGAATACAATTGGAATACGTAATAAAGCTAGTATATTTATTAACCATTTTCCAATTCGATTTGATCCATTCGTTCGTAGAGCTATTTACTCGATCGCAGACATTTCGAGAACACCTCTAACAGAGGGACAAATAGTCAATTTTGAAAGAACTTATTGTAAACCTCTTCATTCCGCTTCCAGTTCCTATGTTGATAGGGGCGGGACTTCTATTTTTTCCACAGCAACAAAAAATCTTCGACGTAGGTGGGCTTTTCTCAGTATTTTATTGTTAGGTATAGTTATGCTTTTTTCCGTCGCGCTGTCGATCGATCAATTCCACCTTTCGATCGAGATCAATAACATCGGGAGATTGAAGACAGAGATTGATCGATGAACTCGCAGAGGCGAATTCAGAACTTTCTCTCCTAAACTCGTTGATCAGAAACTATCACTTCTTCCACGCTCACCGCACCATGTGAAAACGCGCACAGAGGTGATGAGCTCTCATCAATCTCTGTTGAGTGAGTTCCAGAGAGAAGGCATGAATGGAGATGAGAAGTTGAAGAATCAGAAAGAAAGAGAGAGGAGGAGCGAAGAACTGAGATGAAGAGAGAGAGAATGGAAAGAGGATTTTTGAATGTGAAATTGGGGAAAATGAATTAAGCAGGGAGAAAGAAACCACTACAGTTAGTTACATTGTGTGAATATATATATATATATATATATATATATATATATATATATATATGTGTCCAGCCAATTAACAATTCCCTCAACTAACTTAATCAACTTGTCAAAAAATATCTAAGGCTGCGTTTGTTTTTAAGAACATAACAGAACAAGACACTGAGAATAGGATAGGACAAGACACTGATGGATAGAGACACAAAATTTTGTGTTCTTGTATTCTGTTTAGTAATAAACTAGAACAAATTATGAAAATTCAATTTATTCTCATTTTTTTCATTCAAAAAAATTGAGATGAAAAATATAACAATAAAAAATATAATTATGAAAAATTAACAATAATAATGAAAGAAAAAATAAAAAATAAGTAGTGTCCCTTGTTACTGTCTCCGTGTCCTTCCTGTCAGGATAGACACAAAATACACTAATTTAGTGTCTCTTGACACATTATCTCTGTCCATGTCTCCTTTGCCAAATACGATTTTGTGTCTCAGTGTTTCTGTCTCAGTGTCCTATCCCTGTAAACAAACGCAGCTTAAGAACTAACTAACTAATTACTTTAGTTACTAACTAATGCATGTACATGTTAACCAATTAAATCAGTAAATTCCTAACTAACTTACATGTAAACTGAATGAGTGAATCAAGTCGCACCAAGTAAGTTAATGCGTTATATTTTAGCATCAGTTTTCATATTTTTCTGACTTCAATGTCCGGATTAAATATTAATGATGACATTTACCAATTATTATAAGAATTTTCATTATAGATAAAATATATTTGATGAGATTTATTAATAATTAATTATTAATGCCAATTAACTATGATATATATTCAAATCTAATAATATCATTAATATCATTTTAAAATATTACATAATTAATATTAACCATCTTTGTAGCTTCTAATGATTCAGTAAGCATAGAGCCAACTCCAGTGCACTCAAAGGAATAATCCACACCTATTCCAGACCAACGTGCCTCCTTTTCCAACTCTCCTCAGATGAAGAAGTGTGCATGTATAATAAGTATTAGGGCAATTTACATAAATAAATTATTACACCTTTAAACGCAAATGCATTGTTTCTAAAATGAAGACGCAAATACATTGTTTCATATATTTATAGAAACTGCTACTGCCAGTAGCGGTTTACATAAATACAAAATCCGCTGCTGTCAGTCGCAGATTACATTCAAATATAGCAGTACAAAAACCGCCAGAGCCTCTCACCATTTTTGTTTGGTGTTGGTCATAAATCGCTACTGCCAGTAGCGGTATATGTGAATTGGAACACGTGTGTAAACCGCTGGAAGCAGTAGCGGTTTACGTTGAGAGAGAAAGAAACGAGTATATATTTTTTGCAATCATATAATTTATATAGATAAAAAATGAAGTAATTTTTAAAGAAAAAATGTATGCTTTAGTAAATTTTTTACTAAAAATAAATTATTTTATCATTCATGAGTTTTAGAAAAATGAAAATAAAAAAAAAATTAGTCTTAGTTTATATATTTTAGTACTTTGTGAGTACTCACTCTTTGATTTGCTATTTAGTCTCATTTTAAATAGTATATACCATTAATTATTTATGATATTATTTAAATAGTATATACCATTAATTTTTTGTTTTATAATTTTTTTTAGATAAAAAAATTTAATTTATCATTTTACAATATAATTTAAAAATATAAATATGTATATAATACATTTTTTATTTGTATTTATTATTAGAAGTGAGACCAAATTACAAATAAAAAAATACAGTACTCAAAGTATTAAATTATATAAACTAAGACTAATTTTTTTTTTATTCTCATCTCTTTTAAAATTTATAAATAATAAAATAATTTATTTTTAGCCAAAAGTTCACTAAAGCATATATATTTTTTTTAAAAAATCACTTCATTCTCTTTTATTTATATCAACCATTCAAAGGAGATTCGAAGAGTTTGGAACATGGGGTTGTGTTCTTTGGTACTGATTTGTATTTGAGGTTCTAGCTAAATAAATTTTTTTTATTTGTGCAACTTTGTTGTCTTATACCAAAAAATAAAAATTATTTGTATTTTATAGTTGATTGATTAGATAAATAATAGTGATAGCATCCTAATTTTGATGAATAAAATAAAAAATATAAATATGCATGTAATAATTTTTTATTTGTATTTATTATTAAAATGAGACTAAATAGCAAATCAAAGAGCGAGTACTTACAGAATACTAAAATATATAAACCAAGACTAATTTTTTTTTATCTTCATTTCCTTCTAAAACTCATGAATGATAAAATAATTTATTTTTAGTTAAAAATTCACTAAAGCATACATTTTTTTTTTAAAATTACTTCATTTTGTATCTGTATAAATTATAAATTATATGATTGCAAAAATGTATATTCATTTCTTTCTCTCTCAACAACGTAAACCGCTGCTGCCTCCAGCGGTTTACACACGTGTCCCAATTCACATAAACCGCTATTGGCAGTAGCATTTTCTACTGCCAGTAGCGGTTTCTATAAATATATGAAACAATGTATTTGCGTCTTCATTTTGGAAACAATGCATTTGCGTAATTTTAAAGGTGTAACAATTTATTTATGTAAATTGCCCTAAGTATTAAATTACTCTTCCACCTTAACCCATAACAATAATAAAAATGTTTTACGGCTCATAAATTCAATCCAACAGAATACACAAATTCAATTATAATTTTAGTCTTTATCTTATCTTATCTTTATCTTATTATGTCTTTTTCTTCTCTTTCATCTTCACATAAAAAGTTTCTTTTATTTCTAATTTTGACATTGAACCAAAGTCTTTTAAGAACACCAATCAACACTTTAATTAGGCGTAGTGCTATGAAAAATGAGTTGGATGCTCTTGAGCTAAACAAAACTTGGCATCTTATTCATTGTCCTGCAGGGGTTAAGCCGATTAGCTGTAAATGGGTCTATCACATCAAACGCAAGCCTGATGGTTCAGTTGATCGATGTAAAGCATGTCTTGTGGCTAAAGGATTCACTCAAACAGAAGGTGTTGATTTCTTAGAAACTTTCTCCCTAGTTCTCAAGCCTGCAACTATCACATTAATGCCATGACCTCTATAAAGCATTGGCCCATACATCAGTTGGATGTCAATAATGCTTTCTTACATGGGATCTTTTTGAGGATGTTTATATGACTCTACCACCCGGATTTACATATCCTCAACCGAATCAATGCTATAAGCTACTAAAGTCACTGTATGGTTTACGACAATCTAGTCGTATGTGGTATGACAAACTTTTTTATCTTTTGCTATCTCATGGATATCATTAGATCTCATCTGATTATAGTCTATTTGTTAAATTTATTGGTGATCAAATTTCTATCCTTTTAGTCTATGTTGACGACATTGTTCTCACTGGTAATTCTATTTCTGAATTTGTTGCTATTAAGTCTATTTTGCACCAACACTTTCGAATTAAAGACTTGGGCCCATTAAAATATATTTTGGGTACTGACAATCTGGGAAGAGAATTTGCTTATCTCAAAGAAAATATTGTCTTGATCTTTTGGAGGATTCTGGTTTATTAGGTGCTAAACTTGTCTCTCTGTTACAATGGATAGTACCACAAGACTATATCAAGACAAAAGTCCCCTGCTATCTGACCCTTTTGTATATCGCCGTTTGGTTGGCCGTCTTATCTATCTCACCACTACTCGACCGGACATCATGTATGCCACTCAACAATTAAGTCCACTCATGGCATCTTCTACTGAATCTCATCTTTAAGCTGCCAAGCATATATTACGATATCTGAAAACTAGTCCCGGCAAAGGATTTTTTTTCCAAGGGAATCAGCAATTCAACTTCTCGCCTTCAATGACTCTGATTGGGCCGGATGTCCTGACACTCGGCGATCTTTAACAGGTTATTGTTTCTTTTTAGGCAGTTTTAGGCAGTTCTTTATTGTTTCTTTAGTCTCTTAGAATATCGTGCACTTGTCAGCACAACTTGTGAACTTCAATGGATACTAAATGTGTTACAATTTTTACGCATCTCTTCTATTTGTCTACCAGTTTTATATTGTGATCATCAGAATGCTCTTCATATTGCTGCTAACTCAGTTTTTCATGAACGAACCAAACATTTAGAAGTTGATTGTCACTTGATTTGACAAAAAGCTCGAGTTGGCGTGATGAAACTTCTCCCAATTTCCTGGGCAACTAGCTGACATCTTCGCCAAGTCTTTGTCTTCTCAACCCTTCCATCTTAATCTGAATAAGTTTAGTATTCTTGACGCTTGGGAGGGCGTCCTTAGACCATAACAACGATAAAGACGTCTCATGGCCCACAAATTCAGTCTAATAGAATACACAAATTCAATTATAATTTTCGTCTTTATCTTTATTTTATCTTTATTTGCTTTTATCTTTCGCAAGCCAATGCTCTATATATACTTAGTTTTACCTTTATAGTTTACAATTTTCAATCAATCAACAATTAATTAAAATTTTTTCATTTTTTTCTTTCATTATTTTTTCATAATTTTATTATCTTTGCGTACTCTTTATGTACTCTTTTCATACTCTTTATGTATTCTAAATTATGATCGTAAAAATACATAATACTATGCAACATGCAATGTGTTGTCTGGATTTTTTTAGGTGGAAATTAGTATTAATTTCAAATATAAGACCAAAATTTTAATTGAATTTCAAAACGATTGAAGTAAAGTCTAATTAAAGTATTTGCAATATGAAACTTATATATTGCCCGGAGGGAAACTTAAATGGAGCTTTAAGAAAGAAATGAAAATCCCACGTTCCCCTATTAGCGTTTATATGGTCATTCTTAGGTTCTGTTTGTTTTTTATTCTATATAAATAAAAATAAAAATATAGAAATAGAAAATTGTTTGAAAAAAGATCAGAGTAAAAAATAATAGTATTGAATTATTGGTCGTCGGTTTGTTTATATACAATCATTACTTTCTAATTCATGCATTATATATGAAGTTGTAAGTATTATTATTATTTTAATAGTATTATTATTTTTTCACAATAATTTATTTTTAAATTAAAAAATTTGTATTTTATGTTTATATTTATTAAATTATTATTTATTTTTTAAATATTTACTAAATTATTATTAATAATAAATATATTTGAAGCTACCGGTGTGCCTCTTCTTTCTCAAAATTAGTCATCACAAGGCATTCAATGCTAATATATCTGTTCCATATCAAAATATTATTAATTAATTTTAGAATTTAATTTTTATTCCATAATAATAAACGAAAAGAGTACATAAAGAGTACATAAAGATAATAAAATTGTAATAATAATAAAAGAAAAGAAAAAATAAAAAAAATTTATTGATTGTTGATTGATTAAAAATGGTAAACTATGACGGTAAAATGAAGTATATATAGAGTATTAGCCTATGAAAGATAAAAGCAAATAAAAATAAGATAAAATAAAGACTAAAATTATAATTGAATTTGTATATTCTGTTTAGTTGAATTTGTGGGACGTGAGACGTCTTTATTGTTGTTATAGGTTAAGGTGAAAGAATAGTTTAATATTATTTTTTGAAAAGAGTACATAAAGAATACGCCAAGATAATAAAATTGTGAAAGAATAATAAAAAAAATAAAAATGAAAAAATTTTATTGATTGAAAATTTTAACCTATAAAGGTAAAACTAAGTATATATAAAACATTGACCTATAAAAGATAAAAGCAAATAAAGATAAGATAAAAATAAGATAAGATAAAGACTAAAATTATAATTGAATTTGTGTATTCTATTGGGATGAATTTATGGGCCGCGTGACTTCTTTATTGTTGTTATCGACTAAGGTGAAAAAATGGTTTAATATATAAGATGAAAAGAAAAGAATATAGAATAGAAAAGAATTAATGAGATAAGAGAAAATAAAGAGAGAATTAATCAGGGAGAATTAAGAAAAGAATTAATTCCATAGAAAGAGAAATGATAAAGAGAAAATGATATTAATACTAATTTTTTGCTTCCTTAACTAATTTTTATTATCTCTTGTTTATGTGGATGTCAAAGCCTATTTTTACTCATTACACAAAGTGTCAAAGTTTTTTACTCTATTATAATATTATTCAATGCTGTTAGTTCTTTTAGATATCTATTAAAATAGTGAATTTTGAAAGGTAATTACTTTTGTAATATATGAAAATACCTAATTTGATGTGTGCGCAACTGGATGAAAAGCGTTATGAGGAATTGCAGTTGGGTTATGAATCAATGAAAAACTGAAGTGTCAAGGTCAAAAGTTAAATGTATTGAAAGGCTATGAACAAAAGAAAGGCCTGTTTGCAAATTACCTACCTGACAAAGAAAAAGAAAGCCAAAAAAAAAAAAAAAAACTATTTTGAACTTATTCAAGTTAATCATTGAAATTATAAAGAAAGAGAACACGGTTGGTTTTGTTTGATTCTAGTTAGACTTTATAGAAATACAAATTTTGAGAGTTAGTACTTAGGGAAGGTGACAACCTCAACAAATTAAAGTGAAATTCCAAATGTGATATATATAGACATGTTTGTAAAGACAATTGCATGTCACAGTGTTTCGTTGATATAGAGTTGGATATTGCCTTGTTATGAACGATATCTCATAATCAGCTTTTTAACTTAAAAAAATAATCAATGGGACAAGAGCAAAATAAAATAAAAAAAAATTAACACTCATATAATAATAATAATAATAATAATAATAATAATAATTACCAATTTAAGTTAGTTAGTTTACTCACATGGACGGATTTAAGCACGGTAAGCAGTAGCCTTAGCCCCCAAAAAATTTGAAACTCTTATATTCTATTATAACGAAGGTAATAAGTAGAGGGAAGCCTATAGTGGAGGGTACAAGGGATGTTGTGTTTATGTAGTAAGATTCAAACCTCAACTAATACATTTGTATTCGTTTTTATATTTGACTTAGAGGTCCTTTTCTTTTTTAAATTTTCGTTTTTTTTTCAATTAATTTTTACACCTATTACCATATAAAAAAGTAGTTTAATATTTATAATAACATTGGTTTTTTATTTTATTTGGTTGTTTTTTTCTCTTTTTTTTATTATTTTTCTCTTAATTTTTACATTTATTATTTTATAAAATACTTTAATATTTATAATAACATCAACATCTAATTAAATGTTAAAAAATCTCTCTATATATATATGATAGTATATGAAAGTAAATGAATTTAAAATTTATTTATTTTTCTCATAATATTAAAATAATAAATATTAAATAAATCTATTAAAATGAATATATAATTCATATTTTCTTCATGAATATATTTTAAATTCATAAAATAAAATTATTAGTGCAATTAATTTATATTATTTTATATCATATTTTTTTAATAATATAAAATATAAAAATATAACTTATTGTCACCTCAATAATCAACAAAGCAAGTTAATTAACAAAAAATTAAAAAATATATGATTTTATATTTTATTAAATCTAAAATTAGAATAATTTTTTTTATAAAGAATGAGATAACTTTTTTATTTGACAAACACTTATTAATATTTTTTTTAGTAAAGAAACACTAATTATAATTATATGTATAATATTATATTTGATCATACAAGATTTATTTTAATTTTTATTTTCTCCTTTACTTAGATTTTGGATCCGTCTTTATTTGTTCCTGATGAGTTTGGAAAACTCTAATTTAATTTGATGATGAACAAATTTTATTAAAAACAATTAATTACAAAATTATTAATTTGATCTTAATTCATACTTGCTTAGTTAATAATTTTGTTGTGCAGATTTTGTGTCGAGCCGAAAAAATAGCAAGCCCAATAGAGAAATAAAATTCAGTCTTGTGCAAAAATATATCTAAGAATATGTGGCTGAATTTTTTATTGTGATAGTTGGGTCAGATTTAATGGTGTAAGCCCAAATCAATTGTTGGTGCAAGACCAAATAGGTTGGTCCAAAATTAAAAAGAAAATGGAGCCCAACGGTTAAGCTATTCTTTTATCATCATGGTGAAATCCAATTTTTGTTATATAGCTGCATGTTTCCATGGACACCAATCTCCCACTAAGGAATGGATTTTAAATTTATTCAATTGTGTTTAATGCCTTGGTAAATGGAAAGAGAAAAATCTGAAAATTGATTTGATGGCATTTATTGAGATATGCACGTTACAAGGCAAAAGCATGAGAAGTGTGATTAATTGATTTTAATTGATTATAATTTATATCACACATTACTTCCATTGCTTTTCTTCTTTCTACTCTCTCTTTTCTCTCTTTGCATTCGGTCACCTCACTGTCAGAGAAGAAAATGGTAGAAACAAGTAAAGGAAGCAGAGACTAGGCATGAGTAAGAAAACTTAACTCATTTTCATTTTTTTCTTAGTTACATAGCAAGCTTTTCTTTGTTCTCTCTCCTCTCTCTTTCGGTCTTGTCTCGCAGGAAAGGAGGGATAAAGCAAGCTATCAGTAAAAATCACAGAGAAGCTAGTTGCAAGCAAGAAGCCATTGTGATGATGGTAGCAAGAAAAAGAAAACATAAAGTATGTAGTGGCTGAGATTTTTACCAAAAATGGTAAGATTTGGTGAGGTAATCTTGAGCTCTTCATACCCAAAAAGAAAGAAGAAGATCTCGGCCAACAAGGAGGAGATTCTTGGAGGCATGGCTTGTCTCTGGTTCTACTCAACCACCACAGAAGGTAGCTAGGATGGCTACGTGATGAAAGAGGCAGAGATTGGAATAGATGAAGCCATCATCATCATGAAGCATCAAGGGCCAGAAATCCATCTTGGAGAGCAAGCCAAGGATGGAGCGCTCGGATTGATAAAGTCTGATGACCAAGGAAGAACTAGAGGTATTTGCATGTTGGGTTTTATATGAGTTACCTCTTCTCTCTCTAGCCGAACCGGTTATATGTGAAGGAAAAGAAGTTAAGCTTGGGTTTTGGTTTAAACTGTGGAGGCTTCCCTCTTCTATAAAAGGGGTGAACAGCCACGGTTTGATTCAAGGAGTTAGAAGTAAGCAGTGAGAGTGCAAGGCACATGATTCTCATAGCTACCTAAGCTTACAGATTTTCTTCTCTTTCAATGTATTCTGTTTTATAATTTTTCTGTTTAATTTTGTCATGTCTTGAGTCTCATGGAAAAAGGCAAACAGTGAGGTTTGTATGAAAAAGCCATAGAGCAGAAAAAGGCAGAGAGTGCAAAACTAACAGAAAAAATCATAGATGTCCTTAGAGTTCCTTTGTTCATCTATGTTGTGTTTCATGATTTTGTGGGAATCATCCTATAAGTTGGGTTAGCACTTTACAGTTTGTAATCAAGAAGATTATAGTGAAATTCCATCATTGTTGTGATGGAGACTGGATGTAGGCTGCACTGCACTTAGCAGCTGAACCAGGATATATCTGGGTGTAATTTTCTCTCTCTTTTACTCCATTTCTGTTTCTACTGCACAGGAGCTAAAATTGAAAAAATATCTCGTGCCAAGTGACGAGACAAAAAGAAAAGTCTCGTGGCTAGGGACGAGACAAAAATAAAAAAGTCTCCAGAAAGTATTACAAAGTCCAGCAAGTGTTCAGAAGCGAAAAAGGGGCTAAGATTCAACCCCCCCTTCTCTTAGCCACTGAAACCATCAATTGGTATCAGAGCTTGGTCTCAAAGAGATCAAGCTTTGCAGCTTGGAGAAAAGATCCTCATGGCAGAAAGTAGTGGCTCAAATCTGGTGTCCTACAACCTTACAGAAGGACAGTCAAGCAACAGACCGCCTCTTTTCAATGGAAAGAACTATACCTATTGGAAGGAAAGAATGAAGATCTTTGTGCAAGCAGTAGACTACAGACTATGAAAGTTTATCCTGGAGGGTCCTCAATTTCCAATCAACACAAGTGCTGAAGGAGTAGTCACTCTTAAACCGGAAGCGAGCTGGACCGAAGAAGATAGAAAGAAAGTAGAGCTAAATGGCAAGGCCGTAAATCTACTCAATTGTGCTATCAGTTTCGAGGAGTACCGACGGGTATCACGATGCACAACAGCAAAGGAAATCTGGGATAAATTGTAAATCACTCATGAAAGAACTACCATTGTAAAGAAGACTCGGATAGACATGTTAAACAGGGAGTATGAAATATTTGCAATGAAGGAAGGAGAATCCATTGATGAACTGTTTGAACGGTTCAACATCATCATTGTTGGCTTGGATGCTATGGGAATAATACATTCTGAATCTGTGCTTGTGAGAAGAGTACTGAGATGTCTCACTAAAGAGTGGGAAACAAAAGCTTTAAGTATTTCTGAGAGCAGTAGCCTTGATTCCATGACATTTGATGATTTGAGAGGAAACCTTCTTGCTTTTGAAAACACTTATTTGAAAAAAGAGTCAAAAAAGAAAGGAATAGCTTTTTCTTCTGTAACTAACCCCCTGGATGATGAATCCAGTGATAACTCCTCTGAAAATGAATTTGTGTTGTTTGCCAAAAAATTCAAGAAAATGGTAAAGTTCAAAGCTAAGGCAAAGGCAGCAGCTCAAGGAAAATGAAGAAAGACCTTAGCAAAGTAACTTGTTACAACTGCAAGGAAATGGAACACTTCAAATCTTATTGTCCCAAGTTAAAAAAGGAGGATAAGCAAAAAAGCGGGAAGAAGAAGGGTCTGATGGCATCATGGGAAGACTTGGAAAATGACTCAGACAGTGATGAAGAATCTGAGACCAAGTCACAGCCTTGTCTCATGGCAAATCATATAGATCAGGTATTCTTTCAAAACTCTGACACTGAAGACCTTCTTCTTATGATAGATCACCTTTCTGAAAAAAAAAGATGTTTTTTTGCTTGATAATCAAGATCTTGAATAACAAATTGTCATTCTTAAAGCTAAAAATAATTTTCTCAAAGAAAAGCTAAGGGAGGCCGAAGCTGCTTGTGATCTTGTGGAAGAAAATAAGCAGTTGAAAGCTCAACTTAGAAGTTGTGAAAGTGATCATTCGGTAGTTGCATATGTAAACAGTTTCAAGGAAAATGAAGAGTTGCTAAAAAAAGGTTAAAAGTCTTGAAAATAACTTAGCCAAGTTTACTCAAAGTTCTGAAAATTTAAATCAAATATTAGCTAGTCAAAAACCACTCTTTGATAAAGCTGGTTTGGGATTTTATAAATCTGATAAGAAACCTTCTCTTAAAAATGGAGCTTCTTCCTCTAATGACACAAGGTTTTAAGATCCCACCTACTTTAACAAAACAGCAGCTCCAAGGTTTTGTAGGCTATACAACCGAAACAGTCATTTTTCCATTCAGTATTTTTTTGGTGAAAGAATGATTGGTGATAAAGTCTACAAAGTTATTTTTGATTATAATGATTTGGGACATAGGAGATGGTTTAACGTGAAAGGATCCAAGAAGATTTGGATACCTAAGGTCACTTGAGCTTATTTTGTAGGTATGTCTAGCATCCAAGAAGAAAGAAAATATGTGGTACATGGACAGCGGATGCTCTAGGCATATGACCGGAAAGACAACCTTCTTCATAAAGCTTGATGAATATGATGGAGGACTTGTCACTTTCGGTGATGATGGTAAAGGAAAGATAGTGGCCGTTGGAAAAGTTGGTAAAAGCTTTTCATCTTGTATAAATGATGTACTTCTTGTAAATGGTTTGACACATAATTTACTTAGTGTAAGCCAATTGAGTGATTTAGGATTTGAAGTGATTTTTAGAAAATTTGTGTGTTTGGTTATTTATGAAAAAACTGGGGATATTATTTTTGAAGCCAAAAGATGCAACAATGTGTATGGATTAACTCTTGAGGACTTGAAAGAACAAAACGTAATATGTTTTACATCTCTTGAATATGAAAAATGGCTGTGGCATAGAAAGTTGGGTCATGCTAGCATGTACCAAATTTCTAAGCTAGTAAAGAAAAATCTGGTTAGAGGAATTCCTAAAATCAAATTTGATAAGGATCTTACTTGTGAAGCTTGTCAATTAGGCAAACAAGTTAAATCCTCTTTTAAACCAAAAGATGGAATTTCAACCAAAAGGCCATTAGAGATGTTACACATTGATCTTTTTGGTCCAACAAGAATTCAAAGTCTAGGAGGTAAACACTATGGCTTGGTGGTGGTAGATGATTACTCTAGATTTAGTTGGGTACTTTTTCTTGCTCATAAAAATGATGCTTTTCGTACTTTCTCAACCCTTTGCAAGAAAATTCAAAATGAAAAAGATTTTAAAGTGGCCCATTTGAGAAATGATCATGGAAAAGAATTTGAAAACCAAGACTTTGAAAAATTCTGTGATGACTTTGGAATTACTCATAATTTTTCATGCCCTAGAACACCTCAACAAAATGGGGTTGTTGAAAGAAGGAATAGAAGCCTTCAAGAAATGACAAGGGCTATGTTATGTGAGAATGAGGTTCTTAAATTTCTATGGGTTGAAGCTGTAAATACAGCATGCTATATTTTGAATAGGACAATAATTAGAAAAGGGTTGAAAAGAACTCCTTATGAACTATGGAAAGGAACCCCTCCAAATCTTAAGTATTTTCATGTTTTTGGATGCAAATGTTTTGTGCTTAACAACAAAGAAAATCTTGGTAAGTTTGATCCAAAATCTTATGAAGGAATGTTTGTTGGATACTCCACCACTAGCAAGGCCTATAGGATTTACCTTAAAGAACATAAAACCATAGAGGAATCCATACATGTTACTTTTTGTGATTCTAATTTAATTTCCAGTACTATGATAGATAATGATTTAGAATGTGAAGAAGCTGAAACAAGCAAAGAAAATCCCAAGTCTGCTCAAAATGAAGAATCTGCCAGTCCAATTTTGTCTCGTCAGAATGGAGGAGACATTTCTATTTTGTCTCCTGAGCCAGCACGAGAAACTGAAACAGTGAGACCAACAGAAACTCATCAAAGCTCAACACCACAAAGGAAGCCTAGAGAATAGAAGTCTGTGAGGGATTATCCTCATGACTTCATCATTGGTGATCCCTCCCAAGGAGTGACAACAAGATCCTCAACCAAAAGACAATCCGAACCAAGTAACTTTGCACTCTTGTCACAAATGGAACCCAACAATGTCAAACAAGCTCTTGAAGATCCATCATGGGTGAAAGCCATGCAAGAGGAGCTTGCTCAATTCGACAAGAATGAGGTTTGGACACTAGTACCTCATCCAGATGGTAAGAAAGTTACGGGTACTAAGTGGGTGTTTAAAAATAAACTTGGTGAGGATGGACAAGTTGTTCGTAACAAGACTAGACTAGTGGCCCAAGGTTACGATCAAGAAGAGGGTATAGATTTTGATGAGTCTTTTGCTCCGGTAGCTAGAATGGAAGCAATTAGATTGCTTCTTGCCTATGCTGTCTATAAGGGCTTTAAAATGTTTCAAATGAATGTTAAATGTGCTTTCTTTAATGGCTTTATTGATAGAGAAGTATATGTGGCTCAACCCCCCGATTTTGAATATAAGGATTTTCTAAATCATGTTTTCAAACTCTCTAAGGCTCTTTATGGGTTTAGACAAGCTCCAAGAGCTTGGTATGAAAGGCTTAGTGCATTCTTGTTAGAAAATCAATTTCAAAGGGGTACCACGGATACTACTTTATTTATTAAGGCATCTAATGATGACATTCTCTTAGTTCAAGTTTAGGTGGATGACATTGTGTTTGGTTCGGCCAATGAGTCCTTGTGTGAAGAGTTTGGAAAACTCATGACTAGTGAGTTTGAGATGAGTTTAATGGGAGAGCTAACCTTCTTTCTTGGCCTCCAAATTAAACAAACTCCTAGTGGTACTTTTATTCACCAAGGAAAGTATGCAAAAGAACTTATCAAAAAGTTTGGCCTAGAAAACTCCAAACCAATGGAAACACCAATGCATCCAAACACTAAACTTGAAAAAGATGATGATGGCAAAGATGTGGATGAAACACGGTATAGAAGAATGATTGGTTCACTAATGTATCTTACATCCTCTAGACCGGATATTGTTCAAAGTGTGGGTGTATGTTCAAGATTTCAATCTCACCCAAAAGAATCCCATCTTTCGGCTGTTAAGCGCATCATTAGATACATTAAGGGAACGAGTGATTATGGCTTGTGGTATCCAAAATCTGATAATTTTTGTGCAGTAGGGTTTTGTGATGCAGATTATGCGGGAGATAGAGTGGATAGACGAAGCACATCCGGCATGTATTGCTTCCTTGGGAGATCACTCAACATGTGGTCAAGCAAAAAATAAGCAACTGTGGCTGTATCTACAGCTGAAGCAGAATATATTTCTGCATCTGCATGTTGCTCTCAATTAATTTGGTTAAAAACGCAGTTGGAAGATTACAAATTAAAGATCAATAGTATACCCTTGTTTTGTGACAATATGAGTGCCATAAATATTTCAAAAAATCCTGTTTTGCACTCAAGAACAAAGCACATTGAAATTAAATATCATTTTATTAGAGAACATGTGCAAAAAGGAACTATTGATATTCAATTTGTAAAATCCGAAGATCAACTTGTGGATATTTTCACTAAGCCCTTATGTGAAGACAAATTCTGCACCTTAAGAAACAGTTTGGGAATGATAGAATTAAGTTCTGTTGAGAATTTGTGAACTTTTTGTTTCTATTTGGTTTTGTCTCGTAGGAAAGCGGGAGACGAATTTCAGGATGTGTTGAACGGGCCATAATACAGGGGGAGACTGAACTAAAGTTAATTATTTTGGGCCCCACCAAATCTCTTTGACCTCACTCTGACCCGTTCCTCATCTTGGTAAACATGCTTGCTGAATATTTTGTTTTTGGCAGTTCCTTTAAGCATTGGGTATGAAAATAAATGTTGAAAATTGCTGAGATCATGCCGTGATTAAAAATATTTTCTTACCATAAGTATGTTGCTCTGATTTGATTGGAAAATATTTTTAAACAGCAATTCATTTTCAAAAATATTTTTTTGGTCGATTATGTTGAGTTTGAGCAGAAAATCAAACTATTGATAACAAATGAGTTTTGATTATCATTCAATTCTGCTCATAAATCAAGCCATTCAACATCTTACATTGAATATGTTGAATAACATTGTTGCCTTAGGCTTGATAAAATTGTTACAGGTATAAAGCTTCCCTTGGTAAAAATGGTATATATTAAGGGGGAGCCATGTGACAATTAGAAAGGGGAAGAAATTCAAATATTCAAAGGGAGTATTCTATACTCTAATCTTTAATTTCTTTCCATTTCAATTTTTAATAATGTTTGTCATCAAGGGGGAGATTGATGAGTTTGGAAAACTCTAATTTAATTTGATGATGAACAAACTTTATTAAAAATAATTAATTACAAAATTATTAATTTGATCTTAATTCATACTTGCTTAGTTAATAATTTTGTTGTGCAGATTTTGTGTCGAGCCGAAAAAAATAGCAAGCCCAATGGAGAAATAAAATTCAGCCTTGTGCAAAAATATATCTAAGAATATGTGGCTGAATTTTTTATTGTGATAGTTGGGTCAGATTTAATGGTGTAAGCCCAAATCAATTGTTGGTGCAAGACCAAATAAGTTGGTCCAAAATTAAAAAGGAAATGGGACCCAACGGTTAAGCTATTCTTTTATCATCATGGTGAAATCCAATTTTTGTTATATAGCTGCATGTTTCCACGGACACCAATCTTCCACTAAGGAATGGATTTCAAATTTATTCAATTGTGTTTAATGCCTTGGTAAATGGAAAGAGAAAAATATGAAAATTGATTTGATGGCATTTATTGAGATATGCACGTTACAAGGCAAAAGCATGAGAAGTGGGATTAATTGATTTTAATTGATTATAATTTATATCACACATTACTTCCATTGTTTTTCTTCTTTCTACTCTCTCTTCTCTCTCTTTGTATTTGGTCACCTCACTGTCAGAGAAGAAAATGGTAGAAACAAGTAAAGGAAGCAGAGACTAGGCATGAGTAATTAAACTTAACTCATTTTCATTTTCTTCCTTAGTTACATAGCAAGCTTTTCTTTGTTCTCTCTCCTCTCTCTTTCGGTCTTGTCTCGCAGGAAAGGAGGGATAAAGCAAGCTATCAGTAAAAATCACAGAGAAGCTAGTTGCAAGCAAGAAGCCATTGTGATGATGGTAGCAAGAAAAAGAAAACATAAAGTATGTAGTGGCTGAGATTTTCACCAAAAATGGTAAGATTTGGTGAGGTAATCTCGAGCTCTTCATACCCAAAAAGAAAGAAGAAGATCTTGGCTACCAAGGAGGAGATTCTTGGAGGCATGGCTTGTCTCTGATTCTACTCAACCACCACAGAAGGTAGTTAGGATGGCTACGTGATGAAAGAGGCAGAGATTGGTATAGATGAAGCCATCATCATCATGAAGCATCAAGGGCCAGAAATCCATCTTGAAAGCAAGCCAAGGATGGAGTGCTCGGATTGATGAAGTCTGATGACCAAGGAAGAACTAGAGGTATTTGCATGTTGGGTTTTACATGAGTTACCTCTTCTCTCTCTGGCCGAACCGGTTATGTGTGAAGGAAAAGAAGTTAAGCTTGGGTTTTGGTTTAAACTGTGGAGGCTTCCCTCTTCTATAAAAGGGGTGAACAGCCACGGTTTGATTCAAGGAGTTAGAAGTAACCAGTGAGAGTGCAAGGCACAGGATTCTCATAGCTACATAAGCTTACAGATTTTCTTCTCCTTCAATGTATTCTATTTTGTAATTTTTCTATTTAATTTTGTCATGTCTTGAGTCTCATGAAAAAAGGCAAACAGTGAGGTTTGTATGAAAAAGGCATAGAGCGGAAAAAGGTAGAGAGTACAAAATTAAAAGAAAAAGCCATAGATGTTCTTAGAGTTCCTTTGTTCATCTATGTTGTGTTTCATGATTCTGTGAGAATCCCCTTGTAAGTTGGGTTAGCACTTTACAGTTTGTAATCAAGAAGATTATAGTGAAATTCCATCATTGTTGTGATGGAGACTTGATGTAGGCTGCACTGCACTTAGCAGCTGAACCAGGATATATCTGGGTGTAATTTTCTCTCTCTTCTACTCCATTTCTGTTTCTATTGCACAGGAGCTAAAATTGAAAAAATATCTCATGCCAAGTGACGAGACAAAAAGAAAAGTCTCGTGGCTAGGGACGAGACAAAAATAAAAAAGTCTCCAGAAAGTATTACAAAGTCCAGCAAGTGTTCAGAAGCGAAAAAGGGGCTAAGATTCAACCCCCTTCTCTTAGCCACTGAAACCATCAGTTCCGTTGCTCGCTCGTCTATCTAAATAAGTATACGTTGAATTTTGCTTTATATATATATAATAATCTATTGACTAGTAAAAACACTTTAAATAAAACTCAAATTTATCATGAATAATTTATTAGTTATTGACTTGTTAAGTTAAGACAAATTTAAGGCAATGAGCTATATTTCAAATGTCATAGTCTCCTCATATTGTAAGTTCGAGTCTCACTCTTAATTTAAAAAAAAAAGTTAAGACAAACTTAAACTCAATTCAATTTTTTTTCTTTTTTTCATCATAGTTTCAAGAGGAAAGTTAGCTCAACATTTTTAATGGACATTTAGAATTCGAATCTGACCTCATTAGAGATGAACATGGATTGAATACGACAAAAATTTTGATCCGATCGATAATAAAATCATCGAATTGGATCTAATATCTGCAGTTTTTAAACTTGGATTCGATCCGATCCATATATTTGGGGATCAAATCGGATCGGATATCAGATATATCCACAAAACACAAAAATATTTTTAAAAGCTTATTTTTATTCAAAAATATTAATGAAATTTATTTTTTTATTTTTTTAGATATGTTTACTCTTAAAATAAAATTAGACATACTTTTTTTAAATAATAAAATTAAAATAATATAACATATATGATTATTATTAATTGAAATAAAATATAAGAAAAATATTTATTTATTTATTTATTTTTGTGGATCCACGGATATTAGATACTTACACAAAATCCGCATCCAATCATATAAGTGCGCAGATCTAATCCGATATTCTTGTGAATTGGATTTATATTCGCGATTTTTAAATTGGATGTGAATTAATACTGAAAATCAGATCTAATCTATGAAGAGTTCTAAACCTCATGATAGTGCATATATTTTTTGGATTAACATTTATGTCTTTGAATTGTAATAAAATTATAAGCAATGCTAGGGGCTAGTAATTTTTGTAATTGTTAGCTATCAATTAGCCATCAATGATGATTTGATGGTGTGAGATTTCATCCAATAGCTCACCTTTTTCTGCTAGTTATATATTGGCCAAAATTCAATAAAACTGCTAGCCCCTAGACTTTTCCTAAAATTATAGTGCTTGTTGTCTATCTTGTTTCTAGACAGACCCGTTGGAGGCTATTTCAAATTTATAACTTTATTAATATAAATGCATAACAAATATATATTTCCACAAAAGATTACACAACAAATATAAAACATTTAAATTAGACGGGTTCGATTGGAATTGAAAAACAAAAGTTAGACTCCACTCGATTTCTTTTAAAACAAAAAAAATGAGTGAAATTGGGAGGAGGGGAGAATTTACATATTTAAATCAACTCTCAGCATAAATTACATAAATACAAAAAATAACTTTCTTTTACATGCGCGTATATTTTTTTTAATTATGCTACAAGTTGTAGCATTATACCAAATTACATGTAAATCACCAGCAAATTACACGCAATTCCAGTTGAATAGCTGTTTACAATGACAAAAAAATAGGAGAAAATCAACTTTTTTCTTACAATTTCATACAAGATGTACGTAATGCTAAATTAAAATTATATAAAGAATGACATTATCAAATATATGAATTTAATTGATCATTGTTTTTTTATATATATAACTAGTGTATAAACTCGTGCTCAGCACGGAAAAATTTATAAAAGTAAGAAAAAAATTTATATGCTTCGATACTTAAAACAAAAATACAAAATAATAATTATTTTAAGATATTTATAAAATTATTATCAAAATCAAAGTTTAACTTAAAAAAAGAAGTAATAATTATTTTATATATTTTAAAGTAAAATAATTATAGACTGATACAGAATTTAAAATAAAATTAAAATATTTACATTAGAATACTATTTTTTCAAAGACTTCTCTGTAAACAACATTGATAGTTGAATTTGCAGACATTCCTACGTGATTCATAAGTAAAATTTTTAAACCTCTCTTACTCTTAACTCTTGAAAGTGCCACATATAGTTGGCCATGTGTAAAAATTGGTCTGGGCAAGTACAATCCAACATGAAATAAAGTTTGTCCCTGAGACTTATTAATTGTCATGGCAAACGATACTATTATGGGAAACTGTCTTCGTTGGAATCTAACTGGGACGGTTTCATTTGTTGGTACCATATTCATTCTTGGAATCAAAGCAATATGACCAACATTGTTACCCGTTAAGACTTCACATTCTATGACATGATTTCCAAGTTTCCTAACTTGTAGCCTTGTACCATTACAAAGACCACTGGATTGGTCAATATTCCTCAGTAACATCACCGAAACACCAACCTTGAGTATTAATTTATGTGGAGGCAAACCAGAGCAATTTATGCTATTCAGTAATTCAGGACCATAGAGATCTAGTTGACTCTCCATATTCCCTTCATCCATACATATGGAATCCGAACTAAGATATAATTTTTCTCCTCCAGGAATGATAGCCATCAGATGGTTGTTGACCTCTTCAACGATGTCTAGTGTGGGAGCCAGTATAGTTCTTGCTTTGAAAAAATCCTTTGAGGACATAATTTCCAGAATATTTGGATAAGAAAAATGAACTAACTCATCAAATGCCTGGTCCGAAGAAGGAATAACAATATCTCCTGGAAGACATATCTCAGATTCACCATCCATATTGTCACCTATTATACCATCACCAACTTTCAATAACCACTCACCAAATTGCTCTGTCTCGTCTTGATCTGAAGCAGTCGTCCCTACAGAGAGTCTCATATTTTTTGTTAGTTTGAGCACCTGGCAAAACTTCCAAAGGTAAGACGAATTCACGGTTGAATGAATGATATCTTGTCTCGATCCTCGTGGAATGACAGAAAGAATTTGTCTAAAGTCTCCACCTAGTACAACCACTTTTCCTCCAAAGGGCAAATCTTTGCTATATGTTGGAGAACACCTCATGATGTCGCCCAAGCATTTGTCAAGCGCTTCATAGCAGTACCTACTAACCATTGGGGCCTCATCCCAAATTATAAGTTTGGCTTTCAACAGTAACATTGCTTGAGGGGAACCAGGTTTGATGTTACATACAGAATTCTCAGTTATATTCAGCGGTATTTTGAACCTTAAGTGTGCCGTTCTTCCATTGGGAAGAAGTAAAGATGCAATACCACTCGAAGCAACGTTTAACACTATATCACCCCTTGAGCGAATCTCAGCAGACATAAGGTTCCAGAGAAATGTTTTTCCAGTACCTCCATGACCATACACAAAGAAAAAATCCCCTTCATCACAATACACAACTGTAACAATTTTATCGAATGCATATCTCTACTCAGGTGTTGTGATGGCTAACATGTCTGAGGCATTTTTCTTTAAATCATCCCTGTTAAAGTTTAGCTCTTCCCTTATAACCCTTTCGGTTAACAAAGAATTATCAACTTCAGTTGCTAAAGGCATAGGAGGATAGCCTTTCAAGGTTTTACCATAGGAATATAAGATCTTGTCTATATCCATTAAGCACAACTGTTTAATCTCATCATCTGACATTGTTAACTCTGCATATTATACGATACCATAAAAATTCAATCAAACTAAAAATGATCAATAAGGAAGAACTTTTATCGTTGTAATTAATAGAAACTCACCGCTCATGTTCATCACGGCTCTCTGTCGATACAAAATATCATCTGAGAGTTCATGCCAACATCTATCCCAAACATGTTCTGGTCTTGAGATATTGTTGGATGTTAATAGAATGACAAATAACCTCCTAACATATGATCCTGAGGCCCATGAGCTTGCTTCCTTAATTGCATCAATGAATTCTTTGTCATCTTGCAAGATTCCAAGGGCGAAGCATGTATCTCTACACGTTGCATAAATTGTTCCTCCAACTGTTCTTATATCTCGAAAACTCGTACATCCTCTTTGAGTATTCAAGAGAAGTCGTTGGTAATATTCTTCGGTATTTGCTGCAAAAAACTTAGTTAAAATCCCACTCTTAAGTTATTAAATGGATTAAGCTACGCTATTTTAATTATTATGTAGCTTCACATCCGCTTAAGAATAATTTTTCTAAAAAATATAGAAAAATAATAAATCGTATAATCTACAAATTATAACTGTTGGAAGTTATTTGAACATTTATTTTCTAGTGTAGATAAATTGAATAAAATGGACATGGATACAGGCTGTTAAGATTTTAAATTTAAATCCTTAAATAAGTAAGATCAAAATTGAATGTAAACTCGTCATTACCTGCAGGTACATGAGTCAACCTTCCAATTGCGAAGCCTTTCTTTCTAGGAAACCGCTTTGAAGAATCGTCATTTCAAACAAACTTGGTTGGAAACTCAGTATAAGTCAGACTTCGAGCATAAGGATATGACATGTTCGCTGCCATCCATCCCAAAAACATGGACTTATGAGATATTGCTCTTTCGACGATATCATTCACATTAGAAGTTTCACCATAAACCACAGGTTGCTCATCCTCCAAATGGAATGGAAGTCTAATCACAAATGGTTCTTTCTCTTGGATTTCGTATCCAAATAGATGCCAGACTGCCTCACATGCCGAAATATACCTACAATCGTAGTAATTCCTAATTTCGTCAACAACTTGTGTGGCTTCTGACGGATCACCAGCATTGTATAGAGTAGCTGTTACGCGGTCATTACCCTTGTGTACATACTTAAACAGATACTTAATAGAACTTGTTGGCATGTGTATTCCACATTTATGTGGCACCCGAACTTGAGCAACAATTCTGGATTATACGGAACAATGAATTTATTGTCTAGTACACATTCCCTTTTTTTCACTGTTCGACCGTTATCAGTACGCCTATATTTGGGAAATCCGCCCTCATCAATGAGTGTTCGCTGTCTAAACTCTTTAGGATAGAACTTTGAACAGGATCCATTCTTCATGCAAGGTGAATTCTTGTTGTACGGACCACATGGACCATGTACCATGTAATTTTGAACAGCTCTATGTAGATTTGGCCTTTCATTTTCATCAGGAATCTCAGCTGTTATATGTTTGTCTATGTCATCTGGTGTTTGTGGCTTGAACTCGTTACTCATGAATAAAAGGATATGTGCATGCGGAAGCCCTCTCTTTTGAAACTCTACGGTGCAAACGTCTGAAAATTGAAAAAGACAAATGAGCAAAGCATTACAACATAGGATTTTAATAAAGCGTTGCATAAACACAGACTTACATCCCAAAATTTTGCCAAAGATTTTTCCCTCTTTGAGGTCATCTATCAAACCATCAAGCTTGATCTTGAAAATTCGACACAATATATCAGGACGGTCTTCTGCCTTCAATCCAATGGAAGTCACTTCTCTTCTTATCTCATCCCATTCAGGGTTACAGGTCATGGTGATAAAATAGTTAGGATATCCTGCATATCTGCAAATTGCAAATGCATCTTTACAATTATTCATCATATACCTAGGTCCACCGGTAAAAGTACTGGGAAGAATGATTCTTTTGTCAAGCCTTGCAGCATCTACATCTCCGTTTATAAGACTTTCATGCAGACATTTGTATTTATCAACCCTCAACTGTGGTTGTTTACACCTAAAGAATTTTAACCTCTCTGATTCCACCATTGTGTAGGCATCTAACAGAAACTGTTGGAATAATCTCTTTGATCTCAGAATTAACGGAGATTCACCCGTCCTTTTCTGTAGTCGAAAAGCAAAGAATTGTCGCAAAGTGATTGTTTTGTTTTTCTTTGTAGGTCTAGGGGAGATAGAATCTGATGTTGCAATACCTAAACGAAATCCATCCTCCCCATACGGAAACAACAATGGATATTGCAAGGCTAAATAAGATGGATGAAAAACATCAATCCGCTGGAGCTTTCTAGATTGACTCTCTATAATAATATCTCTATCTTTGTTAAGTTGTTCGACATCGCCAACAATCAATGCAGCCACTTCAGATGCAGATGGCAAGTTGTATGTCCTGCCATCTGTAGTCCTTTTACTAATCAACTTAAGCTTTATGTTTGTGCAATTTTCCTATTGGTACCTATCTCTTGCATAGCGAAAACTCTTTGTCAAACTATTATATCTATCTAGCATGTTTCTTAATATTGCCACAATTTCCCTATCCCGCTCATTTATAGCTTCATTGGAACTGCGAAAAAAAAATTTATGTTATTTTCTCTCACAGATAAAAAATAACTAAAAAATTTGACTGGTTGCATGAAAATTACCGAAGTGTGCCTATTCGATTTTCAGTCTCAACTTCTTTAATCGTCCCGGCTGTAACAAATACAGCATCCTAAAATCGATGGATAGGAGAGTACAATACAACAATTGAGATTATGATCCAACAAACATTAGAACTAATACAATAAAAAAATACAATAAAAAAGGAAGACTAATAAAGAAAGAATTTTACCTGATTATGCTCCTTTATCTCTGCAATTGTTTTGTAGACTAACAGACGCAAAAAATCCTCCTCATCTGAAACAGGTTGACCACAGACCAGCGGCATTATGCCTTGTCCGTCAACAGGATCCAATTTGTTCACCCTTGCATTTTTAAATCAGAAATTATGAAATTTGTCAATAGTTTAATAATCAAAAGCATTGTATAAATAATCTGCTGACCACAATACTGATCTATACACTGTACCTCGCAAAGAAATCCCTGGCAGCTGGAAACTCAACATTGATAAACAGTTTCGAATTGTAGTTTGTGTTAGATACACCCATGACCCCTACAAAAGACATAACAAAACAAAGAAAATACCATAAGCATATGATGACAGAAAACATGCATTCAAATACCAGTAAAATAAACAAATAAACAAACCACTATAAAATTTCATCTTGCCCATTTGGAGAATAACCACATAGGTAAGAGACGGGTGTTCCTCTAGATATTTGAGCAATTCAAAAACAAAAGACTGCCACAACGTTACCCTTAATTTCTGTCCACCCCTATAAGAAATAGCAATTCTTGTAGATTAAAGAGAGACACAAAATTTCAAAATAAGATTTTAAAACAAAAGCCACTATCAAAAAGATATTAAGCATTACTCAAGATCATCAAGTTCTATGGTGATATAACTTGACGGCTTCCCGTCCCGTGTGAATTCGACCAAGTTACCCTTAGAAGCAAGCTGACCTATCACATCTACAAAATAAAGGCACCAATCTAATGATTAACAAAATTCTATATGCCCAAATTTTTCTCTTTGGAATCAACGCATTTTATTCATGTTGAAATCAGATCCCTTAAATTCTCTTAAAAATAAAAATATAAAAAACTGTTAATAAATAGTTAGGGCCTAGAAATCGAAGTTCCTGAAGAAACAAAATTATAGGACATTATAAAGATAATACACAAGATTATATAAATATTTTTATTAAACAAAATTCAAATGAAACAATATTTAACTGAGTTAGAAATTATGTTATTTCTTAATATAAAATTACAGCAAGGGAATATTTGTTACAGGAAGGGAATAATAAAAAAAATTCTTCCTTAATATAATATCTCAATGAAACAAATTTTAGATTAATATTATATGAATCTACAATAGTTGAGACTTGAGAGGAATAGCAACAACCATCAATTGAATCCATATCTGTCCACTATATGCTCATAATAAAAAAAGACAGCAAATGGTGCAAAATAATATATAGGATTAAAAAATTAGACTTTAAAGAATTAAACAACACATGCATCATAGATTAATCTAACAAAGTACTTACTAACTAAATAACCATCTTCTTTAGACTCTGATTGAATTGTTTTGAACGGAACAAAATTAAATCCGTTCAATGGAACTGAAGAATCTTGTACCGGACGCACAATCGTGTCCCTCTTAAAATGGATCCTAAATTCGTGTCTAGTAGGCTTGAACTTGATGGTATTCAAAGCAACTCCAAAATTAGTGACCACGTACACGTTGCACTCAGCGAGTAAGCCCTCGAAGATAGGAACAAATATGTCTTTTACAGTGCATTGAATTGTATCTCCCTGAATGCATTAATTTTATAGAGTCATAGATAAATAAGGTTTATTGCTCAGTCATTACCAAAATAAATCTGAAATGAAAAGAGAAAATTTTACCTCTTCATCAAAGACAACCATCTCAATAGGTGCTTTCATCCCAGATCTTGCAAATTGAGAAACGGTCCAAAGTCTAATGACACGTAATTTGAGCTTCCACACCTTATGCGCTGGACCAGCATTGATACACTTGATGAGATCATACCTAAAAATCAAAGACTTCATATTTAGTGAAAGATAAAAAAAAAACTTATTGTGAAATAATCCACATGGCACATGAACTCACCTAGCTGCCATTGCTACCTGCCACTACAAAATTACTCAAATAAACTGAATTTCAGTGTAGATAAAGAACAAATGTGGTGATCACCTATGCCAAATTTATAGAGAGTCACAGCACTGTTCAACCCCAGTATTGATAAGGATTGCAAGAATCTTTACGTTCCTATTAAAATCCAGCTAAAAAAAGAGAAAATGTTTAGACTATTCAGGATTAAAGAATCTGAATCATATCAATAAAATCAATAAATCAATAAATCAATAAATAAAATAAAATTCAAAATTAGGTTAGAAATCAACGGCAAACATTTCCTGTGTTCCATTTACATGGCAAATTAGAGTTTAATTCTGAAAAATCAAAATAAGAAGCAATATATGCTAAAGAGGAAATCACCATATTTACATACATTAGTAATGTAAAAATGAATTTTCTACTTAATATACTAAAACTAAATAAGTAATGTAAAAATGAATTTTTTTAAATTATATTAAGTAGAAAATTCTGATTTATTTTTTAATCAAACTTAGATTTATTTTTTTTGTTAATCTTAACCATATGTATTCCTACATATTAATAATAAATTTAAAAATAAAATAATTATATTTATAAATTTTATTTTAATATAAATACTAATATATTTTTTTATTAAAATTTTTTGCCTCTTCAAATATTTTTTTCAAGTTCCGTCTGTACTCCTACGTACTCTCATTTAAATTAATTTGTATTTGATGTAGAAAATTTGGAATCATAGGCTATTTTAATTTCAAGAGGTACAGACTAAAGGCGTTATGAGAATTAAATTTGATATATAGCACCAATTTTTTGTTTCCTAATATGATATAATTTCCAAAAAGTTTGTTATCAGTACCTTCCATATATGACCAAAGATTGTGTTGAGAGGATAGTATCATATTTTCTATAATTTAAAATCTAAGAAATTGATTTTTATTGACTCCAAAAAAAATATTGCAACATAAGACAAATAAAAAAAATATATAAGATTTAGACAAAATAAAAAAAATTACGTGAAAAGACGTATCAAAAATAGAATCAATTGTATGATAAAATTAATTACATATGGGTCGCATGCAATTTGGGATTAGGGTTTTAAATTACATACATTAATTAAATAGTTTAGAGACTTACCATGATTACAGCCAAGATTCTGAGAACAGGGGAAGGACCCAACCAAGGATTCATTAGGACTGGGCATGTTTGTGTGCAAGTGTTCCAAGTAATTGGTTTTTTTTGTTCCGTGTAATCTAAAACACAAAACACAAAATACACAAAGCAGCATCAGTACAACAGAGTCAGAACTCATAAATCAAATAATCATTCAAAGATTTCAGCAAAACACAAAATCCTATAATAATCATTCAATAAATTGTTGATTTCAGAACAGAAATTCAGAGAATAAAATGAAAATCGAAGAACAGGTGCACACCAAAGCCACTGACCTTCGAGATAATGACGCCGAGACGACGGCGACAAGATGACCACGAGCAGCAGGAAGAATCCGACGGAGGATGGGCGCCGAGTGATGAAGAAGACATCAAATAGGGGATCTGACTTGGAAAACACCGACAGTACAAAGAAAGAGTCATCGGACACGGACGGCGGCAACCGGTCACTCCATTCGGCGGCAGTGGAGGCTAGCAATCAGTAACGCACTAACGCGTTATTCCTCCCCCCAAAACGACATCGCATTAGGCAAACCGAATGTATACCGGTCCGGTCCAAACCGGTCGCTGGGCTTTCATTTTTTTTAAGTCAAAGGATTATAAATTAATGTATTATAAATTAATGTTAATTGATATGTAGTAGATAAATAAATTTAATTAGAATAAATAACAATTTATTTATTTTATTTTAAACTTTTATTTTACTTTAGACTTTATAAATAAGAAGATTAATTCACTAATAGAACGAATTATAATTAATGTAGTATAATTAATTAAGTAATATAAATGATAATAAATTATCTAAATTATATTAATTATAATATTTAAATATATAATCAAATCAAATCAAATCAAATAAATTAAATCGGAAAACACTCTCAAAAGCATGTCACGTCAGCTTCATCATTAAATACAGACATCCAATTTTTATATAATAGAATAGATTTTAAATGAGTGATAAGTAGATTGTGAACATGCTAATAATTACAATGATCAATTAAAAATAATAGATAATAAATATGCTATTTAACTGATCATTGTAGTTATTATTATAATTTTTTTTATAAAATTTTAAAAACAAAAAAAAATAAAAAATAAAAATACAAATAAAATGAACTCTATGTTTTTATTCTAAATTATTTTCTTAATATATCAAATTTATAAAATTTATAGAAATTATCGGATGATTTACTAGTTCAAATATATGAACTAACCGAAAATGCAAATTTTATAGAATTTCATATATTAAGTTTTAGATTAAAAACATAGTTTATTTGATTTATATTTTTATTTTTAATTATTTTTTAAAGATCTTATAAAAAAATAAAAATAATAACTACGATAATTAATTAAATATATAACATGTTTATTATCTATCTTTTTTAATTAATTATTGCAATTAGCATACTTATCATTTACCTATACCACTCATTTAAAATTATATGCAAAGAAAATCAATGATTAATTAAATTTATATTTTTGAATAATATCGTTCTTTATAAGATTATTTTGTATTAATTTTTAAAAAACAAGATAAGTAACATTATCAAAATAAAAATGATATTATTATCTCTTTATAATGATTTTCTTTTTAATTATAAACCGCTATAGATAAAAGCCGTTTTTGATAAAATGCAGTTTACATAAAAAAAAATATTAATATTAATTATAGAGTTAATTTAAATATGTAAATTATCCTTGTATTATTTTAAGGTGTATATAGGAAGCTGTTCACATGTTCCATAAATATCGAACATTTTGTTCCTCAATTTTAAACCTTTAAGATATAATTTAAAAAAATATAAACAGTCTAAATTCAAGAAAAATAGTGTCTGTAGACAGTATGTAAAAGAAGAGCACCTTGATCATGCAACCAGTCCACCATTTTGTCCGTTTGTGAGAGTTGGAGTTTGCTGTTTGTCCAAACTAGTTGGAAAGTAGATAAATTTGGGTTGGAGTTTACTAAAAGTAGCCTATATATCAGCAGAGCCGGTATTAAATTAGGTCATTTAGTTTGATTTATTTTTTATTTCACTCTCTCTTTAACATTTGTTTTTAAATTAAAAAAAAATTAAAAACTAAAAAAATATATTAAAATTTAATTTTTATACAAAAAATCAATATTTTTATGTAATTATATATGTATTCTTTAAACAAAAGCTATTTTTAATAATATTTGTATGATTTTAATTTTGATGTACTAATAGTATAAAATATTTATGATTTTACATAATCATTCAATTACATCTGTTCTCTTAGATGATTATTTAAGTTATCAATATAAAATATAGTTATGTTTGCTAATGTTATGCTATATAATTAGATGTATGTACAAAATTATTTTACACTAGCAATGCAACAAAAATAAATTTTATTTATATAATTTTATATTATTTTTAACAAATATAGTTATTTAAGATATTTAAATTTTAATATAAAATAATATATTATATGCCAAATAATATAAAATATGAATTATTTTATATTTTATTTATTACAATAAAAATAACATCTTAATATGAATTTATTTTTAATGTAATAAAAATGTTACTCATATCATTAATTAATTTCAATTAATAGAAATATTTATAATTTTTTTATGTATTAATATATTTTGTATTTATTTAAAATATATTATATAAAAATAAATATTTATTTATTTATGTTCTATATTTATTAACATCTATCAATATTCTTTTATAACTTTTTTTAGTTTTTATAAAAATTCAATCATTTATAAAAATAATAGCGTATTAAATGCACACAAATTATTTATGTTCATTTTAGACAAATATTTATTTATAATTAACATTTTATAATTGTATTTAAAAGTGACACATGAATTAAATTTACAGATAGCAAAGGTACTTGTTATTGATGTTTAGAAAAAAGGTTTGTAAAATGTCATAGTTGCATTTTTCAGCCGTAGTTGACTTTGGCTACTTGAATGAGAAATTCAAATTATATACAGCGTCAGTTTACATCACTACTCTCGTAGCCTTGTCCACTTCACAATAAAACCAGAAACTTAGCATTGATATTGTTAATTTCACCAGATGAATTATGTCAATACACTCGTATAATTACGAATATTTTTATCTTTTTAAGACTCACCACAAAGACAATCTTAACAACTTATTCATACCATGAATTTTTTTGTGTGACTAAATAGAAAAAAAAAAGAAAAAAAAGAAAGAGACAAAACTAAATTAATTGGTTAGGTTCATATCTAAATCTATTAGATGTTGAAGCTCACTCCATGGTTGGCTCCAATTCGAGTAAATGTCCGCGAAAGAAGCAGCTACTTTAGCCATACAATCTGTAACACTATTTACATTCCTCTGAATTAAAAGAATAGAGACTCTCCAATTCCAATTCATAACCTCCTATATATGCTTTGCCAAATCCTATTCTGGAATATTCTTACCAAGCATTCTTTGGTTTACCAAGAAAAGAGCTTCTAAACAGTCTGTTTCACAAATAACCTCACGAAATCCACTCTCCCAAGCAAGAAGTAAACCTCTCCAAATTGCATACAATTCAGCAAAAAGAACACTGCTCACTTCGACTTTTTCAGTGCAACCTTTCCACCAACATCCATCAGGATTGCGAATGATACAACCAAACCTAGCATAGCCAAAAGGAGCAAAACAACTAGCATCACAATTAATTTAACAGAATGAACTGGAGGTGGAACCCAATGCAAACAAAGCGAAGGAGGAGACAAAGATTCATGCATAGCAAAAATAGTGTGAAACTCCCTTACTGAACTACGAATCAAACTCACCACTTTATTAGCACTCCAAGAATCATCTATATTAATAAATAAATCATGATTCCTGCTTCTCCAAATCCACCAGATGGTCGAAAAGAAAAGAAAAACATCTCCACTCCTTGCACCTCTGTAGAGCCAATCATGTAAATCCGAGTTATCTGAATACAAGCCTAAAAGGTTCCAGACCTCCTTGGCACTAGGGCACTTCCGAAGACAATGAAGAATGGATTCAGAACCATTCTGACACCGATGACAGGTGCTAGATAAAGCTAAGCCACAACCCAAACGAAACTCTACCGTAGGAATAGCATTATGAAGACTAAGCCAAATTAAGAACTTGTACTTCTCAGGAATATGCAGTCGCCATACCCACAACCAACTATCATGCTCATTCCAGTCAAACTTTCTTTTGGCTAGCCAACTGTACCCACTCCTAGCTGAGTAAAGTCTAGAAGATGCCACACCCCACGACCAACCCGAACTCTCTCCAGTATTCAAATCTGGATTATAAGCATTCAAATGCTGTTTGACATCTTCTGGAATGATAGAGAAAATATCATGGAGATTCCATTGACCATCTTTTCAAACGTCTCTAATAATTAAATCAGAGTCAGATATATGTACAAAAGGGACATCTTGAGCAATTGGGCCCTCAATACTCCAATTGTCAAACCAAAAAGATTGATCAAGTAACCCAACGCACCAAGAGAAGGCATCTTTAAGAGCACCAAAAGCCTTTGAGATACTCTTCCAAACATGAGAAGCGTTGCAAGGGACAGGGCCATCTAAAACTCCCTCATTCCTCAGATACTTTGCCCTCAATAGAGCAACCCAAGGCTTGTCCTGACAATGAAAAAGTTGCCAAACTAATTTACCAAGTAAAGATATATTAACACACGCAGGATCTCTAACACCCAGGCCACCAAATTTCTTTGAAGTGATCACGGTCCTCCAATTAACAAGAGAAAGACCTCTACCATCAACTTGACCCTTCCAAAGGAACTATCTCATCATAGAAGACGATTTATCGCAAACCCAATTTGAAAAAAAGATACTTGTATATGATAGACAGGAATGGATGCTGCAGCAGAATTGATCAGGCAAAGTCTCCCTGCTTTATTTAGAAGCCTTTCTTTCCAATTAGCTAATCTTCCCCTCACCTTTTCAATCACCGAATGAAAAGAAGCCCTACTGGTACAGGAATGATTAAGGTTAACTCCAAGATATCTTCCTAAGTCCAAAGTAAAACGTATTAAAGAAACACTAGTAAAAATATCTCTTCTACGAGCAGTCACATTTTTAGAACAAAAAGTTTTAGCCTTTTCAAGATTCACTTTCATGCCAGATGCCTTGCAAAAAATGTTAAGAGAATGCATGACCATTTGGACCTGACTCTTTGTAGCCTGACAGAAGAGTAAGAGATCATCTACAAACATCAAATGAGAAAATTTTGGGCCACCCTAGTGACAGAAACTGGTTTCCACACACCCTCGACCATCTTATTAGATATATAACAAGCAAGTCTTTCCATACAAAGCACAAATAAGTAAGGAGATATTGGATCGCCCTGTCTAAGCCCCCTTCTAGGAGCAAAACTATCCAATCTATTCCCATTCCACATAATAGAAAGAGATGATGCACGGACACAATTCATAATCAAATTAACAGTAATGATAGGAAAACCAAAAGCAACGAGAGTACTCTCCAAAAACCTCTAATCCACCCTATCATAAGTTTTTTCAAGATCAATTTTAAAAGCAAGAGTACCTTGCTTGGATTTTGTGTGCTTCATGAAATTCAGAATTTCTTGGGCCACAATAATATTATCAGGAGCACCACGACCCGGAATAAAACCTCCTTGCAAAGAACTAACAATATCTGGAAGAAAAGGCCGAAGTCGATTAGTCAAAATTTTGGTGATAATTTTATAAACAACATTACACAAGCTAATAGGCCTGAAATCCTTCATAAAGGTAGGGTTATCAATTTTAGGAATAAGTACAATCAGAGTTTTCATGATGCTAGGATTTAAGTACTCTTCCAAAAAAGCGCTCTGGACAATATTTCAAATCTCAGTGCCTACTATCTCCCAATATTCTTTAAAAAATAAGCTTGAAAGCCATCTGAACCAGGAGCCTTAAAAGAGCTCATACTGAATACTACTGACTTGACTTCCGTAAAAGAGACAGTGTCAGTTAACCTAGCACAAGCTTCAGTGCTTAGAGTGGGCATCAGAACATCCCCTGAACAATCAACCTCAACCTCTTCCGTTGTACCAAAGAGATTCTTGTAAAAAGAGAGGGCTTCTTCTTGGAGAATATCTGGATCAGTAGACCAAGACCCATCTCTAACATATAATCCAAGTACTCTATTATGGTTTCTACGCACCAAAGTCTGAAGATGAAAGAATTTAGTGTTTCTATCCCCATACTTGGCCCACTGCTCTCTAGATTTCTGGTACCAAAAAAGTTCTTCTTTCAATAAAAGCCTATTGTAATCTTCCCCCAGTTCAGCTTCTTTAATTCTCAGAGATAACACATCGGTAACCTCCAAATGTCATTGAATCTGATCAATTTGATATTCCAGCTTACTTTTTCGCACAAAAATATTTCCAAAAATCTTTGAGTTAAAGTCCAAAGAAGCCTGTTGAACCATCTTAAGCCTTTCAGTAACGCTTCCAAACTCTTGATTCTAAGCCTTACTAATAACATGTTTATAAGAAGGATGTGTTGCCCACGTAGCTTGGAACCTAAAAGGATGGGAACCTTTCACTCTGGAGCCACCATGACAATGAACTAAAATAGGACAATGATCAGAATGAAGCCTGCTAAGAATTTCAGAATAACCCTCAGAAAACATTGTCATCCACGCCTCATTAACTAGAGCTCTATCCAACTTTTTAGCCAAGTTCCTGCCAGCCTGAACTGCTCTATACCAAGTATATCTCCTACCAGTCACTTTAAGATCAAAGAGCTCACAGTCATCTAGAGTAGTAGCTAATAGACTAGCTCTGTGAGAAGAAAATAAGCACCTGTACTCTCGTCTGGTGCCACAATGTCATTAAAATCACCAATGGCCATCCACGGTCCATTATGGCCTGAATTAATAGCACATAAATGATCCCAAAGTATACTTCTTTTTTCGAATTGAGGACTCTCATATACTGCACTACAAAGCCAAACTAAGTTACCCACATTCACTTTGACTGTGATACATTGGTCAATTTGGTCAAGAACCACACAAGAAGTATTAGCAATAGAAGATAGAAACCAAATGCCACCCCTGTGTCCTACTGCTTCCTCAATACCAACACAATGAAAACCCAACTTATCCCAAAAATTCTTCAAATTATTAAACATGGTATGAGTCTCAAAGAGAAAGAAGAATGATGGTTTATATATTCTCACCAAATTTTTGCAATGCACACGGGCCATCTTGTTAGGCGCACCTCTCACATTCTAGGCTATGATATTGAAACTATCCATAAAAAATAGCAAAAAGGGAGCTCCAATAACAAACCCGAGACTCAACATGATGTCCCTGTCTTCGACGATCCTGCCTTTAATGGACTCTCAAGTTGCAGTCCAATTTTCTCCGTCGAAACTTGCGCCACACCTGCTATCGATGCTCCATCCTTATCTACTGGTGAATTCTGCAAAGAGTTTGGACAAGGACACTTTCACACAGTGCCATTTGTTGTCTCACCTTACTGTTGATGATGAACATTGTGCCGGGTCCCTGAAGAAGCCACACTAACCGGTTTTTCAATATTGATGCCCCTGCTTAATTTTACTTTGGATCCAGTAGCATGTGTTGTAAGTTGGTGATTAGGCCTTGTCCAAGTATTGGTAGCCTTGTTAGGAGTCTTCTTTACTTTTGGTTGAACCTGATGGGTGCTAGGAGAAGGCTTTTGACCCATTTTATACTTTCCTTTCCTAATCACTTGAGTCCAGCCTTCTAAATTCTCATGTTGTGCATGGTCTACATGAACAGCATGCAAATCACTCTACATCAAATCCGAGACAGCAACATTTACAGTCTCATCTCCAAGATGCTTGCCAAAATTAAAACTTGCCTTTTCCACATGTACTGGATTTTTTGAATTTGAGCTTTCTGGCTGCTTTGCTACATCGTCGACCACCTTGGCATTAGTTCCTTCTCCCGCATTGCTGTCAATCTTGCACACTTTCATATCATGACCAAACTTGAGACATGAGCCACAAATAAGGTGAAGACTTTCATATTCAACCTCATATTCAACACCTTCAACAAGAATCTTCTTAGTCACTGGCAATCCTAAATCTATCTGAACACAGGCTCGAGCATATCGTCCTCTTTCAGCTAATTTTGTTGCCAAATCAACCTTAACGGGAATGCCAATAGCAGCCGCAACACGGAGCATTGCATCTTCTTGGTAGCACCAAATTGGTAATCCAGAAATTCTAATCCACACTAAAGTTGCTCCAAAACAGTTTTCACTTTATCTAAAATCTTGATCCCAAGACTTCACAGCCACATAATTTCTCTCGATCATCCATGGACCTCCTAAGAGAACTTTTTCTCGCTCTTCAGCCACATCAAACTTCACAAAAAAAGTAGTCAAATCCCACGTCCAATAAATCAAAACCTCCCTTGATCCGCCATACCGTTCGGAGTTTATGAGACAATGCAGTGTAGCTATAATGTTTACCTAGCACATTAATCACTATAGCATTCTTATAAGGTTCTGCTAAACAATTCTTAGCTTATTGGGTAAACGTGACACTCGGTGGCAAGAGATCTCCTTGCTTCCCAGAAACTACCGCAATGTTATCTCCCGACAAAGTTTCAACGAGTGAAAAAGCTTTAGCAATCTTGGAACTCACAACTTTGTCCTAAAAGAAACCTTCAAAGGCTTAGAAACCCCTTCCGGAATATGATCCTCCTTTTTCCTTGATGCAAGCTTTCCCCCACTCTCCCCCTTATCTCTTCCGGAGTACGGAGTACGTACTCCCACTAAATCCTAATTTTCAAGAGCTCTTCTATTTCTATTCCGTGTTATTCATACTATGAATATGATCTTCTATTTTTATCAGGAGAATACCTGATAATTGTTTTATATTATATAATTAATTTATTTAAACAATTATTGTATTAGTTAGTCACGTTACTTTTTTTTATTTTTAAATTTTTTATTTTATTTTTTTTAATCCTAATATCCAAACTCTCTTCTTATATATTTGATATTTTTTAAATTTAAATAAAAATAATTTATTTACCATTTTAAATTAAAATAATTAAGAACATTTACCATTTAAACCTTATATTATGTTTTTACAATTACTGAATGTGAAAATAAATTTTAAATAGTTTACAAAAATTAAAGCAAATTTAGTTTTTTTTTGCACATATTATCAAAAGAAAAAATTTTAGTTGGAGACAAATAAAAAAAATTATGATAAAATTGACGCAAATTAAAAAAAATATTGCTTCAGAAAACATATTAGAGATATAATAATTTATATATTTTAAATAGTATTATAAAAGTGTACTAATATTTTCTAATAAAAAAATATATTCTGAAATTTTAAATTAAATTAAGTAAGAACAATATATTAAACAAGACCTGTGATTACTGATGAGCTAAGTCATAATTTTTGTTGCTCATAATTATATATTAAATTACGTTATTAATAACATTTTATAACTCAAAATTGTTAAGGATATATTTAAAAAAAAGTTTTTACAAATTTAGACACCTACAAAATTGGATGATTTGACAAACTTTGTATTAACATCTTTGTTAATAGGTTTAGCTCAAAGTGTAGGAAATAGAATTATAGATAATATTATTTTGGAAGTTCTATAAATTTTAAAATAATATTGATGTTATCATTTATTACAAAAATACAAATTCATTTTGCTTGTTGTGGTATTTTCATAATTAAGTTCAATGCTTCATATATAAAAAATTATAATATAATACAAATTCCAAATTTTAGTCACTCATCATCTTCGTATAATTATATTAATTAAAAAAATTATACTACACATAAGGAAAAAAAATTTAAGTTGTGTATTGTTCAAAATTCATTAATTATATATTAAATTATACCAACAAAAAAAATTAAAAAACAAAACCAGTAAAATTGATGCAATAATCAATTAAGTAAAAGCCACCAAAATTAATATTTAACTATCTTTTTTTGTCTTTAATTCTCTAACTAAAAAGATATCTTTGTCATTGAGAGATATATTAAAAGACAAAATCATACCCATTACCTGAATATAAAAATTTCATGTTTCTTACATGAGAATTTCATGTCCATGAAAGTAGGTGGAAGATGTGATAATTTTCCTAAATAAATTATAATACAATAATATTCTGATGCCAAGTAAGTTAGTGTGTCATATTTTAGCATCAGTTTTCATTTTTTTCTGGCTTCAATGTGTGGATTAAATATTAATGATATATGAGATTTACCAATCATTATAAGAATTTTCATTATAGATAAAAGGAAATTCATTATTAGTCAAAACTAAAGGCTAAAAACTATAACCATAGGGCAATTACAAAGATAATCATACCCCTAATGGCCTAATCCAACAGCACCAAGACCAAAGACAGCAACACTTGATCCACTTTCAACCTTGGCTTCCTTCCATGCAGCTCGATAGCCAGTTTGAGAACCCACATGAGATGAAGCTGCCATGGGCTGGATTAATCCGCTAACTAGCCAGCTCGAAGCGGTTTATGCATTCCTACATCGAAAACTTGTATTGGTTTGCATAAAAATTTGTAAAATTCTACAAGTAGTAAAAATTTACATAGAAATTAATAATAGCTACACTCGCATATAAAGCATTCTCAATTGTTGTAATCATGTAATTTTGAATATCAATTGATTTATTTATATAAATTGCCCAAAATTTGGTGTATAATATAATTTTTATTTGATTTAGAACATGGTATATATTGTTTAATTACAAAAAGACTTCTAAAAAAACATTATCATTGTATATATCTATATTTTCAAAGGTTAGTTTCTCGTTAATTCTAGTAAAAACTTTCCTTAGAAATTAACGGTTTTTTCTTTCTTATATATAGTTGATTTTTCTGCCACATGCATTTCTTAGGTATTTTTTTTAGTAAATTCTATTCTATTCTTTCTATAATAACATGTATATTACCTTCTGTGACATGTTATTTTTTAATTGATTGTTATGTTAACTATAGTTAAACTATTAGTAATTAAATTATAGCCTAAATTAGATAATTATATAATTTATTAAAAATTCAATTTTTAATTCTTCCCCAAAATCAACCTCCCACAAACCCTAGTCTTCTGTATCTCCTTCCCCCATCTCCGTTTGTCCTTCGGTCTCCTCTCTCCGCCGCCATGGATCCCTACTTTCATCAATACCGTCGCCCAAATACGTACATTCCTCTTCCTCCGCCGTATAACCACCACCATCTCCGTCAGGTTCCCAACCACGTTCTTGTGAACCCTACCGCATTCAATTTCAACCCTCCCATTTTTTTTACCCGCCAATCCACTCTTTGTTTCTCAGGTTCCTGTTCTTTTCGAACATGATTCGCGTCACCGTAGTTCAATGCTATCGCAGTCTCCTTCAAATTCTAACCCTAGCCGCAGTGCTTCCAGGTTCAGGAAGGAGTGATTTGGCGGAGCAAACCGCCGTTGCCGTGTGGTTGTTCCTCTGAATTCCGGTATCGAATCGAAACTTTGCTCGGAAGAGGCGCGAGAATCTTCTCTCGAGACAACGGCTTTGGAACTGGATAGGTACGATTACGATAGAGCAGATAGGGTTCATGAATATAATGGCATTCCAAAGAAACAGGTTAAGAGTAAGAGTGCTTTTCTTAGAATCCAGGCGCCAAAACCGAGCAATGGTAAGAATGAGGATGATGAACAATTACATTGTGATGATTGTGCTGTTGTTGACTCATTGGTTATTTTAACACTAAAAAAATTATTTGGATAAGTTTTGCAAAGGAACACATGTAGATGCTCAGACCCAGTAAGATTGTTTTTGATAGACTGGCTTGATGGTAATAGTTTCTTGTGATTTGGAATTTTGTTTCCCCCTAAAGGATGTAATGCTACATGGTGGATTCTGCCAATGCACAACCTTAAGGTGGGCAAGAATCGATTGATGAGTGCAAACAGTGGATATGGTGGCTTATGAGTACAGGGACAGAATCGATTGATGAGTGTTGTGCTTCCACAAGGTACGTATTTTTATGGATGTCCATTATAATGGTGTTGAACAATACTTATCCACAAAGATGTTCTCATGCAATGACCCCTAATTGCATTTGCTTTGTGCAAGTGCAGCCATAGAGAAGATGACTTTATTTTCTGTTTGAATTGGTTCAGCTTGTCCAACTAGTTGGCCTCCTTCTATGCAACCACATTGTTCGCTTCCACATGTTGAAAACTGTTAAAGAACTGATGGTTGTTTTAGATTTGTATGTAATATGCTTGATGAAATCATTTATATTTGTTTTCGTGCATGTTGAATGCACATATTTTTCTTACGATTGATACTCATTTGAGCTTATGATAGGTATTGAAGTATTTCTTTATGGTGACAAGAGCTTCTTGATTCAGGATCTCCGTAGGTGATTTCAATACTAGGAAACTCTTATCCCAATGCTGGTGGTCCACTTTCACAAAGCCATGTTATGGATATGTTGAATGATGTAAACTCGAGTGATAATTCTCGTTTTGACATGAATGACTTCCCTCAACTGACTAGTCGACCTAGTTCTGCTGGAGGGCCTCAAGCACAATTGGGTGCAAACGAAGATTTCCAGCTTTGCCAGGATTCAAAGGTGTAATTACTGGTGAAGATATGTGACCTGATTGGCTGTTATGCATTTCTTTCTAGAAATTTTGCCTGTTTTATGTTATCAAATAGTTTTTTTGTATAGTTGCCTTATGATTTGTTGTTTAAAGAGTTGAGTTGAGTTGTAGACTGAATTATGCACTTTTTCTTATGGAAAGTTTTATGAATTTACGTGCATATCTACCTTAGTTCCTTTGGTGCTTGGTTTTATTGCTTTGTTTATTACATTCTGAAATTGTAAGTCATGTAAGGTGTTAAATAAGTATATGGTTTCCTGGTTTGTATCTCATCAAGTGTTTGTAGGTTGGAACTACTGAATGTTTTGTCTTTTTATCACAAAATGTAGAATCACCATTAATAGATTGTTCCAACTCTTACTTCCTTGTGCAATTTGATTTTAACATGCTGATTTTTTATGTTGTAAGATATGATTCTGATTGGACTGAAAAAAATATTTTTTGCAAATCCTTGTTTGGACACAAAACAGCATAGTGAGTTCAAATTCATAATGATTGATGAGATCTGATAAATAAATGTCCTACTCCCTCCGCAAGTGAATTATGGTTAATATTAATAAACATGGCATAGAGAGTTCAGAATAATTAAAAGAAAGGGAACCGAGGAATTTTCACGGTTCTTCCGGATTTTAAGAATTTGTTTAAAGATAGGTTTGGAGGAATGATTGAGTTGTCTTTGTGTGCATAAAAGTAATTAGCTTATACATTTTCCTTTAATGTTGAGTGTTTTTTGTTTTAGAGGATCTTGGTTGCCTGAAACTTGAATTTAAGTAAACGGTGGAAATGTGTAAAGTAAAGTGGATTTTTTTTTCTTCTTTTCATTCTATTCCTCTAATACTTGAAATCTTAGTTCATAATCATTAGCAACTGCTCCATTGTAGATTGATCTAAGAATTTCGAAGCTAAGACAATTCATCTGCAAGAAAGAAACCAGGCAACATCTACCTCAGTTTAAGGAAAACACACACAAGATTAAATAAAACTAATACAGATGCCTATAATTTCCATATCTATTTATATTGAAACCTAACAGAATGGACATTTTGAATTCCATCTTGCCTCAGAGAAACACAATGTTCAAAACATACATCATGAGAGAGGCAATGGCTTGATGAGTGTCAGTGGCTCAAGCCATTTTACTTGTGGAATACCCTTCTAAAGCTTTTAAATGTTATAGAATTAACTACTATATTAAACATGATTCCACATAAAAATGTGACTATATTTGTAGAACTCCAAAGTGTGAAACTACTTGTCAGTTGCCACCATTCAAAATTCACCTATGCCTTAAGATTACATTATGGTCTTGCTTTCCATCTCAATCTTCATGGCTATCTTCATCTTCTGAATCTGCATAATGGAAATGAAGCAGTTTGAAATCAGATAATCAGTTGGAAGAAATTCATATTAAGCTTTTGAAACTTTTACTGGCTGAAGCTACTACTGAAAATAAAGCAATATAGTTGACGTAAATCCATCAAGATTTATTGAATAAAAGTTAACTGCAGACAGCAATGTGTTTAGGCACAAAGATGTCCTACAATCATATACAATTACATTGAAGGAAGCAATTTAAGGGGAAGAAGTCAACCAACACCTAGCTACCATATCAATACAGATACCAGATTCAGATGACACAAATTAATAACTCGTGCCAGAACTTCTAAAGCATGTCTACTTCCATGAACACACTAAGCATGCAAAACATATTGAGAACAATGCTCTTTGAATCAAGAGTTTACATTAGCAAGCCAGGATCTTTCAACTTACCAGATCGAACATCATCACTAATTTTTTCTCTTGCTTGAATTTGTCTAACAAGCATCCGAAATATCAGCACCCACCAGTGTCTTAGTGTCACCTAAATAATTCAGTCAACAGCAGCTACTAATATTCAAGGAAATGCATATTACACACCGTTCCCTTCTTGTCAGAGGGTAGACTTCTGTGTTCAATCATCTCTTGAGGTAACTCATCAACATTAGTTTCATGAGGAAAGGAGATAACATATGAACCTTCATGTTTTTCAATTCGAAAAACTTCATAAGGTGCAACCTGTTGAGAAAATAAGTAAATAATAACTTGCTAGCTTACTCATTTAACTAAAGCATATGAATACAGATAATTGTAGGACATACCTTGGTTGTGAAACCATTAGCCCAATTCACCTCCATGTTACCATCTTCGAGACCAGAAACATTCCCAACACAGCACAGGAAAGGATTATCAGGGAACTCACCTACACAATGAACTTGGTTACCATCCTCAAGAGAAGCCTCCGCCTTCAGGTCAGTCACTGACTTGCCATTATCTTACACAAGAAATTAAGTAAGTATTTCATGAATCAGTTTAACATGAAGCCAACCCTTGAAACTATCTAACTAATACAAGGTTAACATTGGCTGACGGCTCTGTGAGTTATGGTTAACAGATTGGCTTAGAGCATGAGAGAGATTTGCTCTCGGTATAGGTAAGAATTTCTCTGACCACGCTCACTATCTCAGATTTTAGAACTATATCAGATTGAAGAAACAAAAAATCATGAAAATTTTCAGAACAATATCAAATCAATAACAAAATTTCCAAACAATATCAAATCAATAACAAATAAATTCAGAACGGTATCATAATTCAGGCAAATCAAATTCATGAAAAATAAGTTATCTTAAAAAACCTCAGGAGGGCAGTTCCAGAACTGTTTTGCTAGAAAAGGGGAGTTGAGGGAAGGGCGAAAGCGAGTCGTCTGCTTGAGGGTGAGAACGATGGCGAGCGTACGGCTTCTTCTACGGTGAGAACGAAAGTTGGGGACTAGGGGGCACTAGTGCGTAAAGCCCGCCTTCTTGGTGTTATCATCGTTCTGCTTCTTCGTCGCCATTGAAGCTCAAACTCCGAACTCTGAATGGGGATGATTGATTTTGAGTCTGAGCAAGCCGTGAGACAGCTACTATCATTTGAGCCGCAAACACAATATCACCAAAACAAAAGGAGTAGTCTGGCTGCTCTACAAGTTCGTAGGCGCTCACAGTTTCCTCTGTTTTGTCTCCAGCAAAATTATCTTCATTGGAGAAGGAAACAGCTTTCCATTGTATAGAGTTGAGTTGATTTTTTCTTTCAATTTTTGAAAGAAATGAGACTGAGGTGAATTGAGTTTCTGTACAATAATAAAAATATAATTTTATTTTTTAATATTTATAGAAATTATATATTTATCTCTTTTATAAAAATACTTAATTATAAAATTATTCTACTTTAGTTAAGATATTAATTTTTATTGAGTTAAATTAACTCAAATTAAAATTAAGCATTCAATTAAAACATGTCACGTAACAAAAAATAATTTATATGTTAATTTAGAGGAAGTTGGGTAGAACTTACCATTTTTTTTTTGTGTTTGATATACCAGTTTCGTTTTATAAATAATGCAGATTGTGTTCAAATATTTGTTATCTAATGTAATTTTGAAGGAATAAATAATTAAATATCATTTAGATAATTAAAGTTATATTTAAATGCATATTTGTTTAAAAAAATTTGATTCATTACAATAAAATTGTATCAATTATATATATAAACTAGAATCTATCTTTAATATTTTATTTATATCCAATTCAAAATTATATTTAGAGTAAAATTAAATTCACGTTTAACGAAAATTCTAATACTTTACATCCTATGTCCATTTGGCAACTCTCTTATCAGCCCTTTAAATATAAGAAGAAAAGGTTAGTAGGATAACAAAATATATGTGTATTTTCTATAGCATAGACTAATTTAAATCAAAAATACTCAAAATATACATGTACTTTTAAAATTCTATCCTGTAGTTAAAATTATGCTAAAATGAAATTTACTTAAAATAACATAGACTAATTTAAATAAAAAGTACTCTTACTTAATATGTATTCCACAAATTTTATTATAGGTTTTGTTTTTTAGCATCGATATCGCAACCCAAAATGTGTTATGATTGGGGTTTAGGAAAATTGTTTTCTAATAAATCTAATAAGTTTGAATATAAATTAAATAAAAAAGTTACAAATATTGTTAATAAATTTACAAGTAGTAAAATAAAAGTTATTTATTTTTAAAAAACATAAAATAGATCAATATAATTAAATCATGTCTGTGACATATAGAGCATTTAATATGTAGAAATTCGATAAAATACTTATTGTAAATCATTATATATTCTTCAATAGAAAGTCTCGTATATATTCGAGTATTAGTTACTGAAAAATATTTTTAGAAATACGAAGTGAGTTTTTGAATTTAGTAACTAGATAATATATATTTTTATAATCCACGTGAGACTATATAAATATTATTATCAAATCAATTTCGATTAGAAAATAGTAATTGATACTAATAAGTGAATCAATAAGGGCTCAGTACAGAAATCAAATTAAATAGTTTACATTTGGGCGGCTCCATTTCTAAAGGTAGTTCTTTTCTCCTGTGTGTCCAAACAGAATAATAGATTCAACGTGGCCCACATGTTAGGCTAGTTGTGTCTTTGCTAGCTGAAGTATGAATCAGATGCATCTAAGTTAACGTCATAATCCTCGTTAACTACGGTGTTCTAATACGAGCCTCCCAAACTAATTCAAAACATATAACTTCAAAAATAATAAATCTTTGATCTTTCAAATATGTGAAGTATCAAATCAAATCAAATGATACTTTTTCATTAAAAGTCCTTTTTATTGATACTTTCCAAATCATACAAATTTCAAACAAATTTCACAATTTCAAAGTACATAAGTATATAAATATCTTTACTTCAATATTTCAAAAACAGATATTCAAGTAAAATCAAACATTATAGAATAATGCAAAATTTCTTGATCCCACAGAATTAAAGAAACCGAAGCCAAAGTGCCAAATTAAAATGTGAGAAATGTTGGAATAGAATAATATAAAAGAGCACAGAATTAGAGATAGCAACTTCCATAACTACATCACAGATATAAAATAACATCAACAACTCCAACCGTTCCATGACAGCACCAATAGTACGCAAGGTAATTTCCAAAAGAAACACAGTAAAAATAAAGCAATAATACTAAAACAGAGACATATATTATCGTAATTAAAACAAGAGCATGTAAAAGAAAAAAATAAAATACAGCAGAATAAAGGTGGAAGCATTACAATTTTACGAATGGAGTCAGACAAAAAAAAATGGTGCTTATTCAGAGACAAGAATGAAGGAGTGTGGACTGAGCAAGACCAAAACAGCGACTGAGACGGTTCATCAGCAGTGACGCCGGTGATGCTCCCCCGACAGCAAGCTCTGTTGATGGCAACGGCAGACGTGACGATGGTGAACGGCTCCTTCATCGCGACTCTCTCTTCCTCCCTTCTTTGACCAACTCAATCTCTCCCTCTTCATTCAGCAATGACGGCGGCTCCAAACAGAAACGGCGACAGCTTCAACGACGATGGCTTGTCCGCAACGGAGACGGTCCCCCTTCTTTCTCGTCATGGTTGTTCTTCCTCTACGAACCCCTTCTCTCTCTAAGAATCTCCCTTGTTCGCTCTCAAGCGATCGACAGCAGCTCCTTTTAATGATGACCCAGGCAACCGCGACGGCGATGGATGCTTCGGCGATGATGACAAGGCACGGCGGCGTGGGACAACCTCCCTCTCTCTCTCTCTCTGTGTGGTTAGGTTTAGGTTTGAAAAATAAAAAATAAGGGTAGTTTAAGAATTTTGTAAAAGATAGAGAGCAAAGTAGTAATATAAAATCAAATATAATATATTAAAATTATTTTAAAAATATTATTTATAAATTATTTTAAATAAGTATTCTAATTTAAAATTAAAAATAAATCAATTAATTTCCTTTCAGTTTATAAAAATAAACTAAATTTCAATTATTTAAATTAAATTAACAAATTTCACTATTTTTTAATTATTAAAATTTTAAATTTTAGATTAAAAAAAACCTAATTATTATAAGAATTATAAATGAGCCTTAATTAATTTTAGACTCAAAGTTTCATAATTTTAATTTAATTATTTTTTAATAAAATAATTTTTAAAAATAATTTTAAATAAATATAATAAATTATAAATAATTTATTATTTAATTTTTAAAAACTCAAAATATTACTATCAAGATAATAACTTTCTTAAAAACTGTGGAGGTATTTACGCTTCAAATTAATTACTAACTTTGAAGAGATCATAAGAAAGTTATACTTTTCTTCATTTGATATATGGAAGGATTTAAAATAATGACTAACATTGTTTTATTAATGGTTTAATTATTCTGTTGGTCTTTATAGTTTTACCAAAATTTTAATTAGGTTTTTATACTTTTTTTTTCTTTTAATTATGTCCCTACACTATTTTAATTTTGTAATTAAGTCCTTCTTAGTGTAAAAAATATTAGAATTAACTGAATATTTCTTTACAAATTGAAGATATTTATAATTAAAAATTTAATTAAATTTTTTACTACATGTATTTTGGTAAAAATATTATGTTAATTTTAACATTTTTAACATGAAAAGGGGGTAATTACAAAATTAAAAGCAATATAGAGACTCAATTGAAAGGAAAAAAAATATAAGGACTTAATTAAAAATTTGGTGAAACTATAGGAACCAACAGAATAATTAAACATTTATTAATTGATTTTATTCTTTCCTTCTTTCACAAGGTTGAAGTGGGGGTTGGTACCTTCAAGAGATTCCGATACATAAGTTAGCAAGGGTTTAAGTAGGTTTTCAGTAGATTGGGTTTTAAATATACATGAGTGTGTCAGTATATTTATAGTAGAGAGATAACCATCTTTTTAGTGTAGTTTCACCTCTGATGGTGAATAACCGTTCCCTTATTCTTGAAAATTTGTTGAGATCTCACTCCTAGATAAAGGAGAGAGCTAGTAGGAGATATTTCATGAGTCAATTGCTTATTCAGATAAGTAGGGTAGAACTTCTTTTGTCGTACCCGACCTCTAAGAGGTCAGGTAAGTAGAGGAGGCCACCTTTTTGGGTGGGCTTTTATTCTTTTTTCGCCTGACCTGACTTAATATTTTTGGGTCAGGGTGTGGACAGTGTCCCTACTTGAGTCCGAACTTTTATGAGGTCGGGCTCAAGTATTTGTGTCCTTAGTTTCCTTCGTCAGGTATATCGTCTTCAAGAGGTCGAGTACTTGACGTTTCTTTTAAAAACTTTTGAAACGTTGTGCCGCTTAATGGCACGGCGTGCGTTATATTGCGATTTTCTTGGGATCCGTGCGCATCATTAATGAGGGGTGTGAAATGTCACTTTTGTCCTTAGTGTCTTATAAATACTTCATTTTTTCTCCTTCTTCCTATTTCCATTTTCATCATACATTCATCTCTTTCTCTCTTTCTTCCTCCATTCTTTGTTCATGTAACTGTTCCACATTTCAAGCTTTCTTTATCTTGAGATTTTAGAAGATCTTGTTTCATTCTCTTAGAGAGGATCGTTCGAATGTTTACTATTTGAAGTGCTCTTTGCTTTTGTGCTTCTTTAAGGTTGGTCCTTTACTCTAAATTTTCTTGATTTTTGTTTTATTTCCACATTCTTAGTAGTATTTGTGTTTGAATGAATGCTGGTTTTGAAATGTTGCTTGTGATTTGCAACTTTAAATTTGGAATTTTGCATTCTTCGAATCTGATTTTGGTTGTTGAAAGATTGGAATTTTGCTTCGCTCTCTTTTACTGTTGTGATTCTGAACATGGGTTCTATATTGCCCCCAAATGATGCCATTTTTATATAGAAGATGGCCTCATTTATATATGTGAGAGATATAGTATAATTGTTTGTGCTCTGGGAGGGTTTCGTGACATTAATCCAACCTGTTTTAAATATATGAATGTTTGTATTGCTTATGCTTTACGTTCGAGATGTTAGTGGCAATCTTTGAAATTGACCTAACTTTCTGATTGCTTGCCTTGTTTTGTCCAATTTGTAGTGATGAATTTTTTATTTATTATATTGTAGGTGTAGCTTGTATGTTTTATTCAGTAGTTCACAACATGTCGTCTAAGGTCTTGTCGGACTTGAAATGGGTAGATTTAACTGTTCTTACCCTGTCCCTATGATTGATAATGAATATATCGAAGCCTTTCATAGACATCATAGACTATGTTTAATTCGAGAGGATGAGAGGAACTATGAGATTGTTGTTGCTGACCTTGAGGAGAGGGTTTGCTTCCCCTGACTTGATAGGTCGGAACGACATTTTATATATGTCTAGGATTATCTTTTTTATGAAGTTAGGGGTTACCTTTTCTTTTTCTGAGTTTGAGTCGGAGGTCCTTAAATTTTGTAATGTTGTCACTACCCAATTGCATCCAAATTCTTGGGGCTTCTTAAAAATATACCAACTTCTTTCTCAGGAATTGGATGTCCGACCTTCTCTTAAAGTCTTCTTTTTGTGCTCACCAAACCTTTTAGCCCTAAAAAATAAGGTTGGTTCTCTTTCCTTGCTATTTAGGGTAGAAAAGTTTTTGCCATTTTTTATGAGTCCTTCAATGACTTTAAAAATTATTTCTTTAAGATCTGGGTTGTAGAAGGTGTCCAACTTTTTTTCCTAAATGATGAAGACGAATCCCTTTTTCCTTTGTATTGGGAGAAACAATTCTGTGATAGTCAAATATTACTCAGATGACTTAGACGAAGTAGAAGAGGGTGTGGTCGGGTCAGGAGTTCTGGGGTCGAACTCCTTATTTGAATTCTAAAAGGTATTTAAGAAATCCAAGCCAGCTTCAGTTTGAGATAAGTAGGTTTCTCTTCCTTTTATAAATTATTTTTGTAAAATTATGTTGATGACTAATGTGTCTATATTTGGGTGTTGCAGAAAGGATAGCTCCCAAATCTGCTGTCATGAAAACACTTCGAGCTATTAAAAAAAATGTTGTTGCACGGAGCATTCAGTTGAAAGAAGCTTGTAAAACCGCCGATCTGTCCTCGCATCAAAGTCGGATTCGGGTACACCAGTCTCTCTAAAGGTTATTCCTGACCCGACCTCTCGATCGACTCCTCCTCTCAGCTTGGCTAAACCAGCAGCTCGTCCCCCACCTTCTACCTCCGAACTAAATCCTAAAAAATGCAATACCTCTGAGTTGGGGAGTATATATGAGCAGGATTTTGGCGGCCTTACTTAGAGTGGAAAGCACATCCTTCCATATAACTATATCAGTAAGGATGATATAGCCATCAGAAGCCACTTTCAGCTCTCAGCCCGAGGTGGAGTTCGGACGGCTGGCATTTGCACAGCCTTGGCCAGGAAGTTGGAGAAGACTCCCCTTAATGCCACTCAGAGATCCTTGGCTTTCTTGCAGGCTAAAATGGCCTCCTTGAGGGAGTCCAAGAAGAAATTAGAGGAAGAGAGGGACTTATTACTCTCTGACCTTGGTAAACCTCGGGATAAAGTATAACAGGTAGAGGCCGCATTGATCATGTCGGAGGGTTTGAAAAAGAAAGTCGAAGAGAGTTATACCTGAATTTTTGGAAAAAAGCTTGATCTGGTGGATGAGGTTACTAAGGCCTGGGCCAAGTATGTGGAGCTTGAGGAGTTTATGGCTGAAGATATGGACGAGATAGTTGCAAATCTGAAGGCTTAGTTACAAAGGATAATCTCATCTTTTTCTTCCTTATATGGACTCAATTATGGGAATTTACAGAATAATTCAAAACAATTGAGGTTGATCAAAAATTAAAAGGGAATCTGGGAATAATTGAAGATATTGTTCTGTTTAAAATTAAGAATAAAGAGTCTAGAATTGTATATAAAAGTCCGAGTGGAGATCAAAAGTGAAAAAAGACAGAGACACTCTGAAATCGGCTGCTCCTAATCAATCAATACTGAAAATTGGAGTTTGATATGAATGAATAGAGATATTTTGTACCTATTTTACAAGATTAGGGCATGAACAAAAGAATTGCCATATTTTCATTGGGAATTCGGCTCAGAACAATTTCAAAGATGATAAAATTGGTGAATGGCTAAAGTAGATCAAGTGAGTAGACAATTGACTGAGAAGGGTGATTTCTTCAGTGAAAGGATGATTTGGTACCTAATCAACTGAAAAAGAAATTCCACCATCGTGGTTAATTAACAGTTTCTTTGGTCAAAGTATGCTAAAAAATCACAAGAAAGCTCCCAGTACTCAAAGTTCAACTAATTCGAGTACTAAAGGTGAAAAGGAGGGTGATACTGGTGAAATTGGCTACACGACTACTAGTAATTCTGCTTCTAATGCCTTAACGGACATTCTTCAATGTTTGAACAATGAATAACAAAGTGATAATAATGCGATCAGATTTTGGAAGGGTGAGAAAAAACAAAATATGGTGTAGTTAAGTTTTAAAATAATTTCTAAAATTAGCTCTCTATATTAAAATAGTTCTCTAAATTTTAATTCTATTAATTATGTCTTTGAAATTGGTAAAAATACACCATGTTAATCCTTAATAACATGATGAGTCACTTGATAAAAAAGAATCGAGAAAATAATCAAGTGATTCAACATGCTATTAGAAAGTAATATAGTTCACTTTTATCAATATCAAAGACATAATTAATATAAGTGAAATTTTAGGACTATATTAGTGCGCAACCAATTTAAAAAAGAAGGCCACTCAGATAAAGACGCCTAAAATGTCTTTTTTTAAAGATGTTTTCATGTTGTGTTTTAATTAATTTTTGTATAATTTATTCTGTGTTTCTCATCACATATTATTAAATTTCTCAAAAGATTTTCTTTCCAAAAATAATAAAAAATATTTAATTTGGACTAAAACAAAAAAGGTAATACATTAACTATTAGATTTTTTTAAAAGATTGTTTACAATATATATATATATATATATATATATATATATATATATATAAAACAAACTCAAACCTCTTAAAATTTTTATAAATAAAAAAATAATTAATTTATATTCGTACAATATATAAAATAATTACTATATTATTATTATATTATACATTAAGATTCACTAATTTAAATTTTTTTATTTTTAATATAAGCATTATAAATAAATAAAATTTTTATAACTAAATGTAGTGTAACAAAATATATATAATATTAATTAGTTCTTAAAAAATTTTAAAAAAATAGTTTCTTTCATTTTAGTAAAATAACTATTTATTAAAATAGATAAATTAATTATTTTCTTCTCTTCTATAATTTTTTTAAGACATAAAAATAATTAATTAGGACATTTGTTAAGATAATTGAAGTCACTATTTCATTAAATTTTTAATTTAAAGTAAAATCCTAGTTAATTTTGGTATAGAAATTTCGAATTTGAAAACATTAATAAAAATTATGTTGAATTTTGATTTATTTGATTCTCATTTAAATTAATCACTACATAAGTTAAAGTTATGTTTTGAAGTTATATTCGAGCTTTAATCTAATTTTTAAAGTTTCAATTTACTTAGTTTCATTTTTTAACTTAGGTATCTGTGACTCATATTAGGATTTTAAGTGTTTAGTTGAAAAAAATAAGGTAAAAAAATTTCAATTGTCACATCAAATAGTCGCTAGAATGTATAATGTAGCAGTCGTTAGTCCATCTCAGAATGTCGTTAACGATTTTGTGAGACAGTGACAAAAATAAGATTAGGAACTAATGTGAGTCATAACTATTAAGTTGGGAGACTAAATTGAGTAAATCGAAATTTTTGAAATTATATTGAAACTTAGTTGTTAGAACCGAACCAGTGATCGAACCGGTCAAGCTACTGATTCACTAGTTTATTGGTTCAACCGATAAATCACTGGTTGAACCGATAAAACCGGTCTCACGTAAATATAAAATATAAAATAGTTAAAAACTTAAAATTAAAATTTGAAATACATATCTTCACTAACATTTTATGAAGAATCAAGTCTCAACTTATAAAAATAACTAATATAAAAAAACCATAAAATTTTAATACTACAATAGTATCTTATTTTGACACAATAAAAAAATAATTAATTCATAAAGCCTATCATCTAACTATAATATCAGTAGATTTTAACACTAACATCAAAACAAATAACCTTAATCACAATACTAGCAATAAAATAGATCAAGTAAATTAATAAATTTTTAGTGAAATTTATATTTATATTAATAATGGTATATAATTAAAATATAATTAATTTTAAAAATAGAAAAAACAAAAATTAAGTTAAATTAGATATTTATGTATACTATATAATTAGTGTCAAATATATTACTTAGAAGTGCAATGACTAAGTGGCAAGTAGAGGTTGTTTTTGCTCCAAGGTTCTTGGTTCGAGACCTTGTGAAGACATTTAAAAAAATTTTTCAAGCAGACCAGTTCGATTAGACCGGTTCTTACCGGTTCATACCGGTTTTATTTCTTAAACGGTCCAAGGAGTAAACCGAACCGGACTAGGTCACTAGTTTTCCGGTCGAATCAGCCGATCCAGTTCGGTTTTTACAACTATGGATTAAAATATGAACATAATTTCAGAGACCAATAAGTATTATCTCTTTGTTGACAATTAAGTTGTTTTAATGGTAATTAAGATCTAATAATGGTTTATAATAAAAGAAGCATTCTTTTGCAACAATAAACCTATAGTAGTAGTTAGGGGTGTTCATAGATTAGATCATATCCATATAAATTCACAATATTTATCCGTATCTGATCTGTAATTTGAGGATATGATCTGATCTGTAAGATGATCGGATTGGATCGAATCGGATCCACACTCTAATCAGATAGAAGTAAATATGTTTAAAAAAGTAAACAAAAATATTTATTGACTTTTTTTATAAAAATAAAATTTTTTAATATTTTTTATTTTATAGATATATTTGATGTCTGATCCAAACATAAAAAGTGCGAATATCGAATTTGATCTAATGAGTTTAGTGCGGATTGGATCGAAATTTCAGCCATATCCCATCTGTAAACACCCCTAGCAATAATAACTAAAAAATTATAATGATTATATTTTTAACTAAGAGGAAGTGCAAAAAAAAGTATTAAATACAAGAACATTTAATCAAATATTAAAAAAAAAATTACTTTAAAATAGTCGGACTTTTTTTGCTCATATATATATATATATATATAATGTAATAATAATAATAATAATATGATAACTGTTTTATATATCACACAAATATAAACGTTTTTTTTTTCTATGATCTTACGAAAGGGTTTGTAAGTCTCTAACCTTGTTATCAATTTTTGTAGTGTTAGCCCTCATATTATCAATTTGATTCATATATAATTCGGATGATAAATTATTTGGTAACGTGCTTCCTTTTTTTGCCGTGATATACTTTATTATTATTATTATTATTATTATTATTATTATTATTATTATTATTATTATTATTATTAAAAAATAACAGGCCAAATTATTGCCATAACATAATAAAAGTATGGAAGTTTATCATTCTCTCTAATGGAGGAAACAAAATTCTTTTCAATAGTTTATTTAACGTTTAGTAGAATAAAAATAATTTTTATTAGAATAAATTTTAGTACGAGTTTAATATTTTTATTGATCATAAAATATTTATAGAATTACTCGTAGATAAATTTTGAAAAAAAGAAAAAAACATGATTTTTTATTTTATTTTTAATTTTAAAATAAATTTTATTTTTATTTTTTACCGTATATAATTATTTAATTATTTTTTAATTATATATAAATAAATTACTCTTAATAAGACTTTTTTGTGTTATTCAATTATCTTTTTTAAAAATAATTAATTATTAAAATAATTAAACTTTTCACAACAAAAATAATAAAAAAATTATGAACGAAAAAAATTAATCATCCTGATAATTTTTTGTATTTTTATTCATATTTTAATTATAAACATAAATATAATTTAATTATATTATTTATGAAATGTGACTATAGATGTAGATAAAATTTAGTTATATTACTTATATATAGTTTCATTGTATTGTATTGCTTATAAAGTTAGATTATAATTATGACAATATAATTGTTCTTGTATTTTTATATGTGTGACTAATTGGTGGTGTTAAAACATTACTCTTAATTATAAATAAGATTTATAATTTAAAAAATCAAAGATTCAATTAAAAAGATACGAAAAAAATGATGTTAAAATATTCTAACTCTTTAAAATAAAAATATTTGAAATTCAATTAAAAATTATTTAAAATTTAAACTCAACAAAAATTTATATTCAATGTGTTTTGTATTAAATATATTTAATAACCTATTATATCATATTGGTTGAAATTAGTTTTTATAATGTTAATTTTTTAACAACACTTTATTAGAAAAAACCATCTTTTCAGAATTTTTTAAAAACTAATTAATATTATATATATTTTGTTACATTACATCTTGTTATAAAAAATTTATTTATTTCTAATGCTTATATTAAAAATAAAAATAAAATTTAAATTAATAAATTTTAATCTATAATATAATAATATAGTAATTGTTTTATATATTATATGAATAAAAATTAATTATTTTTTATTTATAAAAATTTTAAGAGCTTGTTTTATATATATATATATATATATATATATATTGATGAATGTGATATATTTTTTTTGTAAATAATCTTTTAAAAAAATCTAATATTTAATGTATTACCTTTTTTGTTTTAGTCCAAATTAAATGTTTTTTATTGTTTTTGGAAAAAAAATCTTTTGAGGAATTTAATAATATGTGATGAGGAACACTGAATCAATTATACAGAAACCAATTAAAACACAACATGAAAACATCTTTAAAAAAAGACGTTTTAGGCGTCTTTATCTGAGTAACTTCCTTTCAAAAATCGCGCTTTGGAACTTACCTCTACGTGGGTCAAGGTTTTGGCACCCATGGGAAGAAGTGGTTGCATTCAAATATAAAAATTATATTTTTTAAAGTTATAAATAAAAAATTATCAATTAACTTTAGAGAAAACAATTTTTTCATTAATTAATTTCATTATTTTTATTAATTGGATGTATCATTATTTGAAACAATTTTTCAAATGATGAAATAGAACCAAGCAGAGGGTAAGTAGTAACTTATTTAACAAGTACATAGCAGTGGGGAAGGAATCTTTTCAAAACTACATAGGGAGAGAAGATATGGCTAAAAGAGCTAAACTTATTTTAGTGGTGCTCCTATGCTTTCTTTTAGCACTCTCTTGCTGTTGGTGAATCGTGAGTGTAGCGATGGGATAACTTCCGTCTAATTCCATATTTCTTCAAAGAAATAGTAAAGGATTTGGACAAAAAATTCATACCATGGTCAGACTGTATGTAAGGATTTAATTTTATATCCTATTTAATTTCCCATAAAAGTTTTGTAACTTTCTATAGCAAACAAAGCTTGAGAATTATTTATAAGAAGAAATATACAAGAATATTTAGAATATGTATCAACAAAACATATAAATCAGAACAAATCATTGAGAACAGAAAATAGAGAATAAGCACTATAAGAAAAATGTTGAATACCGTTGGATTTGACAATAAATTCGTTGGATAAAAAAGTTATTGTCGAATTTAATTTTCTAACAGTAAATTCATTGGTAATAATTGGAGGAAAAACAAAAAAAATTGTGCCGAGATTATCGTCGGATTTATCTGCCAGTAATTTTTTATTAGTACAACGTTACATTTTAGTCACTTTCAAGTGTTACCATCATATTTTTCTGCAAGTAAATCCGACGATAATCTTATACTAAATTCGAACTGCCAATCCTCTTCTTCCTCATTTTCGAACTACTATCTCTCTAATAACCTTCTCTCCCCCCTTTTCTCTCTCTCTCCCTCCCTCCCTCCCTCTCCCCCCAACCACCTATGCGTCCAAAGAACGCATGAACTCGGCTAGCTAGGTGCTCTTTCTGATATGTTAGTCGTTCTGTCGCTGCTATTTTTATTGCTCCCGTCACTTTTGCCGCTATCGTTACTCCCTTAATTGCCGACCTGCATCTCTCCTCTTTCCTTCAGGTAGGTTGCTCTCATCCCTCTTCTTATTTTATCCCTAGTTTTACTTTATTTTAAATAAAAAAACCTAAAAAACCTAACCCCTTTTCGAACCCTAACTTTATCTCATTCCTTTTTTAGTGACTGTGGTCCGTGGTTCAGACGTTCTTGCCGCCTTGGATTCTCGCTTCCAATTGTGTTTAGTTCTTGCCACATCGCCGTCCTCTACTTCCTTTTCTCGTAATTCCTCCATCGTTGTGTTCTTGGTTCTGCTTTTGCAATATGGGTGAGTTTATTGATTTCACTTTTGATTGAGTTTTTTCGGTTTTTAATCCATAAATTTTTTATACCGAAATTTTTCAACTTTTCAATTTTAAATTTTGATTTAGGTTTAGATAATTTATTTAATTTGACGTAATTAGTTATTATTGAGTTGTATCTAACTCTCTTGATTTTTTATTTCTTCTTGATTCTTGGTTGAGATTTTTTATTATGTTTTCGTTTTGCAAGTTTGAGTTCAGAGAACAGTACAAAAAAGAGCGCACCCAAATAACAAATCGGTTGCGGTTGTGAGTGTTTATTTATGTGAAATATTGTTCAGTACTTATTTTAAAAAAATTGAATTAATTTTCAATTTTTTTTTATCATGTTTGAATTTTAACTTTTTTTTGTCGTTGCAGTTTCAAAATAATTAGGTTAGCAAGACTGGTGGTAACAGGTAAAAATTAATTACTTGTTTTATGATTGATGATTGATTTTTGCTGTTATTTTTATAATTGTTCTCTTATTGGTCTATTAAAATTTAAAATTCAATCACATATTAGTTATCTCTACTTTTACTTTCTCTCTAATTTTGTGTTTATTCTTTGTTTATTTTCTAAGTTGATTATGCCAATAAAGCTAATGTTCAATTATTTATATCTTATTTTTAAAAAAAATTAAAGTCACATACAAAATAAAAATTCAGAGAGTTCGATGATACCAAATATTAATAGGGTGAACATTCTCTGTAAAATTTATAGTCTATTTTTAGTTTTTTCGAAATCTTAATGTTTGAAAAAAAGTAAACAAATTTATATATCGATTTAGTTGGTAGTGAGTAGAATTTTAATTTGAATTGAACTTACTAAGTCAACTGAATAGGCCACTAAAAATAATAAGATATGATATATGGATTTTTTTATTGAACATAAAAAAAATTTTAATTGACTTTAATTTTTTTCCATAAGTGTGCAAACAATACTTGAAAATAAGTTTCTAGTCATAATGTGTATAAAATATAAATACTTAAATTTTTTTTCTGTTTGCAAAAATTTAGAAATTATTATCATATATATTGTGTAGTTGGTCATTATATTTTTTTTGTATTTTAATTTTATCTTTTTTTTATTTGTTTGATTGGCTAGTATTAGTTATATTTATTTTTGTTCTCTTCTATTGCATCAGGAGAATGATAATGAATGAATTTATAAAAAATAAAATAAAATTTAAGTTTATTGACGAATTTATCAAGAGATAAATTTGACGATAAAAATTTTTGAAAAATTTTTTTTGATAATAATTAGTGTCAAATAAAAAAATTTATTAATAAATAATTACTGGCAAAGTTTATACCATTAAATTTATTTTAATGTTAAATCTGATAATAAATAGATTGCTAACAAATTTTTTAATTAAATCTGATTGTATTCGGTGATTTTCTTGCAGTGAAGATTAGAGCAGCGGTATGAATGAGTGAGTATTACTCTTATTTTTTAGATACAATGAGATGCAGCTATATAAAGTGTTGTAGCCAATCACAGAGAAGAGTTCATAACTAACTCTAACTACTCATCATAGTAGACTTAATTACCCTTTCTCTTCTTCCATCTCCCTTACACCCTTAAAAGGGTTATTACACGTTGTCGTGGAAGAATTCTTTCCTCGTTAAGGATGTAAGAATATCTCCTTTTCAATGAATAACACTTTAATTATCCTTTGAGAAAAAAAAAAAAAAGCAGAAGAAAAGAAGTGTTTAAGAAGGAACCAACATAATCATAAAGTATACTAACATTTGATTTATTGATTCTCTTTCTTAATATTCTTGAATCAAGATTTTCTAAAATAAAAAAAATTAATAAAATAAAAAATAAAGAATTAATTATTCTTAAATAAATAATAAAATATATATTTAATAAAAATTATAAAATTAATAATAATTAATCATTCAATTTATTACCTTCATTTTATAGGATTTAAATTCAATATTTTTTTTTACTTTAGTTACTTAATATATCTCGCCACATCCTTTTCGACTAAAGTATATAAAAAAAAATTCTCTCCGCTAATTAAAGAATCACACTCTAAGTAAACCTTAATATATAAAACTACATCGATCTCTTATAAATTTGGTTTGGTTTCTAATTGATTTCATTGATATGTATTTTTGAACATTTTCTTAATTTCTAAACTATTTCAAAACGTTTTGGTTAAAAGATTTGAAAATCTTTAATTTGTTCAAAAATCAATTTCTAATATATTGCAAAACTTGAAAACTTTTTATGAGAGAGAGCCTTGAGTTGTGGTTTTTAACAAGAATTACCTAAATCCTATACGCTAAGACCTTTTTTTTTTTGGTTATCGCATGATCCTCAAACTTGTATGGTTGACATTCATTAAAACCACATACCTGAAATACTTGAGTTCATAGATATATACATATATATTTAATTATTTATAATTTTTTTCCTTTTTAATAATGATAAACATTTTGAGAATAGCAAAAAAAAATGGTTAGATATATAAAAGCAATTTATAAACTAAATTCACATGATTGTGATTCACTAAAACAAATATTTGAATTTATGTTCGCCTATATGTTTACAACTATTTAGATCATTATTCATATCTAGATATACATAATTAAAAAAAAAAAAACTAATAGAAAGAGATTAAAAAGAGAAAAAAAAGTAATACCACCACTGAAAAAGAAAGCAAGGAGTGCTGGGTATATGAAGATGGGAAGATGATAAAATTTTAACTGTGTTTTGATTTCAAGGCACGATTAAATTGTTTTTTAAGAAAGATATTTATCCCTATATTTAATTGTTATAGGGTTGATGACAATACTCTTTTAGGATATAATAAAATCTCTTGAACAAAGAAAATCTCTTAATAGTTAAGTAAGAAAATCTCAACTTTCTTGAATAAAAAAAATCTCTTAATAGTTAAGTAAAACTTACACTTAGTATTTGTGTGTTTAAAATAGTGGATAAAGACTTATTTATATGAATCCTGCTAGGGAGCTAATGGAGTATTTGTACAATGTGTACAATGGACTATTTATTTGGCTCAATATGAGTTAAAAAATGAACACCAGGATAAAATACTACTAATTTCTCAAACACAATACATTCATACTATCTAGAATAACCATTCGAGTACCAGGGGATAATAAACATCTGATATCCTACCGAATCGAGTATCCCTAAACCCTATTATTGTATACATTGTACAGATATTCTATTAGCTCCCTATACTTCCTTTATTTATATATATTGCACATAGCAATTATAATTAATTACGTATACAAATAGTTGTGTTTTTTTTATTACCAATAGATATAATATTTTAAATATATACAATTTTTAAAAAATTATGTTATTTTAACCAATAAACACAATATTTTAAATATACACAATTCTTTAAAAATTATATCCTTTCAACCAAATAATACTAAACAGTTAATAATTATTTATTAATATTAATAATAATATCAATAATATTAATTAATCAAATTTATAAATATCTTCAACAAAACAGTTTATCGCTCTCTTTTTGGCAAACCCACATGGGTTAAAAAACTCAGAGAACTAGGTTATTAATAACATTATTTATCCTTTTTCTCTAGTTTAATAAAATTATAATTTTTTATACAACTATAAAATTGATACAAGATGACGTAATATGTTTTTATTAATTTTATTTTATTTTTAATTAAATATTGGCATATTTTTATTTAAAATATTAATAATAAACAAATAAACTATTCCCTAGTATTATCATCGGTATAATAGATCATGGAACTAGTTCAACGTATCATGGGGTTGAGATTCGTTCTTGCTGTTTGCACTTCTCTTCGGCCGAAACATTCAGCTATTTCTTCAGTCTATACAGTTAAGAAATTGATTAAAATAAAATAAAATAAAAAATCATGCGGCTTACTTCTTTTATTGATTTTCAGCATAGTATAAAATGTGTTAAAATTGAAATCTTTGAGCACAGGGAATTGAACTATGTATAAGATAGTGGGTGCAAGTGCTTTAATTGAAATTTAGAAAATTACTTAGTAGTTTATAATAATATTATTTATTTTGTTCTTATTAATTAGTTTGTTAAATTTAAACCCCATTATGTTACATTAATATAAAAATTATTTTATTAGCTAGATTTGACTTCATACATAAAATTATTGTGTTAATTAAATTAATCTGACAAAATTAGTTTGTTAAACTCAACTACTTTATTAGCATTATTTTTAAATTAAGATATTTTATCAACTCATAGATATATAGATAACTTTAAAATTTGAACAATTATTTTGTAAAATAACCAATTAAGTCCAACCAATTACTTGTTGTAAGCATGTTTCACATCTCACGGGCACTCTCTTCTTCTTCTTACATATGCTCTTTCTGTTTCTTTTTTTTTTGTTATTATCGTCGTCGTTACTACTACTACCATTATTTTTTTCTTTTCCTCTTTCTTTTTTATTTGAATTTCTTCTCCTCCTCCTTCATCTTCATTATCGTCATTATCATCAGTGACGGACCCATAAAAATTTAATAATAAGGGCAAAAATATAATAAAATTTAGGTATAAATATTTTTTTTCTGCCCACGACACCCAACAAGTTATTAAGGACTAATTCGTCATGAATTTAAATTCCATTTAAGAATCTACAATTGGCCGGTAATGAGTTGCTATACATACGAGACGAAATTCGGACCCTCAATACTTACTTAAGCAGACGACTAAGCTGATCACTTGACCAATCCAAATTGGTTTAGATATATTCAAAATTTAAAATTAGAACTATCTATACATATTGATAAGAACTAAAAATATACACACAATCACTATTATAATATTTAAAATCATAAAAATATAATTTCATACACAGTATAATATTTAAAATAACAAAAAAAATTATTTATAATGACTTTCTTTTTATTTTTAACATGATTAAATATTATTTTTCTATATACATTCTTAAATAATTATTTTACTTTTTATTATCTCATATTTAATTGTCAAATCTACTTATTATAATTTTTATAGTATAAATAAATTTTTTAATCAAAATAATTACAGTATATTAATATATAGATAATATATTTTTTATCTTAAATAATTTTTAAAAAATCACTAATAATTTAAGTGGTATTTAATTAGAAATAAGTTTTAATTTAATTATTAATTAATTAACTAATATAATAAAATTAATTATCACTATTTTTTGAGTTTATTTATTTATTTTTCATACTAAATCAAATTTAACAATATAATTATTATGTGTTAAATTTAACAAAATATTTTTTAACATCAAATACAAAAGAATTATTTATATTTTATTTTGAGACAAATATAATATAATAAGTGATATATATATATATATATATAAGTATTAATTTTTTTAAAAAAAATTGTGGGGGCAAATACCCCCTCTATATTAAACGTGGGTCCATCCCTGAATTTATCATCATTATGGTTATCATTATTATCGTGATCAATCGTCGTCTATTTCTTATATGTAAATAACATTGTTCATTCTCTTTCGAATTTTTGTACTTGTTCTGCTTAATTCGTTTCGTTATTTCTCTTTTATCAAAATTTTTAAATCTGCAACTCAAATTTTCATGAAATAAGCTTTTAGTTCTATCACATCATTTAGTTATTGAAATTTTTTTCGGCTTTAGAGTAAATATATTTTGGTGTTATTCTTTAGAAATTTATGTGTTTTTTACATATGAGATATGTCGTCTTCTTCTTATACGTGAAAGACACGGTTTATTATTCTCTTTTGAATTTTTACACTTGTTCTACTTAATTTTTTTACGTTATCTAATAAATTTTCGTGCTATTTTTGTTTTTGGCAAGAATTCAATCTAATAAGTATGAACCTACATTCATTCAACTAAATAAAATTACAATACAATACAGACATATTCATTTAAGTCTAATATAAAAAGCAATTCTCATAAAAGGAAAAAAAGAACCAAGAGTAATAGAAAAAGAAAAAAAGAAGAAAAATAATAAGAAAAAATAAAACATCAAAGGAGAGATATTGAACATATGACAAGAGAGAATTCTGTTGGTAAAAATAAATTAAATATTTTTCAATGTTTTTTTGTTTGAAAATTTGAAAATTTATTTGTAACATGTTTTCGATTATTTTTAATTTTTTATATTTAATAAAGTTTTCTAATAAGTAATAATTTATTAAAAAATATAAAATAGAACTTAAAAAAAATTAAAAAGTATAATGCTCAAACTTTTCTTAACAAAATAAAGGAAGTTTAATAACGTCAAAACTGTACGGTTAGGAAAAAAAAGAAGGACAATTTAAAAAAAGTATCATATTCATATTTTTTCATTTGTGATTATAGAGTTTTTACTAATATATAGACCAAGAGTACCTTAAGAGAGTACGCCTTTTATGAAATAATATTCTACTAAATTACATTGATTTTTCTAATCCTCTTTGATATTTTTTCTGATTTTGTTCACTAATTATGATATTCTAATAAAACAGCATGCGTAGCATAAATCTATTTCCATAATTGATGTTTGAAGGGCATGCATACTGATATCAGAAGACGAGATTCAAAATCATTTTATTTTGAACACGAATAATGATAAATTATTATATAAACCGTAGCATTGATGTTGATACTTAATTTTCATCATGCCATTTAACTACATATTATTATTATTTCAATTGTGTTATATATCTATCCATTGGATGAGAAGTGCATAGAATTCGATAAGACAACCATCATGGAAATTAAGAAAGCCCGGTTCCCTTGGTACGCCTACTCTATTGACATATTGTTCTTCTTTGGACTACTCGGTTATTTTGCGATTGATTTGTTTTGTCCAAGAATAATATGGATTTTGATGTTCAAGTACCCTGAGATTTCAAGAATCAAATTGGAGGTAACTAATGCCTCTCTAACACAGTCTAAGTACCTCAACAGCAACAGTACGCTATATTCTAATTTGGAGGTCAACATCATAGCAACGAACCCTAACAACAACAACAACAAAGTAGTAGTGTCTTATGACAAGATCATGGCGGAAGCATCGTTCCAAGGTTGTAAGTTTAGTAGTGTAACAAACTTGACGGACATACATGAGAATAACACGAGCTTCCTTCAACTGCCTTTGGTGTTAAAAGGGCAATGTGTGATTCATGTAACACTTGATGAAGCCTATAAAGCAGAGGCGCGCAAAGGGGTTAACCATGACTTTGATTTGAAGTTGGGTTTGTGGTTGGATTTTCAATACGCAAACCTGAAGAAAAGGAAGAGCGATGGTATGACTGGTATCAAAGCATCCATCACGTGTCTAAGTTTGAGTTTCATTTCGAATGATAAATCAGCAATTTCCTTCGGTAGAACCAAATGCAAGTGTTCTCTCTGTGAAATTTCAGAAATACAGGGATGATCAATTATCAAATGTTGTAAATTGACAAGTCAAAGAATATATCAATAGAAATTTAAGAATAAGAAAGAGAAGAAGCAATTTTTTTTATTATTATCAAAGTTAGACCATTTTATTAAAAGAAGTTTATTTGGTGCCTATAATTTTTTGCTTAGTAAAAGTAAAAATAAAAAATGATGAAATCTATCCTTTTATTTTAAATTTTATGTATAAAATTTAGATATCATAGAACACACTTTTATTCTATGAAAATAAAATCACAACTGTCCAAAATTAGGACTAGAAGCATAAAGCAGTTGGGGTCTCCCACACTCGTACACTAATATAAGTAAACACGAGAACATATGGTTTTCAAATTAAATTACTTAATTATTTTATTTAATTATTTAGTTGGATTTTTTACGTTTGAATGTCTCTAGAAGACATTAACATTATACATAGGATTATTCACGCTACTAAGAAAATCTGCATTTTGTCATGCTTTTAAAGCATATTAAAAAATAGAAAAAAGCGTAACTACAGTTTTTTTACCACATTTTTTTAGCCATGGCCATATCTTCGCAGAAATCACATTGCCGAGCTATCTGACTGTTACTCTATCGGTACACTTTCATTGAATTATCACCATATTTATTTTGTTGCTATGATGTTATCTCTGTTGCCGGCTGTATGTATAATTATATAGCTACATTTTCTAGTGTACTCCCTGGTGGATATATAGCCATACTCTTTTAGATGTACTTAGATGTAAACTATGATCACATTTTTTAAATTGTGTGTCTTGATGTGAACCTTTTGTCACATTCTTAAAATATGATTATATCTTTTTCAAATTAAAAAAAATTCTGATATATACTTTTATATGTACTCTAATGTGCTTAGAAAAAATAATCAAATCTTGATAATAACTTCATTAATTATTAATTTTTTTTCTTTTTTGATAGTTTATAACAAACACTACCATAAAATTAGTGTCAAAATTTTCGACAAATTTTTTTTGTCTATAATTACAATCTAAAAAAACATTTATAATTCTACTTATCAACGGATAATCCATTAATAAAGTAAGTAGAAATTATTTTTTTAACTTTTTCTAACACAAAATAAATTTATTTTCACATAAAATAAATGTAAATCTAATCAAGACGAATTTTTATTTGATTTTCAATTGAAATCAAACTAGTATTAACTAACAGAATACCTGTACATACATTGCACGGGTCGAAGATATATATTGGCTAAAACATTCTCTCAGCTGTAAATCTCCGATCCTAGAATGTCACGTTGTCAAAAAAAAATTCATTGCACACGTTTACTCTTGAAAGTAAATCTTTCATTAACCATATCATCAATTCTAGTAAGAAACATCATAAATAACGGAATCACAATTCTAACCAAATTAACAACCGTCACATTAAACAATCACAAAAAAAAAATGTTCAACTCTTTAACATAAACATATAATCAGAACTAAAAAAATCATTTAGGTAGAAACATGTATTGCTCTGCTATCTCTATATTTTGTCATGTGAAGCAGCTGCCATTATGACGGAGTATGAAAGTAGTATAGTTTTGTCTCCACTAATTAGTAATATATTGTGATGTGATATTAATTACTTTACCATTTTTCGTTAAGATTGTTGTCTTTTTAGGCAAAAAAAAAATGTGGGGACTTTATGTTAATTACATGTTTTTTTTAAGATTTTTTTTAATATGAAAAAGAGGTTATATATTATAAATAAGTTTTCAGAAAATGTTTATGATCAAGTAATAAAAAATAACATATAATATTCTTTTAGGTTTAAGTATTCTGCATGTTTTTATAGTTTTACTAAATTTTTAATTAGATCTCTATATTTTTTTTAAATTAAATTTCTATACCATAATTTTCTTTTTTCTATTTAGTCCCTAATATAACAAAAACATTTGAGAGAACAGAACATTCTGTTAACAAAATGAATATTCTAATCATTAGGATTAGAAACCTAATTGAAAACACTTCTATATTTTTTAAATTTTAAAATAACCCTTAGAAAAAGCTCATGATGCTAATCCCTAACCCTTCCACAAATGTAGGAAGCTTTGTATCACTCTTGAAGTTCACCAGATCGTTCCAAAGAAGCCTACACGACATAGCGTACTGGAGAAAGAACAATGGATACTCTCCAATTCGATTTGTTACCATCTCGTCTGGCGGAGCCAATATATATTGTCACTGGGTTATGCTGGCGGAGCCAATATATATTGTCACTGGGTTATGCTCCGATAAGCCGACAAGCTGCATCGCTAGAAATGACGCCATGGCTGTAACGATCCAATTTCTAATACGTCATGATCGTACTAAAAGTAAAGTGTTACTGACCTGCTTTTTATTATTATCTATTTAATATTGAGCCTTTATATCGATATCGCATTTTAGTTTTTAAGAAAATTTTAAAAAATTTTGTTTTTATTTATTAAAATCATATATAAAAATTTTTAAGTAATAGTAATCACATAAATACTAATAATAATAAATGTTATACACAAGAAATCAAATGAAACTCAGATACAACACCTACCCTTCTGTCTAAAATAAAATCTTAAGCAACAAGGGTGAGAGAACTCTATAAAAGCAGCTTAACTCAAACAGTTTTTACTATTCGTACGTGGTTTTATACTGAGTCTTCAAACCTCAGTAGGAAATGCGAATGCCGTGAAAGTAAAGAATAAAATGCAAAATAAAAATTAACTTACTCAATAAAACTATTTTTATCAAACCTTTGACAATACTTTTAGATTTATTTTAGAATATTTAATTACTTTCTTTAAATTTCTAAACTCGAAACAAACATCAACCACAAAATTAGTTGTATTAACCATTTCTCAGTCACATAGTTAATTCTCAATCACAACATCAGTTCTTAGTCAACTTAATACATCCACACACTAATAACACAAAGTAAGAGACTTAAATCAACATACAAACAAGTCGCAATGAGATAAACAGTGCAATCACAAAGAAATAAAATAAGCAAACACAATCAAATGCAAATGCGCAAATAATTTATGATGCATATCTGTCTCTAGTGCAGATCATGAGTATGTGTCAGTTGTCTATCCACAGCCCGACGTTACCCAGAATGGCTTCCGAATTTGATTTCTCCACTGAATTGGTTAGCATGGGTGTCCCTATGTTAATCAGATACCAAAGCCACATGGGTTTACCCGTGTCAATCAGGCTAAAATCATAATGATATAATTGCTATAACATATGTGCATTCAGTGAGAAACAAGGTATCATATGGGCAAATCCATATCAGTCAGATACCACTTGCCTTTAAAGTGGGCGTCCCCACATAGCAATTGGCACAAAGGCCCAATCAAACAACCAATTCTCATATATAATTATCAGTTTTTAGTCATTTGTTCATCATTCATAGTTTCTCAAATTATCTTTCTAAATCATCGTTTCTAATTCTTTTTTTCTTTTTGTCATATCTCCGCATCACCAAATAATCAATCATACCTCCGCATCACCATATAATCATTCACACCTCCGCATACTAGAAAGGTATACTTTCAACAATTTATCAATCATAATATCAAAACATTTAGTGTATAATTATTCAAATTCCTTCGACATTTAATCAAGGTAAAATTTCTTTTATTATTTAAAATAATTTCTTATCCTTCTTAAGCATTCTATCAAATTATTGTCAAGCACTTAAACATCTATTTTCAACTATCAAGTATCCAATTCATTAGTCTTACGTTCAAGACTTAATTTATATATTTCAATTTAGCTAAATTCTTATATTTTTGTAAAAATTCAGACGTAGTCTCCTCTAAAAATAGGACTTAACTACTCTTACGGGTTCCCTAAATCTCAACAACTTTTCAACCTTTTGTCAGCAATTAACAAACAAAAGATCCTCAATCAATCAGAGGATCACAAATTACAATAATTAACAATTTAATCATAATTCGCAATTTCAACATAATCAACCAATCCAACTTAAAAAATTCATAACTAATTTCCACAAATCATAGAATTCCTTCAAAATTAAACCCAATGAACTAGACTTATCCTAATTCATTCATAATTTAACCAATGCAATTCCAGCCATTATAGAATTATTCATATGCTCTTAAAGTTACTACATTAACTAAGAAAGCAAACACCCAAAAATTAGACTAACAATCAAATTACTATTTTTCAATAATTTTACAAGCAATTAAATCAATTCATTCAAATAATTCTTCACAACACGGTCACAAACAACAAACTAATCAAACCATTGAATCATCATTACAAAGATATTAATCCAATTACAAATCTTACAGCCAAATTCAAGTTTAATTTCCATCAATTAATCACATAAGATATTTATCATCCATTTGTAAGTATCGATTAAACTTTGTTAGCATTAGTAATTTTAATTACTTTATTTTGAAAGCATATCCCATATCTCAATGTCAAAACTCGTGAAAATCACCAAAGACGACAGCTCTGTTAAGCTCCCATGGCGGCAACAACAGTGGTTCTGGACAGCTCCGGTGGCGACAGAGGGCTTCGGCGGTAATGCAGCAGCAACTTCAGTGCACAAAAGGGGAACAAAAATAGGGACAAAGCTAAGCAAGTGACAGAGACAACGGCTTCGGCGACAACAGCGGCGGCGACACCCGCCAGCACCGGCAACAAACTCCCGCGACGATGACAGCGAATCGGCTTCCCCTTTCTCATGCGCTTTACTGGCTTCCGTCAATGTCTCTCTCTGAGCGTCGCTCTCCCTTTCTCCTTCGAGCTCGATGGCAACGGACCCAACGGCTACGGCGGTGACGGCGACGCAGGGAAGCAACAAGGATGAACGACGCAAACGTCTCTATCGATCTCTCTCTTCGTAGTTTTGCTTCTCTCTCCTTCTCCTCTATGGTGACTCGACGGCGGCGCCGGTGGCATTGACGCCCACCACGTCGTCTCCCTCTTCCCCCTCCTTCTTCCTTTCTTTTCCCTCTTCGTTTTTCTTTCCCTCTTATCTGGTTTCTCTCTTTCTTTCTGCATGGGTGTGGGTGGGGTAAAGGGGCAGGTTAGGGTTAAGTGGATGAGTGGCGGTGAGTGAATATGGATTAGGGTAAAATTAGAGTTAGAATTAGAATAAAACAAGTTTAATCACCCATGGTGATAAGATTAAAATTATAATTTTAAGTTGTTATATTAAATTTTATTTTAATTATAATAATTTAATTAATAAAAAAATAACTTGTATGCATTATTTTTTTTTTCTTAATATAATGTTAATTGTATTAACTATAAAATAGTTATTTAATCTATCTTTTCCAATAAATCAGGCATATATACTCAATATGACCATAAATAATCTAGTAATATTTAAATCTACTAACAAAGTTTTATATGTTGGTTTACTGTGAAGTAAGAAAATATCAAAATCAGCTCAAAATGAAGAACAAATTAATAGAGAATTCTAATGCAGAAAGTTTTGTAATAAACAACAAATAATTTAAACCTACTGAATAACAATTTAATGCTATCCTTTGATACCTGCAAAATATATACATGAAACAACACTATATCAATGTTTGTATATAAAATTATATGATTACCGTAATTATAAAATTGTTTGTCAAGAGAATAAAAGTATACGACTTTTATATATATATATATATATATATATATATATATATATATATATAGTTTATGGTTTAGGGTTTAGGATTTATATAATTTTTATATATATACTAATTACAAACGATATAAATTTTTAATGGAGATACTGGATATTAATAGAAAAAAAAATTATATAAATAGAAATTATTTAATTTCAATTTCAATTTCATATAACAAAACAGTGGTTTTTAAAAATTATAAAATCTTTTTTTGATATATGTATTATGCCATACGTATAAATTATATGGATTATTATATAAATTAATATATATGTATAACAAAACAGTTTAATATTATATATTTTTTACATTAATTATATGCCAATATTTTGAAAAAAGAGATAAAAGAAGAGATATATAAATATGTATAATATTATTGCTATATATGAAGCAATTTTATATTGCTTTAATTATAGAGGCTTACTATAATTATATAAAATTTAATTTGAGAAAATAATTTTCATTGCCATAAATAATATACTAAAACTGTTAGTATATTATCTTCTTTATGGTTAATTGAATTTATCAATGATTTTTCTGTGTAAATCATTATTACCCAGTTTTTAATAATGACTTAATATACAAAATTTGAAATTAGAAATTGTTATTACTAATTCAATTAACTGGTTAATTGAGTAATAATTGTCAAATTATTAAGGTGCAAAATCATTAATTTACTCAATAGATTTCCATATATTATTTATATTTCAAGTAATAATTTGAAATTATATTATTTACCCAGGTAATAATACTATTATTAAAAATTATTTTTTGCATTGATTTTTAAATCAATTATTAAGTAATTATTTTTGTTAAGGTAATTGTTTATAAATTATTTCAAATTATATTTTGTTAAGATATAATTATTTAGATTATTACTCATGATACAGGTATAATTTCATTTTATACCAATTAATCAATTATAATTATATGACACGGGTGTAATTTTAATTTTATCTACGGATTATTTTCCGTAATAATATAAAATATATTATTTACCGTGATAATTTGATTTGATTGATTTCTATTTTATTTATGTACATAAATGATTAAAATATATAACATAAATATCGTAATTATTATAATTCTATGATATAATTATAATTAAGATATTTTATCATAATTAAATATTAATTTGATATAATTATAATGAAAATACTTTTCCAAAATAATATAATCTACTATTATTCATCCACTAATTATTTGGCAATAAATCTTAATATGATTTTTTACACCTCCGCTATGGGAAATAACTACTTAGATATACCAAATAATATGTAACATATTACTACCTGTATAAATTACGGCACAAAGATAGAATTTAATTAAGGTGATTGAAACTTTCACCAAACAGAATATGACCTCAATCGAATAAAAAATAGTACTCAATTTTGTATTAATTAGTTAGTTGAAGAAATAACATACTCATTCATTATTCATGTTTCATTATATTTTTTAAATAATATATAGAAAACATATATCCTATGTATAAAATGTGACTATTAGTAATTTTATTAATAAACTTTTTTTTAAACTATTACTAATTTTAATTTTAATAGAAAATCTGAGGAAATAATTTCGCTTGCCATAAATAATATACTAAAACTATTAGTATATTATCTTCTATATGGTTAATTGAATTTATCAATAATTTTTCCGTGTAAATTGTTATTATCCAATTTTTAATAACTATTTAATATACAAAATTTGAAATTGGAAATTGTTATTACTAATTCAATTAACTGGTTAATTGAGTAAGAATTGTCAAATTATTAAGGTGCAAAATCATTGATTTACTCAATAGATTTTCATATATTATTTATATATCAAGTAATAATTTAAAATTATATTATTTACCTAGTTAATAATACTATTATTAATAATTATTTTTTGCATTAATTTTTAAATTAATTATTAAATAATTATTTTTGTTAAGATAATTGTTTATAAATTATTTCAAATTATATTTTGTTAAGATATAATTATTTAGATTATTACTCATGGCACGGGTATAATTTCATTTTATACCAATTAATCAATTATAATTATATGACACGGATGTAATTTCAATTTTATCCACCGATTATTGGCAAATAAATTTTATTCCAATTATAAATAAAATCTGTTTTTATTAGTAAATAAATTGTCTTTAGGTCAACGATTTAATATATGTGTAGATTCATTTTTTGTCAAATATAATGAAAATACAAATAAAAAATAAAGGATAAAAATAAACTTAATAATATCTGACACTACTTCATTTTATTAAATTATTTAAAAATAGCACATCCACAAAAAATAATCATAATATATAAATTGAGGCAATAATTTAAAATTCTATAGTTATAATTTAATCAAATACTAATAGTAAAACTAAATTACCTAAACAATATTGAACCTATTCTAGTCCTTAGTCACGTATAGTATAGAATCATTCTTGTAACGACAACCAACTGAAATAACATCGTAAGTTTCAATATTTAGAATTCGTGCAAAATCAGACCTTCCTCTTGTTAGATAAGCTTTATCATATGCTATCCTTGCAATGCGGTAAGGTATAGAATTGCCACACCGAGAAACCAAACTAACGCTTATTCCCCTCAATGGCATTGCATGCATGCAAAAGAAAGTTGGTAATTTCTGAAAAAAATTAAAATATGTTAAAAAATTATTCTAATAATGAACAGCTTTAACTAAGAAAATTTAAATATATTACCAATCGTTGAAATTGCATATCTGAATTTGTTACGAATTTAGCAAAATTGAACTGAAACTGAGGGAATTCAATTTCATTATGTGCTCCACTTCGAAGATTTTCGGGCAGACGTAAAAAGCATGGAGGGATGGAACTTGAACTTGCCCTATAAAATTCCGTAGATGCAATTCCTCAATCAAAAATCGAGCTCCTCCTAAGAAATCTAACTTTAACCACATCCATTGGGTTGGTCATAATAGGTGAGTAGATCCAACCATCCTTTGGTAAAGTAGAGACTATTGCCTCTTCTTTGAACGCTTACATCCATGTAGTTGGAACCCGAATCAGTGAAGACAACTCGATGAGGTATTTCATGGATGTGATGCATTGTAAATGATTGTGGCAAAAGACAATCGAACTGGAACATTAGACGATAAGAATAACTTAGAGTAACAACAAATAAAAAATTATCAAAAGAATAATATAATAGAATGAGTATATGAAAAATATTATAAAAAATTATAAATTGTACCTTAAAAAGATCAACTTCAATAAAAAAACGAAGAATACATTCTTATTCTATGAAGTAGTAAAAAAAAACACTAAGTATAAAATTATGAATTGACTCTCAAATTTAGATTTATGTACCATAAAAAAATACTATATATATATATATATATAGACTTTAGTAAAACAAAAATAAATATGTAAATTACCTATTATTAAGGTAATTTTTTAATAATGTATTAAATTTTGATTTGATACAATTATAATGAATATATGTCCTTAAATTAGTATAATTATATATTAATTTCATCATATCACGGATAACAAAGATTTTTTATTATTAGTATTACTATTATTGATATTATTATTACCATTAAAATGAATAAAAATATTTTTAATTGATAATTGATAAGTAGTTTAATAGTGCATTAAATTTTGATTTGATACAATTATAATGAAGATATGTTTCTAAATTAGTATAATTATATATTATTCATTAAATATTAAATACAAAATAATTATATTAAAGATATTTTTTATTATGAAATAATCTAGAAAAATTATTTGATATACGTGAATCGGATAACAAAGATTTATTATTATTATTATTACTATTATTGATATTATTATTATCATTAAAATTATTAAAAATATTTTTAATTGATAATTGATAAGTAGTTTAATAGTGCATTAAATATTGATATGATATAATTATAATGAAGATATATTGTTAAATTAGTATAATTATATATTATTCATTTAGTATTAATTATAATATAATTACAATAAAATAATTTAGAGTAGAAAAAAAAATTATTCGTTTTGGAGGAAAAACGGAGGCATGAGAGATCGACACGTCACCTTTAGTAGTTGGGGAAAAACCCAGTTTTAGTATATTAAGTAGATATATATTAGTAGTATAGTAATTTTATAAAATTTTTGAGATAATATAATAATTAGGATTGATATACAATATCATAAAATTATTTTAGAAACATAATTTTATTTATTAATAAATTTAAATAACTTTGTCTAATTTAAAATCTAAAATAATCTAATTAATCATCTTTTATAAAATATAAATTTAAATCCAAAATACAAATTACTTCAATTAAATTATATAATTTTCATCTTTTTTAATTACTCAAAATTTATTTTCAATTATGTAAATATTCAATTACAGTAAAATTATAAAAATGTCAATTTACTTTAACTCAAAATATTTATAAAATCAATTTAATTATTCTTAATAAATTAGTTTCTAAAAATAAGGAGTTCAAATTAATAAAATAAATTATAACTTTTTTTCTATTTAATTTTAAAAAATGCGAGTCGTTATAATGACAGTGTACCCTTCAAATTTTAGGGTTTCGATGGCTGGAAAGGAGTTAGAGAGATTGTTCGCGGTTAGGTTCCCTGCTATGCAAGAGGCATTGAAATTAGGTTTCTAGTTGGATCTGTTGTTGTCCTAAAAATTTGGATCAAAGAAGCGATCTACACCATAAATGAGGAGGACGCTCGTCATAGATCGGAGATCCAGTGATTCGGACTTTGTTGAGAAGGGGGTAATGTGGTCGGAGAGAAAGGTGGTGTGATGCGTGAGCATCTTTTCTATCTTTTTCTAATGAATTTGTATTTAAATTGTTTGGTTTAATCAAGAATTAATTATCTTTTAGCCACTATGGATGCTACTTTGAGTCTTGTGCAATTATGTTTATTTTAGGTAGCATTTGATTGGATTTGATAGAAAGGAAGCATGCAAAAGTGGAAGGAATCGCAAAGCTGTCAAGCCTAACCTCTTTGCATTCAATCAATCATAACTTGAGTTACAGAGATCCAAATGAGGCGGTTTTATTAGTTGCATTGGAAAGCTAACATCCGGAGCTTCGCAACGATATATGTTTTGTCATAGTTGATCTGGCGTTTAAGGGCACGCACGCGCACATTGGCGAAAAGTCCATCGGCAAGCACGCGCACCTGGCACATACGCGCGACATACACGACGTACTGCAAACTCAAAATTCGCCCCCAGCAATTTCTGGACTACTTTTGACCCAGTTTTCAGTCCAGAAAGTACAGATCAGAGGTTGCAAAGTGAAGGAATCAAGTGGTCCCCATCCATCAATTGAAGACTTGCTGATTGCCATAATTAATTCTGATTTAAAACTTTAATTTTTATTTTGAAAGATAGGAAAAGATATTATTTAGTTTTAAAAATTAGATTTTAAATTAATTAGGATTAGGTATAAAAGAGAAGAGAAAAATTCTCTTATGGAAGGATTCCATTAGTTAACTTTTCATTCCACCTCAACACAATTTACCTGAATGAGGCGGAGCTACATACTGAGAAAGGGGGGCAACGGCCCTCCCTAATTTTAATTTTTTACATGTAAATTATATGAAAATTTCAGTTTAGCCCCACCTAAAAAATTTATTTTAATATTATTTTATTGTGTAAATAATTTTAGCCCCCCTCTAATATTTTTTCTAGCTCCTCCCCTGCCTGAATCCTTATTTTCTCTCTGAACCATGAGCAACTAAACCTCCACTGTTAAGGTTAGGAGCTCTGTCTATGGTATAGATTCATACTATTATTTTTCTATTTTAATTCATGTTTTGATTTATATTTCAATAATTGTTTTCGTTCTTTATTTTATGAATTTGGGTGGAACGGAAGTATAACACATGTTCTAATTGAGTTCTTGTATAACTTGAAAAAGTTCTTTACTTAAACAACATCTTGAAAATATATTATCCTGAATTTCTAATTGTTGTATTTAACGGGATACGTGACATATAATCCCTTTATTTTTGGATAATTAGGATTCTTGTAGCATATAAACTGGAATTTGACCATGCAGCTTCTAATTAGAATTAATTAATCAAGGAATTGGCAGTTAATGAATTTTAGAGGAGACTAGGAAGGTCTAAGGAATTAGGGTCTAGTCACATATAGTTTGCCATGAATTAAATCTTGCATGATTAAAATATTTAATAAGAAAAGTCAATCCGAAAAATAGATAACTCTGAAGGCTTAACTGTTTTCTCCCATATTTTATTTTCAACTTATTTACTTGCGTGCCTGCCTTCTCATATTTTGAAGTCACTCTTAAAACCTTTTGAACATCTTAAAACCTTTTGAACATCTCAAAACCATTTTCTGCTTGCCTAACTAAGTAAATCATTTAACCATTGTTGTTTAGTTCATCAATCCTCGTGGGATCGACCCTCACTCACCTGAGGTATTACTTGGTATGACCCGGTGCACTTGTCGGTTAGTTTGTGGTTGTAAATTTCCGCACCAAATTTTTGGCGTCGTTGCCGGAGATTGAATGTGATTGGCAACTACTTGTTGTTCAATTGCTTAGATTAGATAATTTTTTTCTTTAATTATTTTTTTAATATTATTAATTTTTATTTTTCATTTTTTTTTACGTTTTTTTTCCTTTACGTTTTTTTTCCTTTCGTTCACTTTTCCCCTCCCCTATGTACCTTGTTTTTTTATTTTTATTATTTAGTTTTTTTTATTTAGTTAAAAAAAGAAAAACAAATAACAAAACAAACAAACGTTCATTTTATTATTTAGTTTTTTTATTTAGTTTAAAAAAAACAAAATAACAAAAAAACAAACGTTCATTGTTATTTTTATCTTCCTTTTTAATTTTCTTTTACATTCTTTTTATTTTAACTTTACGTTTTTGTTTTATTTTGTTTTATTTATTTATTTATTTATTTTTTACGTTATTGTTCTTTCTTTTAATTTCTTTTTTTTTATTTTATTAGTTCCATTTGATTTTTGTCTTTAATTTTCGAAAATTTGCATCATATATTTTTTTTAATTGCTGAAATTAAGTTTTGTGTCTCCTAATTATTTTTATTTTAAATTTTTTCTCTTATATGTTTTTTGATAAATCTCAAAATTTTTGTTCGAATTTCAGTGTTTGTTTTATTCAATATTTTTATCTCTTTACACAGGTTACTTCACTGGGAATTTTCTGCACTCTGACGTAGAGAGTTCCATCTTTTTTTGTCTTCTGTTTGTTTATGCGCAGGAACAGAGACAAAGAACATCTCTTAGACTTTGATCCTGAACCTGAAAGAACTTTTAGGTGGCATTTGCAACAAGCAAGACTCTACAAGGCTACAGAATCCACTATGGATCCTAACAATGCTGATAATACCAATGTGGCAAACCCGAATGTGAATGAACAACAAAGAAGAGTACTTGGCTCTTATTCTGCTCCTACTGCAGATCTCTATGGAAAAAGCATTGTGGTGCCTCCTATAGCTACAAACAACTTTGAGTTGAAGCTATAATTGGTCACCCTGGTGCAACAAAACTGCCAGTATCATGGTCTTCCCCACGAAGACCCAAATCAGTTTATTTCTAATTTTCTACAGATTTGTGATACTGTGAAGACAAATGGAGTAAACCCAGAGGTGTACAAACTCATGCACTTCCCGTTTGCTCTGAGAGATGGAGCAAAACTATGGTTAGATTCCCAACCCAAGGAGAGTTTAGATACTTGGAACAAGGTTGTTACTGAGTTTCTTACTAAATTTTTTCCACCAAAGAAGCTGACTAAGCTTAGTGTGGAAGTTCAGACCTTCAGGCAGAAGGATGGTGAAACTCTTTATGAAGCTTGGGAGAGATACAAGCTACTGACTAGGCAATGTCCTCCGAACATGTTCTTCAAATGGACCCAACTAGATATCTTTTATGAAGGCTTGTGTGAAATGTCCAAGATGTGCTTAGATAATTCTGCAGGTCGTTCACTGCACAAGAAGAAGACATCGGAAGAGACTATTGAGCTTATTGAATTGGTTGCTAGCAACCAATATTTATACTCATCTAACAGAAATCCTGTGAACTCTGAGACTCCTCAAAAGAAGGGTGTTATGGAAGTAGAAACTCTTAATGCTATTCTTGCCCAGAACAAGCTTATGTCTCAGCAAATAAATCTACTTACTCAACAGATGGGTGGCATACAAGTCTCAGCTATCAACACCCAAAATCCACCTCAAGAGTTCCCTTATGACATGACAGGTAATCTTGTGCAAAATAATAATTATGATTATGTTCAATCCTCTTCTGAACAGGTCAATTACATGGAGAGTGGTCCTAGAAATCCCAATAATGATCTGTATTCTAAGACATACAATCAGAGATGGAGAAATCACCCAAATTTTGGGTGGAGAGAGCAACCTCAGAAGCCACAAAATTTTAATCACAATTCTCAAGGTGGTTTTCAATAGAATAATTTTAATAGCCACCAGTCTCAGTCATCTCAGCAAGCAACTTCTCAGCCCCAGCAGAATAATGATTTGAAAGCAATATTGGCAAGTTTTAGACAAGAAACCAGAGCATTAATCAAGAACTTGGAGATTCAGATAGGTCAACTAGCTACAAAAGTTAATAAAATTGATCAGAGGACAACTAATAGCCTGCCTGGTAACACAATTTTAAATCCAAGAGAGGAATGCAAGGCTATCACCTTGATAAGTAGACAAGTGGCAAGTATGGAAGTACAAGTTGATGAGGAGCCAGGTGAAAAAGATTGCAAGGTTATTCAACTAAGAAGTGGTAAAATAGCTGGCTCTGAGACCAAGGTCAATAAAGAGTTAGTTGAAAAAGAGGCTCCAGAGGAGAAGAAGGAAGAAGTAGAGCACGCCCCTCCAAAGCGTGCGGACAACCCATTCCCAGACTCTCTTGACACTTATCCTACATTGCCAAAGGCTCCTGAGTACAAGTCTAAAATGCCATATCCTCAGAGACTTCAAAAGGAGACCAAGGACAAGCAGTTTTCAAAGTTCTTAGAAGTCTTCAGAAAGTTGCAAATCAATATTCCTTTTGTTGAGGTTTTGGAGCAAATGCCTATCTATGTCAAGTTCATGAAGGAGCTGTTGTGAAAGAAGAAGCGTTTAAAGGGAGATGAGACAGCAGTCCTAACTAAGGAATGTAGTGCCATAATTCAGAATAACTTACCAAAGAAGATGCCAGATTCAATGAGCTTTCAAATTTCATGCACCATTGGGAGCACAACCTTTGAGAAAGCCCTATGTGATCTGGGGGCAAACATAAATCTAATGCCCTTATCTGTGATGAAGAAGCTGCAAATCCAAGAGGCACAACCCACAAAGATAGCATTACAGATGGCAGACAAATCTATGAAGCCTGCATACGGATTAGTGGAGAATATCTTGGTCAAAGTGGGTAAGTTCTTCCTCCCAGCAGATTTTGTGATTCTTGACACAGAAAAGGATGAGAATGCCTCTATAATTCTAGGAAGACCATTCTTAGCCACTGGAAGAGCTCTGATTGATATAGAAGTGGGCGAATTAGTGCTTAGAGTACATGATGAGCAACTAGTCTTCCATGTTTTCAAAGATGTACATTCAGCAAGTGAAGAAGAGAGGTGCATGCAGACTGAACTTATTGATCCAACCCTTCAAAAACCCCATACTAATACACAGCAGAATCTGCAGCTCAAACCTCCCTTGGTAACAATTAATAAAATTCCTCCTGACATCAAACCTAAGTTTGGTGTTGGAAATGCATCATCTACCAAGGAGGAGGTCCCCAAAAAGAAGAAAGTACCCAGAGAATGGAGAAACAAAAAGTTTTCCACTGAAGGTTTCTCCTCAGGAATGAAGGTGGTGTTGACCAGCAATCCAGCATGGATTTATACAGTAAATAGAATCCTCTCTTTGGAGCATATTGAGCTACACAGGAAAGAAGTTCAAAGTAAGGGGTGAAGAGCTGAGCCCCTATGTTCCTCCTCCTTAGAGGAGCTGACCGTCAAGCTAGTGACGGTAAAGAAGCGCTTGTTAGGAGGCAACCCGATAATTTCGTATCCTTAGTTATTTTTCGTAGTAGTAGTTTTCTTACTTATTTGATTTTTATTGAGTTTTCACTATTTTTCTGATCATGCAGCATTTTAGAACAGGAACCGGATATTTCAAAAAAAAAAAAGCATTCCACGCGCCCGCGCCTAGTACGCGTCTGCGTTCGTAGTGAATGCGAATTGAGTGAGGTCGAACAGAAAGTTGCGCTGGAGTTGTGCAGGAACCATGCCTCGCGCACCAGCTCACCCACGTGTACACGTACCAGACGCGTACGCGTCCCTCTGGTTCTCGGCAATTCACGCGGGAGCGTACATGGTGCGCACGCGTGCCTTAAAAATCGACGTAAATGGGTGCATGGCTGAAAGTTGTGCTGGCCTCGCGCTGGGTTCATGCTAGAAGCATAGATTGACCCACGCGTACGCGTCCCTGACGCGTACGCATCCTTTTCACCACTTGGCAATCCACACGCAGGCGCACTGGACGCATTCGCGTCCCTTTCCCTTGTCGCAACTCGCGCGCACGCATGAAATGCGCGTCCGCGTCAGTTGCGCCCCATCAATTACTCAACATGCCGCCCTATTTTCATTCTTTCTCCCTCCCAAATTCTAATTCTCTCTTGTTCTTTTATCTTTTTATTCTTCTTTTATCATACTATTTATTTATTTTCTCTCTGTTTTCAGTTCTTCTTTGCTTGAGGACAATCAAACTTTTAAGTTTGGTGTTGACGCTTCGGTTATGGCTTTTATGTTTAGCACCAAAGGGAGATGAATGTTCTTCATGGAGGAATGAGATGGCCACCAGCATAACTGAGGTGGTTGAGTTACTTTCATTCTATTTCTCTTCTGTTCTTATTGTGTTGTCTTCTGTTCTCTGTTGCTTTGATTGCCTGCATGATCTTTAGTACTATATATATAAAAAAATTATTGTCTCATGTATTGCTCACTAAGCTTGAATTCAAAAGAAAAAGAAGTGATGTATTGCATGAGAGATTGAGTTTAATTTTTAGAGTAGTCTTATTTACTTAAATGTGGTGGTATTATTTGTGATTTTGAATGCATGATATGAACAATGTGTATTTGAATTTGAATCAAAGGATGTTGATGTATAAGGAACATGAATTTAGAGAATTATTATGACTTCTCTGAAATAAACAAAAATTTAATCCTTGAAGTAAAAGAAACAACAAAAAAAAAAGAAACTATAAAAGCAAGGTCCAAGGCTCTGAGCATTAATGACTAGGGAGGTCAAACATGATTAAAAGCTCAAAGAGTTGTTTCCCTAGTCATATGCTTGTGGTGTGATTGTGTCAAGTAATCCTTGAGACAGAACACTTAGAGTCGAGACCTAGTGCGTTTAATAGAGTATGCCAAAGGCTTTGAGCACCACTGTCTGGGAGTAACTGAAAGAAAAATCAGAACTTAAAGAGAGTTCCCCAGTTAAGTGCTTGTGGTGTTTCTGTGTCAAGTAACCTTGAGACAAAACATTTAAAGTCACGGCTAGGCTCAAGGTGCAAAGCACCAAAGAAAAATAAATTAAAGTAAATCTTGCTGTGTTCAAGGATTAAACTGAAATATAAAGATCAGATAATTCATAATATTATTCGGATTCTAATTCCGAATGACAATGACATATTTCTGATTCAAAGGAGAGTGAGATGCCAAACCTATTCAGGATTGCAGTTATAAACCCCACTATAAGAAGAGACATGAGCTTAATCGAACTCTCATTCTCATGTAAATTCACATCCTAAGCCTATATTAGTTTTGGTTGCTTGAGGACAAGCAACAATTCAAGTTTGGTGTTGTGATGCGTGAGCATCTTTTCTATCTTTTCCTAGTGAATTTGTACTTAAATTGTTGGGTTTAATCAAGAATTAATTATCTTTTAGCCTCTATGGATGCTACTTTCAGTCTTGTGCAATTCTATTTATTTTAGGTAGCATTTGGCTGGATTTGATGGAAAGGAAGCATGCAAAAGTGGAAGGAATCGCAAAGCTGTCAAGCCTTACCTCTTTGCATTCAATCAATTATAACATGAGCTACAGAGGTCCAAATGAGGCGGTTTTAGTTGCATTAGAAAGATAACATCCAAAGCTTCGCAACTATATATATTTTGTCATAGTTGATCTAGCGTTTAAGGGCGCGCACGTACACATTGGCAAAAAGTCTATCGGCGCGCACGCGCACCTGGCGCGTACGCGTGACATGCGCGACATACTGCAAACTCAGAATTCGCCCCCAGCGATTTCTGGGCTACTTTTGACCCAGTTTTCAGCCCAGAAAGCACATATCAGAGGCTGCAAAGTGAAGGAATCAAGTGGTCTCCATCCATCAATTGAAGACTTGCTGATTGCCATAATTAATTCTGATTTAAAACTTTAATTTTTATTTTGAAGGATAGGAAAAGATATTATTTAGTTTTAAAAATTAGATTTTAAATTAATTAGGATTAGCTATAAAAGAGAAGAGTTCTCTTCTGGAAGGATTCCATTAGTTAACTTTTCATTCCACCTCAGCCCAATTTACTTAAATCCTTATTTTCTCTCTGAACCATGAGCAACTAAACCTCCACTGTTAAGGTTAGGAGCTCTGTCTATGGTATAGATTGATACTATTATTTTTCTATTTTAATTCATGTTTTAATTTATATTTCAATAATTATTTTCGTTCTTTATTTTATGAATTTGGGTGAAACGGAAGTATGACCCATGTTCTAATTGAGTTCTTGTATAACTTGAAAAAGCTCTCTACTTGAACAATAGCTTGAAAACATATTATCCTGAATTTCTAATTGTTGTATTTAACGGGATACGTGACATATAATCCCTTTACTTTTGGATAATTAGGATTCTTGTGGCATATAAATTGGAATTTGATCATGCAGCTTGTAATTGGAATTAATTGACCAAGGAATTGGCCGTTAATGAATTTTAGAGAAGACTAGGAAGGTCTAAGGAATTAGGATCTAGTCACATATAGTTTGCCATGAATTAAATCTTGCATGATTAAAATAGTTAATAAGAAAATTCAATCCGGAAAATAGATAACTCTGAAGCCTTAACTGTTTTCTCCCATATTTTATTTTCAACTTATTTACTTGCGTGCCTGCCTTCTGATATTTTGAAGTCACTCTTAAAACCTTTTGAACATCTCAAAACCATTTTCTGCTTGCCAAACTAAGTAAATCATTTAACCATTGTTGTTTAATCCATCAATTCTCGTGGAATCGACCCTCACTCACTTGAGATATTACTTGGTACGACTCGGTGCACTTGTTGGTTAGTTTGTGGTTGTAAATTTCCGCACCATGGTGACGACGAGGAACTAGCCCGGGAGCATAGTAGGGATCTTAGCACCAGCTGGGAAGAGGCAGAGGCTCTACGGCGATAAGGGAATAGGAGCAAGGTGGAAGCAGAGGAGGTTGAGAGAGGGCTGATTGGACTTCTTGAAGGCGGAGTCCATGGGGGCGAAGATGGTGATGGAAGGGGACTTCTCTAAGAGGAATTCCGCCAGAACTTGGAGGGTAACGGCCACGGAGACGAAGCTTGAGTTGGCGAGGATGTCGGCAGCATCGGAGATAGATTCGCTTGGAAAGGTAGTAAAGTGAAAGATGACAGAGAGACTGAAGATGAAGAGGAAGGGGATTGAGGAAGCCATTGATGGAGCTTGAGAGTCTCCGAAAATGAAGACAATGGTATATAAGTAAATTCACAATTTATTAACATTTATTTTAAATTAAAAAAAAATTGATGTAGAAACATAATTAAAAAAAATATAAAGATCTAATTAAAAATTTGATAAAATTATTGAAACCTGCAAAATAATTAAACCTATTTTTTTATTGTTGGTCAAACTTAGTTTGTTTAACTTTAAATATTTAAATAAAAAGTTACAAAATTAATTATTTTTATTTTATTTTTAAAAAACTATTTGATTCAATAGGCTCAATTATTTTTATATTTGACCATTTTTATGGTAAAAAAAAAAAAGGCTGAATTTGATTTAAAATTATCCCCATGCCACATATTATGGTTTCACCGTCACCAATTTCACCACTATCTACTTCTTTAACTTTTTTAATGGTACAATTTCTCCTGGTAGTAGGACCATTTTTGTGAACAACAAAAGTTTCACTAAGTTGTCCCTCAGTCTTATTTTGACTATCTTTATTGTATCTTAGTTTGTCTGAAGCATTTTTAGTTCATCTTCTGTTTCTTTTTTTAGAGACTTATATCACATCATACTGATGTTTTCTGTCAAATAGTCCTATTTAATTACTATTTCAGTAGCTTCAAACTTACTCCACCTATTTTCATATCAATAATCTATAATAAAAGTCTTACCACCCATATAGTGTAAAAGTTCACCATCAAATACAAATCTTTTACCATTGTGTATTTTGACACTAAAATAACTCGTTCTCTCAACAACCTGTCAGATAAACATAAATTACTCAATAAAATTCTCACGTTGATCAACAATAACAGAAAGGCATAAATTCATTCACTAGGACAAAATAAAAAATCCCAAATCAAACCAAGAAACGAATATTGAACTATAAAAAATATAATCATACATACAGCAACATCACATACATTATGCATTAACATGGGAACCAAATGGGTAGAGGAGATTTTATTCATGAATACCTGACACGTCGTTCTTCAAGCGTTGAAAGGTTTCAAACTAACCGCACGGGTAGAACTTGTATACGAGTTACGAGCGACCGCCAATGTCATTTCTCTACACTTGAATCGCAACTCTTGATTGAGGATTGATAAGATTTGGGTTCTTTTTTGGTATCGTGCTTGACAAGAAGAAGAAGAAGAGTCAGTGTGAGTGTATGCATTCTAAGTCCCAACGCAGGAATACTTACACGTCTATTAACCACAAACCCTTTAAACGGCCACGTAGGACACGCCGTTACTTATTTTATCATGACTTGATGACAGGACTTGATTTAGGTCAATTAAAATTTTTTTGGATGTAAATAGGACACTTCTAAGTTCAAACCTTAGGAACCAAAATAGAATTAAACCCAAACATAAAAAACCAATTTAATACTTTACCCTAAAAATTATATTTTTTGAAGTTATAAATATAAAATCATCAATTGATTTTAGAGGGACAGTTTTTTCCGTGATTAAATTCATTATTATTATTTGGATATATATCATTATTTTTACATTTTAGATAGAGATAGCAAACAGACCGAAATATGCTAGGTCAGTCCACTTAACTCACCAAAATAAGTTGATGGGGCCAGACTATCTTAGCCGCCAAAATAAAAAATCTGCCTAACCCACGCTACCCTAACTCGTGAACCTTTTTTTTTAACCTGCCTATGTGGTTTTTTTTTTTTTTTTTTTTTTTTTTTTTTGGTTTTAGACTAATATTTAGGTACATAATGTCTAACCCTATGTTCATTCATTTCAATTGCAACCAACCAACTCAACACTAATTTTCACTTAATGTTAAAAAAAAAAACACTAATTTTCACTTGTTCACTCTCCAATGTACAACGTGCCTTCTTTTGCAAAAAAAAACACTAATTTACTTCAACGTTTGCATGTACAATAAGATTAGATTGAGTTTGGTTAAAAAATTACCGAGTTATCTAATTTTATTGTTTTACTAATTTATAATTTTGTCTTTTTGTTTAAAAATAAAAAGATTTGTTTATTCAAAACTAAAATTATTTATTTAAAAAAATAAAACCTACATCTTATTATCACATTTACCAATCAATAATTAAACTCTATTACTATTAAGTGATGCACACTTTCAAAATGGAATCATAGAAATACATAATGAGTAGTGTTAGGGAGCTAATGGCCTAAACGTACAATGTGTACAATGGGCTAAATCTTTGGTTTATGAATAAAATGAACATCACCTATACTATCCAGAATAACCATCCGGATACCAGGGATAATAAACATCTCATGTTATAAAAAGCTAATTTTGGGTTTACCAATGTTCGAACTCTTGACCTTTTGAATCTAGAACTCTAATACCATGTCCTGAAACCACTCATCCCAAAAGTGTAACCTGATAAGACAATGTAACACTAATAATCATATCTCTAATACTTTCTAAACTTTCATTGTACACATTGTATGCTTAGGTCATTGGCTCCCTATACTTTCTCATACATAATATTATGCAATATGCAATGTGTTGCCTGGATTTTTATGAGGTGGAAATTAGACTTAAAGTATTAATTTCCAATAGAACTCCAAAATTCTAATTGAATTGCAAACGTTGAAGTAAAGTCTAAAGTGTTTGCAATATGAAGCTATATATTATATAGGGATGTCAATGGGGCGGGGGCGGGGGCGGGGGCGGGGCGGGGGATGCCTCCCTACTCCTGTCTCCGTCCTCAAATTTTGTCCCGTCCTCGCTCCGATCCCCACCATGGAGAGATAATTGGCCCCATCTTCATTCTCCGCGTCCCCGTGTTTCTCGTGGGTCTTCATTCCCCATCTCTTTATATTGAACATTTATATGAAAATTAAAATAAAAAATTTTAAAAAATATAAAAAAAACCACAAAACATTATTACAACACACAAACATACATATCTTATCCAAGATTACAACTTACAAGTCAAGAAATATAAAATAAAAAATCATAATCCATAAAACGAAATTTTAAACATGTGCTTTTTGTCCTCCCTCTTGTGTTTCTTTTTGTCCTTCTTCTTGTGTTCCTTGAACATGTGCTTCAATTGCTTGACCCTCATCATCTTGAGTTGGTTCTATCTCATTATTATTTTCAATAGGAGTTGAACTAAAGCTATTCATCCTAGACAGTAAAATTTAATACAAAAATACTAAATTAAAAATCAATACATAAACAATAAATTAAAACAAGCCAAAATAAATTAAACCCAGCTCAGAATTAACTCTGAATTATTAATAAATTAAATTATAAAATTAGAAATAAATTAACAAAAAACAAAGATATATAAAAAAAGAAATAGCAAAAGAACAGTTGAAGAAGACAAAACTCAAGTTAAATGAATAGAAAATCAAAATCAGCAAAACAGTATCAAATTAAAAATTTATAAATATTTATAATTTGTACAATATAGCTAAGGACTGATAGATAGAATATAATAAAAAAAACTGATGAAATAATAACTAAACAAGTGACATAGTAGAATGAAGTTTGTGATGATGATGATGAAATAATAACTAAACAAGTGGCATAGTCAAAATAAATTAACAAAATCATTAACTGGGTCAAGAATTCTAGTTGATGGATTAGCTATTGAAATCGGACTACATACAACAGTGGACTACAGAACTTGATTTGAGGGAAAGTAGGTTTTATATATATATATAACTGCATTGGGAATATTGAATAATGGATTAGATCACCATATATATAACTCGATGATTTTCATTTCCAATTGATTAAGTCTGATTCCAATATATGAGTTACAATGAAAGGAAAATGCTTAAGCAAGCAAACACTGCATTTAAAAAGAGTTTTCCTATTTGTTGCAGAAAAATGATTTGTTCCAACAGCAGACAACATACATTAAAAATGATGATAACAGAAGGAAATAGGTCAAATTAAGCGGAAGAATAATTGGTACAAATCCATCAAGCAAAATTATTAATAAATTAAATTACAAAATCAGAAATAAATTAATAAAATCAGTACAAGTAAAAATAAATTAACAAAATCAGTACAAGAAAAAATAAATTAACAAAATCAGAACAAGCAAATTCAAATTAATAAGATCAGTAAACAAACCCAACAACTTAAAACTACATAATTAAAGTTTTCAACTCAAATTGAATCACATAATCAACTCAAAACAACCAAAATAACTACAGGCAGAAAACCAGAAATTTACAAAACCCTAACCAAATCCAACAACTCAGAATCATAGAAATTATAATTAACAAAATCAAATCCTAACTATTTCATAATTATAAACCCTATATGTCTAATTGCTTCAGATACATAGAAGGAGAGAAAATCTAACCTGAAGTCAAGTTGATGGGAAGAAGGAAGAGGACTAGAAGAGGGATAACCGGTGGCTGTTTCAGCGTCAGCAGCTATGCTCTCCAGTAGACGCGAGCATCGAAGAGATGATGGAGCAGTGGGATGCAACGTGGCGAGCAGCAAAGAGGCGGAAGCAAACACGCAGATGCAGAAATGGAGAGGAAAAAAACACCGCGCCTGAAGAGAGAGAACGACGTAGTGGCGAGTGGCGCAGGAGTGGCCGGTGGCAGGAGTGGTGACCGATGACGGTGAATATAGTAGTACTGTAGTAGACATCGCAAAGTGAGAAGGAAAGAATGAGAATATGAGAGACTAATAATAGGGTTAGGGGACTTAGGGTATTTTAATGGGTAAAATTATTAAAATACCTCCTGTATTAATAATAAAGTAAGAAAAATCTCCACAGAAAAAATTTCTCATCACCGGGTCCCATTCGGGGTGGTATCCACAGAGATCTCCGTCTTCTGGAGATTTTTGACACCCCTGAGTTTATATATTATGGGAGAAAACTAAAATGGAACTTTGAGAAAGAAATAAAAATCCCACATTCCCACTATTAACGTTCATATGGTCATTTTTAAGTTTTATTTGGTTTTTATTCTAAAATAGAAATACATAATATAAATAAAAATAAAAATATAAAAATAAAAAATTATTTGAAAAAAGACTAAAAGAATCAGAGTCAAATTGAATTATTGATCTTCAGTCGTTTGCAATTATTACTTTCTAATTCATGCATCATGCCACCGAGTAGTTTCTGGGAAGCAAGGAGATCTCTTGCCACCGAGTGTCACGTTTACCCAATAAGCTAAGAATTGTTTGGCAGAACTTTATAAGGATACTATAGTAATTATGGTGCTAGGTAAACATTATAGCTACATTGCATTGTCTCGTATACTCCGAACGGTATGGTGGATTAAGGGAGATTTTAATTTATTGGACGTGGGATTTGACTACTTTCTTGTGAAGTTTGATATGGCTGAGGAGCGAGAAAAAGTTCTCTTAGGAGGTCCATGGATGATCGAGAGAAATTATGTGGCTGTGAAGCCTTGGGATCAAGAGTTTAGATAAAATAAAAACTGTTTTGGAACAACTTTAGTGTGGATTAGAATTTTCGGATTACCAATTTGGTGCTACCAAGAAGATGCAATGCTCCGTGTTGCGGCTGTAGTTGGCATTCCCGTTAAGGTTGATTTGGCAACAAAATTAGCTTAAAGAGGACGATATGCTCGAGCCTATGTTTAGATAGATTTAGGATTGCTAGTGACTAAGAAGATTCTTGTTGAAGGTGTTAAATATGAGGTTGAATATGAAAGTCTTCACCTTATTTGTGGCTCCTGTCTCAAGTTTGGTCATGATATGAAAGTGTGCAAGACTGACAGCAATGCGGGAGGAAGAACTAATGCCAAGGTGGTCGGCGATGTAGCAAAGCAGCCAGAAAGCTCAAATTCAAAAAATCCAGTACATGTGGAAAAGGCAAGTTTTAATTTTGGCAAGCATCTTGGAGATGAGACTATAAATGTTACTATCCCGGATTTGGTGGAGAGTGATTTACATGCTGTTCATGTAGACCATGCACAACATGAGGATTTGGAAGGCTGGACTCAAGTGATTAGGAAAGGAAAGTATAAAATGGGTCAAAAGCCTTCTCCTAGCACCCATCAGGTTCAACCAAAAGTAAAGAAGACTCCTAACAAGGCTACCAATACTTGGACAAGGCCTAATCACCAACGTACAACACATGCTATTGGATCCAAAGTAAAATTAAGCAGGGGCATCAATATTGGAAAACCGGTAAGTGTGGCTTCTTCAGGGACCCGGCACAACGTTCATCATCAACAGCAAAGTGAGACAACAAATGGCACTGTGTGAAAGCGTCCTCGTCTAAACTCTTTGCAGAATTCACCAATAGATAAGGATGGAGAATCGATGGCGGGTGTGGCGCAAGTTTCGACAGAAAAAATTGGGATGCAACTTGAGAGTTCATTAAAGGCAAGATCATCGAAGACAGGGACATCATGTTGAGTCTCGGGTTTGTTATTGGAGCTCCCTTTTTGCTATTTTTTATGGATAGTTTCAATATCATAGCCTGGAATGTGAGGGGTGCGTCTAACAAGATGGCCCGTGTGCATTGCAAAAATTTGGTGAGAATATATAAACCATCATTCTTCTTTCTCTTTGAGACTCATACCATGTTTAGTAATTTGAAGAATTTTTGGGATAAGTTGGGTTTTCATTGTGTTGGTATTGAGGAAGCAGTAGGACACAGGGGTGGCATTTGGTTTCTATCTTCTATTGCTAATGCTTCTTGTGTGATTATTGACCAAATTGACCAATGTATCACAGTGAAAGTGAGTGTGGGTAACTTAGTTTGACTTTGTAGTGCAGTATATGGGAGTCCTCAATTCGAAAAAAGAAGTATGCTTTGGGATCATTTGCGTGCTATTAATTCAGGCCATAATGGACCGTGGATGACCGTTGGTGATTTTAATGAGATTGTGGCACCAAACGAGAGTACAGGTGCTTATTTTTCTTCTCATAGAGCTAGTCTATTAGCTACTACTCTAGATGACTGTAAGCTCTTTGATCTTAAAGTGACTGGTAGGAGATATACTTGGTATAGAGGAGTTTAGGCTGGTAGGAACTTGGTTAAAAATTTGGATAAAGCTCTAGTTAATGAGGTGTGGATGACAATATTTCCTGAGGGTTATTCTGAAATTCTTAGCAGGCTTCATTCTGATCATTGTCCTATTTTAGTTCATTGTCATGGTGGCCCCAGAGTGAAAGATTCTCGTCCTTTTAGGTTCCAAGCTGCGTGGGCAACACATTCTTCTTATAAACATGTTATGAATAAGGCTTGGAATCAAGAGTTTGGAGGCGTTACTGAAAGGCTTAAGATGGTTCAACATGCTTCTTTGGAATTTAACTCAAATATTTTTGGAAATATTTTTGTGCGAAAAAGTAAGCTGGAATATCAAATTGATCAGATTCAACGGCGTGTGGAGGTTACCAATGTGTTATCTCTGAGAATTAAAGAAGCTGAACTGAGGAAAGATTATAATAGGCTTTTATTGCAAGAAAAACTTTTTTGGTACCAAAAATCTAGAGAGTAGTGGGTCAAGTATGGGAATAGAAACACTAAATTCTTTCATCTTCAGACTTTGGTGCGTAGAAACCATAATAGAGTACATGGATTATATGTTAGAGATGGGTCTTGGTCTACTGATCCATATATTCTCCAAGAAGAAGCCCTCTCTTTTTACAAGAATCTCTTTGGTACAACGGAAGAGGTTGAGATTGATTATTTAGGGGATGTTCCGATGCCCACTCTAAGCACTGAGGCTTGTGTTAGGTTAACTGACCCTGTCTCTTTTGCGGAAGTCAAGTCAGCAGTATTCAGTATGAACTCTTTTAAGGCTCCTGGTCCAGATGGATTTCAAGCTTATTTTTTTAAAGAATATTGGGAGATAGTAGGCACTGAAATTTGGAATATTGTCTGGAGCACTTTTTTGGGAGAGTACTTAAATCTTAGCATCATGGAAACTCTGATTGTACTTATTCCTAAAATTGATAACCCTACCTTTATGAAGGATTTCAGGCCTATTAGCTTGTGTAATGTTGTTTATAAAATTATCACCAAAATTTTGATTAATCGACTTCGGCCTTTTCTTTCAGATATTGTGAGTCATTTACAAGGAGGTTTTATTCCGAGTTGTGGTGCTCCTGATAATATTATTGTGGCCCAAGAAATTCTGAATTTCATGAAGCACACAAAATCCAAGCAAGGTACTCTTGCTTTTAAAATTGATCTTGAAAAAGCTTATTATAGGGTGGATTGGAGGTTTTTGGAGAGTACTCTCGTTGCTTTTGGTTTTCCTATCATCACTGTTAATTTGATTATGAATTGTGTCCGTGCATCATCTCTTTCTATTATGTGGAATAGAAATAGATTGGATAGTTTTGCTCCTAGAAGGGGGCTTAGATAGGGTGATTCAATGTCTCCTTACTTATTTGTGCTTTGTATGTAAAGACTTGCTTGCTATATATCTAATAAGGTTGCCGAGGGTATGTGGAAACCAATTTCTGTCACTAGGGGTGGCCCAAAATTTTCTCATTTGATGTTTGCAGATGATTTCTTACTCTTCTGTCAGGCTACAAAGAGTCAGGTTCAAATGGTCATGCATTCTCTTAACATTTTTTGCAAGGCATCTGGTATGAAAGTAAATCTTGAAAAGTCTAAAGCTTTTTGTTATAAAAATGTGACTGCTCATAGAAGAGATATTTTTACTAGTGTTTCTTCAATACGGTTTGCTTTGGACTTAGGAAGATATCTTGGAGTTAACCTTAATCATTCCCGTACCAGTAGGGCTTCTTTTCATTCGGTGATTGAAAAGGTGAGGGGAAGATTAGCTAATTGGAAAGGAAGGCTTCTAAATAAAGCAGGGAGACTTTGCCTGATCAATTCTGTTGCAGCATCCATTCCTGTCTATCATATGCAGATATTTTTTTTCCAAATTGGGTTTGCGATAAATCGTCTTCTATGATGAGACAGTTCCTTTGGAAGGGTCAAGTTGATGGTAGAGGTCTTTCTCTTGTTAATTGGAGGACCGTGATCACTCCAAAGAAATTTGGTGGCCTGGGTGTTAGAGATCCTGCGTGTGTTAATATATCTTTACTTGGTAAATTAGTTTGGCAACTTTTTCATTGTCAGGACAAGCCTTAGGTTGCTCTATTGAGGGCAAAGTATCTGAGGAATAAGGGAGTTTTAGATGGCCCTGTCCCTTGCAAAGCTTCTCATGTTTGGAAGAGTATCTCAAAGGCTTTTGGTGCTCTTAAGGATGCCTTCTCTTGGTGCGTTGGGTCACTTGATCAATCTTTTTGGTTTGACAATTGGAGTATTGAGGGCCCAATTGCTCAAGATGTCCCTTTTGTACATATATCTGACTCTGATTTAATTATTAGAGACGTTTGGAAAGATGGTCAATGGAATCTCCATGATATTTTCTCTATCATTCCAGAAGATGTCAAACAGCGTTTGAATGCTTATAATCCAGATTTGAATGCTGGAGAGAATTCGGGTTGGTCGTGGGGTGTGGCATCTTCTAGACTTTACTCAGCTAGGAGTGGGTACAGTTGTCTAGCCAAAAGAAAGTTTGACTGGAATGAGCATGATAGTTGGTTGTGGGTATGGCGACTGCATATTCCTGAGAAGTACAAGTTCTTAATTTGGCTCAGTCTTCATAATGCTATTCCTACGGCAGAGTTTCGTTTGGGTCGTGGCTTAGCTTTATCTAGCACCTGTCATCGGTGTCAGAATGGTTTTGAATCTATTCTTCATTGTCTTCGGGAGTGCCCTAGTGCCAAGGAGGTCTGGAACCTTTTAGGCCTATATTCAGATAACTCGGATTTACATGATTGGCTCTACAGAGGTGCAAGGAGTGGAGATGTTTTTCTTTTCTTTTCGACCATCTGGTGGATTTGGAGAAGCATGAATCATGATTTATTTATTAATATAGATGATTCTTGGAGTGCTAATAAAGTGGTGAGTTTGATTCGTAGTTCAGTAAGGGAGTTTCACACTATTTTTGCTATGCATCAATCTTTGTCTCCTCCTTCGCTTTGTTTGCATTGGGTTCCACCTCCAGTTCATTCTGTTAAATTGAATTGTGATGCTAGTTATTTTGTTCCTTTTGGCTATGCTGGGTTTGGTTGTATCATTCGCAATCCTGATGGATGTTGGTTGAAAGGTTGCATTGGAAAAGTCGAAGTGTGCAGTGTTCTTTTTACTGAATTGTATGCAATTTAGAGAGGTTTACTTCTTGCTTGGGAGAGTGGATTTCCGGAGGTTATTTGTGAAACAGACTATTTAGAAGCAGTTTTCTTGGTAAACCAAAGAATGCTTGGTAAGAATATTCCGGAATGAGATTTGGCAAAGCATATACAGGAGATTATGAATTGGAATTGGAGAGTATCTATTCTTTTAATTAAGAGGAATGCAAATAGTGTTGCAGATTGTATGGCTAAAGCAGCTGCTTCTGTCGCGGACATTCACTCGAATTGGAGCCAACCATGGAGTGAGCTTCAACATCTAATAATAGATTTAGATATGAACCTAGCCAATTAATTTAATTTTGTCTCTTTCTTTTTCTTTTTTTTTTCTATTTAGTCACAAAAAAAAACACTTATTAACTGTTGGCCGTGTTTACTGGATCTTTAATCAAACAAACAAGCAAATCATGTCAGTTGACTCAAAATCAAAATGTCGCAATTGAATTCAACTTGAAAACTACTCAAAGGTTAGAACAGAAATTACGTAGTAACTACCGTAAATAAATAACCAATTCATGATCAAAACCAAAGACTATATATATAATATATCAGGATGGTAAATGTGTCATACTCAAATTAACATATTTTTAATCCAAATCTTACAAATAACATTGTTATGGATTATATATAATAAAAATATTTAAGAAAAAAAAAAGTTATGTATCAAACATCTCTTATATCCTTATTATATATAATAAATTATATATTATATAATTATATAAATATGTGATTTTTGTAACTATTTAAGTATACAGATATAATCAGATAAAAATTCTAAATGAATTAGATTTATATATGTTACGGCCTGGCCCAGGATTCCCACGGGTCAACCCGGCCCAAGCTCCACCCGACCCGGTTCCGCGCCCTCCAACCGACCCGGACACGCGTCTTGTACGCCTCACAGGCGGCTACAGGACAACGTCCTTGAGAATATGGGCCTGTCCCCATGAGGGGCCCACTACTGACGTATATAAAGGGAAGATTGGCTCTTCCCCCGAGGTACGTCATCTTTTCTCCTATCATTTTTCCCCGCCAGCACACTAGCTGACTAGAGCGTCGGAGTGTCTTTGCAGGTGGCACCCCCCTTTTTTCCTCCAAAACGGGAGCTCGGCTACACGACAAATCCGGGCTTAGCACGACCGCGAGTGAGGCGTCCTCACCCCATCCCATAACCACCCGACCTGTCCGGCAACCGACTACCGAACATTAGTGCCGTCTGTGGGGACCGCCCCAATGGATGTTGTGCCGGGTCCCGGAGACCAAGGCCGAGGAGCCGGAGCGGAAGGGGCGGCCTCTGTCGCCTCACTAAGAGGACGACGAAGGTCCCCCCGACAACACACTGGACAACACACGAGGGCGCGACCCTTCGGAGGAACGGGCGGCGACAGCACCATAATAATGCAAGAGCTACGTCACAGGGTCCAGAACTTGGAGCGGCAATTGGCCGACCAGAAGCGTGACGGACGAACTACCGATCCCAATTACACCCCGTCCTCCGAAAGCCAAGAAAGAGACTCCTCCCGAAGCCGTCTGCGACGCACCTCCGCATCCCGGACGGAAGCGGAAAGCACCCGGGAAGAATCTCCGATACCGAGGAGACGGAATGACACGATAATTTACTCCCGAGGCAGGGAGACGCGCCGCACAGCACGAGGTCGCGAAGACGGGAGGTCCAATAGGACACGACAACCCGTAATAATGGGCACCACCCCGTTCCACCATTCCATCCTCGAAGTCCGGTTGCCGAAGCACTTCGACAAACCAACGGACATGAGGTACGATGGAACTCAAGACCCCCTAGAACACCTCACGGCCTTTGAAGCAAGGATGAATCTAGAGGGTGTAGGGGATGAGGTGAGGTGCCGAGCTTTCCTGGTGACCCTCGCGGGACCCGCGATCAGATGGTTCAACGGCTTACCCCAGGAATCCATCCACGGGTTCTCGAACATCAGTCGTGCATTCCTCGCCCAATTTACAACATGAATAGCAAAGGCAAAGCACCCGATAAACCTTCTGGGGGTAACCCAGAGACAGGGAGAGTCGACCAGAAAATACCTGGATCGGTTCAACGACGAATGCTTGGAAATCGACGGCCTAACCGATTCGGTGGCCAGCCTTTGTCTGACGAACGGCCTCCTCAACGAAAACTTTCGCAAATACCTTACCACGAAACTGGTTTGGACGATGCACGAGATCCAGACGGTAGCTAAAGAATATATAAACGATGAGGAAGTCAGCCGAGTCGTGGCTGCCAATAAACGGCAGTCCGGCTACACCCAATCTCGGCAACCCGGTAACGGAGAAAGACTGAAAGAGCAAACCAGGGAGGAGGCGCCAAACAAGGCTCCCAGGTCGTTCCCCCGGGTCGGGAAATTCGCCAACTACACACCACTCACTCTTCCCATCATGGAAGTTTATCAACAAATAGCCGAGAAGGGGATCCTGCCGAAGCCCCGACCACTCAAGGACCGTAGGGAGGGAACAAGAACCTCTATTGCGACTACCACAAGGGTTACGGCCACCAAACGCAGGACTGCTTTGACCTGAAAGATGCACTGGAACAAGCAATAAGGGAAGGCAAGCTAGCAGCATTCTCCCATCTTATCAGAGAGCCGAGGAGACGCTATCGCGACCATGACGAAGAAGCCAAAACCCGTTCGGCAAAGCGGTGACAAGAGCCAGAAAATAGAGACCACGGCCTCACGGTGATAAACGTGGTAACAGCCAAAAACACCGCGCCAAAATCCCGATCGGCGCACAAGAAAGATGCTAAGGTCTTAGCGGTCTCCTCCTCGTTGGTGCGAAACTCTAAGAAGCCTCCGTCCATTTCTTTTGGCCCGGAAGAAAAATGGTTCGACGACGCCCCGGAAAACCCTCCCATGGTCATCACGGCTAGAGTGGAAACCGGCCTCGTCAAACGCATCCTTGTCGACACAGGGACTGATTCAAACATCATGTTCCGCAACGTATTCGACGCACTGGGGCTGAGGGACGCCGATTTGACGACCCACCAACACGGGGTCATCGGGTTGGGCGACAACTTCATTAAACCTGACGGAGTAATATCCCTACCGATCTCGGTAGGACAAACCCAAGGCCGAAGGTCGACGATGGCCGAGTTCGTGATCCTCCGAGATTCCACCGCCTATAACATCATCTTGGGAAGGAAGACGATAAACGATGTTGAAGCGATAATCAACACGAAGCTGTTGGTCATGAAGTTCGTTACTGATGACGGATCTATAGGGTCCATAAGAGGGGATATCGAGACGGCGGTCGCCTACGACAACGCCAGCCTCTCCCTGAGAAAGAAATCAAAGGAGGCGTCCGGTATGTTCCTGGCTGACCTGGACGCCAGGGTGGACGACAAACCTAGACCAGAACCAGAAGGGGACCTGGAAAAATTCATAATCGGCGACACGGAGGAGAAATTCACGTTCATCAACAAGAACCTCCCACAAGAGTTAAATGAGCCCTTGATCGAAATGATAAGGGCCAATAGGGATTTGTTTGCCTGGACACCTGCCGACATGCCGGGTATAGACCCGAAAATCATGTCACACCATCTGGCCGTCAGGTCGGAAGCACGCCCGGTAACACAACGCAGAAGAAAGATGTCGACAGAAAGGGCGGAGGAAGTGTCCAGGCAGACGGCCAGCGTCCTAGAAGCAGGTTTCATACGAGAAGTAGACTACTCGACGTGGCTCTCAAACGTTGTTCTAGTGAAAAAGCACAACGGCAAATGGAGAATGTGTGTAGACTACTCTGACCTTAACAAGGCATGCCCAAAAGATTGTTTCCCACTCCCCAACATAGACGCGCTCGTCGACGCTACGGCGGGCTACCGTTATCTGAGCTTTATGGACGCCTACTCCGGTTATAACCAGATACCGATGCACCGTCCAGATGAAGACAAAACGGCGTTCATAACACCAGGGGGAACCTTCTGCTACAAGGTGATGCCGTTCGGCCTAAAAAACGCAGGAGCGACATACCAAAGGCTGATGAGCAAGATATTCCAAGATCTTATAGGCAAAACGGTGGAAGTCTACGTCGACGATGTCCTCGCAAAAATAACGCGACCAGACGACCTCTTAAAGGATCTGGAAAACGTATTCACATCTCTCCGGCAACACGGCATGAGGTTGAACCCCCTCAAATGTGCCTTCGCCATGGAAGCTGGCAAGTTCTTAGGATTTATGATAACTCAGAGAGGGGTAGAAGCCAACCCGGAGAAGTGCCAGGCGGTACTCCAAATGAAGAGCCCAGGTTGTATCAAGGACGTCCAAAGATTGGCGGGGCGGTTGACCTCGTTATCCCGGTTTCTCGGAGCCTCGGCAGCAAAAGCCCTACCATTCTTTAACCTCATGAAGAAAGGGATGGCGTTCAAGTGGACACCCGCATGTGAGGAAGCCTTCCAGCACTTCAAGGAAATCCTGGCGGCACCACCTGTACTCGGGAAGCCAAAGAACGGGGAGCCGCTATACCTGTACCTCGCCATAACAGGAGAAGCCCTGGCCGCGGTACTGGTGCGGGAAGAAGGGAGGGCTCAACAGCCGGTCTATTTCATAAGCAGAGCCCTGCAAGGGGCAGAATTAAGATACAGCAAACTAGAAAAGCTAGCTCTGGCGCTCTTGACCTCCTCACGAAGGTTAAAGCAATACTTCCAAAGTCACCAGGTTGTCGTAAGAACGGACCAAGGGATTCGGCAAGTACTTCAAAAACCCGACTTAGCGGGGAGAATGATGACTTGGTCCATCGAACTCTCCCAATACGACATACGGTATGAACCCCGGCAAGCCATCAAGGCGCAGGCGATGGCAGATTTTCTGGTAGAAGTAACTGGGGACCCAACCGAAGAAGCGGGCACACGGTGGAAGCTCCATGTGGACGGAGCTTCCAACCAGACGTCTGGAGGTGCCGGGATCATCCTGGAAAGCCCGGTTGGAGTCGTATACGAGCAGTCGATCAGGTTCGAGTTCCCCGTTTCGAACAATCAGGCGGAATACGAAGCCCTTATAGGGGGCTTGACCCTAGCAGCAGAAGTCGGGGCAACAAGGCTGGAAATATGCAGCGATTCTCAGGTCGTCACCTCCCAGGTAAATGGGAGCTACCAAGCCAAAGACTCGTTATTACAAAAGTACTTGGAAAAAGTCAAAAGCTTAAGCCAAAAATTTGAGGAGGTCACGGTCCACCACGTGCCTAGAGAAAGGAACACACGGGCAGAACTCCTATCAAAGTTGGCCAGCACTAAACCGGGAGAAGGCAACCGGTCTCTCATCCAAGGTATGACGAGAGAGCCGGCAGTCACCTTGCACGTGACAAGACTGGACCCTTCATGGCTAGACCCCTGGTGCGCGAAATTGTGAACAATACTTTTCACAACTCTCATAATCCCCGGTCATGAACTCCAAAAACTTGGTGGTTCAATTCCATGGCATTACACAACTTCACACAACTAACCAGCAAGTGCACTGGGTCGTCCAAGTAATACCTTACGTGAGTAAGGGTCGATCCCACGGAGATTGTTAGCATTGAAGCAAGCTATGGTCATCTTGTAAATCTTAGTCAGGCAAACTCAATTGTATATGATGATGAACGAAAATAACATAAAGATAAGGATAGTGATACTTATGTATATCATTGGTGTAAGAGCTTCAGACAAGTGTATGAAGATGCCTTCCCTTCCGTCTCTCTGCTTTCCTACTGCCTTCATCCAATCCTTCTTACTCCTTTCCATGGCAAACTTGTGTAGGGTCTCACTGTTGTCAGCAGCTACCTCCCATCCGCGCAGTGAAAGCTAATGCACGCACTCTGTCACAGTACTGCCAATCACCGGTTTGGTTCCCTCCCCTACCGGAATAGAATCACTCTTTTGCGTCTGTCACTAACGCCCAGTAGGTTACAGGTTTGAAGCACGTCACAGTCATTCAGTCATTGAATCCTACTCAGAATACCACAGACAAGGTTAGACCTTCCGGATTCTCTTGAATGCCGCCATCAGTTCTTGCCTATACCACGAAGACTCTGATCTCACGGAATGGTTGGCTCGTTTGTCAGGCGAGCACTCGGTTGTCAGGCGATCAACCATGCATCATGCAATCAGGAATCCAAGAGATATTCACTAAGCCTCAGATGCTTGTAGAACAAGAATGGTTGTCAGTCACCTTGTTCATGAGTGAGAATGGTGATGGGCGTCAATCATCACCTTCATCATGTTGAAGAACAAGTGATATCTTGGATAAAGAACAAGCGGAATTGAATGGAAGAATAATAGTAATTGCATTAATACTCGAGGTACAGCAGAGCTCCACACCTTAATCTATGGTGTGTAGAAACTCCACCGTTGAAAATACATAAGAACAGGGTCTAGGCATGGCCGAATGGCCAGCCTCCCAAAGGTCTAAGATAGCATAAAACAAAGATAGCTACCAAAGTCTCCTAAAAGTCTCTTAAAAAATCCTACTTATAGAAAACTAGTACATAGATGAGTAAATGACATAAAAATCCACTTCTGGGCCCACTTGGTGTGTGCTTGGGCTGAGCAATGAAGCAATTTCGTGTAGAGACTCTCCTTGGAGTTAAACGCCAGCTTTAGTGCCAGTTTGGGCGTTTAACTCCCAATTAGGTGCCAGTTCCGGCGTTTAACGCTGGAATTTCTTGAGGTGACTTTGAACGCCGGTTTGGGCCATCAAATCTTGGGCAAAGTATGGACTATTATATATTGCTGGAAAGCCCAGGATGTCTACTTTCCAACGCCGTTGAGATCGCGCCAATTGGGCTTCTGTAGCTCCAGAAAATCCACTTCGAGTGCAGGGAGGTCAGAATCCAACAGCATCTGCAGTCCTTTTGAGTCTCTGGATCGGATTTTTGCTCAGATCCCTCAATTTCAGCCAGAAAATACCTGAAATCACAGAAAAACACACAAACTCATAGTAAAGTCCAGAAAAGTGAATTTTAACTAAAAACTAATAAAAATATACTAAAAACTAACTAGATCATACTAAAAATATACTAAAAACAATGCCAAAAAGTATACAGATTATCCGCTCATCACAACACCAAACTTAAATTGTTGCTTGTCCCCAAGCAACTGAAAATCAAATAAGATAAAAAGAAGAGAATATGCAATGAACTCCAAAAACATCTATGAAGATCAGTATTAATTAGATGAGCGGGGCTTTTACTTTTTGTCTCTGAATAGTTTTGGCATCTCACTCTATCCCTTGTAATTCAGAATGATTGGCTTCTTTAGGAACTTAGAATCCAGATAGTGTTAATGATTCTCCTAGTAAAGTATGATGATTCTTGAACATAGCTATTTATTGAGTCTTGGCTGTGGCCCAAAGCACTCTGTCTTCCAGTATTACCACCGGATACATACATGCCACAGACACATAATTGGGTCAACCTTTCTAGATTGTGACTCAGCTTTGCTAAAGTCCCCAATTAGAGGTGTCCAGGGTTCTTAAGCACACTCTTATTGCCTTGGATCACAACTTTATTTCTTTCTTTTTTTTTTCTTTTTCTCTCTTTCTATTTTTTTCTTTTTTTTCGTTTTTTTTTTCGATTTTTTTTTTTTTTTGCTTCAAGAATCATTTTTTTATGATTTTTCAGATCCTCAATAACATGTCTCCTTTTTCATCATTCTTTCAAGAGCCAACATTCATGAACCACAAATTCAAGATACATATGCACTGTTCAAGCATACATTCAGAGAACAAAAGTGTTGCCACCACATCAAAATAATTAAACTATTATAAAATTCAGAATTCATGCAACTCTTTTCTTTTCAATTAAGCACGTTTTTATTTAAGAGAGGTGATGGATTCATAGGACATTCATAACTTTAAGGCATAGACACTAAGACACTAATGATCACAAGACACAAACATGGATAAACATAAAGCATAAAAATCGAAAAACAGGAGAATAAAGAACAAGGAAATCAAGGAATGGGTCCACCTTAGTGATGGCGGCTCTTTCTTGCTTTTGAAGATCCTATGGAGTGCTTGAGCTCCTCAATGTCTCTTCCTTGTCTTTGTTGCTCCTCCCTCATGATTCTTTGGTCTTCTCTAATTTCATGAAGGATGATGGAGTGTTCTTGATGCTCCACCCTTAGTTGTCCCATATTGGAACTCAACTCTCCTAGAGAGGTGTTCAGTTGCTCCCAATAGTTTTGTGGAGGAAAGTGCATCCCTTGAGGTATCTCAGGGATCTCATGGTGAGAGGGGTCTCTTGTGTACTCCATCCTTTTCTTGGTGATGGGCTTGTCCTCATCAATGGGGGTATCTCCTTCTATGTCAACTCCAACTGAATAACAGAGGTGACAGATGAGATGAGGAAAGGCTAACCTTGCCAAAGTGGAGGTCTTGTCCGCCACCTTGTAGAGTTCTTGGGCTATAACCTCATGAACTTCCACTTCTTCTCCAATCATGATGCTATGGATCATGATAGCCCGGTCTATGGTAACTTCGGACCGGTTGCTAGTGGGAATGATTGAGCGTTGTATGAACTCTAACCATCCTCTAGCCACGGGCTTGAGGTCATGCCTTCTCAATTGAACCGGCTTTCCTCTTGAATCTTGCCTCCATTGTGCGCCCTCTTCACATATGGTTGTGAGGACTTGGTCCAACCTTTGATCAAAGTTGACCCTTCTAGTGTAAGGATGCTCATCTCCTTGCATCATAGGCAAGTTGAACGCCACCCTCACACTCTCCGGACTAAAATCCAAGTATTTCCCTCGAACCATAGTGAGATAATTCTTTGGATTCGGGTTCACACTTTGGTCATGGTTCTTGGTGATCCATGCATTGGCATAGAATTCTTGAACCATCAAGATTCCGACTTGTTGAATGGGGTTGGTAAGTACTTCCCAACCTCTTCTTCGGATCTCATGGCGGATCTCCGGATATTCACCCTTTTTGAGTGAAAAGGGGACTTCGGGGATCACCTTCTTCAAGGCCACAACTTCATAGAAGTGGTCTTGATGCACCCTTGAGAGGAATCTATCCATCTCCCATGACTCGGAGGTGGAAGCTTTTGCCTTCCCTTTCCTCTTTTTAGAGGTTTCTCCGGCCTTGGATGCCATAAATGGTTATGAAAAAGCAACGCTTTTACCACACCAAACTTAAAATGTTTGCTCGTCCTCGAGCAAAAGAAGAAAGAAGAGAGTAGAATAAGAGGAAATGAGGAAGAGGGAGATGGTAGTGGGTTCGGCCAAGAAGGGTAAGAAAGGGTGTTTAGGTTGTGTGAAAATGAAGAGTTGAAGAAGGGTATTTATAGGAGAGAGGGGGTAAAGGTTCGGCCATGAGGGGTGGGTTTGGGGAGGGAAAGTGGTTTGAATTTGAAGGGTGAGGTTGGTGGGGATTTATGAAGGATGGATGTGAGTGGTGAAGAGAAAGATGGGATTTGATAGGTGAAGGGTTTTTGGGGAAGAGGTATTGAGGTGATTGGTGAATGGGGGAAGAAGAGAGAGAGTGATGGTGGGGTCCTGTGGGGTCCACAGATCCTGTGGTGTCAAGGAAAAGTCATCCCTGCACCAAATGTTGCTCAAAATCACGTTTTGAGCTATTTCTGGCGTTAAACGCCGGGCTGGTGCCCATTCCTGGCGTTTAACGCCAGGTTGTTGCCCTTTTCTGGCGTTTAACGCCAGTCTGGTGCCCCTTTCTGGCGTTAAACGCCCAGAATGGTGCCAGACTGGGCGTTAAACGCCCAACAGCTAGCATTACTGGCGTTTGAACGCCAGTTTCTTTTCCTCCAGGGTGTGCTGTTTTTCTTCCTATTTTTCATTATGTTTTTGCTTTTTTCATTGTTTTTGTGACTTCTTATGATCATCAACCTACAAAAAAGATAAAATAACAAAAGAAAATAGTTAACTATAAAACATTGGGTTGCCTCCCAACAAGCGCTTCTTTAATGTCATTAGCTTGACAGAGGACTCTCATGGAGCCTCAGAGATACTCAGAACCGTGTTGGAACCTCCCAACACCAAACTTAGAGTTTGAATGTGGGGGTTCAACACCAAACTTAGAGTTTGGTTGTGGCCTCCCAACACCAAACTTAGAGTTTGACTGTGGGGGCTCTGCTTGGCTCTGTTTTGAGAGAAGCTCTTCATGCTTCCTCTCCATGATGATAGAGGAATGTCCTTGGGCCTTAAACACCAAGGATTCTTCATTCACTTGAATGATCAACTCTCCTCTATCAACATCAATCACAGCCTTTGCTGTGGCTAGGAAGGGTCTACCAAGGATGATGGATTCATCCATGCACTTCCCAGTCTCTAGGACTATGAAGTCAGTAGGGATGTAATGGTCTTCAATCTTCACCAAAACATTCTCTACAAGTCCATGAGCTTGTTTTCTTGAATTGTCTGCCATCTCTAATGAGATTCTTGCAGCTTGCACCTCAAGGATCCCTAATTTCTCCATTACAGAGAGGGGCATGAGGTTTACACTTGACCCTAAGTCACACAAGACCTTCTTGAAGTTCATGGTGCCTATGGTACAAGGTATAGAAAACTTCCCAGGATCCTGCCTCTTTTGAGGCAGTTTCTGCCTAGACAAGTCATCCAGTTCTTTGGTGAGCAAAGGTGGTTCATCCTCCCAAGTCTCATTTCCAAACAACTTGTCATTTAGCTTCATGATTGCTCCAAGGTATTTAGCAACTTGCTCTTCAGTGACATACTCATCCTCTTCAGAGGAAGAATACTCATCAGAGCTCATGAATGGCAAAAGTAAGTCCAATGGAATCTCTATGGTCTCATTTTGAGCCTCAGATTCCCATTGGAACTCAGAGGAGATTGGTACACGCCCACTGAGGGCTTCCTCAGTGGCGTCCTCCTCCTCTCTTTCCTCTCCATATTCGGCCATGTCTATGGCTTTGCACTCTCCTTTTGGATTTTCTTCTGTATTACTTGGGAGAGTGCTAGGAGGGAGTTCAGTAACTTTCTTGCTCAGCTGACCCACTTGTCCTTCCAAATTCCTAATGGAGGACCTTGTTTCATTCATGAAACTTTGAGTGGTCTTTATTAGATCAGAGACCATTGTTGCTAAGTCAGAAGTGTTCTGCTTAGAACTCTCTGTCTGTTGCTGAGAAGATGATGAAAAAGGCTTGCCATTGCTAAACCTGTTTCTTCCACCATTATTATTATTGAAACCTTGTTGAGGTCTCTCTTGATTCTTCCATGAGAAATTTGGGTGATTTCTCCATGAGGAATTGGAGGTGTTTTCATAGGGTTCTCCTAAGTAATTCACCTCTTCCATTGAAGGGTTCTCAGGATCATAAGCTTCTTCCTCAGATGAAGCTTCCTTAGTACTGCTTGGTGCATTTTGCATTCCAGACAGACTTTGAGAAATCAAATTGACTTGTTGAGTCAATATCTTGTTCTGAGCCAATATGGCATTCAGAGTATCAATCTCAAGAACTCCTTTCTTCTGACTAGTCCCATTGTTCACAGGATTTCTTTCAGAAGTGTACATGAATTGGTTATTTGCAACCATTTCAATCAGTTCTTGAGCTTCTGCAGGCGTCTTCTTCAGATGAAGAGATCCTCCAGCAGAGCTATCCAAGGACATCTTGGATAGTTCAGAGAGACCATCATAGAAAATACCTATGATGCTCCATTCAGAAAGCATGTCAGAAGGACATTTTCTGATCAATTGTTTGTATCTTTCCCAAGCTTCATAGAGGGATTCTCCATCCTTCTGTCTGAAGGTTTGGACTTCCACTCTAAGCTTACTCCATCTTTGTGGTGGAAAGAACTTTGCCAAGAAGGCATTGACTAGCTTTTCCCAAGAGTCCAGGCTTTCTTTAGGTTGAGAATCCAACCATATTCTAGCTCTGTCTCTTACAGCAAAAGGGAATAGCATCAGTCTGTAGACCTCAGGGTTAACCCCATTAGTCTTGACTGTGTCACAGATTTGCAAGAATTCAGCTAAGAACTGATGAGGATCTTCCATTAGAAGTCCATGGAACTTGCAATTCTGTTGCATTAGAGAAACTAATTGAGGCTTTAGCTCAAAGTTGTTTGCTCCAATGGCAGGGATAGAGATGCTTCTCCCATAGAAATCAGGAGTAGGTGCAGTAAAGTCACCCAGCACCTTCCTTGCATTGTTGGCATTGTTGTTGTTTTCGGCTGCCATGTGTTCTTCTTCCTTGAAGAATTCGGTCAGGTCCTCAACAGAGAGTTGTGCTTTAGCTTCTCTTAGCTTTCGCTTTAAGGTTCTCTCAGGCTCAGGATCAGCTTCAACAAGAATGCCTTTGTCTCTGCTCCTGCTCATATGAAAGAGAAGAGAAAAAGAGAATATGGAATCCTCTATGTCACAGTATAGAGATTCCTTGAAGTGTCAGGGGAAAAGAGAAATAGTAAGAAGAAGGAGAAGAAGAATTCGAACTTTAATTAGATAAGGTTCGAATTGTGCATTTAGAAGGAGTAGTACTCCATAAATAGAAGGATGTGAGAAGGAGGGAAGAGGATTTTCGAAAATTCAATTAAAAGATTTTGAAAACATTTTGAAAAATTGATTGATAATTTTCGAAAACTCAAAGTGGAAAAGAGATCAAGTGATTTTTGAAAAAGATTCTGAAATTAGAAATTAAAAAGATTTGATTGAAAACTAATTTGAAAAAGATGTGATTGAAAAGAATTGATTGAAAAGTTATGGTTTTAAAAAGATGTGATTGAGAAGATATGATTTGAAAACAATTTTAAAAGATAAGATTTGAAAACAATTTGAAAAGATATAATTTAAAAAAAATTGATGACTTGCCTAACAAGAAAAGATATGATTCAAACATAAAACCCTCCTTCATAGAAAAGGCAAAAAATGTTCAATCAAATCATTAATTGTTAGTAAGTATCTTTGAAAAGGGAAAGAAATTGATTTTGAAAACATTTGATTGAAAAGATATGATTTGAAAAAGATTTGGTTTTGAAAAACTTTGAAAACTTGAAAAAAAAATTTGATTTGGAAACAAAATCTTCCTCCTAGCACCATCCTGGCGTTAAACGCCCAGAATGGTATACATTCTGGCGTTTAACGCCCAAAATGCTACCTCTTTGGGCGTTAAACGCCCAACCAGGTACCTTGGCTGGCGTTTAAACGCCAGTCTGCCTTCTTCACTGGGCATTTTTGAATGCTCAGCTTTTTCTGTATAATTCCTCTGCAGTATGTTCTGAATCTTCAATTCTTTGTATCATTGACTTGGAAAGACACAAAATAAAAATATTTTTTGGATTTTTGATAATCAAAATGCAACAAGAATCAAATAACAATGCATGCAAGACACCAAACTTAGCAGTTTGTGTGCTACCGACACTATATGAGACACATGAACACTCAAGTCAATAGAATTTAAAGATCAAAACAAGAAATATATGCATGGATTCGAAAAATGTAACAAAAACATGCATTTGACACCAAACTTAAGATGAGACACTAGACTCAAGCAAGAAACATCAAATATTTTTGATTTTTATGATTTTGCAAATTTTTTTTTGTATTTTTCGAAAATTAAGTGGGAAAAGGTATCAAAATTCTTAATGAGAATTCCAGGAATCAGTGCAATGCTAGTCTAAGACTCCGGTCCAGGAATTAGACATGGCTTCACAGCCAGCCAAGCTTTCAAAGAAAGCTTCGGTCCAAAACACTAGACATGACCAAAGGTCAGCCAAGCCTTAGCAGATCACTGCTCCAAAAGCAAAATTGATGAAAATCAACACGCTCTTGTGGTGATAAGTTGAAACCTCGGTCCAATCAGATTAGACATGGCTTCTCAGCCAGCCAGATTTCAACAAATCAGCATGAAACTCTAGAATTCATCTTCAAGAATTTCGAAAAAAAAATAAATACCTAATCTAAGCAACAAGATGAACCGTCAGTTGTCCAAACTAGAACAATCCCATGCATTGTTACCAAAAGCTTGCTCAAAACTTGAACAATCCCCGGCAACGGCGCCAAAAACTTGGTGCGCGAAATTGTGAACAATACTTTTCACAACTCTCATAATCCCCGGTCATGAACTCCAAAAACTTGGTGGTTCAATTCCATGGCATTACACAACTTCGCACAACTAACCAGCAAGTGCACTGGGTCGTCCAAGTAATACCTTACGTGAGTAAGGGTCGATCCCACGGAGATTGTTAGCATTGAAGCAAGCTATGGTCATCTTGTAAATCTTAGTCAGGCAAACTCAATTGTATATGATGATGAACGAAAATAACATAAAGATAAGGATAGTGATACTTATGTAGATCATTGGTGTAAAAGCTTCAGACAAGTGTATGAAGATGCCTTCCCTTCCGTCTCTCTGCTTTCCTACTGCCTTCATCCAATCCTTCTTACTCCTTTCCATGGCAAACTCGTGTAGGGTCTCACTGTTGTCAGCAGCTACCTCCCATCCGCGCAGTGAAAGCTAATGCACGCACTCTGTCACAGTACTGCCAATCACCGGTTTGGTTCCCTCCCCTACCGGAATAGAATCACTCTTTTGCGTCTGTCACTAACGCCCAGTAGGTTACAGGTTTGAAGCACGTCACAGTCATTCAGTCATTGAATCCTACTCAGAATACCACAGACAAGGTTAGACCTTCCGGATTCTCTTGAATGCCGCCATCAGTTCTTGCCTATACCACGAAGACTCTGATCTCACGGAATGGTTGGCTCGTTTGTCAGGCGAGCACTCGGTTGTCAGGCGATCAACCATGCATCATGCAATCAGGAATCCAAGAGATATTCACTAAGCCTCAGATGCTTGTAGAACAAGAATGGTTGTCAGTCACCTTGTTCATGAGTGAGAATGGTGATGGGCGTCAATCATCACCTTCATCATGTTGAAGAACAAGTGATATCTTGGATAAAGAACAAGCGGAATTGAATGGAAGAATAATAGTAATTGCATTAATACTCGAGGTACAGCAGAGCTCCACACCTTAATCTATGGTGTGTAGAAACTCCACCGTTGAAAATACATAAGAACAGGGTCTAGGCATGGCCGAATGGCCAGCCTCCCAAAGGTCTAAGATAGCATAAAACAAAGATAGCTACCAAAGTCTCCTAAAAGTCTCTTAAAAAATCCTACTTATAGAAAACTAGTACATAGATGAGTAAATGACATAAAAATCCACTTCCGGGCCCACTTGGTGTGTGCTTGGGCTGAGCAATGAAGCAATTTCGTGTAGAGACTCTCCTTGGAGTTAAACGCCAGCTTTAGTGCCAGTTTGGGCGTTTAACTCCCAATTAGGTGCCAGTTCCGGCGTTTAACGCTGGAATTTCTTGAGGTGACTTTGAACGCCGGTTTGGGCCATCAAATCTTGGGCAAAGTATGGACTATTATATATTGCTGGAAAGCCCAGGATGTCTACTTTCCAACGCCGTTGAGATCGCGCCAATTGGGCTTCTGTAGCTCCAGAAAATCCACTTCGAGTGCAGGGAGGTCAGAATCCAACAGCATCTGCAGTCCTTTTGAGTCTCTGGATCGGATTTTTGCTCAGATCCCTCAATTTCAGCCAGAAAATACCTGAAATCACAGAAAAACACACAAACTCATAGTAAAGTCCAGAAAAGTGAATTTTAACTAAAAACTAATAAAAATATACTAAAAACTAACTAGATCATACTAAAAATATACTAAAAACAATGCCAAAAAGTATACAGATTATCCGCTCATCAACCCCATCACTAGCTTCTTGGAAAATGGCAAACTCCCTGACGACAAAAAGGACGCGGCGAAACAGAGAAGGGAAGCAGCCAAATACGCCGTCATCCAAGGGCAACTATTCAAGAAAGGGCTCAACCAGCCCCTGTTGAAGTGCTTACACCCCGACCAAACGGACTACGTCCTCAGGGAAGTCCATGAAGCCTGCTGCGGACACCACATAGGAGGCAAGGCCCTAGCAAGAAAATTAATTCGAGACGGATACTATTGGCCGTCAATGATGGCAGACTCCAAAGAGTTCGTCAAAAAATGCGTGAAGTGCCAAGAGAACGCCAATTTCCACAGGGCACCGGCCTCCGAGTTAAGCTTGTTAACGTCCTCCCGGCCATTCTCTCAATGGGGAGTCGACCTCTTGGGACCCTTCCCTGTCGGTCCTGGGCAGGTCAAGTACCTCATAGTTGCCATTGATTACTACACCAAATGGATAGAAGCTGAACCACTAGCTAGCATATCCTCATCCAATTGCAGGAAGTTCTTGTGGAGGCAGGTGATAACGCGATTTGGGGTCCCGGAAGTCGTCATCTCGGACAACGGCACGTAATTTACCGACAAGAAGTTCACGGAATTTCTCACCGGCCTGGGCATAAAACAAAGGTTCTCCTCGGTAGAGCACCCCCAGACAAACGGACAGGTGGAGTCCGCGAACAAGATCATCTTTTTAGGGCTGAAGAAGCGATTGGATAATAAAAAGGGTGCTTGGGCCGACGAACTAGCCTCGGTACTCTGGTCTTACCGAACAACCGATCAATCCTCCACTAAGGAGACTCCTTTCCGACTAACATACGGGTTAGATGCGGTAATACCCGTAGAGATCGGGGAACCAAGCCCCCGGCTACTTTTGAAAGGAGTGGAGGAAGCCGTGGAAAAGGACTTGATAGACGAAGTCAGAGAAATGGCCCATTTGACAGAGACAGCGCTAAAGCAAAGAATGGCCCTACGCTACAACACCAAAGTGCTCAAAAGGGAATTCGAGCCAAACGACCTCGTCCTGAGGCGAAACGACATCGGCCCACCAACCCCTGGAGCAGGCAAGCTGGCGGCAAACTGGGAAGGCCCCTATAGAATCAAAGAAGCAATGGGTAAAGGCGCCTTCAAGTTAGAAAGGCTAAATGGTAAGGAAGTCCCGAGAACATGGAACGCAAACAATCTGAGAAGGTTCTACTCCTGAAACGCGGGGCGACTAACCGACTAATCAGGCTAAGTGGTTAAGATGCAAATTTAAACTTTCCATTATGACCTATGGGTCCCTTATGCCATTGCCGAATAAGATATACTTGCGCAAATTTTCTTTTTTGTAATTTCTCTTTTTCAGATAACACGCTCTATCACAACCCGACGACGATGCGCGGCCCCGGGACTGATCACCCCGGGAGCCCGTCAAATACCGTCATAACAAATGACCACGCAAAAAGGCCACGGCTCGTTAATATAAACAGCAACTATAAACCAATAACGGTTAATAGAAATGATAGCACGGCCAGACGAATAAGAAAGAGTTAACTACGTTAAAACGGGCAAACGACGAAATAGTCAAATTGTTCACAAAAGCCAAAATAAAACGGCCAAACTACAAAGTTTTAAACAGAGGGTTCATTTCTTGGGGACGTCGACGATCTTGCCGTCCTTAACGACCTTGAAAACACTGATCGCCGACGTGTCGAACTCGGGGGCAACAATTTTAACTTGAGCTTTGAGGGCCTCCTCGGTCGCCAAAATCGCACCCTTCCCTTGCTTGACGACGTCTTTATACTTTGCTTTCCATGTCGCCAGTTCGGCCTCCACGGCCTGCTTCTCTTTCTCGATTTCGGCCACCCGTTTCTGCGCCGCGCCGACCTGACTCTCCAAAGCCATTTCGCGCTCGACAAGACGCGAAACCGTGGCGTCCAACTCCTCCAATTTTTTCTCAGCAGTAGTGGCCTTCTGTTCGGCAGCAGAGGCTTTCTTCTCGGCGGCGTCAAGCTTCTCCTCAGATTGGGTCAACTACTCCCGAAGAGTCTCAACCTCACTTTTTAGCCCGTTATTAGCCTTCCCAGCAGACTCCAACCTCCTGCGGAGGGACTCCATCCCAGACAGTTCGAACTCGGCTTTCCGAGCTATCACTGCGCCGCGTAGGAGGGTACGGTACATCCACCTCGCCTGCCCGGCAAGGGATGACTCATGAAAATAATCTTCAGTACCGGGAATCAGCTGGGAGTCTATAAAGGTCCCGGCGTCAAAATTCCTCTCCATGACAGTAAGGACCCCCTCAGGACTAGACGACGCCTTCCTCTTCCTCTTGAAGCTAGGAACCTCCTCCACCTCGTCATCGGCATCCGGGTTAGGCGTGGAACCCCCAGTGCCGATAACCTCACAAAAAGGGGAAGCATGAACCGCCCGGTCGCCTTCGACCACGGCACCTTGAGCCGAGGTGCCGGTGTCGTCAGCCGCAGCTCCTTGCTCGGAAGCGACCTTGTCCTCCGAAGGAGCAGCAGGCTTCTCAGCAGCAGACTTCTCGTTACCCTCCTCCTCATCACTTTCACACAGGAAGGTTTGGAACAAGTTAGAAAGACCTGTTACCTCGGCAGACATCCCCACTGTAAAAAAGAGAGAGAGAGAGAGGAGGTGAAGTCGGTTAGTCGCAACGAATTATTAATAAAAGCAAGAAGATAAGAGGCGAAATGAGCAGAGGCTTCTCACAAATATAATTACGACCGGCCTCCCGATCACCCATAAGGAGGTGAGGATTCACATGATTCCTCCCAAAGACCGCCATCAACACGTCGGCGATCTTCCTATCCACCGCCGACATGCCCTTATATGTTACTTTGACGAAGGCATTGGATCCCGCCCCGAAACTCCAATAGGTCAGGATAAGCCGTGCCCCCTCCAACGACAACCAAAAGGGATGACAACCTTTGACAGGACGGACCTTGAAATATTTGTCCTTAAAACCGTGGTAGGAGTCCTCAAACAAACCAAAAATCCTCCGACCTTGGGCAGACCGGAAAGACATGAACCCCTTTTTGTGTTTCCCCTCCTTTGAAGGGTTTGTAAGATTGAAGAAGAAAAGGAAAACATCTACGGACACCGGCAGTTCAAGATATTCACAAACCATCTCGAAACAGCGGATCGAGGCCCAACTGTTCGGATGCAACTGTGACGGCGCCACGGAAATCCGACCTAAAAGCGCCATTTGGAAGGCTGAAAATGGGATACGAACTCCAACTTGGGTAAACATGGATTTGTAGAACCAAATCCAGTCGGCAACTCGGGGATGATGGAAGTTGATCTCATACAATCGCTCGTGAGGAGCCGGGACAAAAACGTCATAATTGGCCTCCTCATCGGTTCCTCCACACAAGTACTCGGCTTGTCGGAACTCGGTGAGCTCCTCCTCGCCCATTTGGTTAGGCGAATCCTTCACGTCGGAAACGAACCAAGCATAGGGATCGTACGCCGTGGGAGAAGGGGAAGCCCGGGAGACCGTGCGAGCCATACCTACATGGGGGGACCATCCAGTTAGTCTAGGAGATCGGTTCCTCAGGCCGAATACAGACACTACCCCCCACTACTCCCCAACTAAGGCCAAACAGAATTAAAACGCGAAAAGAACAAGGAAAAACCTACCCTGGAATGGTAATTCCCCCCTAACACGTCTAACCACGATTGAAAGGCTACGCAGCAACAACAAAAGCCAGGCAACAAGCATGCAAAAACAAAGCAGAAAAGGAAAAGAGTTCAAAAATTACCTGAATTAGCGGAAGGGAGATGAAGCAACAGATAAGAAAAGATGCGAGGGGAGAGACACGCGAGGGCACCACAAAGAAATGTTCTGAGGTTTGGGAGCAAAAAGAAGGCAGAAAAGGGAGATATGAAGGAAAGAAAGAGTACCAAAACTGGCTGTTTAAAAACTGCCTCCCAGAAAGCGCGAAAAATCTGGGGGCAGAATAGTCTTTGCAAACAGGGTTTTCCACCCCATTATGAGCATTCAATGCTCGGCACTAGGAACGATGCGATGGAACGGTTGCTTGTGCAACCAAAGGACACGCGCATTGGGGGCTTATCCTTCCCACGAGCGGCCGACCAGACGAGCACGGGTGAGATGCGAGACGACACGCCATTGATAGCTCCCACGACTACCATTGGCGCGTGGGGGCACTGTTACGGCCTGGCCCAGGATTCCCACGGGTTAACCCAGCCCAAGCTCCACCCGACCTGGTTCCGCGCCCTCCAACCGACCCGGACACGCGTCTTGTACGGCTCACAGGCGGCTACAGGACAACGTCCTTGAGAATATGGGCCTGTCCCCATGAGGGGCCCACTACTGACGTATATAAAGGGAAGATTGGCTCTTCCCCCGAGGTACGTCATCTTTTCTCCTATCATTTTCCCCCGCCTGCACACTAGCTGACTAGAGCGTCGGAGTGTCTTTGCAGGTGGCACCCCCCTTTTTTCCTCCACAACGGGAGCTCGGCTACACGGCAAATCCGGGCTTAGCACGACCGCGAGTGAGGCGTCCTCACCCCATCCCATAACCACCCGACCTGTCCAGCAATCGACTACCGAACAATATATAAGATATTATATATTCCCCTGACTTTTACTCCATATTAAATTGTAAAAATTGTCATATTAGTGGCAGAGAATAGAGAGTTACATAAAAGGTCTCATTTCCAATTGCTACGAACTAAGAAAAATATTAGGGCAAGTTGTTTGAATAAGATAAATGGCAATTAAAATTACTCGCATACAATTTTTACAGAAAAGTTATTCAAATATTTTTTGTCATATTAGTATTTAGTATTTTATTGTATATGATATGGTAGGTAAAAATAAAAAATAAATATGAGATGTGTGTCATGTATATTTTGTTAGGATCTAGAATTTGTTATATTATAAAAAATAGCTATATAAAGAAAAAATCACATGTGAAAAAATAAAATTAAAACTGTAATTTCATATCACACACAATATTAAATACAAATTTAATAATAAAAATAAAATGATAAAATATAAAAAAATCTTATTATAAATAGTTTTATTTTGATAAAAAAGTCCTATAAACTTTTTAAATAGTTTTATTTTAATAAAGCAATCAAATCAGTTTCTTTATATTTTATTTTTTTATATTAAAAAAGGTAAAAAATGTAGTATTTAACAAAATAAAATATGTTAATTCTTTAATTTGGAGTTTATTTAGGATTAAGTTAAATATGTAACTGCTACTACACTACAGGGTCACACTATTATTAATATCACACACAATACTATTAATAAAATTCTTATCTTTTCTATGAATTAAAAAAATTAATCCTAACAATTAAATTTAAAAAAATTAAATAAAAAAGTACAAACTAAATAAATAATGTAGAAATAAAATAATTTATCTAGTAGATTAAATTAAAACTTTTTTTATTTTATTTTATTTAAAGTAGTAGGTGCATTCTAAAAAAAATTAATAAAACAACTTAATTTTAACTCATGTCACAAATTAATTTAGGTTGGTCTACTTATTAACTCGTTAATCTATATTAGAAATTTAAATTTCATCTTGTGAACGGTGATAGACTAATCATAGCGATGAATTAGTTTTTTGTCAGTTCGAATGAAGAATACAGTAAAAAAAACAAAATAAAATTTATATAGCCAAAACAACATAAAAGAGAAGACATTAGCGATTTCCATAGAATTATTAAAAAAAAAGTATATATAGATAACTCTTCTATAAAAGTTGTATATGGATAATTTTGATTGTCATTTATTTTATTTAAGTAATTTGTCTAAAATATTATGTATCCAATGGCTACTAATTAAGATAAATTAATTAATATTTTAAATTTAATTTATTAATTGAGATTATTATATTTTTTTCTCTTCATTTTAAAAAGTGATTACTTCTTGAATTTCAAATTTTTTATCGTCATCATCCCCATACACAAATAGTGGTGGTAATGGGTAGAGTCTGGATCCAACTCTAACTTTACCTGCGGGTCGAGAATATCTCAATTCTAATCTTATCTGTTCTTAACCCACGAATACTCTACGGGTTACCAAAAAGATGCAATATTATTATATAACTTGGTCATAATTTAAAGGTGAATTCTACCCAATCCCCTCTAAAATAACATGTAAGTTACCATTCATGATGTATCATATTTTAATTAGTCATTATCTTAACTATAATTGGGTTTTTTTATAATTTATTATTTGAGATGGATAATGGTATAATTTTTTAAAATATCAAAGTCCCACTCCCGTTAATTGAAGGACACTCCTCTATTTTGTCTTCATCAAGTAGCTTCGGTCCTTTCAAGCATCGCCGTCGCGGTCGTAACAAAGAGTGCCGACGTCGTTGCCACTGCCCTCTTACGCAATCTCTTTTTCATCATCCTTAATGACGTCATTGAATTTCCGTCGCCTGTAACTTCACCGTTCTTCCCAGTATAGCAGCGCCCGTAACTTATCGAGTGAGAGGATAGGAGATAGCGATGATGCCAGTGCTGGCTATACCGGGAAGGATGGCGAAGTTACGGGCGACGAAAATTCAACGATATCGTTAAGGGATGATGCACTCAAGAAAGAGAGATTGCGTGAGAGGGCAGTAGATAGCGACGGCAGGACAAAATTGAGACGATTTTAAAAAGTTAGGTAGCGTTTGTTTTCGAGGGCAGGACACGGAGACATGGACAACACTTGTTTAAAAAGTGTTTGGAAGCAGAGACATGCACATTGGACATATTGTCTCCGAGACAGTTTCTTATACTTTTGTGTCCACTCTTTCACGAAGGACAATGATGGACACGGGATTTGGAAGAGTGGACACGGAAAATTTTATAAATTTTGTTTTCCTTTTTTTTCACTATTATCCCTTCTTATTTTTCCTATTGCGTTGTTCAGAGATACTTTTTTTCTTCCTGTTCTTTCTCTATCTCTTTCTTTTTCAGGTATTTCTGTAGAATTTTTTATTGGGGGTAGATAATTCTTTTCTTTTTATCGTTTTACTTCAATACCATTTTAACCTTATATTATATTATTTGATTTGTAATAAAAATAATAACAAAAATAATTAAACTTAAAACTTTTGAAAGATAAATATTATCAAAAGTAAAATTGATCTTTTAAAATGTTAAAAAATAATTTATAAATTGTAATTGATTTTATATAATTTAAAGAAAAATCAGTTTTTTATAAAGAAAAATAAGTTTTTAGATAAAAAAATTAGTTTTTTTTAAATAAAAATAAATGTTTATATGCAAAAACTAATTATTTTTTCATGTAAAAATGGATTTTTTTTTAAATTAATTTTTTATTTAAAATTAATTTGGCTTATTAACTTAAACAAAATTTTTTATTAATCAAACTCAAATTTATTTTTTTTGTTAATCTTAACTATATGTATTCTTACATGTTAATAATAAATTTTAAAATAAAATAATTATATTTATAAATTTTATTTTAATATAAATACTAATATATTTTTTTTTGCCTCTTCAAATATTTTTTTCAAGTTCCGTCTGTATTCCTACGTACTCTCATTTTTTATTAAATTAATTTGTATTGATGTAAAAAATTTGGAATCACATGGCTATTTTAGTCATTTCATATAATATTTTAGTCTTGTCCATATATATCCAAACATAATACTAGACATTACATTAGTGTCTTGTCCATCGTATCCAAACACAATACACAAAAGATAATTTTTAGTGTCTCCGTCCTATTATCTCCGTTTCAGTGTACGTCCTGTCTCTAGAAATAAACGCAGCCTTAGGCACTTAAATAGGACGAAAACGTTGGGGACAAAAACGATACATAGAAATAAATTTTACTTTTATCCTTCAATAATATCAAGTTTTTACTATACATAATATTCAATTATTTTTTAATCACATCTAAGTAAATTACACTTAATCACATTACCTTTATTTTAAATAAATTAATTTTTTATAATTTTACTTTTAAAAATTTTTAGTTATCATAAAATATTTGTAAAATGACTAGTATATAAATTTTTGAAAAAGAAAAAAATAATATATATATATAATAAAATATAAATTATACCTTTTGTCTCTAATGTATCAAAATTCTTTAAAATTATAAAAAAATAAATTTATTTAAAATGAAAGTAATGTGATTAAGTGTAATTTATTTAGATGTGATTAAAAAATAATTGAATACTATGTATAGTAAAAAATTGATATTATTGAAGGATAAAATTAAATTAAAATTTATTTTTATATATCATTTTTGTCCCCAACGTTTTCGTCCAATTTAAGTCCCCTAACGTTTCAAAATCGTCTCAATTTTATCCGCCGTCAACTCTGTTAACGGATCCTAGGACAACATTGAGTCAATTTTAAAACGTTAGGGACTTAAATATGACGATTAAAACATTAGGGACAACTTTGGGACTTACCTCAAACGTTGGGCACAAAAACGATATTTTACTCTTTTATTTTTTAATTCTCTTCCCTCTATCTTATTAATCTCTTCTAACAATTAGCAAACGGTTAATTTTATTTTTCAAATTTAAATCAATCCAATTAGATCATAATTTAAACTACAATTTTTTATATACTCTTTTTGAGTACTGATTGATCAAACATATCTATTATAAAAATTTTTTAATTAAATTATAATCCAATTAACTTGATTTAAATTTAAAAAATAAAAATAACTGTTTGCCAATTGTTAGGAGGGATTGATGGGATAGTGAGGAGAGAATTAAAACGGTTGTCTCTCACGTGGATAGTGAGAAATAACCGTTTCAATTCTTTTCCCACTATCCTATCAATTTTTTTAAGTACTAATTGATCAACCATATTCATTTTTATCTCTTTTACCAACTTTTTTATTTACTAATTGCATGCTAAAAGTTTGGATTATTGATAATATTAATATTTTTTATTATTTTTAATTTTTTTTAAAATACATGTATCTCGTTTACAATATACACATTTCGCGTCTACCTGTTTTATCTCGTTTACACTGTAAACGAATTAAGAGAAGTATATTTATTTTAATAAATATTTTTTAAATTATTTATTTCGATAATTATTATAATTAAATTTATTTATTAAAATAAAAAATCAGCCCAGTTCACTTTTGTTTAAAAAAAAACCCCAATGTCCAATGGCCCAACCCAGTTTTAGTGGCCCATTCTCTCTCCTAACCCTCTTTTCATTCATTTCAATTGCAACCTCCAACTCTTCTCACATGAAGAAGCATGTAGAATAAGCGAGATTAGATTGAATTTGGTTCAAAAATCATTTAGTTATCTAATTTTATTGTTTTACTAATTTATAATTTTGTCCTTTTGTCAAAAAATAAAAAGATTTGTTTATTCAAAACTAAAATTATTTATTTAAAAAAATAAAGTCTACATCCTATTATTATATTTACCAATCAATAATTAAACTCTGTTGCTATTAAGAGATGCACACTTTTACATTATCATCATAGAAATACATAATATCATGCAACATGCAATGTGCTGTCTGGATTTTTATGAGGTGGAAATTAGACTTAAAGTATTAATTTCAAATAGAACGCCAAAATTCTAATTGAATTGCAAATGTTGAAATAAAGTTTAAAGTGTTTGCAAAATGAAATTATATATCACTGGAGGAAACTAAAATGGAACTTTGAGAAAGAAATGAAAATCCCACATTCCCACTATCAGCGTTTATACGGTCATTCTTAGGTTAGTTAAAATAAAAATATAAAAATAAAAAATTATTTGAAAAAAGAACCAGAATCAAAGATAATAGTATTGATCGTTGGTTGTATACAATCATTATCATAGTTATTAGAACCAAATCGATAATTAACCTGATCATATGACTGGGTTATCAGGTTATTGGTTTAATCGGTGGATCACTAATTCACCCGGTTAACTCAGTCATAACTAAAAAAATATAAAATTATATTAATAAAATTGAAATAATATCTAAAAACTTAAAATGCGAGTCTTACAAACATTAATAATCAAATATCAAGTCTTAAACATGAAGAGTTAATAAACTTATTTCTAGTGTAAAATATGTTCTCAATTTAAATCAACAAGAACAAGTTAAGGATAACACAATCATTAAATCAAGTCCAAAGGGTGAGCTCAAGGTCGACATCAACATCTTCATAGGGCAAATTAGGAGCTTGCTGATGATGCTTGTTCATGAGATGGTGGCGTTTCTGATGGTGTTTGAGATGAAGCCATTTTTAAATTTCTAGCAAAGAAACCAAAAATATTTTCAACAACAAAGGATTTGCTTAAATCAGTTTTTAAGCAACACAACAACCACCACCATTTCACCAAAGTTCCCTGATTCAACTAACAGCAACTCTAAACAAACCAGCAATAAACAACAACAGCTCTAGAAAAACCACAGTAAAATACAATAGCAATTAGCAGCAACCAGCAACTAAAAAACTATATACCAAATTACCAACACAGCAACCAGCAACAGCAACAGGGAAAATACAGCAACCAGCAACAATTCAACAGATTTTAACCAGCAACATTACAACAGATTTTAACTAATATACCAACCAGCAACCAGCAACAATACAATTCAAGAACAAATTTAACTAATATATCAACCGGATTTTAACTAATATACCAATTCAAGAATAGATTTTAACTAATATACCAACCAACAACCAGCAACAATACAATTGAAGAACAATTTTAACTAATATATCAACAGATTCCATAACAATAGTCTATAGGTCAATAGCAGAGGCACTGACCTGAGGGAGCACAGGCTTTGAGCTTTCTGACGACCAGGTGAGGCACCGACAAAGGACAGAAGCAAAAGCAGCGAAGTAGAAAAAGAAGAAGCACAACCCAAAAACGACCAATATAACAACGAACACGGCGAGGTGAGGGGAGAAACAATGACGGCTGGGAGAAGTAACGACGCTGCGGAGAGTGACGACGAGGGTGACGGAGAGACGAGGTTGACTGGGGGTATCGGCGATGACTGGTCACCGATTTTTATCAAAATCCGTCGAGTTGAACCGGGTTTCACCGGGTCAATTACATGACCGGTTCAACGTGTGGCTCGGCCTGAGTAAGTGACCGGATAACCGGGTTTCTAATCAAACCGACCGGATCAAACCGGATCTGATAACTATGATCATTACTTTCTAATTCATGCATCATGCATGAGGTTATTGTAGGTATTATTATTATTATTATTATTATTATTCTTCTAATAGTATTATTATTTTTTCACAATAATTTATTTTTAAGTTAGAAAATTTGTATTTTATGTTAATATTTACTAAATTATTATTTATTTTTAAAATATTTACTAAATTATTATTAATAATAAGTATTGTTCATACCCTGGCCCAATAATAAAGGCCCAGGTCCAAATAAAAGGCATAGTCCAGAGGATTGAGCCTTGCTGAACGCCAACCTTCGTACTAAGAAGTCGGTGTTAAACCCGACTTACTCCAAAGAAGTCGGAACAGAGGATAGCTGGCAGATAAGCACTCATTCAAATGAGTAACTGCCCCTAAAATCTCTCTAACTACTTCATCGAGCCATATCTTAACCTCCCTAAGATAGTGGGACGGTTAGTATCCTAAAAATATGGCACTACTCCAACGGTGGTTATTGGCTCACCACTATAAATACACTGACTCCCCTCAGGTATCTCTAAACCCAATACTCTCTAGACCTGCTCACATCCTTGCTAACTTAGGCATCGGAGTGTCTTTGCAGGTACCACCCCCCATTCACTCTCGTACATAAGTCGGAAGGAGGCTCCAGCGTGCAAACCAGCTCGGAGACTACCATCCACAGGCGATTGGGCTAACTAGCGCCATCCATTCTATTAATCTCCGGTTACCTACCGTAACAAGTATATTTGAAGTCTTAAATATTTATTAATACTTTAAAAAAATGAAAAATAATATTACTATTAGAGGTAGGGGTGGCAAGCGGGGAAGCCCGCCTCGCCCCGCCAGAAGCCCGCCTTTTGGCGGGCTGGCCCGCTCTGTCCCGCCTAATGAGGCGGTCCCAGAATCCCAGCCCGCCCCGCCTAACGGCGGGCTGGCGGGCCAGCGGACTAAGCCCGCCAAATCCTCTTTTTTTTTTACTTTTAACTATTAAATAATATATATAAAGGCATAAAAAAATCTCTTCTATTTTTTATTTTTAAATATTATAATTTCTAAAAATATAAACAAATTATAATTTTTATATTCACAAACATTAAAGTCTTTGTAATTATAAATATCTAATAAACATAATTATAAATCAAGTTCTCATCCAAAACATAATTATAAATATTGTTCCCGAAGTAAAATATACATAATCCAAAATATAATTATAAATATTGTCTCTAAAACAAAATAAACATAATCCAAAACACTCAATTTTCATCTTCATTTTCTTGTAAGTTTGGTTGGAGGAAGTTGGGTTTTGACAAAAAAAAATTGTAAAAATACCCCTTGCCAAAAAAATACTAAGCCCGGCGGGAAAGCCCGTCCCGTCCCGTCAAAACCCGCGGTTTAAGCGGTGCGGGTTAGACGGGCTTTTACTATTTGGCGGTCCTAGTTTTCCAGCCTAGCCCGCCTTTTTTAGCGGGTTACGCGGGCCAGCTCGGCGGGTTTAGGCCCGTTTGTCACCCCTATTTAGAGGGCACCAGATTCGATGGTCCTATAACGTTTGAATCATTAAATGGTCCCATCACAAAATATGTTTTTTAAGTTTTTTTAATAACTGCTAAATAATTCTTTTCTAATTTTAATTACAAATTAACCCCATATATTTTATTTAATTATAAAAATTATTTTTTATTTTATAAATTATTATTTTATCATTCATTTATTATGTTTATTAACAATAAAAAATAAAAACAATAATGAATTAGATCTTCCATTGATACTAATAAACTTTTTGACAATCCCAATCGATTAAAAATTTATCTTTGATCCGTGACATTCATCCAGAACTGTGAAATCGTGTTTCTTAGAAAATTAATCGATTGGATTAACAAAACAATCGATTGAAAATTGCAAGACAGTATGATTTTCGCAAAAATCAATCGATCGGTCATATTACCCAATCGATTGAACAATGACTAGAATGAGAATTTTTTATAATTCAATCAATTGTTTATATTACCCAATCAATTGTTATTTTTATTGCCATCTGAAAGCTTGTTATTAGAGTGAAGAAAATGACCATTGCTGAAATTTGGAGCCCCATTGAGTGCAATTTTTCGGCGGTTCATGATTACTGTTGTAGGAAACTCATTCGATTGGGTTGCAGTGATTATCTTCTTATTATTGACTTTGTCACTATTTGGTACATCTATGACTTTTCTAATGTTTTTTGTTGTCACCACACAAGTAAGGAAAGTCTGATCTATGTCTTCATTGATCCAGGTGAAATAATGAATCTTGAGGAAGAGTCATTCACTGATCCTAGTAATCATATTAACATTGTTCCTTATGTCACAGTCAAGCTCCAAATCAATGGTAATTTTTCTGCTAAGGTTGAATCCAAGAGTAATCTTAAAATTGGTCCCTATGAGAAGCACTATATGTAAGTATGTACCTTTCTCTTGTCTCTGTTCTTTCTATTATGAATTTATGAAACTGTCTCAAACTTAATTAATTCATGCCCTATTCATTATGGACAGATTTGTTGTTGGATGAAATTGAAAGCCAACCACAGCTAAAAAGATATCTTCTGTCATCCATGATTTTGTGGAAGGAAATTACTATAAAAATAACTTTTGATTGGACAATCAATTGAATTATAAAAAACTCACATTCTAGTCATCGTTCAATCGATTGGGTAATATGACCAATCGATTGATTTTTGCAAAAATCATACTGCCTTACAATTTTCAATCGATTGTTTTGTGATAACCTAAGTCCAATCGATTAAGTTATCGGAAACCTAAAATTTAATTGATTGTTTTGTTAATCCAATTGATTGATTTTCTAAGAAACACGATTTTACAGCTCTGGACGAATGTAACATATCAAAGATAAACTTTTAATCAATTGGGATTGCCAAAAAGTTTATTACAATCAATGGAAGATCTAATTCGTTATTATTTTTGTTTTTGTTTTTTATTGTTAATAAACATAATAGATGAATGATAAAATAATAATTTATAAAATAAAAAATAATTTTTATAATTAAATAAAATATATAGAATTAATTTGTAATTAAAATTAGAAAAAAACTATTTAACAGTTATTAAAAAATTTAAAAAATATATTTTATTATGAGACTATTTAATAGTCCAAACGTTCTGAAACCAACAAATCCTTAGCCCTATTAGAGTAATAAGTAAAATTAATCAAATTAACAAAACCGTATTTGATTTAAAGATGTTGTTCAATAAAATTATGGCCCAAGGTAAGATATTCCAGTGATACTACTTGGATCTTAAAATTTAAGGTGAGTTGTATTTTTTTTTAATGAAAAAATGTTTTAAAAAAAATTCATGAAAGATGTTTTAAAAAAGATACACAAGTTGAAAAAATAAAAAAAATAAAAAATGTGTGTTTTCATGATTTTCAATAGTTTTTAGTTTTAATAGTTAAAAATATTTTTTAACAATTGGTTTGATATTTTTTATTCTATGCTTGCATGGTGCATAATTTTTTTCCACCATTTTAATTAAAATAATTGCAGGAAAAAATTAAAATAAAAAACAAAACTAGGAAATATTTTCATAAACTAATTAACCATCATTTCCTAAATAATCAAGTAGTTCGACATAATAATTATGATTTTAACTCTTACCGTGCTGTTTTGTGTTTCTTTTAATAGAGATTGATAGAGTAATAGTTAAGCTGAAATTGAATTAGTTAAGCCAAATAGAGTCAGTATAGTTAGTTACACTCCTCTAGTTAGATCAGTTACAAACAGTGTTATTAAAATTGGACTGGACTGGCCGATTCGATCGAAAAACCAATAAATCAAATTTTATATCAGTTCGGTCCAATATTTTCGACCATATAAAAAAACCGATATAAACTGATCAAATCCAAAATGAAACGTTAAAAACCGGTCAAATTTTAACTCTTACCGTGCTATTTTGTGTTTCTTTTAATAGAGATTGATAGAGTAATAGTTAAGCTGAAATTGAATTAGTTAAGCCAAATAGAATCAGTATAGTTAGTTACACTCCTCTAGTTAGATCAGTTACAAACAGTGTTATTAAAATTGGACTGGACTGGCCGATTCGACTGAAAAACCAATAAATCGAACTTTACCTTGCATAGCCACTAAGCTGCTATTGTCCTTATCATTATATATGCAAATTTAAATATATAAATATCTTTCATGAATTTCATCAAATAATTTATTTTTATTTAATTTATTTTAATTTTATTTATAAACTCACTCATTCTTAAATTAATTATATTTTTATTTAACAACAATTATAAATTCACTTTTTTTTATAATTATATAATATCTATTAATATTATTTTTTAATAAATACTTGTAGTATATAATAGTATAATAAATATAAATTAATTAATAAATTATTAAAAATTAAAAATAATAGTTATTTTAATATAAAAAATAAAATAAAAATATCTATAATAGAGTAAAAATAATAAAATATTTATTGTTCTCGTTCCATGTTATTTCAAAATAGTTTGAAATTCTTAAAATGTTAGTGAAAATATGTATTTTAAATTTTAATTTTAAATTTTTAATTATTTTTTATTTTTATTTATATAGGACCGAATCAACCGGTTGAACCAGTAACCCACTGATTAAATCAATAACCGAATAATCTAGTAGCCTAATCGGTTCGATCACCAATGCGATTCTGACAACTATGGTTACAAACTAGTTGTCATTAGACTCTCTATTACAAAGCATGTGGTAATAGTTCATCATGTCACAAAATCAAAGAGCTACTCAATGAACAGAGTTCACAGTAATCCAACCCAATAATCTCAACTCTCAAGTTCACAACAAATGAACAAACAACATCCAAAATTCAAAGTTTAGCAGTTCATCCTGTCTCAAAATCAGTGTTGACAAAATCAGAGTTCACAAAATCATTTCACAAAATCAGAGTTCACACAATAAGATTTCACAAAATCAGAGTTCACAAAATCATGTCACAAAATCCGAGTTCAAAAAATTCTTTGTTCACAAAATCATCTCTCAAAATCAGAGTATACAAAATCAGAGTTCACAATGACAGAATCATGTCACAAAATCAGAGTTTACACAATCAGATTTCACAAAATCGTCACAAAATCAGAGTACAAAAAATTCTTTGTTCACAAAATCATGTCACAAAATCAGAGTTCACAGTTTCATCAGATTTCACAGTTTCATCAGAGTGCACAGAGTTCACAGTATCAGATTTTATCACAGCATCAGAGACTCAGAATCAGTTCATCATGCAACAGTTATTCAGTGATTCAATCAAACAATCATAAGTTCATAACTAAAATAAAAATTACCTGGAACTCTATTGCTTTCTCTCAGAGCTCGAAGGCACCTTGACTCCTTGAGGCTTCAGGCTTCACAAATTCAACCGAACTCTATTGCTTTCTCTCAGAGCTCGAAGAAGGTGACTAGTCGAAGTGGCTGAGTGCGCGACGAAGCTGAGTGCGCGACGGACCTGACGGCGCGACGGTGCTGACTGCGCGACGGAGCTGACGGAGCTGACGGCGCGACGGACCCAACGGCGCGACGGATCGTGATGGCGTTCAGGCGTTCTCTATGTCTCTCACTCTCTCTGACCCTTGATGAGAGTGGAGGTGAAGTGCTGAAGCTGAACTGTGGGTGTGGGAGGAGGCAAGTGCGATTGTGCGAAGGGCAAAGGGAATTAGGGTTCACTCTCACGCAAAACGCTGCCGTTTTGCTGCACAGCTAAAAACCGGTCAGGTCCCAGTTCGGTTTGACCGACTGGTAATCGGCCAGTTTGTCGGTTTAACGCCGATTTCCTAATTTTACGATTTTTTTTATTGTCTGAACCGCTTTAGCGTTCGGTTCACGGTTCGACCGGCCGGTTCGAACTGGTTTTCAGAACATTAGGTAATACTTTAGGAAGAGTTTCAAGTATACTAGAAACATCGGTGTTTCAGTTATTTTAACCGTTGATGTAAATTATAAAAAATATATATAATATATATTAATTAAAATCAACGGTTAAAACAATTAGAACACCGATATTCCTGGTACATTTGAAAGTTTTCCAATACTTTAATTCACTTTAATTAGAAAGCATGCGGTAATACTTAATTCACATTTATTACCAGGCATGCGGTAATACTCTCTTCTTCAATTCTTTCTTCTTATAATCTTATTCCCTTCTTTCTTCTTATAATCTTATTCCATGTTCTTCTGCTACTACTCTTGTTTATAATCTTTATTCCCTTCCCTTCTTTCTTCACCTTTATTTAGTGAACCCTCCCTGTTCTTCTGCTACTACTCTTGTTTATAATCTTATTCCCTTCTTTCTGCTTATAATCTTATTTCCTGTTCTGCTACTACTCTTGTTCTTCGATCTCTTCAGGTAAGCACTAATACCTTTCAGATATTATTGATTCTGTAGTTTTAAGTTTTCACTAGTTGTAGTTGATGCATATAGCCATATACACATTATTTGAAATTATCTTTTTAAAAAAGATATATAGCATACTTTAATAAAATTTAATTATTTAAACTAAATTTAATAAATAGAAAGAAAATATAAGCTAATAAGCTAATATATAGCATATATATTAAATTAAAAAGTTGTTTCAAATTCAACTAAATAAATTTTAAATACATATACTTACAGTTGCCAATTCAAATAAAAATACACATAACTAAACTAAAAAAAAAAACACATGTTTTCTCATGAACTTCAACAAAAAAAATAAAAAATAAAAAAATAAATGCCTAATTTCATCAACTTCCATTCTCTTCGTCAATTCTTCCATAATGCCGATATATGTCAGGGTTATCTACATATTATTGTTACTAAATATGTAGCCAGTCATGCCTTTATCTCTCAAGGCCTGATACTTCATAATGCTCTCCATGTTTGTAGTCCAACCATACTCACCAATGACCAAACAACAAGTAACCAATTAAGCTAAATATCTTCGTATCATATAAAATACCAATAAAAGAATAAAACCATATTCAATACTAAAGAAAACAACGATATAGTGTAAATTAACACAATATAAGGACCAAATGAACATCATGACTTTCATCATGCTCAATCTGAATAGGATAATAACATTCATCAACAACCAAATTATCATAAAACATAAAGGCAATAAAAGGATGAATAAAAAATGAAAATATACCAGAGAAAGGTCAGAAATAGCATCTTCCTATATAAGTTATTTTTTTCAATGTAATATGGTGACCCTCATGTGCAATTGTATTTATCTGCAAGTAAATAAATTTTTTAAGAGTTTTAATATATTATAATTCGAGATTTTACAATACTTTTTTAAATTTAAAAAAAAAAAGAAAAAAATGAGACTTAACCATCCATTTAGCATTCAAATTATAAAATAGATTTTCTAAATCCAAACAATTTATTTGTAAATAACTAGCAACAAACCTATGGCTAGTTGAAATCAATGAACATGCCAATTAATCACCATGCCATGACTAATAAACTCTTCTAAAAAATTAGCTTACAATTCAAAACACAGTTACACAAGTCTTATGCAAAACTTGCACATACATCGAATTCTACAAGAATAACACCCCTGACAATAACATCATGAGTTGGAAGAGAAAATTGAGACAGCTTCTGTACCATGTAAAAAGAACAATAATAATTTAACTCAAATTTGAACTTCAACACTAAAACAAAAGAATGAAAATAATATTTTCTTTTTTATGTAAATAACCATGATCAGTATTTTGAAAGATACTATAACAAAAACATTAGAATACCTCAGAAGGTTTAGCACCCCATAAAAATACTCATAGTCAAAATTGAGGCAAGCCATAAGGCTCTAGCGGCCAGAATTCCCAAGCTCCACCACATATTACATAAGCATCTCCCTACAAGACAACAATAATGATATATATGGCATCAAATAGCACTCAAAAGAAAACTAAAGAAAAAAAAAAACAGACACTTTGAAAACTAAAATTTCAATAGTGTCACAAACTGCTCTTTTTGTTCCTTCTTTCTTGTTCTTTTCCCTTTAACTTGAATCCTACTGAAAGAGCTTAAAGATATCACACAGAATAAATGAAAGAAGAAAAAAGAAAAGAAAAGAAAAGCCACTACCTAAAAAAATGAAGATGCTTATTACCATATATTGATAAATGATAATTCAACCATATGAGTATATGATCTATGAGGTGCCTAATACTATTCTCACATACATCATCATATAATTACTAGTCACATTATTCAACTTAGGTACATAAATTCTAGTATCAATTTCTCTGAATGTTCTGACTTTACCTATAGTAATCTAATACCAGACTAGCTTTTGAACTGGATCACCATGTTGGTGGCATGAACTAGTGTTTTAAGTAGCTTGTTAATCACTTTTACATCATTAGCTAAAGAATTAATGAACTACTCTTCATCAAAGATATCAGAGAAATCGTTACAAAGCAAACAAAGGAATATAAAATCTAACTATAACCAGTTAATCAGTTAATCAGTTGCCTATTGTCCTAAAAAAAATGGAGACATAAAGCTTAACATTCATAAACCTAGGGTTCAAGCCTTCTTCTCAAAGGATTGGGGCTTGGATTTGAGTTCGGTCTTGAATTGGGCCATGGACAGCAACTTCTTGCCACCCTGCTACCTTCAAAATCATTGCAAATATAAGAGTGTAGTTAAACTCAGCACAGTTGGAATTGTTATCCAAACATCCATTAAGAGTGAATTTTTGGGTTGAATTTATAATTACAGTTCAAACCCTTTATGCAAGTCTAAATTATCAACAATATTATGTAAATTGCTACTGAAATTCATCACATGAATAAAAAAGTCAACAGAACCACAAATTGCCACCGAAATTGAAAAGCAACAACAAAGAAGGAGTGAAAAGCTCAAGTAAAACGTAAAATTCAGTTAAAGCTGAAAATTAAAGAAGAAAGAACACAAAGAAGGTTTTTCTTCTCCTTCTCCATTAGAGTCGCCTCAAAACAGGAAGTAAAAACCCTAGAAATGATTATTTTATATTCAGAGGCATTAAGCAATGAAAGAAATCTTGTCGAATGTATGCTTATAAAAAATGACGCAAAATCATAATCAAAATGCAAAATAAAAAAGAAAACCTTAAGAAGCAACAATCAAAACCATAAAAATTCAGAAAAATTGAAATAAAACCCCCCAAAATCAGAACTATCAAAAAGCCCCAAAAATTTAGAATCAATGCATTCAGAAATTTCATTCCCATAGTAAAATTCAGAATCAATGCATTCAGAAATTTCATTCCCATACTAAAATTTAGAACATTTCCATACTAAAATTCAAAATCAAAGCATTCAGAAATTCCATTTCCATACTAAAATTCAGAATATTCCCATACTAAAATTCAAAATTAATGCATTCAGAAATTCCATTCCTATAGTAAAGTTCAGACATGTCTTGCCAATACGCAGAGGAGGAGGAGGAAGGTTACAGCTCGTGTAGCGTTGTTAGAGCTCGCGAAGAGGAGGAGGCGAGACAGGGGAAGAAGAGGAAGATGGAGAAGAGAAGGGAGAGGGGTTTCTCGATGGTGGTGGTTCGGCACAAAACGAGGAGCGCACCGCGCCGTCGCCATGGAGCTGCGTCCGTGGAGAAGATCACCGCGCCGACGCCCGTGGAGGAGAGCACTGCGCCGACGCCCGTGCAAGGGAGCACGCGCCGTCGCCCGTAGAGGAGAGCACCGGGCAGTCGCCGTACGTGGAGGAGAGTACTGCGATCAAGAGCTGTGGTCGTACGTGGAGGAGAGCTGCGATCGTGGAGGGTGTGTTGCCGTTTGGAATTGCTTTCGAAGGGTTAAGGCTAGCTTACGGTAGTGATGAACTGAGGCACATTCCTTCCTCATTTATCCCGACGGGAGCAAGAGTAATAATACTGTGTATAATGCTACAGCAGCGGGGATAGTAAAAAAAATCATACGAAAAGAAAAGGGGGGATACGAAATAACTATAGCGGATGCATCGGATGGACGTGAAGTGATTGATATTATACCTCCAGGACCGGAACTTCTTGTTTCGGAGGGTGAATCTATCAAACTTGATCAACCATTAACAAGTTATTTTAAATGGTGGGAAATGGGAATATAATTAAAATTTTTTAATTTTTTATTATGAATAATTTTAAACAATTTTTATAAGAATAAGGAAATACAAAATTTATAAATGACTCATAATACTCCTTAATATTATTATTCTTTTTCATTGTAATCAAGATTTCTTACCACAGTTATGTTTATTAGCGCCCCTAACTCAATTTTTACAAAATTTCTCTTTTTTTTATTATCAAAATAAGTAATACCTCAAATGGCATAGTCTCTCCATATTCAATTAAGAGGTTGCGAATTCGAATTTCTTATTTTTGATAAAAAAAAAAACAAAAAAGCTGCAACAAGAAAATTATAGCTAAGAGTCTGTGTTCACATATATAGCTATAATTGATTTTGGATGAACTAATTCCATCAATCTAAAATGTTATTAGTTGAGGAGCTAATCTATGTACCTAGTTGTTGATGACAAATAAATTTTCTAAATGGAAAACTTATAGAATGTTGCTAATCTTTTATGGAATTTAATTAGGAGTAAATTTTTTTTTAATCTTATCTTTTTAAATTTTAAATTTTAAATTTTAATTTCTAAAATCTAGATCTTAATTTTAAAAAATTTCAAATCTTTCAAAAAATTAGAGTTAAAATAATAAATTTAATTATAAAAAAATTATTAATATTAGATAATAAAATATTAATTTTCTAGATTTATTCATTATTTATGTATTTGTGAAAGACTCCTCCAAATAAATAAAACTCACAAAAGTAATAGTGAGATTACAAATAAGCTGAAAGGTTCATCCAATTCATGATGATAAGATAAAATAAATCGGATTTATGGATTACAAATATAATAAAAAGGTTATAAAGTAGTAAAACCGTGAATTTAAAAACTTAATTTTAAGAAGGTGAAATATGATAAATGAGAGAAAGATACTATATTAAAGAATAATATTGTCACTTAATAAAAAATAGCATGATCTTTCTCTTTAAATAAAATTTATTATGGTCCTTGTTAATAATTTTAGTATATTTGATCTCTCTTTATAATTAACCTTTACTCATGGTCCTTACTATTAATTCTCCCGTTAATAATTCTTTATATTTTTAATGTATTTTAAAATGTTATAAAAATTATTGAAATTATAATTTTTTATGTTTTTAATATATTTTAAGAACATTATAAAAAGTATTTTATTAAAAAATATTTTTTTATATTCTTAATACATTTAATATATTAAAAAGTTAAAAAAATCTATTATTATATTCGTACTCTTAAATTAAGAGTTTAATTAATATAATAAATAATAAATATTAAACCCTTTAAATTTGGTGGGATATGCGAGATTTTAAAATACAAAATTAGAACCCACTCGATTTCCTTTAAAATACAAAAAGAAAATGTGAATTTTAATATATAATATAAGTTTTCTTTGATTTAGAACATAATATATATATATATATATATATATGTTTTGTTCTGAAAGATTCCTAAAAAATTTATCCTTTTGTATATACCTATAGTTAAAAATTATTTTCTTATTAACTCTAGCAGAAATTTTTCTTTGATATTAATTATTTTCTTCTTTTATCTGCATTGCTGTTTTTTCCACCACATTTGTAAGTATCTTTAATTTAGGGCAAAAGTTTTTGCTGTGTGTTTAGTTTACCATTTTTAAGTAAAAATTGAAGTTATTGTATTTTTGTAAAATTAATTTTGATTAAAATTATATTGATAATAATGTGATTTGTGTTTAAAATATTTTTTATCTAAAACTAAATACTGTTTAGACGATATTAACTAAAATTATATTTGTTCAAAAGGATTTGATTCATTAAAGTAAAAGTGTACTAATTATATATATATAAAAAAATTATAACAGGTATTTAATATATTAATACTATATTTGTACGTTCATTTAACATGATTACATGAATAAAAAATAAAACAAGCTAATACTTTACATTCATCGTTATTATGCTCTCTTAGCTCTTAGAATAGGAAGAACAAGAATAGCACAGCTCTTAGATCTTAGCTCCAAAATTTATTCTAACTAAAAATTTAGTGAAACTATTAAGATTGAAGTAACTAAACCATAATTATATATCATTAACCTTGACCATTCAGATCTCAGAGAAAAATTTTTTAGCTCATGCCAAAGTCAAAAACAGTGGAGACTGGGTTATATATCCAACACCTTGTCTTCATCCATGTTTTGGAGGATTTAAGATTCATTTTTTAAATCAAGTTTTATTATTTTATAATCTTATTGTATAGTAATTTTCAGCTAATAGAATGACAAATATATTGAATTATTGAACTATTTTGTCATGAAATTGATAATATAGTATATGTATCAAATGCATGTGTTTTAATGGTAAACAAACTTACATAATGTTTTAGGAAAGATGGCCAGAGTCACCATTCACGTGGAGCAATCTGAGACTGAAGGAGGAGAAGAAGCACCACCACCGTTAAGAATAGAAGTTGGGAACAAATATCTGGCAGCATCTGACTCGCTAGGATTATGTGATAAACCCTTTTGCAATACATGTCCTAGCTATTTGAAGACTCAGAAACATGATTTAACTGATGTAATTTTTTTATTTTTAAGATTTTTTATTCACAACTTTCTTTGATTGTAATAGTATTCTCATGCTACTTTTATTTAATGTTAACACTACATAAATATGAAATGAAATAAAGTATTGTAAGAAAGGTGATAAGTAAATTTTGAACTAAACATAGGTAAAAAGAATTATTAAAAATATAGGTTCATAATTTTTTTAAAAGAATCAAAGTAACAACATTAAGTAAGTATAGGTATAGGAAAAGTCTAGAGGGTCAGCAATTTTATTCAATTTTAGCCAGCATGTAACTAGCAGAAAAATGTGAGCCATTGAATAAAATCTTATACCAATCTCACACCATTAAATCATTATTGATGGCTATTTGATGGTTACCAATCACAAAAATTGTTGGCCCTAACATTGCTCTTAATGAAAAGTGGCAATATATTCTTTCATATTATTATTCTATTATACTCTGTAATAACTAGAATGTTTCCTACCAAAGGAAGAATTTAAGTTAATAAAACTCATTTGATATGCAACTTAGGTTTATTGTGCCATGTGAATAGTTATAGATTTAGGAAACTAAGAAAATATACTACCAAAGAAAAAATTTAAGTTAATAAAGCTCATTTGATATACAAGTTAGGTTAATTGTGCCATGTGAATAGTCATAGATTTAGCTAACTAATAAAATATATACAAATATAAGACTATTATTGTCTATGTTATTTTATTGAACAATACTAGGGGGCAGCAACATTTGTGATTGGTAGTCATCAATGATGATTTGATGGTGTGAGATTTCATCCAATGGCTCACCTTTATCTATTAGTTACATGCTGGCCAAAATGTAATAAAATTGCTGGTCCCTATATTTTTTCTATTTTATTTATTTATTTGTCTTCTCATGCTCTAATGCTTTTAATCAGAATGCGAATAATTCTACAACATTCTCCTTCTGGACATTCTCCTTCTGGCTTTCACTTGTTCTGAATCCTCACAGCAAATGGGTATCTTTTTGGACCAAGCACGCTTATTTGCATGGCTTATTTAAAGTCATTGTGGAGGCATTATTTTTGTTCATTATATATGGAGATATGGTATGATCCTCTTCTCCTTATATTTAATTAGAAAATTCCATAAATACTCGTCATTTCTAATAATTTTTAGTATTAATTGTCACCATTTTTTATGTTATTTATTTGCAGGATCATAAATGTGTTGGAGTCCTGTGGTTGGTCGCACAAAGAACATATATTCCCATCATATTCGTCACTGATCTTGTCCTTGGAACGAACATTATTTGGCGGGTAATTTCTTACTTGTAATCTTTCCAACATTAATTTAATCTTATTTCAAGACACTTTTGAGTTTTGACACTAAAATACACAGGTCTTAAAAAATCTTATATTAACCATAATTAGTCAATTAAAAATGACTAAATCTTAGAATCTACTTGATAATTTTACCAAGTTGAATTTCATTTAACAGTTTAGGATGGCTTATATTTCTTCTAAGCCAACAGATGGTGGTGGATATTTAGTTGACGATCCAACAAAAATTGCTCTCCGTTACATACTAGCACCAAATGGGTTTGCTGTTGATTTCTTTCTCATGTTTCCTTTTTCTCTGGTAAATTTCTTGTCATATCCCTTGCTTGTTCTCTTGCTACTAGTTTTGAATATATTGTATATATATAAACCACTTCGTTTTTCTTATTTTGTTATGGTATTCTTGTCTTCAATAAATTTGCCGTTATTTCTTTTTAGTTTAACATTCTGAAAAAAAAGTTTTTTTTTTTATTTTAATAAATCATAATTATAAATAACCGTGGTGAAATGTTTGTAGGTGATGATATATGGTATCCCAAAAAGTGAGGTAGTGCCTACATTTTTTGGACGTCTTAATTCCTGGCTGCTTATAATGCTGATTGTGCAACAAGTCATCCAAATAGTGAAAATTTTCCCTAAAAAATTATTTGACGCGCATGGGACTATTTGGATTGTTTATGCAAAAAATGTTGCCATCCTTGTACTAATTGGACATCTTGTTGGATGTTTCGGATATCTCGCTGCTGTACAGGTAAGTGGAAACAATACTTTTAGGTTCTTTTTCCTTAATTAAAATTGCAAAATTTCTTTGAATTTTTACATGTGGTGAAAATATGTGAGTTTTATAAAATGGGTTGATGTTTCTTTGATGTATTATGAATTTAAATATTGTAGCAAGAATAATAAAGATGGATTTGATGAATGAGTAGTTTAGATAAATAGTAGGAGAAATTTAATAGTTATATTATTAATAATTACAAAAAAATATATATACTAGTAAAATTTGAGTGTTTTTTTTAATTGATTACAATGAATTCTATGAAAATCTATTTATCTCAATGAATAGTAAGTCGTGTGTCTTGTGGTTTGGTTGTGGCAAGTGTGCTCTCCCTCATTCGCCCTTGGCCTCTGTGAATGCTACTTATAAAAGAAGTAATCATGGCCATTAATGATGAGATGATATTTTTTATTTCCAGTGCCTCAATATATAATAAAGTTAGAGAAACAATAATTTAATTTTTTTTAATATAATATCTATAATTTTATTTATATAATATTTAAAATTAAATTTATTTTAAAAGTAATTAATAAATCTAAAATAAAGTAATTTTTGACTAATTTAAACTAGTTTTTAAAATGATATGATTGTAAGCTTGTGCTTCAATGTGTAACAATAAGCCACGTCATTTATTAATTGATTTTATTCTTTCCTTCTTTATTCTTGCAGAAGGTTGAGAAATGTTTGCTAGCTACCTGCAATGCGTCTGGCATAATTGGATGTAAGAGTATCATCGTTTGTGACTCTAAGGCAAACAATGATGCAACTCAGTGGTTGATAAATAAAAATGCCAGCATCTGTTTCTCTAATACTTCTAGCAATGGGATCTTTGCTGATATAATACCACTTGTGGGATATCACTCATTTCGCAAATATATATTTACACTGTTTTGGGGTATCACGGTATGCTCATTTAACTCTTTACTCCTTTTGTCAATTATGAATAACTTAAACTATTAATTAAACATGATACATGAATAGTTTGATATATTTTAATGCAGCAAATTAGTAACATTTCTGGTAAAACTCCAAGCATCTCTAATGTGGAAGAAGTCTTCTTCGTATGGGCTATCAGAGCATTGGCGATCTCAATTTTTGCACTTATATTTGGAAACATAACAAGTATTATTCAAGGTCTCAGTAGGAGGTAGAACATTTCTTTTTGAAAAATAGAAGTGCATTATGTGTCTTATTTGACAGTAAAGTTTCACTACTTTTAGCTTTATTACAATGTCCTTGATGCATTTTCTTCAATATTGTTTGCAGGAAGATAGATACCATACTTAGACTCAATGAAATTGAACGATGGTCAAGGCATCGTCACCTACCAGAAGATTTAAGCAGGTATGAGTAGAATTAGGGGAAAATAAAAAGGATGGATAGAAGTCCTAGAGGATAGAAACAATGGGTGATGGAACACACTTGTATCAATTGTTACATTTTATTCATTGGTCATTAACTTATATAATAGGATCCTATTCTGGTTTTTATTTTCTATCATGCAGGAGAATACTAGATGCTGAAATTCAGAATTGGGCTGCAACAAAAGGGATGAAGGAAGAAGAACTTTTGAAGAGTATGCCAAAGGATATCCAGAGAGACCTAACAAGGCATCAGTTTCTCCCCATTATTAAAAAGGTAAGAATCTAATATCAAATGTTAAAAATATTTGTAAGCATATATAAATTCCATAATTAATTTGCTCAAGATCATTTACTCACATAAATGGCATTATTATATTTTTCACTCAAACTCAGTAATAATCCTAAGAATATATAGGAGAGAATTTTTTAAACAAACAGTAAGCATTTTTTTTATTCATCATGGAACATGTATTACAAACACATATATGTGCATTAATATAGACAACACTTACATAATAAATATTGATTTCAATATCAGTTGCATGGAGATAACTACAACTTGTGTTCAATTTTGATTTAAAATGTTGAATTAGTAAAAGATAGGCTTTAACTAGTCAAGACATGAGTTCTGAATTTTCAAATCTTCTCATGTAGTAATTAACAATGTGTGGAGTCTTAAACTAATTTTTTTTATATTTATTCTAAGTTATTTTTATTTAATTTGACAACTCAACTCTTGGTTTTATGAAATAATTTAAAGTCGGTTTAGTGTATTATAACACTTAAATATTTTTAACACTTAAATTATTTATTTAATTTCTAAACCCTTCCATAATAATATCTAGATATTTATCTTTTATCAAATAAGATAATGAAAATTCTAAAAAATTTTACAAATATATAGCATAATTAATATCAACACATATTATAATTTCATCATGATGAGATTTCTACTCAACTTGGTTTAAATATCTAACAAAATATTAAGTCAATATAGTAAGTGAGAAACCATATTACTTTATCTAATGGATTTATGACCCATCCATATTATATGCACCATAGTTAATCAATTTTGTATGAATGCTAGATATTTTAACCAGCCACTTTTTCTTTAAAACCTTTTTAGGTTCAACTCTTTGAAATCATGCACCAGTCAATTCTTGATGCTATCTGTATGGAATCAAAGTGGAAGCTGTACTTGGCAGACAGTACAATCATGTATCCAGGTGACTTAATAGAGATGATAGTCTTTATTGTGCATGGAAAACTGGAGATCAAGGACAGCAGTGGAACAAGCGTCCACATATCTGACGGGGATGCATGTTGCCAAGAACTCCTTTTCTGGTGTCTTCAGAGAGCTTCATCCAATAGTAGCACAGGTATAATAATTATTGATTATAAATATTAATTTAATTTAATTATAAAGTTTCATTATGCATATATGCATTGGATCATTATATGATTGATTGGTAACTAATTCTTATATATGGTTCTGTGTCGCATAATAATTAATCAATGCAATATCTTTTGCAGATGGTGACAAATTATTTTTTCCTGAAGAAAGATTTCTGAGCACCAAGAGTATAACTTGTTTAACAGATGTGGAGGCATTTGTGGTTGAAGTTACTGACCTTGAAAAGATCCTAACTCGGTTTGCAAAATTGTTGCACACTCCACGTATTGAAGAGGCCATAAAAAGGTTATACATACTCTTTACTATAGTTTGATCCAACAATTTTTATTCAATATAATTTCACTACTAATAGTCATTTTCTTTCTTTTCTTTTTAAAAAAATCATGGCTTATAAATATTGTTTGATAATTTTGATATTTTAGGCACGAAATGCTTGAAAGGCTGCATGAAGAGTCAGGAAGCAACCAAGAAGAACCACAGAGTGCTACTGTCCCAGAGGAATTACCCTATATATGTTTACATCATTAATTTGCACCTTACATTTAGAACTTTAAATACCTATGCTACAAAAAAAAACCTAATTATGTTGACTGCTGCTTGGTTATTTAAGCTAAACTCGTGTGCTAACTCTAGAGAGAATTATGATTGCAAACATATATCTATCATATTTGATCTTAGAAAGTTTGGGTTGTGCAGTAAATTAGCTTATCTCTCTATGGCTCCATGGAGTCCATGGCAGCAGATATTAATGCCCTCTTTGATGCAAGCCTAGAATCCTTGGCTTTTTATAGAATTTCCTTTTCATCGTTTTTACCGTTGGCCATGTTTACTGGATCTTCAATCAAACAAACAAGCAAATCATGTCAGACTCAGTTGTCTCAAAATCAAAATGTCACAATTGAATTCAACTTGAAAACTACTCAAAGTGTAGAACAGAAATTATGTAGTAACTACTATAAATAAGTAAATAACCAATTCATCGTCAAAACCGAAGACTATATAATATATCTGGATGGTAAATAAATCATACTCAAATTAAGAGATTTTTTATCAACGCAAGTTGGCACAAATAGATAAAAGTCTATGTAAATAAGTAATTTTTGTAACCGTTTGAATATACAGATATAATCGGATAAAACTTCTAAATGAATTAGATTTATATATAAAATATTTCCTAACTTTTACTCCATATTAATTTGTAAAAATTGTCATATTAATGGCAGAGAATAGAGTTACATAAAAAGTCGCGTTTAAAAATATTATATATCCTTTAACTTTCAATTTTTACTCAACTATTTGATAAAATTAATTAATATCTTAAATTCAATTTATTAATTATAATATTTTATTAGATTTATTAGTTTTTAAATTTGTAAGAATATAAAACATATTATGTAATTTTTTTTATTAATTGAGATTATTATATTTTTTTCTCTTCATTTGAAAAAGCGATTACTCTTTAAATTTCAAATCTCTTATCATTCATATCACCATCACGTACAAGTTCATTTTTTCTATTTTTCGTGATGAAGTTCTTCTACTTGGTTGGTGGCTTCATTGTGATATATTGGATAGGATCTGTTTGAAAAATTTTAAATTTTTTTCTAACTTATAAAAAAATATATTATTAATAGTATTTAGTATAGTATTTTAATTTAGATATATTTTTTATTTTTTAAAAATTTTTAAAAAAATTAAAAATTTTGACTTTTTTTTAAGTTACTCTTATTTATTATATAATTTTAAAATAAATATTTTTATGATAATTTTTTAAACACAAAATAATTTTTATAAATTACATTTAATATAAATTTTTATATTTTAAATTCTTCTTTTCATTTATTAATTTATATTAATAAATTAAATTCAATGAACCAATGAACCATAGGAATTTCTCGGGACTCAGCAACTCTCCTCTTGGGCTCCATTGCGAAGCTTCGCTGTTGATACGGTACTTTTTAACTATTCATTTTTAAATAAAAAAAAACAAACTCAACACACTAAATAGAGCATATAAAAGATAGGATTTGAATTCTTTAAAGTTTAAATTTTTTTTTAGAGAATAAAGTATGATCTTCTACCTTTGAATAGTTTTTCTTTTGTATTTATTTTTGGTCTCACCTATGAAATAAATGGTAAAAGATCACACTTTATTCTTTAAAGTGAAATTTAAACTTTAGAGAATCCAAATCCTAAAAGATAAAACATAAACTTAAGTAACATTTATGTAATTTTGGCATAGTTATTAATAATATAGGTCATTTTTTCATTATTTTTTAGAGAAATAAAACGACCTATCAACACATTGACTTGTTCTGAAAAATAAATTTGTTCTTACACAACTAAATATTTCATATAATTAAAAAAAATCCTATTAATTATATTTTTCGTGTGTCTTTTTTCAAAGACATTATCCTTTTGCTCTCAAAATACTCTTTTATGGACTTTGGAATACTCCATGCACGACCCACATAAGTAATTTAAACACATCACACCTGCCAAGTATACTTACACGTAACAAATAAATATTATACAGTTTTAATTTCTTTGTTACACATAACATAGACATTATTATTTCGTTCAATGATTCATTTTTTAATTATTATTATTATTATTATTATTATTATTATTATTATTAGAGAAAATTTCACTCCCCTCCCCTGCGAGATGATTGTAACATCTTAATTCTCAGCACGTCATGATCGTACCAAAAGTGAGGCGTTACCGACCTGTTTTCCATATTTACTATTTAATACTAGGCCTTTAGTTCGATTTCGCGTTTCAATCTTTTGGAAGTAGCCGAAATATTTTGTTTCTATTAATTAAAATCATATATCAAAGATCTCCAAGCAATACTAGTCACATAGTTAGTAAGAATAATAAATATCATACAAAAAAATTCAAATAAAACTTAGATACAACTCCTATCCCTCTGTATAAAATAAAATCTTAACTAACAAAGGCGAGGAAATTCTAGGAAAGTGACTCAACACATAAACTTAATTCAAATAAGACTAATCATCGCCCGCAGCTTCAATCTGAGTCTTCGAACCTGTGTCACCGAAAAGGTGAGAGATTTTGGGGTGAGAACGAATCACACGTTCTCAGTAAGAAATGAGAATGCCGTAAGAGTAATGAAATAAAATACAAATAATTAACTTTACTCAATAAGACTATATTTATCAAATCCCTGAAAATACTTAGTTTTACTTTAGATAACCAATTGCTTTTCTCTAATTTTCTAAACTCCAACCGATTTTAATCACAAGATTAATCATATTAATCATCTCTCAGCCACATAATCATTTCTCAACCACAACAATACATCTCAATGCATCCGTGAACCAACGCATAAATAAGAGATCCAAACCAACACACAAACAAGTCAAGCAGCACAATCACAGAGAAGTAATACAAGCAAACACAGCCAAATGCAAATGTGCAAATAAGAATGATGCATGACTAGTCCTATACAGGCCATGAGCTCATGTGTCAGTTTGTTGCCCGATTCCCGACACTGGTCCTGAGATAAGCGTCTCGTACCATCCCCTCTATGAGCGTTACGTATCGCCGTCCTCATGGGGGGAACTTCCTTTCAGTCCCCAGTGAGCGTTATGCACCGTCGTCTTCATTGAGCTGTAACCTTCCTTTCGGTCTTCAGTGAGCATTACGCATCGCCGTCTTCACTGAGCCGTCCTTATAGTGTCAAGTGAGTGTTACGTATCGCCGTCCCCACTAGACACTTGGCACTAGGGTCCAAACAGCATTCAATTTATTTTCAATCTTTGTTCTCTACTCTATTGTGATAGAGATCCCTTTAATTATCTCTCTTTCCTTTACTCTTTGTTCTTCTTATTTTCTTTTTTATCAACCGAACTCAAAACATAATTTAAAGTAAAATTCCTTTTCAAAAGATTGAGTTTAAAACATTATACTTTTCTTAATAAATCGAATTCAAAATAGAATAAATCTTTTCTTAACTAAATAAATCTCAAAAAATTTAATTTTCCAAAATTAAATCTTTTTAAAATAGAATTTCAAACAAAAATCTGTAAATCAGATTTTTAATACAAAGTTCGCTTCTTAATGTAAATACATATTTAAATCAGGTTTCAAAACAAAATCACTTTTTCATATACTTTTACAAAAATTCGGACAAAACATCATCTTAAAAAAATTAGACTTCAACACTTCTCCGGACTCCCTTATTTTCTCAGTACCTTTTTTACTCAACCTACTTTATTTCAGTTTAGTTCACTTTAAAAATTCAATACAACAATATCCAATCAAGCTAATATACTCAATTACCAACAATTCCCAAATCAGCTTGCAGCGGAGCTCACTATCATCAAATAAATCTCAAATAAACAACCAAACCAAAAAATTAACATAACTAAAATTTCAGCAACAAACACAATTTCAATCCAAACTCAATTCATGCTTCAGTTTGACAAACAACACTAATTAAATACCATTCACAACTATAAATCAATCAATCCTCATCAATTAGTAATACAACACACTTATGAATTATTTGCAATTATTCAATAAGCTTTCTAGGCATTTTTAAATTAAAATATTTAATTTTAAAAACAAACTCCCTACTTTCGTATGGAATCGAAATTAACAAAAATTTTGAAAAATTTTTTTGACCGAGTTGTTGAAGAAGAAAACGTCAAAAATCATCTATGCCTTCGAGAATTCCAATTGGCCAAACTTAAAGAGAAAGAGAGTTACGTCACCATCTTTCACTGAACAAAAATTACGCTAACGATTAAAAAAAAATATAAACACTTTTATTGAATTAGATTTTTAATTGAAATTACAAATCGCAAAAAATCGAAACCGAAAATTTAGAGGTTTCACGGTTCTGCTCACCCACACTCTCGGTCTCTCTCTTTCTTTCTTTTTCTTAGTGGTTCGGCGATTCAATGGAAGGAATGCAAAAATGATGATGATTATTGAAATAAATAAACTTAGGTGTCATTAATTATACATGCAAAGAAAACATGTGTCATGCTTTATATATATACTTTCATTGCTTTCTTTCTTTCTTTTATATATATATATATAATAATGGCCTTCGGCCATTTGTTTTTTCGTTTTGAACAACAACAACAACAACAACAACAACAACAACAACAACAATAATAATAATAATAATAATAATTAAAATTCTTTTATTTTTTTAAAATATTTTATTATAATAAAAATTATTTAAAAAATTTAATAAATTTTAAATTTAAAATATCATAAAATTTAATTTAATTACTTTTAAAAAAATATTTTTTTTAAAATAGAAATTTTCAATAAATATAATAATTTATCTTATTCTTTAATTTTCAAAAAGTCGAATTATTATAATGCTAAAATGACACTCCCCTCCCTTTTATTTTATAAATATATATTTTCCTCCTTTCTAACTTTTAAAAATCCTCTTCTTTAATCTATTTTAAATTTTTTGTGTTAACTAATTGTTAACTTTATCCATTTTTTTAAAAAATACTCATTAATAAAAATTTTATTTTTTATCATCAAATTTTGTTACCAAAATATCCTTTAATAAATTATTTTTTATTGATTAAATTTTATTTTTAAAAATATTTAATAATTATATATTTTTTTTCTAAAATACCGTTCAATAATTTTTTACTTATTAAATTATAATTTTACCAAAATTTTTGTTAACAATTTTTTATATTTTATTATTAATTTTTTAATATATATATATATATTATTTTAACATTAAATAAAAAATTTTAGTAAGATTATTTTTCAATATCAATATATATTAATTGTTATACATATTAACAGTGGTAAGATTTTTTTATTTAATATTAAAATAATATATATAGATATCGAAAAATTAATAGTAAATATAAAAATAATTGTAAACAAAAATTTTAGTAAAATCACAATTTAATAATTAAAAAATTATTGAAGGGTAGGTATCTTAGAAAAAAATAATTTAATTATTAATTTTTTTAAAAATATTTTGTTAAAAATATAATTTAATCAATAAAAGAATAATTTATTAAAGAATATTTTGATAAGCAAAATTAAATAATAAAAAATAAAATTTTTGTTAATGGATATTTTTTCAAAAAATAATTTATTTTTTCTTAAAAAATAGATAAAGTTAATATTAGTTAACACAAAAAAATTTAAAATAGATTAAAGAAAAAAATTTTAAAAATTAGAAGAGAAGAGAATATATATTTATAAAATAAAATTGAGAAAAATGTTATTTTAGAAGGTAGAATTTTCTATTATTATTATTATTATTATTATTATTATTATTATTATTATTATTATTATTAAAGTAACTTCAATAGAATCATACTAATAGCAACTTGAGTTTACGCACACAGTAAGGTAAAGGAATACAAGCCAATGAGTAATAGCTCAAATGGCATAGTCTCCTCATACTCAATTAAGAGATTGCGGATTCGAGTCTTCTATCTTTGGTAAAAAAAAAAAAAGTAAAGGAATACAAGACACAAATTAATTGAGATTTTGAATATGGCACATTTAAAATTATTTATTTATACACAAAGTATTTTTTGCACACATCTAAAATTATATTAATAAAATTTAAGAGTAAAATTAAATTTTTTATATAGTATTCAATAATTGATGTCCAACAAATGACACATTTATTTAGAAAGTTATTTTTAAAATTTTCTTTTAAAAATTGGTACATGAAATTGTGATGCATCAATTTTAATATATTAAATAATATCAATAAAAAAGAAAAATTGTACTCTCTTTTTTTTGTCAGAATTTTTTTTGTTAAATTTTTTTGACAAAATCTTTAACAAAACAGTCTTCATCATAAAAAATATTGTAATTTTTTTTACTAAAAATTTTGTTTTCATTAAATTAATTTTTTTTGTAAAGTTTTAATGAGACAATAATCTTAAATAAATATTTAAGAAGAATGTTGTGATATGAATGAAAAGATTTGTTCTCTAAATTTTAAATTTTACTTTAAAAAATAAAATGTGATTTTTTATTATTTATTTTATAAGTGGAATAAAAAATAAATAAAAAAAATTATTCAATAATAAAAAATTACACTTTATCAAAAAAAATTTTAACTTCAAACAAACTTATATGACATTTCAAAAAAGATGGACATGACTGAGGTGATAAGAGTCAATATTAACGAGGAACAAATTGAAATCGAAGGAGGAGAAAAAACACCACCACTATTAATAATAAATGAAGATCAAGTTGGGAACAAATATCTGTCAGCATTTGGGATGTTGGGATTATGTGATGAACAGTTTTGTATTATATGCCGACTTATCTGAAGACTCTGGAACATGCTTCAATTGAGGTCATTTTTTTATTGCTAAGATTTTTTATTCTCATTTTTTTATTATAATAGTATTCTTGTACTACTATTTTTAGAAAAAATACACAAATTAAAAAAAAGGGTTAAAAATTGCCCCTTTTTAGAATTCTAATGGTTACTTAAATTATTTTTTAATTTAATATTAATAATAATTAATTATAATAGAAGTACATAAAGAATACGTAAGATAAATTATTAAAAAATAATTTTTTAGAAACAACTCTATTATATTAAAATCATAATATTAATAGATATTAATATTAGAGTATTTTATTTATATTTTTTATTTTATATTTATTTTTTTATTTATTTTACAACATATATTTTTATTTATTTTGGAATTAAAACAAATATGCAAAAATGTATACATTTTTATATATATTTTTATTCTCTTAAAATAAGATGACATATATTTTTTTATGAAAAAATTAAATCATATAAGTCCTATAAATCTATAATGTAGCTTTCAACTGAAACAAATTCTTTAAAAAAAAATAAAAACAAATCCCGTGCAAAAATGTTTGTAATGGATGAGTTTTGTAAGTAATTATCACTTTTTTTTATCTAGAGTAATCTATAATTTATTCATAATCTTATCTATATTCATCAACGTTAAACCTGTATTAATGACGAAAAATTTTAACATGATCTCTATTAAATAAAATTATTATTTAATTCATTCTCAGCTCATCTGGCATGTATGTATAGCTAGTAGCATTCTCCCTGTTTAGCTTCTCGAGTCTAAAGAGTTAAAAAACAAGAAAAATAAAGAAAAACGATCAATGACGTTTTTTCAAGGTCCAACCACTCAAAATATTATTTGATTAGATATATTATTGTTTTCTCACGTCGCTGTAAGAAGGAAGAATAAGAGTAGTAGCAGAACAGGAAATAAGAATAAAGAATTGAAGAAGAAGAGAAAAGGGTTCACTAATTTAATAAAAGTGAATTAAAATATTATCACATACTTTGTAACAAAGGTGAATTGAAGTATTACCACATGCTTTGTAATTAACAGCTGTCTATATGTAGAGAGTCTAAAGACAACTAACTTGTAACTGATCTAACTAAAAAAAGTATAATTGATCCTTTTGAATAATTAATATGTACCAATGGTTCATTATTATAATTTTCTCTGGAATTATTAAAAAAAATTTCATTGAAGATGTTTTTAAAAAGATTCACAAGTTGAAAAAAAAACGTGTTATTAAGATTTTTAATTGTTATTTAGATTAATTTTTTATTAATTTAATATTGATAATAATTAATTATAGTGAGAGTACATAAAAAATATATAAAATTAACTACAAAAAAATATGTTTTTAGTTTTTTTTTATTTATTTAAAAATTTTTAAAATAAAAAAATTCATTTTTCTCTCTTCCAACTTTCAATCTTCTTCTCTCTCTTATAATTCATCCAACTATTAATATTACCGCTTGAATAGTTTAGGATATAAAATTTTTTTCATCAATCATTTTTAATTTTAATTGTTAAAAATATTTTTTAAATGAAAACACTATATCTGTCCATTCAAACCATTGGTTTGATATCTTTTATTCTATACTTGCATGGTGCATAGTTTATTTTCACCATTTTAATGAAAATAATTACAAGAAATTGTTACAGTTAATTAGAGTAATTTTTGAGACCAAAGACAAAAGTATAAAAAAATAAAAATAGAAAATAAAATTAAAAAAATATTTTCATAAACTAATTAATCATTATTTGCTAAATAATTAAGTAGTTGGACACAGGGACGGATCCAGGAATCAAATTATGGAGAGACCGAAAATTAAAATTTTGTATAATCAAATATAATGTCATATATTTAATAACAGGTATAATTATAATTAGTTTTTTAATTAAAAAATTAATAAATACTTATCAAATAAAAAAATTATCTCAGTCTTTATAATTTTTTCATAATTTTTTATGATTTTACATCTAATAAAATATAAAATTATTTATTTTTAAATATTTTATTAATTAATCTATTTTAATAAATATTTATGTACCGCAAATTAAATTTTTATGTTTTATATTATTATAAAATATGACATAAAATAATATAAATTAATATCATTAATAATTTTGTTATGTGAATTTAAAATATACTAAAGTATTTTTATATAATAATAAGGATAAAAAATAATAAAAAACAATTAAATTACCAACTAAAAAAAATATTATTATAAATAATATTAAAGTATTTTTTATATGATTATAAAAGTTAAAATTAATTTTAAAAAATAAATATAAAAAGGATTTTAAATTAAATAAAAAAATTATAAATAATATAAATATATGTAAAAAAATATAAACTCTAATACATAAAAAATATTAATTATTTTTATTATTATTTAACTATTAAATTTTATTTTATATGATATATTTATTATAATAATAGTATATAAATTTAAAATTTATTGGAGCCAAAGCCACCACTTTTTCTCCTGAGTCCGTCCCTGGTTGGACATAATAATAATAATCATGATTTTAATTTTTACCGTACTATTTTGTGCTTCTTTTAATAGATATTATTGTCCCAATTACATCTTAAGTTCTAACATATATTATTTTTTGTTCTATTAATGTAATGGCGTATTTTCTATTAATGTAATGGCATATTTTTTTCATAGTGATTTGATGCGCTCAGAAACACAATATACATATTTTCTATCTTTTTTTTCCTTCTTTTTAATTTTATTTTCTAAGTCAACCATCTATCTTTTTATTAAACAGTTTCACAAATAATTATTATTTCTTCTATTTTTAAAAAATATTATTTTATTTTATAATCTAATATTTCTTTAAATTTTTATAATTTTACCAAATATTATTAGGACCAAAGTAATTAAATCATAATTGTATATTTTTAATATGGATCAATAAATTAAATGTTCTTTTATACTTTAGAATATTTAAGATTTATTTTTCAGTTTAAATTTTATTTTTAGAATCTTATTGTAACATTAGTAATTTTTAATTTATATAATGACAAATATGTTATTTGAACTATTAAATTATTTTGTTATGAAATTTTAATTATGATACATGTATAAAATGTGTTTTTTTTTTTTTATAATTGCATAATTAGAAAGAATGGCAGAAATGGAGGTTATCCAAGAAATAGTTAGTCAATATCAGTGGAGTCGAGGAGCAAGTTGAAAGAGAAGCGAAAAGTTTAGAGATATTTAAATATAGGTAAATTTTACTCACTAGTAACCTCTCACAAATAAAAGGTAAGTTATTCTCTATAATAAATTTAATAGTTATTGGATAAAATAAATTATATCATCAAAATAATTAATATTAACTCTTAATTTAATTTAAATTTTGACCACTAAATTAATTAATTATACTAAAATCACTTAAACTTCATACCTACAAAATCACACAATTCATATATCAACTCTATTAATAACTATAGAATTCACCCCTACTCAATTAACACTTTATCTAATTTTTTATTTTAAATTTGTGTTTCGGCCTTTTGATTTTTCTTTCATTTGTTCTCTTTAGTTTTCTATTTTTTTTTGTATTGTTAGATCTAATTAATATATGTGTGATTTTTGTTACATGAAAAAATATGTAGAGTAATTTGTTAGAATAGTTAGTAGCTGAGTTAGTTGTAAATAATAGTTAGTTAGGAGGCTAATTGTTGTTATTTAAGAGTTGTAGCCAGTTGTAAAAGTCAGTTAGAAACCCAATTCAATGAAATCAGATTTGAGACTGTGAGAGAACCCCGATTTCCTCTCTGATCACAATTTTCTCATCTTGTGAAGTTCTTTCAGTCTCTTCCTGAAAGAGACTAATGAGATCTGTGTTGTCTGAACAAGATTCAAAGATTCAGGTAACCATTTTCGATTAGCGGGTCTTGGGAAGAAGATTGCGCAATTGATTGCGAATTCCAGCGTCAGTCGCAAATGGCATCAGAGGCGAATCCAACAATCAATCTACAAACGCTGAGAAGTCTTCTGAATCAGCTAAATCAAATATAGTCGAATTCAAACAGGAACCAGCAGAATCCAGCTTTAGATCCAGTAAGTCCGTATTTCTTACATTCTGGAGAAAATTCAGGGACAGTGTAAGACCCTTAAATTTTTAAAAGTTATTAATTAATTATTTATGATGCATTATATTTATTTAATGCTATATTTTAGAGATTTTTATATAAAAGTTGAGTAAACTCTTATTTTTTACTCAGAGTTCTTATAACTGAAAAATAGTTAATATTTTATATGCCTTAATTTTAAATATTTGTATTTTTAACTTTATGTTATAAATGAAGGAGAATTAATTTATCTATCTCTAATTTTTATTTAATTAGCATTTAATTGAAACTAATTTACAAATTTGTAATTGAAAGGTATTTTAAAGATAGATATTTTATATTTAACTTGATTTTTAATTATTATCCTATCTTTTATTTATTTTATAAAATTACACTACTATACCTAAAATTTTAATAAAATATCTAACTTAACCCTAATTTTATCTAAACTTAATTTTCTACTCTTACCCACACTAACACACACATACGTCGCACCCTCTCTCACTCACGATTACACACTCAACACACACTCAACACCTGAAGAAAGAAAAAAAGAAAAGAAAGGAAGAAAAAGAAAGAAAAGAGGAAGAGGAAAGTGGGGCTGCGGAGAGCAAGGAGAGGGAGAAAAAGGAAGGCGGCGCGGTCGGCGTCACTACCACCGTCGCCGCCGCTGCTGACAGAGAAAAGAGGAGATCTGAGAGGGAGAGAAACAGCGCGGGGTTGAGGGAGCAGAGAAGTCGCGCCGCCGCTGCACCACGCCTCACCACCATCGTCGCATTGTCGTCGGACCTTGGAGGGGGACCGCGCCACTGAGCCGTCACCGCCGAACCGCCCGCAAGTAACAGAACCTCGAAGAGGAAGAGTGCACGAAGAGAGAGAGGCAGTCGGTCCTGCCACCACCGCCGCGTCCAGCCGTCGTCGTTGCTCCGTCACCGCTTCTGGAGGTGGGTGGCCGAGCTTCTACCGCCGTTGAGATCCACTTCCATTTCAGTTGCCGTCGCCGGGTCCAGTCGCCGCTGCTGGAAGGATGGCCGCCCTTGCCGATCTTCCCACAGCTGTTTATGCTTGTTGCTGCGTCGCCAGAGCTCCACGCCGCTGCCGCCGTCACCAGAAACCGCCACTAAAGCCTAGGTCTGCTTGGTAAGCTCTAATATGCCTTAGATCTTCTTTTTGTTAAGTTGGTTCTACCGTGAGTTGTTACTAAAGTTGTCTGCATCAGGTTATACAGTCACCGCTGATGAAGCTCAGCAGAGTTGCTCGAAGGTTATTGCCGCTCAATTTGGTTCTGTTGGAAGCTGCGCTGCTGCGGGTGTGGTTGCCGAAAATTGCCGCCGGAACCCCTATTTTCTTAGTAAGCATTTTGTTTCTGAAACCCCTTGAAATCTGTGTCCTGTTATAATTTGTTAGAGATTCTGAGATGTTGGTACCGTAGGTTTGAGTTCCGGTATTTGCGCATTGAAATTAAGGTTGTTGTTGAATCACTGAAGCTTTTGGTAGCCGCTGTCACTAGAGGTAGTTGCCGGAGCTACCGCCTGATCGGTTCAGTGGGTTGCTGCTACTTCGTTTCTCGTGGTAAGATTATTTGGTTCTGTTCTAATTTATCGTAATATTCCATTACTAATTTTGTTTTAATTCCGTTCAATATCAATTTTGCGTTAAATTCTAATTTATGTCAGAAAAGTGTTGTTGCTACGATTCTTGATGCCGCTGCTGATATTGCCTGAAAATAAACAAGGCTACTGCCGCTGCTGTAAAATTGAAAATAAATAAAAGAGGAATTGATGCGTTTAACTACTGAGCTTTAACTAAATCAAGGTAGGAGTTTTTCTTAAAATCTATTTTATATTACAGAGTTGTTATAAATAGATATTAATGCAAAAAGATATACTTTTGTGATTATATTTGTCTTGTGAATGTGATGGTTTGTTAGACTGAATTATTGGTTGCTTGATTGCGTGAGTGGTGTATGGTTGTTGATAAGAAATCGGTTTAAAATGTTATTTACTTGATTATTATGAAAAATTGATTTCTTGGTTTTGGAGTTTACTTAGTAATATGAATGAATCAATTTTGAAAATAATTTGAGATATGAAAATAAATTGATTCTGGAGGCGGTTTGATTTTGAGTTAGTCTGATTTTATAAATGATTTAATATTTGAGCTGGTTTGGTTTTAAAAAGAGTTTTATTATTGGAATTGGTTCGATTTGAAAAATAATTTGGTATTGAAAATAGTTGAATTTGGAAAATGATTGAGATTTGGGAATGGTTGAGAAAAGGTTTGAGAAATGTTTGAATGTGACCCGAAAAGGGTGGCAATGTCCGAGTTTTAGAGGAGATGTTGCCGAAATTTTGTAAATTGGAAGTTTCGCTTAAAGTATTATCTGAAAAGATTTGGTTTTAAACATTACATGTTTTAGAGTGGATTTATTTATCAAAGAAAGAATTCTGTTTTTTGAATTGGGAATATTGATGAACAGAATGGGAAGAAGGATGATGATGAATGACTTTGAAATATGATCTTCGAATGAATTTGGAAATGAGATATGAATTGACGAATGATGGTGATATTGAGAATGACTTAGATATCGATGAATGTTGAATGAATTATCCATATGGCTTATAAATTTGAATTATCTGAGACACGAGTTCCCTGGGTAAAGTACCATGGCTTGCTACCATGTGTACCAGGTTGAAACTTGATACTCTATTGACCCTATGACGTAAGGGTGACTGAGCACTATAAATTTCCGGGAATGTTATCCCCATTGAGCAATATTGATTATTTGAGAAAAAGTTATGCATAGACTCTTAGGGATGCACGTCGAGGGACAATCTAAGGTTTTCGGACTTGTCGGGTTGGCTGGATAACCGACAGATGAGCTCATTAGCCATAGGACAGGCATGCATCATATGCATTTGTATGCTTTGCTTGGGTTTGAACTTGTTTTGGTTTGCCTAATTGCTAAACTATTCTTAATTTCTACCTGAACTATTTGCTGTAACTATTACCTAAACATGTGCTTTCCTTGTTTGTCTTACATGTGTTTGTCTTGGTGTGCTACATTTGAGAATGAACTTTGGTGCTGAATTAATGATTGTGTTGATTGATCGCGTGGTTGGTTTCTGATTGAGATTTTCTTATAAGAAAGGAACGATTTTGGATTTCTGAAAGATTAAACATTGTTTCTTTGAAAAGGTTCTGAACGATTACCTATTGGTTTTTAAAAGATTCATAAAGCAATGATAATCACTGAGCTTGAAAACAGTTTTCTTATTAAATATCTTCTTATGACTATTCTGAAACCCCGTGGTGAGACCGTGTGGTTAGGTCTCACCTCCCTACAGCTTTACCTTTTCAGGAATCAAATGAAGAGTCATACTGCATTTTGGGTTATATGATGTTATATTAATTAGATTATTTTTCTTCCCTCGTCTTTGTTATTACAATTCTGTAAGAGGGATAGGAGATTTGTGTTTTATATGTATATTATTTTATAAGCTATTAGGTGAGAAATCTTGTATATGAATCTATGTGTTTGTTTTTTTTAGATAAAGTATTTATTTTCGGTTTTCAAAGAAATCAGCGATACGGTGTCGAGTCACAAGCTCCTATTTTAATATCTAGTATATAAAGTAGTCGTAATACTTCTTGCTATCAGAGTGGTGCAACCGGAAGCGTGACATTCTGGTAGTGAGGGTGCTACAGACAGCCCTAATTCTTATTGCATTAGAGCACAACAATTATCAAGTATGGGAGAGAGCAATGTAGAGAGCGTTTAGAGGAAAGAACAAGATCAGGTTCATAGATGGTTCACTTCAGCGACTAACACAAGAAGATCCACTGTTTGATGCATGGGAGAGATGCAATACATTCGTAGTTTCGTGGATTAATCACTCATTGAGTCTTAACATAGCTAAAAGTGTCCTTTGATCAACTCGGCAGAAGAACTATGGAGAGAACTGAAACAACGTTACTGCCAAGGAGACATGTACAAGATTTCTGAGTTGGAAGAAGAGATGTTTGCAAGCAAGCAAGGAGAACTATCTATGACAGATTATTACACGCAATTGAAAACAATCTGGGAAGAACTAGAGAACTTTTGCCTTGTACCAAACTGTTTAAGATGCATTGATATGTGCACTTGCGAGCTTAGTATCATGAGGAATTACAAAGAAGAATCCCAAGTGGTAAGGTTCTTGAGAGGATTAAGTGATCAATTCGTCACTGTAAGATCACAAATCATGCTGATGAAGCTAATGCCAAAGCTAGAATCTGTGTTTGCCTCTGTTTTACAGCAAGAAAGACAGCTAAATATGCCTGAAACCATAGACAACAATGCACTGATGATGAATGCAAGAAGCAGTAGTGCAAACTCAAAAAGTGAGGTTAGTAATGGCAATATGAGAGGCAGAGGCAGAGGCAGAGGAGGAAGAGGAGGAAGAGGTCAAAAACAATGCACCTACTGTGGAAAATTAGGGCACTTAATTAACGTATGCTACAAGAAGCATAGATATCCTCCTAATCTCAAGAACAATCAAAGCTCATTCAACAACATAGTTGCTGAAGATGATGATGAAGACAGCAACATGCAGATCCAGTGCCAGAAAGAAATGGATGATAGGTCTGAGCCTAATTTTACTTTAGAGCAGAGGGAAGCATTGCTTGCTCTTCTGCAAAACCAAGAATCTCAGCCAAGACATAGCATCAATCAGATTAGCACCACTATTCTCCCGTCCAATAAAGGTATATCATATATCATATCACTTTCTGTTTTTAGCCCAAGATCCTGGGTCATTGACTTAGGTGCCACAAACCATGTAGCTTACTCACACAAATCCTTCCACAGAATTTATAAAATTAACCCTGTAATCATTAACATGCCTGATGGAACTAGAACAATTGCAACACTAGCAGGAAATGTCATTTTTCATAATAATTTACAACTGTTTAATTTGTTTAACATTCTAACTTTTAAATTCAATTTGATATCGGTTTCAAAATTAACTCTGGATTCTGAATGTCAATTGATTTTTGATGAAAATGGTTGTGCAATCCAGGAAAAGAAAACATTGAAGACAGTTGGTGTAGCTGAACAACAAAGTGGATTGTATGCATTTGAAAATCTTCAACATGTTCCAGCTACATCAAATTCAGCATGCATCAATACACAAACATCATATTCATCATATCCTGACCATTATGCATTATGGCATCTTAGGTTAGGGCATTTGCCGAATCATAGAATAAAGGTGATGCAAGGGGCATACACTAATTTACAATTTTCTAGTTGTAATAAGCCATGTGACTCTTGTCACTATGCAAAACAAAAGAGAAATTTCTTTGTACCAAGACTTACACAAAGTATGAACAGAGTTGATGTTGTGCATATTGACATTTGGGGTCCAAATAAACACTGTATCAATTTCTGGTTTTAAGTACTTCTTAATGATAGTAGATGATAAAAGTAGATTCACTTGGATTTACTTCATGAAAGGAAAAAGTAAAGCTGCTGAATTAGTTAAAAATTTTGTCAAATTAATTGAAACTCAATTTGGTATCACTATCAAGAAGATTAGAATAGATAATGGACCTGGATTTAAGCTTAATGCTTTCTATGCACTAAGGGTAATCATACATTAAACATCATGCGTTGAGACGCCTCAATAGAATGGAATAATTGAAAGGAAACATCATCATATTTTAGAAATAACAAGAGCACTGATATTTCACTCCAACTTGCCCAAGAAATTTTGGAATTATGCTGCGGCACATTCAGTTTATTTGATGAATAGAATTTCCAGCAATATTTTAAGAAATGTCTCACCATATCAATTGTTATATGATAAATAGCCAGATATTTCATATCTCAGAATCTTTGGATATTTGGTGTATGCATCTACACTAGTGAATCATAGAAGCAAACTAGATAAGAGGGCTAGAAAGTGTGTCTATCTTAGTATAAAGGAAGGAGTTAAAAGACACTTATTGTATGATCTTAGCAGTAGAGATATCTTCATTTCAATAAACACTATTTTTTATGAATTTGTTTTGCCTTTTACATTACAGAAAACTGTACAAAATGAGAAAGTTGAGCATGAAACACATCCATATTTTTGCATACATGATTTACATACATTTGATGATCCCTTGTGCATTGAGATTCAACAATCACACACACAACAAACTTCATCTGGGACCTCACCTTTAGATCATGCACCATCAGCATCCTCTCATACCAATATTCCTATTCAATCTTCACACACTCCCACTATGCAACCATTAAGAAGGTCTACTAGGGAGACAAAAAAACCAACATACCTTGCTGATTTTCAATGCATGACTACTTCATCAGCTCTATTAGCTACACCAGATTTTAGCACAACTCATCCTTCGCAGTGTCTTCATAAAAAATTTTTTAAACATCAGTTTGACATTATTCATGATTTGAAACAAATTTTTTTTGAACATTCCACCCTGCTATTTTTTGAATCTGCAATACCAGATTCAACCTTATCCCTCATTCCATTATGTCCATCCTCCATTAAATTTGTCAATCAAACTACCTTCCAGCCAATACACACTGAACCCAAATGCTATGCTGAGGTTGTCACTAATCCAAAATGGCAAGAAGCGATCAATGTGGAGTTAAATGCTCTAAAAGAAAATAAGACTTGGACTTTAACACCTCTTCTAGCTGGAAAAAGAACTGTAAGTTGCAGATGGGTGTTTAAATTGAAGCTCAATGCTGATGGAATGGTGGAACGCCACAAGGCCAGATTAGTGACATAGGGCTTCACCCAGACGGCTGGGGTGGACTATCTTGAAATATTTAGCCCTGTTGTGAAGATGACAACCCTTCGAATCTTGCTTGCCATTGCAACAGTCAAAGGCTGGTTCGTGCATCAATTGGATGTTAACACGGCCTTTTTACACGGGGATCTTGCTGAAAAGGTTTATATGAAGCCTCCTCCTGGACTTTCCCTCTCTGACCCGGGACTAGTATGCAAGTTAGATCGCTCCTTTTATGGCTTAAAACAAGCCAGCAGGCTGTGGAACACTAAGCTCACTTCCATTCTTCTTTCGATTGGTTATTGTCAGTCTCGAAGTGACTATAGCCTTTTCATCAAATCTACAGACTCTGGTTTCACAGTTATACTAGTATATGTTGATGACCTAATTGTTTCAGGGAATGACATGGTAGAAATCACTTTTATCAAACAACATTTGCATCATTTGTTCAAGATCAAAGACATTGGTGAACTCAAATTTTTTCTTGGCTTGGAGGTGATTCGAAGTAAGAGGGGGATCATCGTGAATCAAAAGAAATACTGCCTCGATCTCTTGAAGGATTATAACCTACTAAATGCCAATTCAGCAGCAACACCAATGGACTACACCATCAAATTGAGCAAGACTTCAGGAAATCCGTTGCAGTCCAATACAAAGTATAGGAAGGTGATTGAAAAATTGATCTATTTGACTAATACTATGCCAGAAATTGGATATATTGTTGGGAGACTAAGTCAATACTTGGATTGTCCCACAAACATACACTTTGAAGCAGCATTATTGAGAGTTTTGATATACTTATATTAGGAGGAACACCGACAAAGGGGCTGATATTTGCATCTGACACAAATTTAACACCCACTGATTTTTCGGACAGCGATTGGAGCACTTGTTCAGATACAAGGAGATCAACCTCAGGCTATTGCTTCTTCATTGGCACTTCAATTGTGTCCTGGAAAAGTAAAAAATAGAGTACGGTTGCTAATTCTTCATGTGAGGCTGAATATAGGGCCCTAGCAATGGCCATGCCAGAGACACAGTGGATCACTTGTATGCTGCAAGATCTGAGAATAAAGCTGAAAAAACCCATTGGGATATACTGTGATAGTCAATCGGCATTGCATATTGCCGCTAATCCAGTATTCCATGAGAGAACCAAACATATAGAGATGGATTGTCATATTGTGAGAGACAAATGGCAAGAGCAAGTCACAAAGCTGCTACCCATCTCCACCCACAATCAAGTGGCAGACATATTGACAAAAGCGTTGGCTCCCAATCAGTTTCAACAATATTTGAGCAAGCTGAGAATGATGGAAAGCATCAATTCTAGCTTAAGAGGGGGTGTTACATGAGAAACATGTAGAGTAACTTGTTAGAATAGTTAGTAGCTGAGTTAGTTGTAAATAATAGTTAGTTAGGAGGCTAATTGTTGTTATTTAAGAGTTGTAGCCAGCTGTAAAAGTCAATTAGAAACCCAATTCAGTGAAATCAGTTTTGAGACTGTGAGAGAACTCCGATTTCCTCTCTGGTAACAATTTTCTCATCTTGTGAAGTTCTTTTAGTCCCTTCGTGAACGCTTCACCATTTCAACAATTTTAAAAAAATTAAAAAGTTATAAAATAATTTTTTTTTGTTACCACTCTTATAATTTACAAAAGTTTTTTATTAAATTTTATTAGTTTAATTATCAAAATTTAAGTTAAATTAAGAGTTAATGTTAACTATGATAATATAATTCATTTCATCCAATAGTAATTAGTCATGTTATAAGAGATAACTTACCTTTATTTGAGGGAGGGTTAGATAGAATTTACCTTAAATATAATATTTGATATTTTTCATAAAAAATAGTAACTTATTTTATTATTAATCTAATAGAGTTAACCACCAACAACGCCCTCGAATTATTAAAACACTGACAAAAATGTACTCGAATTTTACTATCGAAAAAAATGTCTTTAAATAATCTAAAAACACAACAAAAATACCCAACAGTAAATATATATTTTCAAAAAATACCTTAGAGATTGAATTTTGATGTAATTTTTAGCAAGCATGATTATAAAATTGAGATATTATTATGCTTAAAATTTGGTGATTTTTCGTTAAGTATATATTTTTTTATAATTTTTTTGTTAACAACCAATAATACTTTTAAAAAATTACAAAAAAATATATACTTAACAAAAAATCTCCAAATTTTAAGAATAATAATATCTTATTTTTCTAATCATACTTGCAAAAAATCGCATCAAAATTCAATCTCTAATGTATTTTTTGAGAAATACATATTTAATGTTAGTCTTTTTTGTAAGATTATCTAACATTAAATATGTATTTCTCAAAAAATACATTAGAGATTAATTTTTTATACAATTTATTGCAAGGATGATTAAAAAAATACGATATTATTATCCTTAAAATTTGGTGATTTTTTGTTAAGTATATAATTTGTTTGTAATTTTTTTATTAACAACCAATAAAACTTTTAAAAAATCACAAAAAAATATATACTCAGCAAAAAATTACCAAATTTTAAGAATAATATCTCATTTTTCCAATCATGCTTGTAAAAAGTTTTATCAAAATTCAATCTCTAAGATATTTTTTGAAAATACATATTTACTGTTGGATATTTTTGTTGTATTTTAAAATTATTTAAAGATATTTTTGTCGTTAATAAAATTCGGGTGTATTTTTGTTAGCGTTTGAATCATTCGGGGGCATTTTTGGTAGTTAACCCTAATCTAATATTTAAGCTTAAAAAAAAAAGTAAAACATAAAGAAGATTTGGATGAATTAGTTACATTAGAGAGTGTACTTTTACATAAATATCTTATAATTTTCATATCTGTGAAATATGAGTTGGTTTGCTTTTATATTATTTTTGTGTAACTTACTATTAGTGATGTACGGTTATATAGTTGTTTTATTTTATTTTTCAAAGTTATATATTAGGGGTAAGTATGGTTTTGGTCCTTAAAGTTTTTTGTCAGAATCAAAACTGTCTCTCATTTAATATTTGATTTAAAATCGTCCTTAACGTTTTTTTTCGTATTAAAATCGTCATTTTTAATAAAAATTTTTATATTATTCCTAAACTACCCCTATTCCTATTTTAATAATAAAAATTATAAAATAAAAAAAAAACGCGTGTTGGAGGGGGGAAGAAAACACGTTTGGGGGGGGGGATAAAGGGTATACGAAGGGGGAGGGGAGGGGAGGGGAGGGGAGGGGAAGGGAAGAGGGGGAGGGGGAGGGGGACGGCGCCGGCGCTGGCGAAGCTTGGAGCTGCCGTCGTCGTCGCCGTCGCCGAAAGAAAGGAGAGAAAGGGATACAGAGAAGGGGGGTGGGGAGAGAAAGAAAGGGGGGAGAAACAGGGAGGAAGAGGGAGAGAAGGGGTCGTCGCCGCCGACGCCGCTCCTCGCCCTCGTCGTCACCGCCTCGCCCTCGCGCCGCCGCCGCGCCCTCGCGCCTCACCCTCCTCGTCGATCCATTTCTGCTCCTCCTCCTCGCCCTCGTCGTCGCCGCCGTGACCTCGTCGTCGTCGTCGGCTTTCACTCCGCTGCTCCTCACCAACTCGCCACTGCTCCTCGCCGCCTCTGCTTCTTGCTTTGATCTCTGTTTCTGCTTTGTCTTCTGCTTCTTCTGCTTCTTGATTTGTTGAATCTGATTTGATTTGTTAAATTGTTGTTGGTTTTGTTCTTGTTGTATCTGATTTGATTTTTGAATTGTTGTTGGTTTTGTTGAATCTTGGTTTTGTTATTGTATTTTAATTTGTTAATGGAAGAAGTTGCTGTTGTTTGGTGTTCTTAGTGTTGATGTTGGTGTTGGTGTTGGTGGTGGTGTTTGTGTTGTTGGTGGTGGTGGTGGTGGTTGTGTTGGTTTTGGTGTTGGTGTTGATGTTGGTGTTGGTGGTGGTGGTGGTACTGGTTGTGGTGGTGGTGTTGGTGTTGGTGGTGATGGTGGAGGAGGTAATTGTGTTGGTAGTGGTGACTGGTGAGGGTATTTCTGTCCAAAAAAAATTAAAAGGACGATTTTAATACGAAAAAAACGTTAAGGACGATTTTAAATTGAAAATTAGATGAGGGACGATTTCGATTCTGACGAAAAACTTTAAGGACCAAAACCATACTCACCCCTATATATTATTATACTATCAAGTTTATATGATACATCTATTGAAAGCACTTTGGTTCAAATGTTACTCATTTATATCTATACTCTTATGATAACGGAAAAATATGTGCATCCTATGTCCTACTTCAGTAAGATTTTAAGTTTATAAAGTTTATTTGCTATGTAAGTTAGATTTATTGTGACATTTGACTATGACACTATGTTAATAGTAATAGAGTTGGGAAATTCAGGAAATATTATAAATATATGACTATCATCAACAATTTTGTTTATTTATTTATTTAGTTGTCTTCACATATTTTGAATAGCAACACTCCAATGCTCTTAATGAGAATGTCAATGGTTCAACAACATTCTCCTTCTGGCCTCTACGAATTCCTGTAATAAACCCTCACGATAAATTATACTCGGATGGAACAAGATTTATCATACGATTTGCTTATTTACAATTTTTCTGGATATATTACTTTTCTTATCACCATATGTGGATAAGGTATGATCCTTTTTCCTTTTATTTAATTAGAAAATCTTAGAAATACATTTCTAATATTTTTTAGTATTATTATAAACTTTCTCACCATTTTTTATGCTTTATCTGCAGGATTCGAACCGTATTGGAGTCAATTCGATCACCATAGAAACATATGTTTTTTTGGGCAGAATGGTGACTGACCTGTTTTATTTATTCAGCCTTTTTCTCTAGGTAATTTCTACTAACGACCTTTCTAAAATTAGTTTGAACATGTGTTCTTGGAAAAAGACTTTTGTCACTAAAGTAGCAGGTTTTAGAGAATCTTGTATCAAAGGTAATTAGCCACTAAAAAATTACTAATTAAATCTTAGAATCAACCTGATAATTCTACCATGTTGCATTTCATTTTGCAGTTTAGGTTGGCTTATATTTCTTTTGAGCCAACAGCTGTTGGTGCTGGATATTTAGTTGACCATCCGAGAAAGATTGCTCGACATTACATGACAGGGTTTCGGTTTTGGGTTGATCTGTGTGTCCTGATTCCCATTCCTTTGGTAAATTTCTTTGTCACCCTTGTTGTTCTCTTGTTCCTAGTTTATGTATATAAACCGCTTCTCTTACTCTGTTATCATTATCATGCTCATGTCTGAAATGATGCCATCATTACTTTTTTAGCTTGTCTTGCTGAAAGTCCTTAATAAATCATAGAAATAATATGTTTTATTATAAAACCATCAAAGGCCTACTAACACGTGGTGAAAATGTGTGTATGTAAATAATGTTCTATTTGCTGGGCTGATTGTGCAGACTATCATCAGAATATTCAAATTTGTTACCAAGACACCTGAAAGATTGTTGGTGAATTTTAGCTAGCCTGTCATCTCTAACACAGGTTGCTGCTTTGCTAGTGGGTCTTCAAAATTTTATTTTGACAGTAGCTAAGAAGACATATTACATGCTTAATATATTTCATTTCTTCCTTTTTTTTTTTATGTTGATGGGCCCATAAAAGATCCACACAAGTAAATAAATGATGAACACCATGAATGGATGGGCCCAAACATTGCTTGAATGCTTGTTATGTTATAAAAAAAACTTATCTTACATAGTATTTTTTGTGTTAATTTATAAGGTTAGTTTTATTTTATCCTATTTTTTGTTTAAGAATGTGAGACTCCGTAGTTCATGTTGCATCTTTAATTCTTTATCATATCTTGATAGGACTCTAGTGCACTGTGCCACTTTTATCTTCTCCTTTTTTATTTATTTTTTAATTTTTAACTTATTTAAAAAATCAATTGATCATGTAGATAGAAGCATGCTTATGTAGCCGTTTAAGTCTTGTAATATAGAATATTATTAATACTAGATAGTACTGATATAAATTTAAAACACCTAAATATATAGTCTTCAAAAGTTTTACAACACCCCTGCTAATGTACAATTACAAGAGTTTAAGCTTAACCTTATTGATTTATTGCTTTCATTGTTTCACTCATGAGTGTAAGAAATATATATTTTCTTTAGTTTCTTGATCTGATTCTAAAATATGTTGCAATAATTACTTACGTTAACAATTTATATGTATATATAGCCATTTGTAACTATTTAGTAGGGCCATACTGGAGTAGTTATAGCATTTATTTTTGGATATCTTTGTAAATATTATTGTAGCTGGGATTAAAGTACGAGGACACCATTAATTTACGTTGTTGATACATGTTTTGCAGCAGTAGTACAATCTTTTTAGAATATTTTATTTGTAGAATAATCAATTACTATTAAAAGAGTAAACTTTGCCTAATGTGTAAAAAATAAACAAGTGAGGTGGTGATGGTATATATATAACCTTTGCCTACTGTGAAGTAGTATATAAAGCTAATCGTGTGTTACTTTCTTTGTTACTACCATATTGCCCCCTATGCTAGAAAACATAAATACATAGTAACTATAACATTTTTTCTATTCTAAATTTTGTAATTTTTGTGTATAAGTCTTAGAAATAAAATTTTGATCACAAGCACAAAGACACTCCTTAAATTTGTAGCTTTACAACCTTTTAAAGACCCGCCAAAGCATTTTGAAGCCATATTACTCACAAAAGAAATAGAATTAAAGGCTTTATTATTTTCATTTTTGTTTTGAACTTCTTAAGCAATTTTTTTCTGCATAAGCTCTTTCTTTTACTTAGCCAGCTCCTTTTTATTAGAACAATAATAAGTAATTGTGTTAAAGTAATAATAAATAGTTGAGAATTAGTAGTTGGTAGCTAAATATTTATAAGGTTAATTTAAAAGATCTTTATAAATAACATGACTCTTTATCATGTAAACAACAACTTTAATACATATGTTTTAAATATTAAATTTGTTTTAAACAGACCAAATCCACACATATTCGAAATAAAACAATTTCATAAAACACCAACCGAACAACCCATTGCTCTCCCCATTGGGCCTGAAGCATTACCCATTGACCCATCCATACTTCATCATCAGCCTAATACACCTCAGTTCATCTCTTCTCCTCCTTCACAATCTTTAACCTAGTCTCCTGCTTTTCAATCAGACATAATTTCTCCTACACTGTCCTTAACCATTCATCCTACCATCCGTCACAGTCTCCATCAAAGACATCCCCTCAACCGTCTCGCTGACTACATTTGTGGCTCTTCTCTCATTACTCCCACTCCATCATCTTCAACTTGTAGGTATCTTATTTCTTTTGTTTTGTCTCGGACCTCTCTTTCCCCTTCTCATAAGAAATTCATTTTATCCTTGCATTCTGAAATTGAGCCAAAGTTTTTTCAAGAAGCCAATAAATATTCTCATTGGCGCAATGCTATGAAAGATGAACTTGTTGCTCTGGATTTGAACCAAACTTGGTCTGTTGTGGATTGTCCTCCTAGTGTAAAACCCATTGGTTGTAGATGAGTGTATCGGATCAAGTGTCGCACTGATGGTTCTGTGGAACGCTATAACGCTCGTCTTGTAGCGAAAGGATTCACATAAACAGAAAGGGGTGGATTTCTTGGAGACTGTTTCTCCTGTAGTAAAACCAGCTACAATCCGACTTGTATTAGCTCTGGCTTCCATGAATAGGTGGCCTATCCATCAACTAGATGTTAACAATGCTTTTTAGCATGGAGATTTATTTGAAGATGTATACATGACCTTGCCTCCTAGAATCAGTTCTAGTCATCCAAACCAGTGTTGTAAACTGCTGAAATCACTGTACGATTTGTGTCAATCAAGTCGTATGTGGTATGAAAAATTATCCAAACTTTTAATTTCTTGTGGGTACTAATAGAGTCTTTTTGTCAAATTTATTGGTGCTGAAGTTTCTGTCTTATTGGTGTATGTTGATGATATTGTTCTCACTTACAATTCTATTTCTGAGATGGCTACCATTAAATCTATTTTAAATTAGCATTTCAAAATCAAAGATTTGGGTACTCTTAAATATTTTTTGGGTATTGAAGTTGCTCATTCTACTCAAGAAATTTCTTTATCTCAAAAAAAAAGTATTGTGTTGATTTATTGGAAGATTCTGAATTGTTGGGTGCTAAACCAGCATTTGTTTCCATGGATAGTTCTACAAAGTTACATCAAGACAATAGCCCTTTGCTTCCCAATCCTTTAATTTATAGTCGTCTTGTTGGCTGCCTCATCTACCTTACTACTATCCGGCCTGACATTACATATGCTACACAGCAGCTTAGCCAATTCATGGCTTCTCCTACTGAATCCCATTTTCGTGCAGCAAATCGGATTTCGAGATACTTGAAGTCTAATCCAGGTAGAGGTTCTTTCCCCGTGACTCTTCTGTTCATATATGTGGATTCAGTGATTCTAGCGGGTTGTCCAGAGACTCGTCGTTCTTTAACTGATTATTGTTTTTTTTTTTGGAAAAGTCTTTGATCTATTGAAAAACAAAGAAGCAATCCAATGTTGCCAGGTCTTCAACAGAAGCAGAATATAGGGCTCTTGCAAATACCACCTGTGAGCTCTAATGGTTGATCAATATGCTGCATTTTCTTCAAATTCCAATTGATCGCACTCCTTTTTTTTGTGATAATCAGAGTGCTCTACACATTGCAGCAAATCCTATTTTTCATGAGCGAACTAAATACTTGGAAGTTGATTGTCATGTGATCCGTCAAAAGGCTCAAGCTAGAATGATGAAACTTCTTCTTGTCTCTTTTTCAGGACAATTAGCTGACATCTTTACTAAGTCATTGTCCCCTCATCTCTTTCATCTTAATCTCTCAAAATTAGAAGTTCTTGACATTTTTCATCCTCCAACTTGTGGGGACATATTAGAACAATAATAAGTAGTTGTGTTAAAGTAATAATAAGAAGTTGAAAGTTAGTAGTTGGTAGCTAAATATTTATGAAGTTGGTTTGAAAGATCCTTATAAATAACATGACTATTTATCATGTAAACAATAATTTTAATACATATCTTTTATTTTCTTATCTCTATTTTCTCGTTACTTTGTATTGCTGATTCTATGTTTTCAATCAGGGGAATGCTAGGAGGACAATGACTTTATTGAACAATATGAACAACCACCAATTAAATAAAAACACACTACACCTCCAAATTAACCTTCTAAATTTTAATATTAAAATAACCATCCATACACTAGTAAAATGAACATCCAATATATTTATTATTTACATTGTTTAATATTTTCATTGTTCACCTATACTTTTCCTTTCAATAAACTCTTACTCTTAACATTAAACTGCGGGTAAGTTCCGATCGCCTTATAGTGTCAGTTGTATATAATAACATTAATGTCTATTATGTTACTATGTTAGCATCACTTGTATAATTATGTATTTTATATAACTTCTTCATATTTTAATATTTAATAAAAGGATTCCTATTATGAAAAAGAAAACTCGTGTATGACTTTTACAAATTATTTGATATTGGTTAATTTTAACATTTTTATATTAAAAAGACTTAATTATAACATAAATTAGTTGAAATGGGATCCCTAAATTTTTTATCCCATATTTTTTATCCCATAAAAAAAAATTTTGTTACTGAAAATTTTTTAAGATGAATATAGAAATAAAAGAGTTAAGAGAGTGAATATTATTATTTTCAATTTAAAAAATAATATTTTTAATATAATGTTCGTTTGTAGCAAAATTTTATAATTTAAAGGTGATATTATTAATTAAATTTTTTCGTCAAATGTTATTAATTAATTTAAAAATAACAATATTTTTTCTGTATAAAGTTATACATTATACATTGAAGTATCTTTCCATGTCTTCCTCCATCCTTAGAAATTGATGTCTCAATGGAGCCAAGCCAACAGACCCTCTACTGTGTCCATTTGTTGTGTTTATGTCTATTTATATTCATAACCTAAACGCTAATAGTACATAAATGAACATAAAAATAATTTTATTCAATGTGTCAACCCTTCTTTTTTCATTCCAAGAGCCACTTAACTAATAATTCATTCCAATACTATAAACAATAATTCCCATTTTATAAACATACATCAATTACTAACTATAACGTTAAATCCTCTAAATTAATTTCATAACTTATAACAATTATTTTTTGGTTTAATTATTCTGTTAGTCTTTATAATTTTACTAAATTTTTAATTAGATCCTTGTACTTTTTTTTATTAAGTCCTTATATCATATTATATTTTGTAATTCCTACAATACTAAAAACGATAAAATTAACAAAATATTCTGTTAAATAAATTGAATATGCCTAACATTTTACTGAATATTCTATATATTATTTCGTTAATTTCAATATTTTGTCATGATAGGAACTTACTTATTACAAAATTTGATAGAGTAAACACCCAATCCGATCCTTGTCCATATTAAATTAGGACAACGCGATCTTTCACAAAAAAATAACCCAAACCGGTCCCTGTCTATGCATAAAATAACCCATCGCGCCCTGTCCTATGTATTCCCGTCCATAGACAGGGACCGGCGTGGGTTATTTTTTTGGTGAGGGATCGCGTTGTCCTAATTTAAAATGGACAGGGACCGGGTTGGGTGTTTACTAAAAAAATATTAAAATTAGTAGTGTCAAAAAATATTACAAATTTAATATTATAAAAAAAATTATATAAAGACTAGTTGACTAATTTTTAAAATTTTACTACAGTTGATATTTTAGAAATTATTTTTAGTAAGTATAGAAATAAATGTGGTGTTTTGTCTAATATTGATATTTGACAATTGGATACGTCAAGGGATGTTACTTCAGCGTCGTCAAAGATTCGTCCAAGCATGGCACACATATAGTGTTCAACACGTATTTTGTATTTTAGTTATGACTTATGATTCACCTTATATATTAAACCTGTTCCACCTACAGCAATATCCAAATTTTTTCAAAAAAAAGGCCAATTTTCAACAAAAATATTCAAATTTTTTCTTATAGAAAACAATTAAGCCATGATATTCTTTCATTTTTAAATTAATTCTTATTCAATTTATTAAAATTAATATATTAGAAAAAATTCACCTAAATATATTAATTTTTCAATAAATTCAAAAAGTTAAAAGATTTTAATAATGTAGATATAGAACTTATTTTATACCATTATATTACCTTAACACAAAAAATTAATCACCATATAAAAATAAGTTTAATATTCATAAAAAAATACTTTTTTTGTTATGAAAAAATTAATTTTTTTATTATTGACAAATTTATTATTCTCTTATATCAGATTTTGTTTTCTTTGGAAAGTATAGAACCTAACTTTGCTTCGTGGCTGCTCGCCAGTAGAAAAATAAAGAAGTTAATAAGAAATTTCGAATATAACTAGTTCATTACTAAGGGTATAATAGATATTTTGCCAATTCTTTTTACTAAAATCTTTTCACATAGCCAACGTGAAACATCTTATAACCAAGGTAATATTTACTAATTTTATTATGTATTATCAATTTTTTTATTTTTGTGTCATTCTTTTCCGTCAATCTTCTCTTATCTTTTATATCTTTAACACTTATGTTGCATTATTTGTATTTATTACACAATATGTCAATATAACAAATGATTCAGTATTTTAATACATATTTTTTCATGTTATATCAATTATGAAGTGCGAACACTTTTACTGATTTATTGTATCGGATAAATATCGAGAAGTATCATATTTAAAATATATTCAACATATAGAAGTGTCATATTTTTAATTAATTATATCTTAATAAAAAATAAAAAATTTGCAATATTTTTTGACACTACTAATTTTAATATTTTTTTTAGTAAACACCCAACTCGGTCCCTGTCCATTTTAAATTAGGACAACGCGATCCCTCACAAAAAAAAAAATAACCCACGTCGGTCCCTGTCTATAGATGAGAATACATAGGAGGGGGCGCGATGGGTTATTTTATGCATAGACAGGGACCGGCGTGGGTTACTTTTTTTGTGAGGGATCGCGTTGTCTTAATTTGATATGGACAGGGACCGAATTGGGTGTTTACTCAATTTGATATAGTATAAGAACCTAATTAAAAAGAAAAAAATATAAAAATCTAATTGAATATTCAAAAAAATTATAAAAACTAATAGAATAATTAAACCTTATTTTTTTCAAAATTAACAATTTATAGGCACACTTATTTCTTGAGTTTCTTTTTTTGGCCATATATACTCACATTCATTCACTCACATACACTAAAGGTTCATCACTATCCAGCCATAACTGGAATTCGAATTTGAAATGTGATTTTTATAAGGCCAACATATTGATTATTGGTGCAATGCTTCGGCCACTCTTGAGTTTTTTTTTTTTATGTCCAAACAAGTGGCGAAAATCGATATAATTATACATGAAAATCGATATCACACCTTTTCAAATTTAAAAAAAAACACAGCCCAACTATTAAACCTGTTCATTCACGGCCCAAACGAATGCAAATATATAATACTGACCGCCATAAACATATATATTATGTTCTCACCCAAGACAACAGATACATTTGCAAATGACATAAATTGGTTCTAATTACGTATAGATAGGGAGTTAAACTCCAAAATGTCCTAGAGATGGGCGCTTTGCAATAAAATCATTCCTAAAATTTTAATTGCACCAATTATGTTCTTAAGATTGGAAAAAAGCACTATATTAATTTTTGATCTATTTTTCATTAACGACGTGATGACATGACATGATAACGTGGACTGTAAATAACACGTGTCACTTCATGATTTGACCACATGTAATGGTATGATAATGTGGTGACCAGTGATACGTGCCATGCTGACGTGGATGGTTGTACCACGTGTCACAATGTTATTTGGCCACGTGTCCGGTTGTGCCACGTGTCGTAACAGTATTCGTCCACGTGTCATCCATTATGCCATTGTTGTATATGCACCAAATTAGTCCTTCACTTTGCATTAAGTGATTCATTTTAGTCCCTGAAATTGAATGTCGTGCACCAAACTAGTCCCTTTACCAATTTTTCTCATTTTTTTTAAATTTAAAAATTTTAATATCTTAGATACCCTAATTTCAATTCTATTTTTTCATATATCATTTAAATACAAGTGCTTTTATTAAATTTTTTAAGATTTTAGTTTTAATTATATAATTTTTTAAATAATTTAACATTGGTAAATTTTGTAATATATAAAAAAAATAATTATATGATTGATTAGACACATTTTTTTCATAAAAAAACATGTATTTTTAACGAGAAATTAATCATTAAAATAAACATTTTTTTCTTATGAAATACATGTTTTGGTTATGTATAAATGAGTTAGATTGAAAGAACTTCAAGCACTCTCACTACTACCTTTGACCTCTGCAGTCTAGACGAAAGAGGTCGGAGATAGTAATGAGGGAAGTTTGAAATGCCTTCACGTCAACTCAAAGACGGCGGCTATTAGAGGTATCCGCAAGAAAAAAATATTTTATAAAAGTATTGAAAGAGGTCGGAGATGGTAGTGAAAGTGTTTGAAAAGCCTTCACGTCAACTCCAAGTCGGCGATTAGGGTATTCACAAGAGAAAAAATATTTTATAAAAATATTTTTATTTGAAGAACATGTGAAAAAATTGAATTGAAATTAATGCATTCAAAAATATTGAGAATTTTGAATTTATAGAAAAAAATAAGAAAAAACTGGTGAAGGAACTAGTTTGGTGCACGGCATTCAATTTTAGGGACTAAAATGAGTCACTTAATACAAAGTGAGGGACTAATTTGGTGCATATACAACGATGGCATAATGGATGACACGTGGACGAATACTGTTGCGACACGTGGCACAACTGGACACGTGGCCAAATAACATTATGACACGTGACACAATCATCCACGTCAGCATGCCATGTGTCACTGGTCATCACATTATCATACCATTACACGTGGCCAAATCATGAAGTGACACGTGTCATTTACAATCCACTTCATCATGCCATGTCATCACGTCGTTAATGGAAAATAGGTTAGGGACTAATATGGTGCATTTTTTTCAATCTCAGGAACGTAATTGGTGCCATTAAAATCTCAAGGACGATTTTAGTGCAAAACGCCAATCTCAAGAACCATTTTGCAGTTTAACTCTACAGATAAGAGTGAAAATAAGTGAGATCAAGTCAAATTTTATTTTTAATAGACCTAATTTGTCATGTAGTTAAATGATTGATTGGTCTGATTTAGTCTACAGTCTGTTATAAACTTTTTTTAAAATATTAAATTTGACTTATTATTTAATTTGGCTTGACTTGTAAACTGTTAAAAGAAAGATAAATTTTGTTTATAAAAATAAAAATATTATTTTAAAAAATTATTTTTTAATAAAAATATATATAATAGATCATATTTAATATTTATAAAATTTTTAAATTTTAAAATATTTAAAATATAATAAATTTAAAATATCTAATAATTATGTTAATAATAAAAAATAATTTATATATTTAATTATGTTTTAACAAATCAAATAAATCTAAAAGACTAATAAGAAAGTTCTATTTAGGTAAACAACTTAATTAAACTTTTTTTGAAAAAATAGCTTAAACAATAAGTGACTATATTAAAATTAACTTATAAATAAGTTATTTTGTGTTTGGATTTTTAGTTCTAAAAGTACTTATTTTATAAAAATGTAGTAAAAAATAGTAATATTATGAGAGAAGTCATTTTTTTAACTTCTCTATAAGCTCCTAAATAACTTCTTAAAAAACTGTATTTTAATTTTAAAAATTGTACCAAATATTAATACTACTACTTTTCGTGAGTCAAAAACTTAAAAAAAATACTTTTAAAACTTTTTAAATTGACCTTAATTAATAAGTCTAAATCTAATTTATTAATATATTAAGACTTTTATAAAAATTTAAGTTTGTGATTATTTTATAACAGGTAGCAGCATGGCCTATTTCCATCCTAGGTGCAGGTTAAAAGCAATCCGTCATTTACCAACTTCGTCAATTGGTATACACGTGAGACGTGACTAATACTCGAACCTCCAAGACGACAAAAAGCAACCGGCATCGTGAGCGCCTGAACTGGGCATGCGCATGCTAAAATTCTTGTTCAAGACTGTTTGGGAAGTCTGTCTTAATAATTTGATCCTTCTTGTGCTAATGGGACATGTTATTGGTTCTTTCGAGTAGCTGGCCGCTTTACAAGTGAGTGAAATTATATTAGCTATATGGCGGGATATGCTCAGAAGTCTAATTCTTTTATTTAGCAATTTGATTCAAAAAATAAAATACAGACAGACATTATTTTGTTAATTGACTTAATCTTTTTCCTTCTTGTTCTTTCTTGAGAAGATTGACAATTGTTTCCGACATGCCTGTGAAGATTCTGACATGGTTGGATGTGAAGCTTTTATTGGTTGTGACGCTGTCATTGATTCAAAATTATATTTCCGTCAGTGGAAAAAGTGGATGCATAATACAGCTGTCAAAACTTGTTCGAACCTCTCTTCTAAAGCTTTTGGCGTTGGGACATTTGCGGATGCTACCACTTGAAATATTTATGAGTAAACACTCAATTCGGTCTCTGTTCATATTAAATTAGGACAACGCGATCTCTCGCAAAAAAAAATAACTCACGTCGGTCTCTGTCTATGCATAAAATAAACTATCGCGCCTCCTCCTATGTATTCCCATCTATGGACAAGGACCGGCATGGGTTATTTTTTTGTAAGGGATCGCGTTGTCCTAATTTAAAATGGATAGAGACCGAGTTTGGTGTTTACTAAAAAAAAATATTAAAATTAGTAGTGTCCAAAAATATTGCAAATTTTTTATTTTTTATTAAGATATAATTAATTAAAAATATGACACTTCTATATGTTGAATATATTTTAAATATGATACTTCTCGATATTTATCCGATACAATAAATCAGTAAAAGTGTTCGTACTTCATAATTGATATAACATGAAAAAATATGTATTAAAATACTGAATCATTTGTTATATTGACATATTGTGTAATAAATACAAATAATGCAACATAAGTGTTAAAGATATAAAAGATAAGAGAAGATTGACGAAAAAGAATGACACAAAAATAAAAAAATTGATAATACACAATAAAATTAGTGAATATTACCTTGGTTATAAGATGTTTCACGTTGGCTATGTGAAAAGATTTTAGTAAAAAGAATTGGCAAAATATCTATTATACCCTTAGTAATGAACTAGTTATATTCGAAATTTCTTATTAACTTCTTTATTTTTCTACTGGCGAGCAGCCACGAAGCAAAGTTAGGTTCTATACTTTCCAAAGAAAACAAAATCTAATATAAGAGAATAATAAATTTGTCAATAATAAAAAAATTAATTTTTTCATAACAAAAAAGTATTTTTTTTATGAATATTAAACTTATTTTTATATGGTGATTAATTTTTTGTGTTAAGGTAATATAATGGTATAAAATAAGTTCTATATCTACATTATTAAAATCTTTTAACTTTTTGAATTTATTGAAAAATTAATATATTTAGGTGAATTTTTTCTAATATATTAATTTTAATAAATTGAATAAGAATTAATTTAAAAATGAAAGAATATCATGGTTTAATTTTTTTCTATAAGAAAAAATTTGAATATTTTTGTTGAAAATTGGCCTTTTTTTGGAAAAAATTTGGATATTGCTGTAGGTGGAACATGTTTAATATATAAGGTGGATCATAAGTCATAACTAAAACACAAAATACGTGTTGAACACTATATGTGTGCCATGTTTGGACGAATCTTTGACGACGCTGAAGTAACATCCCTTGACGTATCCAATTGTCAAATATCAATATTAGATAAAACACCACATTTATTTCTATACTTACTAAAAATAATTTTTAAAATATCAACTGTAGTAAAATTTTAAAAATTAGTCAACTAGTCTTTATATAATTTTTTTTATAATATTAAATTTGTAATATTTTTTGACACTATTAATTTTAATATTTTTTTAGTAAACACCCAACCCGGTCCCTGTCCATTTTAAATTAGGACAACGCGATTCCTCACCAAAAAAATAACCCACGCCGGTCCCTGTCTATGGACGGGAATACATAGGAGGGGGCGCGATGGGTTATTTTATGCATAGACAAGGACCGGTTTGGGTTATTTTTTTTGTGAGAGATCGCGTTGTTCTAATTTAATATGGACAAGAACCGAATTGAGTGTTTACTCAATATTTATTGGCAATTGGCAACGCTTTGAGGTATCACAGTATGCATATTTTTTTCCACCTTTTGTTCCTTTAACATTAACTATATCAGTAAAGTTTATGTATATGCTGATGTGCAATTGTGCACCGGTGATTTTTGTATGCACGCATTTTTGTTTTTTCTTTCCCCAGATTTTCAGGTTTGAGAATTTTGTAAATAAAAAAACAAAAATAAAAAGTAAAAATAAAAAGATTTTATTATTTTTTTCTTTCAAAAATTCTAAAAATAAAAAACAACTATTATTGGAAATAAAAACAAAAAATACAAATAGAAAGCAAATACATCCTAAATTTTCATCTAGTAACTTTTTTGGGTTGGATATATATATATATATATAGTAGCAGCCAAGCAGGGACGGACCTACATATAAGGAAGAGGGGGCATTTGTCCAATTGTCCCCACAAAATTTAAAAAAAAAATATTAATACTTAGAGTAAAGTATCATTTTTGTCTCCAACGTTTGGGGTAAGTTTTATTTGTGTCCTTATTTGTGTCCATAACGTTTTTTTTTGTGACTTAAAAGAAAATAAACAAAAACTAAGAACGAGAAAAAAAACAAGAAACTGCTTAAGAAAGGCAGTCCCACTTAATACTACTCTCAAATTCTTTTCAAGGCAACGGAAGCTCCACTTGGGGAGAAAGGGTCCTCATTGCGGTCTTTGCCATGATGTCTGCTACTGTATTTGCATCTCTCAAGATCAACCGAAGATCAGCACGCCATTTCCAAGACATGATATCTCGAATTTTTAACACCAAAGGATCAATAAACCCAGAGCAATCTTGTAAATTATTGACAATAGTAAAAGCCTCCACACAATCTGTCTCACATATAATGTCTCTTTGTCCCGAGTCCCATGCTAAAAGAAAGCCTCTCCAAATAGCAAACAACTCTCCTTGCAAAATGCTACGACTCTCAATTGTTCCCAACCAGCCTCGTTGCCACCTTCCCTTCCAATCTCTGCTAACACAAGCAAAACCAACTCGAGCACCACTGCCAGGATAGCTAGCATCACAATTAATCTTAAAGGTACCCACTGAGGGGGAAAATCCAAGAGCCACTAATGGTTGAGGGGATAGACAGTCGTTGCAACTCAAAAATATTTCGGAGCTCCTTTTCCAAGGACAAAGTCATACCAATCACCTTGTCTGTGGTCCAATGGTCGTGAGGATGAAAGATCTCGTTATTCCTCGAACGCCAAATCCACCAGAGACCAGAAAAGAATCTAAAGGGGCATTGTTTGCTATTATGTAAGAACCAACTCATCAAATTCACTGGTTGATCGGAGATCCCTAAAGCTTGCCAAACAAGTTGGGCTTTTGGACAATCCCGAATACAATGTAATACCGATTCCTGACCTGAGAAACATCGTGGACAGCTATCCGTGTGCGAAATGCCCCTCCTAAAACGAAATGCAGCAGTAGGAAGAGCCTCCCGAAGACATAGCCAGGCCAAAAATTTGTGCTTTTCCAGAACATATTGACGCCAAAGCCAAAGCCAATTACCCTTATCCTCCCAACTAAACATCTTCTTACTGAGCCACAAATAACCACTATGAGCATCATAAACCTTTGAAACCGCACCAGTCCAACACCAACCGACCTCTGAACCAGCTTGAACATCTGGGTTATAAGAGTTAATGTTGCTCTGCAGAGACTGATTCAGAGGAGAATAGATATTCTCAAGGTTCCACTGTCCAGATGACCAAAGGTCCAAGATCCTGAGATCCGAATCAGAAATGTGAACATAATCCATCTCCTGACACAGTCGCCCCTCTCTTCTCCATTTAGAAAACCAAAAGTTCTGTTCCAAATCCCCAATGCACCAAATAAAACCTTCCTTCAAGATATCCCAAGCTCGACATATACTCTTCCAAACATAAGATCCCCTTTCTCGAGACCGACTAAGACAATCATCCTTAGAAGAATGGTATTTCTCCGTCAACAGTTGAACCCATAGCTTATCGGGATGGTGAAAAAATTTCCAAACTAGTTTTCCAAGAAGAGCAATATTGGCACAAAAAGGATCTCTAATTCCCAGACCTCCAAACTTCTTAGGGGTGACCAACACTTTCCAGTTAACTAGATTCAGGCCTCTACCATCAGCTTGACCCTTCCATAGAAAGTTTCGCATCATGGATTCTATCTTATTAGTTACCCCTTTAGGGAAGAGAGATACTTGCATACGATAAGTAGGAATCGCAGTCACTACCGAGTTGAGCAAACAGAGTCTACCTACCTTATTAAGCAATCTCCCTTTTCAGCTGGCTAGCCTTCCCCGAATCTTGTCCAGAACATCATTGAAAGTTGCGCGTGTCACTCGAGAGTGATTAAGGTTCACCCCTAAATACTTGCCCAAGTTCTGGACAAATCTGATGGAGGAGACTCCAGTGAAAATCTCTTTTCTTGTTGCTGAAACATTCCTAGAGCATAGCGCTTTAGATTTCTCCACATTAACCTTCATCCCAGAGGCTTTGCAGAAATTTTCCAAAGCTACCATTACATTTTGAACTTGTTGTTTTTCAGCTTTACAGAAAAGAAGCAAATCATCGGCAAACATCAAATGAGAAATTCTTGGACCCCCTCTAGAAATCGCAACCGGCTTCCACAAGCCCTTATCAACTTGCTGATTAATAGAACAAGACAATCTCTCCATACACAACACAAACAGATACGGTGATATAGGATCTCCTTGCCTAAGACCCCTGCTCGGAGTGAAGCTATTTAATCTATCCCCATTCCAGAGGATAGACAGTGAGGAAGCAGTGACACAACGCATAATCAGATTGACTGTCGGAGGAGGAAAGCCAAAACTCACCAGGGTTTGTTTCAGAAATCCCCAATCCACTCTATCGTACGCTTTCTCTAGATCAATCTTAAAGGCCAAGGTGCCTTTCTTTGACTTTATCTTCTTCATGAAATGGAGAACCTCTTGTGCTACAATGATGTTGTCTGGGGTTCCTCTCCCCGGGATAAACCCTCCTTGAAGGGGCCCAATAATCTATTTGAGATGGGGACGAAGTCTATTGAGCAGGACCTTCGTTATAACTTTGTAAACCACATTACAGAGACTAATTGGTCGGAAATCCTTCATGGAAATCGGATTTTCTACCTTCGGAACAAGAACCACAAGAGTTTCCATCATCCTTAGATCCATATCCAAACCAGAGAACGCATGACGAACCATAGTCCAAACATCAAAACCAACAATCTCCCAGTATTCTTTAAAGAATAAAGCTTGAAACCCATCAAGGCCCGGCGCCTTAAAAGAATGCATACTGAAAACGGCCGACTTAACTTCTTCTAGAGTAACTGGCGCTGTGAGGCTACAACAGGCTTCATCATTCAGGGAAGGTAGCGGCACATTACCAAGACAACCTAAGTCTACATCCTCCGACTGGCAGAAAAGGTGTTTATAAAAGGATTCAACTTCCCTTCTAAGGACATCCGGGTCCGTTTCCCATACCCCATCTTGAAGAAAGAGACCATGAATCTTATTATGTTTTCTCCGCACAAGAGTCTGGACATGAAAGAATTTGGTATTTCTATCCCCAAATTTTACCCACTGCTCTCTAGATTTTGGAAACCATAGAAGTTCCTCCTGCACAAGCGTGTTATTAAATTCCTCAATCAGTTGTTTTTCTTTTTGCCGCATAGACAAATCCTCCATTACTTCAAGTCGCTTCTGAAGGAAATTAATCTGTCTCTCCAATTTGCATTTCCTAACGAAAATGTTGCCGAACACTTTAGAATTAAACTCCAAAGAGTTCTTCTGCACTTCTGAAAGCTTGCCATGCATCTCTCTGTAGCCAGCCTGCCGTGACTGGTTCACAATATTTCTGTACTCCGGATGAGTTGCCCAAGCCGCAATAAACCGAAAAGGTCTATTCTTTTTCGGTTGGGGACGACCTGCACAGCGCACTAGGATAGGACAATGATCAGACTGAAGCCTATTTAAAATTTTTGCATAAGCCTCTGGAAAGAGAGATAGCCAGCCACTATTGATACAGACCCGGTCAAGTTTTTTTGCCACCTCAACACCATTTTTAACCCTTCTGTACCAAGAAAATCATCTTCCAATAGTCTTCAAGTCAAACAGATTACTATCCCCTAGAGATGTAGCAAGCCGATCTGCATGATGACTTGAGAAGAGGCAACCCTTAGATTCATGAGAGAATAGTACTTCATTAAAATCACCAAGAACAATCCATGGCCCGCAGAAAGACGAAGACTGAGTAACAAGATAATCCCATAGCAGAACTCTGGTATTAAATTGAGGACTACCATAGATACCACTGCACCTCCAAATCACATTATTTACCTGAACCTCAACTGTAACACACTGATCGAAAGGATCAACCCATTTGCAGTGAACACCCTGCATTGCAGAAAGGAACCAGATACCCCCCTTATGTCCTGACGCCTCCACTATACCAATAGGGTGATAACCAAGTCTTTCCCAGAACAGTTTCAAGTGTTGAAAAGGACAATGAGTTTCAACCACAATAAAAATTACAGGTTTAAATTTCCTAACCAGCTCTTTACAATTCACCCGGGCTAACTTATTAGAAGCACCCCTAATATTCCAAACTATTATATTTAAGCTATCCATAATATAAAATATAAAATTATATAACAAGGAAATCAAAGTGCTTCACCAACCTCAAATCGAGGCTTGCCCAGCAGAAGTGACTCCCGTGACCTTTAGGTTTTTCGGATCTTCATGGAATGTCTCCTTATTCTCGCATACCGACGCAATAACAGCCGACAATGCGCCTTCCTTCACCAATGGAACCGCCACGGTAACATCCTCCTTCACGGTTGCAGGAAGACATGACGATGCTTCCACCACCGTGCCTCCATTCTTCTCAACTGGCGAGCTCTGTAGGGACCCCGGCCTTGGTCGTTTCCGGAGAGAGGACCCGCAAGGCACTGGGGTGTGTCAGGTTGAGGAGATCGACGTCTCACCAACACGGAAAGCGCTGTGTCCGACCTTGACTCGTGACCCGACCCTGGCGCGATAAGAGCTGGATCCACTCGTGTGAGAGAAGTGGATGGTGGGCCTGATTACTCTATCCGAATCGGTTCTGGATTTAGTGCCTCTTTGGACCTTGTTAGATTGCTTCTGACCCAGCTTGGTTTTACCTTTCCTCACAACTTACTCCCAGCCTGGTTCATCATGCATGCAAGCCTCCTCAACATTATTTCCTTCCAAATTATTAGCCTCTAAATCCTTTTGTAAACTTGGTGCAGGACTCTCGCCAGTAACGTCACCTACCACATCAGGTTCTACTTCATTTGAATTGTGAATTTTGGTCTCAGGATGTGGCACTGTCTTTGTACTGTCTCGTGGCTTGGTGGCATCGGAATCAGCACTCTTTCCTTCCCTAGAGTCTCTACCCAAGCACTGTGCCATATCGTGACCATAACGTGCACAAGAGTTACAAATTAAATTTAAACTTTCATACTCCACTACATGAATTACGCCTTCCACAATGATATGCTTGATCACTGGCAGTCCTAAATTTATTTGAACACATACTCGGGCATATCGTCCTCTCTCAGCCAACTTAGTGGCTAAGTCCACTTTGATGGGAACTCCTATTGCAGAAGCAATACGCATCATGGCTTGTTCCTGATAGCACCAGATTGGGAGCCCCGAAATCCGAACCCATACAAGTGTAGACCCGAAGGATTCCTCACATGGCTGAAAATCTATATCCCACGGTTTTACAGCAACATAGTGTCCCTCAATCAACCACGGGCCACCAAGCATGACCTTCTCACGATCTTCACCTGCATCGAATTTTACCATGAAGTACCCAAATCCCACATCAAGCAGATCAAAGCCACCTTTGATGCGCCAAACCATCCGAAACTTGTGTGAAAGAGCCGTGTAACTATAATTTTTATCAAGAACCTTTATCACCAAAGCTTCTCGATAAGGCTCTGCCAAACAAGACTTGGCTTCTTCAGTGAAGTTTACACATGGAGGTTAGGGATCACCCTGCTTGCCCACCACTGTCGCTATACTATCCCCAGATAGAGATCCTGCAAGTGCAAATGCTTTCGATTTCTCTGGACCAATGACTTTATCTCTAAAGGAGATCTTTGTAGACTTTGAAAAACCCTCCCGTGAAAAACCCTCCTTGGCACCGGATGCACCCCCACCCACACTCTCCCCCTTATCTCTTCCGATAGCATGGCCGCCATTCTCACTGTGTTTCGCCCTCAAACACTCGTTCCCGCTCTCTCCTTCTCTCATTCTCTCTGAGTATAAATCGTTCTATTTGTATCCTTAACGTTTATAAAAATGATTCAATATTATCCTACTATCAATTATACTAACAAATCAGATTATATTTTTCAATTATTCTCACTTGGATGTATTCATTCTCAATTAGGTCTCACTTAGATGTGTTCGATTTTAATATTATACCCACTATTTGTGTTTAGATTCAATTATGTCCCTAAAAAAGTGAATTATATAAATATTGTAGGAATTAGTTTCAACGTTTGATGAGCTATTTTTCGGAGTAGATAATCGATTCTATCCCAGACATTTGTATTCTAACTTCGATAAGAGATTTTTAAAATTCAAACTAAAGCGCTCATGATGTGTAATTGACAGCAAGATAACATTGAATCACTTTTACAAACGTTAGGGATACAAATAGGACGATTTAAACATTAGGGACACAAATAGGATTTACCCCAAACGTTGGGCACAAAAACGACACTTTGCTCTAATACTTATATATATGTCTCTTCTTATATTACTTCAAAGTAATAAATATAAATGATTTTTTTGTGTTTTATGTTAAATTTTTTTGTTAAACTTAACATATATAATAATAATAATAATAATAATAATAATAATAATAATAATAATAATAATAATATTATTATTATTATTATTATTATTATTATTATTATTAAATTTGGGTTAGTATAATAATAAATACATAAATAAACTCAAAATTAGTGATAATTAATTTTTTTATATTAATTAATTAGTTGATAATTAAATTAAAACTTAATTTTTTAATTAAATACAACTTAAATTATTAGTGATTTTTTTAAAAATTATTTAAGATAAAAAAATATTATTTATATATTAATATATTGTATTAATATTTATTATTAAAATAGTCTTGATTATAGTAATTATTTTGGTTAAAAAATTTATTTATACCATAAAAACTATAATAAATAGATTTAACAATTAAATATGAAATAATAAAAAATAAAATAATTTTTTAAGAACATATATAAAAAATACTATTATTATGTTAAAAATAAAAAGAAAGCCAATATAAATTATTGTTTTTATTATTTTGAATATTATATTGTGTGTAAAATTATCTTTTTATTATTTAAAAATATTATAATAAGTGATTGTGTGTATATTTTTAGTCTTTATCAATATGTATAGATAGTTATAATTTAAAATTTTAAATATATCTAAATCAATTTGGATTGGTCGAGTGATCAGATTAGTCGTTGTCCGCTTAAGCAAGTGTTGAGCGTTCGAATTTTATCTCGTATGTGTAGCAATTCATTGGCTAATTGCAGACTCTTAAATGAAATTCATATTCATAACGGATTAGTTCTTAACTTGTTGGGTATTGTGAAAATCCAAAAAAATATATTCATTTATCTAAATATTATTATATTTTTGTCCCCACTGTAAAATTTTTCTGGGTCCGTCACTGCAGCCAAGTATAAATCACAATATACATGTGCAGTTGTGCACTTCTTTTATATTTTCTTCTCCATTATTAGTATTTTTAGAAGTTAACCAACCTGTATCTTCTTCTTTACCATCATCTTGGTAGACTTTCTAGAGTTTTCTCTCCATACAAGTGATATAATAACTGATTTGTATTTATTTAGTTTTTTCTAAGGAATATTACTGTCTACATTATTTAATTTTGTAGAATGTTTTATGAATATTAAAAATAGTTAGTAAATTATCTATTATATATTTGTGCGTCATAATTTATATAATCTTTCAATTAAAAAATTAATTATCTAATTAAATAATCAAATATTTTAAAATAAAATAATAAAATTTTTTAAAATAAAATAATTAAATATTTTCATTGTAGTATAATCAAACAATTTATAAACCCAAAAATTTAGTCACTAATATATTTTTAAAAGAGTGATATATATGAATAAATTATTGCTCAACTAAGCTCTTAAAATAAGTACAAACAAAAATTAACTACGTTTCTTTTCTTCTTTTTTTTTTCTTCAACCTTTGTTCTCCTTTTCTTGTCTTTCTCAAAAGTTTAATTGCTATTGTATTTTTTTTTATCTTTTCTCTCTTTTTTTTAAATCTAAACGTCTCTTTTCTTTGTTTTTTTCTCTCCTTTGTGCTTTCATTAAAAAATGTGTTTTCTTTGAAAACATTTTGCTCCTTTTTTTTTAATTTATGTTAGTTATAAAAATATCTATTTTAAAAAAATTATATATGTTACTATTATTAGGAATAAAAATATATTTTAGAGACTTATTGGTTGAAATTTAGTTAAAAGAATAATCATTTATCCAATATTTCTACTGTTGTTATATTTTTTATTATGTTATTTATAAATATTAATTATAAATATGAATCTCTATACATTCTATATTTCAGCAAATGGTACTCATTGACTTATTTTTTGTGTTAACACGATATAATGTAGTTGTTAAAATTTGAATGCCAACTTCATATGTATTTTATGGTTCATGATGTTTTGGAATTGAAATAATTTTCTCTAAAAAGAGTTACAAAATAACAGCAACAAATTATTCTTTCTTTTTTATGATAGAGGTGAAAAGATCTTCACGGCTACTAATAATTCTGCTTCTAACGCCTTAACGGAGATTCCTCAACGTTTGAACAATAAACAATAGAGTGATAATAATGCGATCAGAGATGTAATTGATTAGGGACTAACATGATGTATTTTTATCAATTTTAAAGATGTAATTGATTTTTTTTAATTTATCAAAAAATTGGTTGATTTGATTATTTTTATATCCGTTTTTAGCTAAAGTGAAAAATAAACTCAAAATAAAATATGTTTAGTTATACATTTTTTAAAATATTTTCATTATGAAGTTGGAGAATTCCACATAATTTGGAAAGAAAAATCAGGGTGTAGATAGAGAGTTGTTGGTGTTACTTATTTGAATTATTATTCATTGTGACTTTTATTTCCTTGGTTTGCTACTGCTTCTTGTTCTTAAACGGTGTTTTGTTTTGTTTTGTTTCCTCACATTCCTATAAGGGATTATTTATAATAGTGTGTTTTGTATCCGAAAAAGGAAAAAAAAAAAGGCATTATCTTAGGAGGAACCATTTGTATTTGGAATGATAACTTTATGGAGATGTCCCAAGTTCTAAAAGGGATCAGAGAAGTTGAGTGGCTAGTATGACTCTGTCTCTTTGATGGGCTGGCATTATTTGTTGTGATTTTTTATTCGGTAATACTAGTAAGACAAAAAAAATATCCAAAACTTACCTTATTTAGCATTCATTAATTGTCGTAACAATTAATGAATGCTAAATAAGACAAATTATGGCTGTTTTTTGTTAATTTTCTATAGTTACCAAATATTTTCATTTTTTTATTAGGGCCCTACTATACATACAAGCAAATAAGGCTTACAAGTCCTACAAGTTGGTCCAACCCAAAAATAATCCACGCGCACTCATTCCTTAGAATGGAGCGTCAATCCCACGCGCCTCACACAACGGTTACGCTTTGCAAAACGCGCTCGTTATGGCGCACTCTTCCTCTTCTACTTCAAAGAAAACACAAAACGTCAAGTTTCGAGGAACATTCCAAACTGAAGAGACGTTCAAACTCGTCGCGAAGATTAGAAGAAACCAACAACAAAAGATAGAACTCTCCATCAACAATCTCCAGAAAAGACGAAGAAATATTATTCAAGGTACGTTACTGTTTTACTCATCTTGTAGATTTTTCACATTTCTGTTTCTGATTTCGAAATCGAAGAACTAGGTTTTACTGTTCTTCTATGTTCTTCTAGGTTTTACTGATCTTCTTGTTCTAAATCTCATATTACTGTTTTTACTGTTCTTTTTATTCTAGGTTTTACTCTTCTTCTAAGTTCTTCTAGGTTTTACTGTTCTTTTAAGTGGTTCTAGGTTTTACTCTTCTTCTTGTTCTAGTTCTTCTCATAACTGATTTTTCGCTGTATATTGCTTAATTTGTTGGGTGTATATGGCATAATTTATATGGGTGTATATGGTTGATTGTTGGGTGTATATGGCGTAATGTGTTGAGTATATATGGTTGATTGTTGGGTGTATATGGCGTAATTTGTTGGGTGTATATTTTTGAACCCATATAATGTAATATAATCAGCTGTTGCAACTGTTCTAATATTGCTTGTCCTTGGGTGTATATTGCTTGACGTTGTAATATTGCTTGAGCTTGTATATTTATCCATATTTAAATGAATTGAACATCATTTTGAATTGATCTTATTAAATACTTATGTAATCGGTTTGGGTGTATGTGCTTGATCTATGGGTGTATCTGACTAATATATGGGTGTATTTTTTATATATTGACAGCATCTCTTTTTCATTGCAGTAAAAATGGCAAGCAAAAACTAAACTGCAAAAAATGTAAGAACAAATATATGTCTTATATCAAATCAATTTTTTATAATAGAAATATATCTGACTCTAATTTTGCTTTGTTTACAGTAAACTAAAGACCTAAAGTGTGCAACCCATCTGTTGAGTGAGAAATTCGGAAATATGAGCGAAGAGAAGAAAGTAATTGTTAGGGATTTGGGGTTTGGTGGCCTGATGCACATCCCGCCGCTAAAGGTGCATCACAAAATATTAAAAGAGTTGGCTAACTCCTTTAAATTAAGGAAAAACACATCGAAACCGGCTACAGTTCGTTTAGAGTAAGATCAAGAACAATAGGGGCTGCGATTGACCTCAACGCGTCAGGTAACTCGTTACAAACATAGGTGTATATGAGCCATATTGGGGTAATTGTGTTTAAAAACTAAATAACTCTAGATTACCTTACTAAATTAACATAGTTGATTAAAAAGAAAATTCTTTTAAACTTCAGGACGACGTGGACCACTATAGAGTAGAATATGCTTTCCAGATTTTATTCCATAAAATGAATCAAGACAAAGTTGAAGCCATTAGAGAAAGTGATGCAATAAGACTGTCCAGACCATCTTCATTGTTATTGAATCCATATTGTCAGATAGATTCTAATGATATTGACACTAATTAATGTAACTGTTATATAGTCTTGTTAGAAATTGAACACATACTGTAAATATATTTGATCCGATTATAAGTAAATTTTTTTTCATAATTAAACTTTCTCTGCTGTATTCAAAATGTCTGATTTACAGGTACTTTTATATGAAAGAAAACATCAAACCAAATATACACCCATAACTTGACATTTTACACCTAAAGAAAGTTGAATATACACCCAAACATCTATCCCCTAATGATTTATCCCTAAACCCTAAACCATAATAAAAAAAACAAACAATAATTTATAACATAAATAGCAGATTCTGATATATATATATATATATATATATATATATATATATATATATATATATATATATATATATATATAAAATGTCAAACACAAGAAAATTTAGAAGTATACCCAAAAAAATTAAGGTTTACACCCATATTCTGTAACTATACTATACACCCAAAAAACTATCTGCTGCTACTGGTTCCCTGAATTGATAATTCATAACACGTTCTTGATATTGGCTGGAATTTGGATGCACCACTGATGCAGCATCAAAGAAGTTTAACTAGATATAATAAACTCATATATTAGCAAAAATATTAACAAGAAAATTAAAATCAATCACAACAAGTTTAAAGAACATCACTTTTACCTCGTTTAGATCTTTTGTTTTCTTCTTCTTTGAGGCATTTGCAATCTGTTTGTCTAACTTTGAACCTAGCCTATATTTTGGACGTCCTCTTATTCGAATTCTTGGAGGGCTTTGAAGCTCGTTAACGGATTCCAAGTTGGCGTCTTCATGAGATAACGAACATGTCCCCTTCTTTTTGCCTTTTAATTCTTCCATCTCAACCATGACCTTATCGTATGCACGGTGCAAAATGGCAGTCAACTCGTCCGATTCTAATGAAAATTCGCAAATATTTTGCGAACGAAAAACTAATTTCGCAAATATTTTGCAAATATTTGCGAAACGAAAAACTAATTTGTCAAACCTCTTTCTTCTTGGCTCCAATAATGGCTCGTCGTGACTGCTCTTGATGTGTGTGTGTCGCCTCTTTACCTTCTTGCTCCATCGTTCCAATATATATCTCGATGACACTTGGCTTATTTGTTCAAAGCTTAACACACTTAGTGCGTGATGGCACAATATCCCTCTTGATTCGAATAATAAGCATTGACATTTTACCTCGGCTGCTACTGAGTCGTAAGTAACCACAAACTTGTTGAATATTGAGCTGAAAACTTGTTCTCCAACTTCATATACTGAATAGCCTAGAGCAGAATTCGTTAATCTAGTGATGCAATTCGCCGTTCCTCTAAATTGTACTTGGACTTTCCTAAACTTTTGATGAGTGTACACATCTTGAAACTGAGCTTCAATGGAGGATTTGGTTGCACACAGTATCACCGTATGAAAATCTACAGCATCTGATTCTCTCTTTGCTTGCTCCCTGCTTCCTAGGCAATTATCGTATTGTTTGACAAATTGAATAAGCGAGTTGTTTCGGATAATAAACTTGTTAAAAAATAAATGCATGCTCTCGCTCCTTTGGGTGCTTTTCATCCCTGCCCAGAAGTGGTGATCCGGATAGATTGGAACTCATATATGACGGTCTTCAGAAAGATCTGCAGAATACACCAAAAAACAGACTATAAATACACCCGAGAAAATATGCAATTTACACCTCTGCTACAGATTTTAAACAACATTACCTGACAGCCACTTGTTGTCCACAAGACCAAAATTCAGCAGAAAATCATTCCAATTTCGTTCAAATGAGTCTTTGCTACGAGAGTTCCAAACAACTTGGCTCAATTCTTTTTCAATTTCAGCATGTCCCTTGTACCCATTTAATTTGCTTGGGATCTTCTTCGTGATGTGCCAAATACACCAACGATGAATTATTGTTGGCATACAAGCCTCTATAGCCCTTTTCATTGACACACATTGATCGGTGAGAAACCCTTTTGGAACATTTCTCCCCATGCAACGAAGCCAACATTGAAATAACCATTTGAACGACTCAATTTATTCGTTTTTCATCAAAGCGCATCTAAGAAGTATTGACTGACCGTGGTGATTCACCCCGACAAAAGAACCACAAACCAAATTATACCTGTAACAAATTACGACATTGCAGAATGAAAATCATTACGTACACCCATATAATGAATTTATACACCCAAGGAACATCCAATATACACCTCTACAGCAGTTTCATAGAACAAAATTAATTTAGCAGCATATTACCTATTTGTATTGTAGGTGGTGTTAAATGAAATAACATCTCCGAAACACTCAAAGGCAGCTCTGCTCCTTGCATCGGCCCAAAAAGCAAGCTTAATTGATTGACCGTCCTTGAGTTCGAGCTCGAAAAAGAAATTCTGATTCTTCTCTTTCATTCTCAATAATATTTCCAAAATTCCTTTGCATCTTCTTGTTCCGAAACATTCCGCACTTCTCTCGTGATGTAATTTCTCATATCCTTTTCAATAAAATTTAACTCGCGGTGACCCCCGACTGCCGCAACGAATGATTGGAATATTTTACTTGGTCTGATACCGGCCTCCTCGTTATTCTCTATTGTACGACGAACGGACATGCTTAGTTTCCTGTGCTGTTTGAGCATATCTGCTTGAGTTGGACAGCAAAGGTGTGAATGATGCAGCACGACCTTCGAAATGATTCAAGCACCAACATCCTTCAATGTGTGTATATAAATTCTTGCAGAACAATTTAAACCAGCTGTGGAATTTGTCTTCTCGGTCGGAGATATTTTAGATTTCTATTTTTTCTCTCTGCTACATGTGATCAATTGATTCTTAATTTCGTTTTCCTTCTTATTTGTACTCCGAACTCTTGTAGAAAAACCTGCAGTCTTGGCATATTCCTTATAAAATTTTGCAGCATCTTCAAGGGTTTTAAAAGTCATTCCAACCTTGGGAACAAGCTGCTCATCAACAACAGAGAGGGGCTGCAAAAATACAACATGTTAAAAACAAGAAAAATACTATAGAATTTCTGCACCTCATAAAAAAATAACAATTAAAGTAAAATACACTCAAAGACTCCTGATCTACACCCGAACAACAACAAGTCAATTAAAATAACAAGAAAAATCATAAACTGTAAATACACCCAAACTTTCCTAAAATACACCCAAACTTTTCTAAAAATACACCCAAAAAGTTCTGATCTACACCCGAGCGTCTGTTATAAATTGCAGATAATTAATCAAAACTAATACATTAGATTCAATCCACAGATTATGTTCACGCATTAATTTCACAGTCTATGTTCACGAATTATTCAGCTAGACAATCATAGACGAATAACTGCATGAAATTCGGATTAATCTTAATTAGCTGAATCTAAATCAAACCTTAGGAGTTTCGTTCGATTCAAATTCAAAATTCACTTCGCCCTGATTGAGCTGACAATCTGAGGTTGAATCATCCATTATCTTCAAAACTAGTTCAAAATTTGATTTCAGAAACCAGAAAATTGAAATAAAACGAACCTACAGTGAGAGAAACTCAGGTGAATGACGAAGAACAAAGCAGTGATAAAAGCAGAAGAAAGAACGATCGAAAAGACAAGGGAAGAACGCTAGAAGGAGAACGAATAAACTTGGCAAGAGATTCGAAGAAGGTAACAAAATCTTTTGAAAATTGGAAGATATATATTCGCGCGATAATTGATTTTGATTGAATTAAAATTCTGTTATATAGTGCGTGACTTATACGTAACAATTGGAACGCGTTTAGGATGTTAGTAATAAGCTTTACGACTTGTAACCAGGGGCGGAGTTAGATGAAGTATTAGAGGGGGCAAAAAATATTTACACAATAAAATAAGACTAAAATAAAATTTTAAGGAGGGTAAACTGAAATTTACATATAATTTATATATAAAAAATTAAAATTAGGAAAGGCAGTTGCCCCTTTTCTTATACTGACTTCGCCCTGCTTGTAACATTTGTAAATGTTAATGGCTTGTATATGCATTGTTTCTTCTCCCGTCTATATAGATCGGATTTCGAACTGCTTTCATGGATGAGATTGTTGAAGAATAGGTATAATGTTAAGGATACGGAGACGAGTACGGTGATATTATCATGTAAGAAACAAGACAGCACAATAGACAAGAAATTGACAATAATTATTTCAACCAGAGGGCTACAACAAATCCAAAGGCATCATCATAGCAAACAAGAAACCAATCTGATTAGGCAATCAATTACAGAAACTATGTCAACAGTTTTAGATGGTACTGCGTACGTATTACATTATTCTAATTAGGAGTAATCGTAGCTGTGAAACAAAGGAAGATATTTATTATTTCACATTTTTATTATTATTGTATACATTGAATTTTAGAAAGAAAAAAAAGTGAACTAATAGGTATATCAATGCCTATTAATCTACTAATAAAGTTAGAATTAAAATATATATATAAAAAAATAATGATAGATATTTTTAAATTATTCTCTTAATTTTTTAATTTTTAAAAATGTAAAAATTTAAATGTATATTTTATTTTTAAAGATATTAAAATACTAAAAAATTACTATTTAGTTAAAAATTAAAAAAATTATTTAACAGTTAACACTTTTCAATTTTTTCATGAAAAACATTAAGTAATTATTAGAATTTATTATTAGTTAGTTATAAATTTAATTTTTTTTAATTTAGTAATCTAACAACATATTTTATCTTATATTTTTAAATATTAATAACTAACTAATAATTAAAAATAATAAATTTGATGAACTTCTAATATATATATAAATGGCGCGTTCTTAACGGCGTTGGAAAGTAGACATCCAGAGCTTTCCAGCAATATATAATAGTCGATATTTTATTCGAGATTTAATGACGTAAACAGGTATATTCAAGATAGCCGTCAACCCTTGGTTTAGTGACGCTCCCCTCAGGTCTCTTCCTCCTTCATTTTTTAATTTCTTTTAAAATTTTTAAAATTTTTAAAATTACTAAAAGAAAGAATAAAAAAATAAAAACAAATCAATTGAAAAAGCAGAAACAGAATGAAAAATAGAAAGAAAAACAGCACATTCTGGAGAAAAAATTTTGTTGCTTCAAGCCAACAATCTCCGTAGGATCGACCCTTACTCACGTAAGGTATTACTTGGATGACCCAGTGCACTTGCTGGTTAGTTGTGCGGATTACAAAAGTGTGATTACAATTTCGTACACCAAATTTTTGACGCCGTTGCCGGAGATGCTACTTCTACAATTTTCTAAATTTGGATTAATGTAGGAGCCTAGAACTCTCCTTTCTTGTCCAACATGATTTGCAGGGCCTTCTCTTTTTTTGTATCCTACTTTTCGTTTCCCCAAGATTTCCGTGTATATATATATCTATTTTTTTGATGGCTTATCGTGAAAGGATGGGAGGAATCTCAAGCCATTAATTATAGTTATGCAGTTTAATTTGTGACTTAGATGACCCTGAAAAATCAACATCATAGCATAAGAGTGGATGATTAAATTTGCTTTTTGTTTCAGCACTCGTGCAATGCTATCCTAATGTATGTCCTATGTTCATCATCAAAGTATCGATTGGAACCATCACTAGCGTATGAATCCTGAAACAGTTTATAGCGAATTTATGATTGTGGGTACATATTACATAAATTTTATGTGTAATTGGAGAATTTCAGCTCCCATTATGTTTCACATGTAAAAGAGAAAAAGTAATTTAGTGGCTCATAGGTTAGTATTAATTGCTTTTTCTATGCCAAATTTTATTTAGATAGAAACAGCAGAAATTATTTTTAATATGGAGATAAAAATGGTATTTTAGTTGAATATTGACTTTTTACCTTCAAAATTTATTCATCTGTAATTATATTAAATAATTTTATTTTTTTTTTTAAAAATAATATTTTTTTATATAAAAAAATTAGTCTAGAAACGGTCCCTCGGGATATTCTTTTAGTAGTTTAAAATAAAATAAAATGATATTTTATAATTTTTAATATAAAAATCCAATTAATATACTTGGTTTGGGTAAGGTCTAATTATAAGAATAAATTTTGATTTTAAATATAAATAGGATAAATAAGAATAAAAACTAGTTTAATAGATTATTCAATTTATAAAATGTCAACATGATTTTTTTGACAAGTGTTTAAATATAAATAATGTGTCATTATTATATGAAAGGAGCTATTTAAATTATAATTCACTTATGTAATGTAATTTAATTTGCAATTGGATTTGTCAAAAAAATAAAAAAATGAAAAATAAATTAAATATAATAGAGATTTATTTGTGTGGAGGGTAAAATGGTCATTTTGACCATCAAAGAAGTGAAATGTGGTTGTGTCACATGTGCAAATGAGTAAAAAAATATACTCTAATTCTAAATTGATTTAATATCAAATGAACCCTAAAATTAAAAAAAAATTGCACAAAGATTCTGATTCTTTAAAAAGTTTGATATTCCTTCAATTGTAGAATTTTTCATGTAATATATTTTTATTTGTTTTGGATTTGAAACAAATATGCAAAAATGTATACATTTTTACATATATTTTTATTCTCCTGAAATAAGTTAACATGTATTTTTTGTGAAAAAATTTAATCATATAAGTCCTATAAGTCTATAATGTACCTTTCAACCGAAACAAATTCTTTGAAAAAAAAAACGAAAGAAATCCAATGCAAAAATGTTTGTAATTCATGAATTTCGTAAGTAATCATCACCTTTTTATTTATTTATTTATAATAGTGTATAGCCTATTCACAGACTTAGCTACAATCATAAACATTAAACATATATCAATATCTGCACATTTTAACATATGGATGATCCTCTTAAATAAATTCAGCTCATCTCGCATGTATATATGGCTACTAACATTCTCTCTATCTAGTTTCTAGAGTCTAAAGAGTAAAAAAAAAAAAGTAAAATATTATTTTTATCTTTAATGTTTGGGTAAGTTCTAAAGTTGTTCCTAACGTTCCGTTAGAGATTCATTAACAGAATTGACGACTGAACAAAATTGAAACGATTTTGAAATATCAGGGACTTAAATAGGATGAAAACGTTAGGGACAAAAACGATACATAAAAATAAATTTTAATTTAATTTTATCTTTCAATAATATTAATTTTTTACTATACATAATATTCAATTATTTTTTAATTACATATAAATAAATTACACTTAATCACGTTACTTTCATTTTAAATAAATTTATTTTTTTATAATTTTAAATAATTTTAATACATTAGAGACAAAAGGTATAATTTATATTTTATTATATATATATATTTCTACAAGTTTATATACTAATCATTTTACAAATATTTCATGATAACTAAAAATCTTTAAGAGTAAAATTATAAAAAATTAATTTATTTAAAATGAAAGTAATATGATTAAGTGTAATTTACTTAGACGTGATTAAAAATAACTGAATACTATGTATAATAAAAAATTGATATTATTGAAGGATAAAATTAAAATTTGTTTCTATGTATCATTTTTGTTCTCAATATTTCGTCCTATTTAAGTCCCTAACGTTTCAAAATCGTCTCAATTTTGTTCCGCCGTCAATTCTGTCTCTAACGGCAGAATAACATCGAGTCAATTTTAAAACGTTATGAATTTAAATAGGACAATTGAAATGTTAGGAATAACTTTAGAATACTTTATTCGGTTAAAAAACAAGAAAAATAAAGAAAAGAGATCAGTTACGTTTCTTCAAGTTTTACCCAATCAAAAAATTGTTTGATTATATATATTATATTTTTTATTTTATGCTTTGCATGGTGCATAATTTGTTTCCACCAAAGCAGACAGTATGAAAAAATAAAAATAGAAAACAAAACTGAAAATATTTTCATAAACTAATTAATCATCATTTCCTAAATAATTAAGTAGTTGGGCATAATAGCGAGGATTTTAACTCTCACCTTGCTGTTTTGTGCCTCTTTTAATAGATATTATTGTCCCGATTGTATCTGTAGTTTTAAGTTTTAACATATATTATTTTTTGTTCTATTCATGTAATGGGAAGAATGGACTTTGAATTCTTCTTGGGATGTTACTGGCTCTTTATTTTGAAGAAGATAAAGAAGAGAATGGCAATGAAGAAATTTCCTATCTAATGTTTTTTCCCCTCTGTTAGAAATTCATAGATTTATGTATTTCTAGTAGTATTACTATTATTTTTCAAAATAGATTTGCATTGCTACACTTCTTACCATTAACATTACGGTTTTACATTGATTATATAATTTATACTATTTTTATTATATACATAATGCCACTTAATAACAATAGAACGGTGGTTTGATTGGTAGTAGTGTTTGTTGGGAAATGGATCCTTTCCAGTGTTTTTAACACTTGACAGAATCAGTGTAATCTTTTATCTTTAATTCTCTAAATGGGACCAAAAATAAATAAAAGAGAGAATGATGAATGGTTAGATTAAACTGCACATCATCCAGTTTTTTTTGTCGTTAGAGAGAATCCACTCCCATATTTGTTGAGGTCACTAGTTGTAGTTAATGCATATACACATTCTAAGATATTTTATTAAAAATTATTAAAAATAATTTTTTATATTTTTAATGTATTTTAAAATGTTACAAAATTATTGAAGTGATAATTTTTTTTATGTTTTTAATATATTTTAAAAATATTAAAAAAATACTTTACTAAAAAAATTATAATTTTTTTATATTCCTAATACATTTAATATATTAAAAAGTTAAAAAAATCTATTATTTTATTCGTACTCTTAGGTTAAAAGTTTTATTGATATAATACATAACAAATATTAAACCCTTTAAATTTGGTGGGATCTACGAGATTTTAAAATACAAAATTGGAACTCACCAGACCTTTGAAATACGAAAGAAAATGTGAATTTTAGTATATAATATAAGTTTTCTTTGATTTAGAATATAATATATATTGTTTAATTCTAAAAGATTCTTAAAAAAAATATCATTATATATACCCATAGTTGAAAATTATTTTCTTAATAACTCTAGTAGACATTTTTTTTATATTAATTATTTTTTTCTTTTATCTGCATTGTTGTTTTTTCCACCACATCTGTAAGTGTCTTTAGAGCAAAAGTTCTTGTTGTGTGGTTGGTTTACCATTTATAAGTAACAATTGAAGTTCATGTATTTTTGTAAAATTAATTTTGATTAAAATTATATTGATAATAACGTGAATTGTGTTTAAAATATCATTTATCTAAAACTAAATATTGTTTAGATGATATTAATTAAAATTATATTTGTTCAAAAAGATTTTGATTCATTAGAGTAAAATTGTACTAATTTTATATATAAAAAATTTATAACATGTATTTAATATATTAATACTATATTCATTTAACATGATTACAAGAATAAAAAATAAAACAAGCTAATACTTTACATTCATCATTCGTGTGCTCTCTTAGCTAGAATAGGAAGAACGATAATAGTACAGCTCTTAGATCTTAGCTCGATAATTTAGTAAAACTATTAAGATTGAAGTAACTAAACTATAATTATATATCTTTAACCTTGACCATTCAAGTTAGATTTCAGAACAAAATTTTTAGCTCATGTAAGTAAAAAACATAGTGGGGACAAAGTTATATATCCAACCCCTTATCTTCACCCATGTTTTAGAGGATTTAAGATTCATTTTTAAATTAAGTTGTATGTATTATTTTATGATCTTATTCTGTCATTAGTAATTTTTAGTGAATAGAATGACCAATATATTACTTAAATTATTGAATATTTTGTTTTACTCATGTTTTAGAGGAATTAGATTCATTTTTAAATTAAGTTTTATTATTTTATAATCTTATTGTGTGATTAGTAATTTTTAGTGAATAAAATCACAAATATATTACTTAAATTATTGAATTATTTTGTTTTATTAATAATAGATGTAGGTTTACTTGTTGTAATTTTTTTTATAAGAGGAGTACATAAAGAGTACATAATATATAAGTTGTAATAACTGAATAAATATTTTTAAAAAATTTTTTCATTCTTTTTAAAATTAAAAAAAAAATATTTTTCTTCCTCTCTCAATTTGTTTTTATTTATCAAATCATCATCAAAATTTGAATATTAATAGATGAAGATCAAGTTGAAAATAAATATCTGCTAGCATCTGGGATGTTGGGATTATGTGATGAATACTTTTGTATTACATTTTTCATCTGTTTGAAGGTTTGGGAATATGCTTTAACTGAGGTAATTTTTTTATTTCCAAAATTTTTTACTCACAACTTTTTTTGATTGTAATAATATTCTTATACTATTTTTATTTAATGTTAACACTACATAAATATAAAATGAAATAAACTATTGTAAGAAAGGTGATAAGTAAATTTTGAACTAAACATAGATAAAAAAATTATTAAAAATATAGGTTCATATTTTTTTTAAAGAATCAAAGTAACAACATTAATTAAGTATAGGTATAGTTTAATGAAAAATGGTGATATATTCTTTCTTATTATTATTTATTATATTCTATAATAACTAGCCTGTTTTTTACAGAAGGAAGAATTTAAGTTAATAAAACTCATTTGATATACAACTTAGGTTTATTGTACCATGTCAATAGTCATAGATTTAGGAAACTAAGAAAATATATAGAAATATAAGACTATTATTATTTATGTTATTTTTTTTATTTATTTATCTTTTCATGCTCTAATGCTCTCTAATGCTTTTAATCGGAATGCTAACAGTTCTACAACATTCTCCCTCTGCCTTTCACCTGTTTTGAATCCTCACGGTATGTAAATGAGTATCCTTGTGGATCACACACACTTGTTTACCTGGTTTATTTAGAGTGAGGCATTATTTTTTTCATTATATATGGGATGTGGTATGATCCTTTCCTCCTTATATTTAATTAAAAATTTTCATAAATAATCATCATTTTTAATAATTTTTAGTATTATTTGTAAATGTTGTCACCGTTTTTTAAGTTGTCAACATTAATTTGATCATTTTTAAAATACTTCTGAGTTTTGATACTAAAGTAGACGGTCTTGGAAAATCTTATATTAAACATAAGTAGTCACTTAAAAATTATTAAATTTTAGAATCTACTTAGATAATTTTACTAAGTTGTTGAAAGAAAAAATGATTTTTTTTCATTTTAAAAATTTTAAATGAATAAAAACAAATTGAAAAAATGTTTTATAATTAACATTATGTACTTTTTATGTACTCCTATTATAATTAATTACTATTAATATTAAATTAATAAAATAATTATCTAGATAACACTAGTTAAATATTGGCCAAATTTTAGTTCCTAAACTTTTTCTATTGCATATATATAAATCGCTTCGTTTCTCTTACTTTGTTATCATATTCTTGTCTTTAATGAATTTGCCGTTTAACATTTTGAATTTTTTTTTAATTTTAAATTAGGGGATTAAAGTTCATAATAAATCATAGTTATAAATAACCGTGGTGAAATGTCTCTAGGTAATGCTACATGGTGTCTCAGAAAATGAGGTAGTGTCTACATTTTTTGGATGTCTTGATTCTAGGATGCTTGTAATGCCCAGCATGTCATCCAAATAGTGAGATATTTCCCTAGAAATTTAACACGGATGGGACTATTTGGATTGTTTATGCGAAAAATGTTGCCGTCCATGTGTTTATTGGACATCTTATTGATTGTTTCAGATATCTTGTTATTATAGAGGTAAGTGGAAACAATACTTTTTAAGTTTTTTTTTTCCTAAATTAAAATTGTATAGTTTCTTTGAATTTTTACATATGTTAGAAATATGTGAATTTTATGAAATGAGTTGATGTTCGTTTGATGTATTATGGATTTAAATATTATAATAAAAATAATAAAGATGAATTTGATGAAGGAGTAGTTTAGATAAATGATTGAAAAAAATTGATAATTATATTATTGATAGTTTAAAAAAAAGTACAAGTATTAATAAAATTTGAGTGTATTTTTTAATTGATTACAATAAATTCTATGATAATTTATTCATAGGTTTTCCAATTTAATACATAAAAATTTTTAGATTATTCTTTTTAAATATTATTTGAAGGCTCGAAAACATGCTTTAATTGAGGTAATTTTTTTTATTTTTATGATTTTTTACTCTCAACTTTTTTTATTATAATAGTATTCTTATACTATTATTTTTAGAAAGATACACAAGTTAAAAAAAAATAAAAATGACACATTTTCAGGATTTTTAAATTGTTATTTAAATTATTTTTTATTAATGTAATGTTGATAATAATTAATTATAATAAGAGTACATAAAGAGTACATAAGATTAATTACCAAAAAATATATTTTTTAATTTTTTATTTTCATTCATTTAAAAATTTTAAAAACAAGAAGAATTCATTTTTTTTCTCTTTTTTAATTCATCAAACTATTAACATCATAATTTAAATAACTTAAGACATAAAATTTTTTTCATTAATGATTTTTTGTTTTAATTGTTAAAAATATCTTTTAATGAAAACATCCGTTTGATATCTTTTATTCTATGCTTTGTATGGTGCATAGTTTATTTCCACCATTTTAATGAAAATAATTGCAGGAAATTGTTAATTAAAGTAGCTTTTGGGACTAAAGAAGACAGCATGAAAATATAAAAATAAAAAATAAAGCTAGAAAATATTTTCATAAACTAATTAATCATCATTTCCTACCTAATCAAATAGTTGGACATAATGATAATCATGATTTTAACTCTGCTGTTTTGTGTGCTTCTTTTAATAGATATTATTGTCCCAATTATATCTATAATTTTAAGTTTTAACATTTCTGTTCTATTAATGTAATGGCATGTTTTTTTTCATATTGATGATTTGATGTGCTCAGAAACACACTATACATGTTTTCTCTTTTTTTTTTTCTCTCCATTATTTTCTAAGTCAACCTTCCATCTTCTTCCTTGCCATTCTTTATTTTATTTTGAGTTTTTCTCTCCATGCACATGAAGTGATCAAATAAAATAAATGACATTAAGCAGTTTCACAAATAATTATCATTTCATCTATTTTTAAAAATATTATTTTATTTTACAATATAATATTTTTTTAAATCTTTATAATTTTATCAAATATTATTAAGACGACTACAGTAATTAAATCATAATTGTGTATTTTTAACGTGGACAATAAATTATGTATGATGTTCTTTTATATTTTAGAATATTTAAGATTTATTTTTCAGTTCAAATTTTATTTTTAGAATTTTATTGTGATATTAGTAATTTTTAATTTATATAATGACAAGTATATTATTTGAACTACTATTAAATTATTTTGTTATGAAATATTGAAATTGATAACATGATACATGTATAAAAGTGATTTTTTTTTAAATTGCATAATATCACACGAAGGATGACAGGAATGGAGATCATCGAAGAAATAGTTGAAGAGGTAGTCAATATCAATAGAGTTTAGGAGTAAGATAAAAGAGAAACAAAAAATTAGAGGTGTTTAAATATAGGTAAATTCTACCCACCAACCCTTTCCCAAACAAAGGATAAGTTATCCTTTATGATCAATCTAACCGTTATTAAATGAAATGAATTATGTCATCAAGATGATTAATATTAGCTCTTAATTTAATTTGAGTTTTGACAACCAAACTAATTATTACCAGTTGAATGTTATCCCTACAAAATCACACCATTCATATGTCAACCCCATTAATAACTATGGAATTACTCGATTAACATCTTTTTTTTTTAAATTTGTGATTAGGCCTTTTGGTTTTTCTTTTCATTTGTTCTTTTTAATTTTCTATTTTTTTTGTATTGTTAGATCTAATTAATATATGTATGGTTTTAAAAAAAATAAAAAAATTATAAAATAAATTTTTTTTGTAACTTTTATAATTTACAATTTTTTTATTATATTTAATTAGTTTAATTGTCAAAATTCAAGTTAAATTAAGAGTTAATGTTAATCATGATAATATAATTCATTTCATTCAATAGTAATTAGTCATGTTATATTATAGGGGATAACTTATTTTTTATTTGAGAGAGAATTGGATAGAATTCACCTTAAATATAATATTTGATATTTTTTATAAAAAATAAAAACTTTTATTATTAATCTAATATTTGAGCTTAAAAAAAAAAGTAAAACATAAAGAAGATTTGAATGAATTAGTTAGATTAGAGAGTGTACTTTTACATAAGTATCTTATAATTTTCATATCTGTGGAATATGAGTAGGTTTGCTTTTATTATTATTTTTGTGTCACTTACTATTAGTGATGTACGGTTTGGTTATATAGTTATTTTATTTTATTTTTCAAAGTTATATATTATTATATCGTCATGTTCAAAAGTAATTAAGTATAGGTAAAAATAAAAACGATAATAAATCATATAGTTTAATGAGAAGTGTCAATATGCATTTCATTTATTTAGCTATCAAGTTTCTATGATACATCTATTGAAAGCACTTTGGTTCAAATGTTATTCATTTATATCTATACTCTTATGATATCGGAAAAATATTAGGGGTGACCGGGTGAGTACGGGTCGGTTTAGTTCGGATTTATGGTAAAATTAGAATAAAATGTAATTAGGTTGGTTTGATTTGAATTTGTGTTTTTTTGTACATGTACCCGAACTAAATCAAACCGATTAAGAACGAATTGGTTCGGTTCAAATAATTGGGTATCCGATAAGTTTGAAATTCATAAAAAAAACCAAACTTTTATCTTAAAAAATTTAACAAGTACAATAAACATGTAACATGAATAGAAATAATTCAAACATGTTAAACACTAAATACATTAAAAACTAAACTCATTAAAATTCAAACATATTGATAATGAATAATCATTGTCTAGTGGAAAAGCCATATATATATTTTTTATTTAATTAATATATGATCGAGTTCGCAAATTAGTCTAGGTTCTGTATCTTCAAAATCGATATCCGAATCAATCACTAACAGAAGCCATCAACTTGGTTCGGGTTAGACCCGATTACCCATTGGTTTCAAAACCAATTTAGTTGGTTCGGTTCGATACCCCTCAAAAATATTGTGCATCGTATGTCCTACTTCAGTAAGATTTTAAGTTTATAAAGTTTATTTGCTATGTAAGTTAGATTTATTGTGACATGTGATTATGTTAGTAGTAATAGATTTGGGAAATTCAGAAAATATTAGAAATATATGACTATCATCAACAATTTTGTTTATTTATTTATTTATTTGTCTTCACATATTTTAAATAGCAACACTCCAATGCTCTTAATGGAAATGCCAGTGGTTCAACAACATTCCTTCTCACTATTTTTTATGCTTATCTGGACTCGAAATGTATTGGAGTCAATTCGATCACCGTAGAAGTATATGTTTTCTTCGGCAGAATGGTGACTGACTTGTTTTATTTATTCAGCATTTTTCTCTAAGTAGTTTCTACTAATGACCTTTCTAAAATTAGTTTGAACATGTGTTTCTGGAAGAGACTTTTGATACTAAATAGCAGGTTTTAGAGCATCCTGTATCCAACGTAATTAGCCACTAAAAAATTACTAATTAAATCTTAGAATCTACCTGATAATTCTACCAAGTTGCATTTCATGTTGCAGTTTAGGTTGGATATATATATATATAATATATATAGTAGCAGCCAAGAATTTTATAATATAAATCAAAGTGTTTTCTCTTGTGATCATTTTTTCTCTACAGTTGTAACTTAATCATAAGAGTTCGAATTTGGGAGACAATGAGAGTAGTAGTTTTACCAATTGGTTAAGTAGTTAGACTAATCCATAATTGGCTAGTGGGTTAGTTAATGCGTAGTTGATTTATTAATGGACAGTTAGCCGTATATTGACATGTGGATAAATCATTTATCCATTCTATACATAAAATAAGACCTAATACGATCAATTTGCTTTCTTGCTGCACCAATTCAATTACTTTTCTCTCTCTAAGTTGCAAGCTTACTTCTCTGTCAACCACTATCTCCTCCTTAAATCTTCAGTTTCTGATTCCTCTGCATTCTACTCTGCTTACACTGTTAGGGATATTAACCAAGTTAGAGAAAGTTAGTTAGAGATTATGATAGCTGTTACTGTACTGTTAGGATGTAGTTATGCTATTGTTAAATTAGTTATCAGCACACTTATGAATACCTTCACACACAAAGCTTATCACTTATGAATAATTTTAACTATTAATTAAATGAGGATACATGAATAGTTTGATATATTGCTTAATTGTCATATAACTAACTGTATTATTTTAATGCAGCAAATTAGCAGTATTTCTATTCAAACCTCAACCATTTTTGAAGTGAAAGAAGCCATTTTCATATTGGTTGTCAGAATAATGGGACTCTCACTTTTTGTATCTTTTATTGGAAACATACAAAGCATTCTTCAAGGCCTTAATCGGAGGTAAATAATATTGTGTATCCACTATTTTAATTATTTGATAAAATTCATCTATTTTATTTTAATTCAACTTATGTATACAATTCCTCTATATAATGATTTAAAGTTTGATTGTAAATTTGTAACTAGTATGTAACTTATGTTGCAAATATTTCTCAATGGGGCATTTACTATGTACAATGAAGATTAGAAGTTCATTCTACTTGTTATATCTTATTTGATAGTAAAGTTCCACTACTTTTATCTTTATTACAGTGTCCTTGATGCTTCAATATTGTTTGCAGGAACACAAACATGCTAACTAGATACAATGAAGTTGAACAATGGTCAAGGCATTGTCGCCTACCAAAAAAATTAAGAAGGTATGAATTGAATTTATAGAAAATAGAACGGGTGGATGGAAGTCTTAGAGGAGAGAAACAATGTGTGGCAGAACACATTTGTATTAATTATTCCATTTGATGAATTGATCATTAATTTATATGATAGGATTTTATTCTGTTTTTCATTTCGTCATGCAGGAGAATACTAGAGGCTGAAATTCAGAATCGGATTACAACAAGAGGAATGAAGGAAGAAGAACTGATGAAGAATATGCCAGAGGATATCCAGAGAGACCTAACAAGGCATTGGTTTTTTTCTGTTATTAAGAAGGTAACGATCTGATGTAAAAATATTAAATATCCTATTAAGGGAGATTTGTTAGTTTTATGAAATAGTTTCAAGTTAGTTTAATATATTATGATTTAGAATGTTGTATGGGGTTAGAGAATAGCAATTAGTTTTGATGAAGGAGTAATTTAGATGTATGGGATTAGAGAAAATTGTCATGTTAGTGGCAGAGACTAGAGTTACATAAAATTGTAATTTGCAATGTCTCATTGGTTTTCATTTTCACTATTCTCGTGATTTTTTTTCCCCTTTTACTTCACAAAGAACGGATAACAAAAAACACTCAACGAAAATAAAAAATTTGTTTTCCCAAACAAATTAGACGGTGTACTTGGTATATTTTTGTGAATGTGATGAATCAAGTTGAAGTCTGTTGCTGCTGTCAACATGTTTTGGCATCCTGGTGAGGCAATTATGTCCTTGTCGCCATTGTTAAAGTGTGCCGGCGATTTTGGCAAACGAGAGCAGTATTGGAAGAAAACGATAATATGGGTTTTTCAGTTGGTGCGATGTTTCATTACAAAGATTCATGGCCGAGGCAAATGTAATCCGCAAGAACATCTTTATTCCTTTGTCACAAATAACAAGCTTTATTCACCCAGTTAAATTATATTAGGAACGAATTGGAATAATATAACTCCGCTGTTCCCTTGCACGTGGTTACCTCATGTTATGTTGAAGCATTCATTCATCATTTGAGTGAACAAGAAATATTTTCTACATGGTAGCTAGCAATACATACTATATTAACCTATGACACAGCTTGGTTATACAAAAAAAAATGATAAAATAGAACACAATCTACACCCTAATCTAGTTGTGACGCGGCACGGTTTAGTCGTTTCTTCCTGTATCTCCATGCAACCTGAATTCGGCTTGCTGCAAGGGATCTCCAATAAGGCGACTCGTATCTAGAATTTCAAAATTATCAAACAATTTCAGTCATGGATTTAATAAAAGCTTTTACTATCTAAGACTGTTACGATAATAATATCAACGATATAGTCATAAATAAATATATAAGACCTCCGTGCTACTGATATGCTCGTTGGTACCTTAACAACAAATACACTTAACCGAAACTTTATCCGCAAAAATCTTTCACTAACGAGGATACGTTAAGACTAAAAAATAAATAAATAAAATAAAATTTGGTCTACTAAGGAAATATAAGTGAGGCATCTGTGACTTATATATGTTCAACTTCAAGATTTAGTTTTGGTTAATTTTCATAATTTTAAGTTATACAATCAAAGATTATATAAAGGCAAAAAATGAGATAAAAAAACAGAAATGAATGACCTTAGAGCTCCTTGAACACGTGGACTCCGCAAGAATCTAGTGAAAATGATTGTTACTTCTTCAAGGTCAGCAGCTCGGAGTGAAAATGCCTCCACGTTTGTTATGCACGTTACTGTCCTGCTGCTCGGCAACCTTTGTCCAGGTAGCCTTACTTTTCTACCATCTGCAAGAGAAACTATATGTATAAACCGTATTGTTTCTTAATTTATAGAGACCAAGATGCTGATTAGTGATTTAAAATATTTAAGAGACATGACTTATCATAGCATCAAAATCTACTATACCTGTGCTAACTGATGAATTCTCTAGATACCATCTCAAGAGTTCTTCGCCACAAGCATCCCCTTCGGCTAGGTTAATTTTAGTTCCATCTTCTCCAATGCTCTCCAATTTCCCGCGCACGACAAAGACCATCTTCTCCACTAGACCACCTTGATACAAGATATTACTTCCTTTTATGTATATCTTTTGTCTAAGCCTCTCGCAAATGGCATCCAAGATGGGCTCATCCATCAAGGCGAAAATTCGAACCTGCAAATAGACCCTCAAGCTCATCGTTAAACAAAATTTTCAGGGTTGTTTAATACATGGTTATATTTCATGATGAATATGCAAATCATTAGCCTTTGAAATGGTTTTCACAATCAATGTTTGTCTAATCCCAGCCAGATGTAAGTAGAGAAACCTAAGGTAAAAAAGAATTTTATATTATACATATTAGCTGAGATTGTTAAGTATAACAAGCATCTAAATGACATATTACGTTCCACTCAAAATGTAAGAATGTTACACTGGTGAGAATATAACTAGTCGTATGCCACGAATATTAAATACTTACTTTCGTGATAAATTTGAACAGATGGCGTCTTACGTCTCTTTGGAGATCTTCTGGCATATTCTCTAGAAGAATTTCTTCATTTACCCCTCTTGTTGCAGCCCAATTATATCGTTCAGCTTGTCTTACTCTCCTGCAATACAAGAATATTCTCTGTCACTTGCGCATTTTTATCAATGACTTCAAGTTGCATGCAATATAAATGAAACATTGGAGGAATAATATTTTCGTAGCATCCAAGCATACATCCTTTACTATATAATAATTAGTAGAGCCCCACAATTTTACCTCTTTCAAGAACCAAAATAAGTTCTCAGAAGTATAATTTAAAAAATTTTGGTATGCATGATAACTATGGTCATTGTAATAGTGAATTTCTCATGCACATTGTGAAGAAAAGAATTATGGCAAGAGAGGTAGGGATTCATGACGAATGAATAGAAAAACCAATTGACAATGTACAGTACTACCATTGCGAGAATGATTGTCAAAAGAACTACATTTTGTACCTTCTTAGACCTTCTGGTAAGCGACGATGGCTCATCCATTGCTCAACATCACGGCCTCTAAGTTGCATTTCTAATCTCCTGTAAGCAAGATAGAAGAGAATATATCAAGTACAATATACGCCTAAACATAGTGCACTTCATCACTGATGTTGCAGATGAAAAATCTGACCAAACACCTCTAATACTCATAAATTGACATAGACTAGTGGGTTCTTCAACCCACTAGGGGAACAACTATATAGAGATAGTACATATGGCGATCTTACTTATTATGAATAAAAAGACAAACCTTTAATCCTGTCACGATTTACACTCTAGAAGGTTTTATGAAGAAATTGGAAAACCGAGAAGTCAGCTATTTATGAGTAATTAGACATGTTGGGTTTGTTTATAAATCATGGCAGGGTTTAAAAAACCCTAGTTAGATATGTTAACACGAGTACAGCTATTATTCACCAATATCATTTCTTAGACACAAAGAAGACAGCATATAATATATATCTTAGAATATCAAAGACTACTAGAGATGATATTGAGGATTGGCTGTGATATTTACCGTCATGTATGACTATTTCATTATTCAGTAGTATTAGGGTATGAATTATAAACAAAAATGGGAATTTGTCTTTTGTATTACACTGCAATATAATAATATTAGTGATTTTCATACATATTATTTCGTTATCTTATCTCTCATCTCCCCCTTCACTATCTAAAAGCCACAATCCCAACATCATTCGTAAATTTTCACATGGAGAGTACTGTAAACAGAAGATAAATTTAAGGTAAACAGATGAATATGAGCAATATTGTCATAAAACAACTAAGGGGACTAGGCATGAAAGAAAAAAAAAAAATCTACCTTCGCCCGAGGCCTTGAAGAAAATTTTGTATGTTTCCAATAAGAAGTGCGAAAAGCAAGAGTCCTAGCCCTATGATGGCCATTGTGAACAGGACTTCCCACACAAAATAGCTTGGGGTTTGATTACCAGCAAGAGTACTTATTTGCTGTATTAAAGATCACAAAGCAAGTTAAGGAAATATCAAATGTGTCATCACATGGAGCTTTTTTTAAGTTACTACTGATCTAAGTTGCTTGGCATGATATCAGAGCACACGTTCATGAATTGTCACCCCAAAATTCTTAAATTAAAATTCCAGCACAACATAGACTATGTGCCGAGTATTCCTTCAAACCTAAGGGAACTGGTCATGAGTTTTAGAGAAAGAGATCAAAGATGAAGAAAAATAATAATATGAAAGATGGGGTTTGATGTATATAAAATAGGATTATTCAATTTTTTTTCACCGCAGGAATGTACATCATGTAATTACAAAAATAGGTTACCAAATAAAAGCCAATAAAGGTTGAGACAAACCAAAAAAAATAATCAAAATGGAAATTTGCACATGAAACTTACTAGTATAGGACATAATTTGCATACCTGGAAACCCCAAAACAGAGCATACACATATTTCTTGACCACATTAGTTTCTGTGGTAAGTCTTACAGCATTGGCATAAATACCATATTCAAAAACACCAGAACTGGAGTTCAAACAATTAGTGGCATTTTCATTATTATGCCACTCAATTGGTGTGTTGGTAGACAGGCCACAATCAATGTAATTCTTGCATCCAGGAAGAGTAGAATTAGAGCAGGCGTTTCGAAAACATTGATTAACCCTCTGGAACAAGTAAGAGGGAAAAAATTGTATAAAGTTAGTAATAGAACAATAATTTTCATTTACTGAATCAAATTCTTGATTCTAAATACATTCATGATTTATGTTTGAGTGTCCCAAGGTATGAAAAAAACTTTAATAGTCGAATTTCAGAATCAACTGTAATAAAATAGAAGAATTAAATATCTGAGCACATACCATCACACACAATTATCATAATGAAAAAGCACTTCATTTTTTCCAATTAATAGGTAATATTTCTATTATTTTTTCTTTTATGTTATATTCATGATCGATGTCTTGAATCTATATAAGCATTTAATAAAGAAGAGAGGGGAAGCCTAACAATGTTTTTACTCACTTGTAGGCCAAAGAGATACCAGCAAGAGCCAACAACATGTCCCGATAGCATAAAAATAAGAAGATTTATAATAAAATTCCCCCATGCCGACTCAAATATGAATCCTGTTGGAGACTGGCCAATTAGCAAAGGCAGAAACCTGAATAGTCTAGGCATGTATTGCGCAAGGATAGCTGCACGCAGAAGATTCTTAGCATAATTTGCCCCTGAGAAACCCAAGTAGGTTGGTATAATGAAATAAAGCATTATCTGCACAATTCACTACGTGTCAGGAGAGGTCTTTGATCGATTATTTCATCATAAACGATAGTTGCTTCTACCAAAAAAAAAAAAAACCGTTTTTCCTTTATCTTCCAATCACATGTTCTCATGAAAATGTTCATGTTCATACTTCATAGACAATTTATTCTTTGGAGTGCCACACAAAGCAGAGTAAAAGTTGTAGTTCACTTTTAAACTTTAAAATGATAACAGGGTACAAGTAATAGTAGAAATGAGGATATAGTAACAAGAGAACAAACAATATATACGCGTTCCTGAGAGAATTATTCTACAGTAGCATCAAAGTTGTTTTGATATATGAATCTCTAGCCTTTTCATATATTTTGACATACTATAGATTCAAATGATAATCCCAACAAAATGTCAAACTAAGGACCTTGACATTTTCTTTTGATATTGATTATACAACAAAAACAAAGCCTTATCCCATTATGTGGGATCGGCTAGATGGATCAAGCAATGTCATTGTGTCCTGTCATATATCATGTTTACAGTGAAACCGTTTACATACATATTATATAAGAATAGAAAAATATACCATAAACAGAATACATATAACAAAGATGTGGAGAGAAAACACGAATAAGTATTAAGTTCAAACGGAGACCCGAAATATGAAGCTAAAATGAAAAGAAGAAACCCAGCAAAAAGGATGCAGAAGAGAAGTACCAAAAGCTATGCTTCCATGAGAAATAAGTGATGACAAGAAACTTACCTGAGGAAGGGGAATCACAATAAATAAATCAAGCAAAAAATAGCCCCATAGGTAATGTAAAGCAATTTTCTTCGGATGGTCAACTAAATCTCCGGCACCAACCACTGTTGACTCGGGAGAAACATAAGCCAACCTAAACTGCAAACATGCAACTTGGTATAGTTATTTAAGCAAGATGAATGCATTTTAATATTTATCATAACATAAAATTTCAGAGGAACTTTTTATATACATCATATTGCTACAAAATACATACAAGGCATCAATTAAAATTTTATGTAAGCTTCTTTCAGAGGTAAAGGAGATATTAAGTACTCATATCATAATAGACATCGTTGTAAGTATATACAACACAAACATCGTTGGTTAGAAAATTCTGATTGATGAAAGATTTTCTAAACCCGATTATTTATTGCCAGAAAACTCTTCTGAAATATACTTATCAGAATATTTCAAAACAGATCATCAATGAGAAATTACCTGAAGAAGAATGTTCAAGAAATATATGGCATCATTCAAGCTTCTAAACAAAACAAGTGTAGCTGTCATTGGCCAGTTGATAACAATACATTTCAAATCCTGCAGAAAAAAAATGTAGAGAATAGTTTAAAAATAAAAAGGGATAGCCCGATGGACAAGCATCCTGTAACACAGGTCCCGGAGAACAGCCACACCCAAAGGGTGTAAACATGTTACAAATAGTATCAAGAGAAGAATAACAGTGGCAACTAGTGGAATTTTGTAGTTAAATAAAAGGTAAACAATCATACCTCCCGCGCATTCAGTAAGAAGAAAAATAATGGATCTAGAAAAATTGCCACCAAACAAGAAATAGCCAAAGCCTTGTTCCATTGTTGCACAACTTTATTGTGAGGATTCATAACTCCAGGAACATGAGAAGAGAAAAATGAGTAAACTTTTCTAGCGAAACCCTTGGCATCTCCATAGAGAACATTATGGAACTATGAACACAAAATATGATAGAAAAACAACAGAAAGTAAATTTCTTGGTTATTAAAGGTGATGCTAAATTGCTAATAGATGTTCATAAAAGGGAAATGGAAATGGAAAAGATTACAAGATGATCAAACTACACACAGGCCCTTGTCAAAATGGCCTTTGAAAAGTAAGTATTGAATAAACAAGAACACCAGAAATTGTTAATCGACAACACTTTGTTGCCCCTCAAATTGAGCAATGATAATAACAACAGCAATAATTGTGTACCTTGAACCCTAAATCTTAAACCTTAATAGTAAAAAAAATGTAATTATGCACCTTGAACACAGCAGCTTTATTAAATCAATTCCATACTGATGAGAATTAGTCTTACTCTTAAGGTTCAAGAGATTTTGCAAACTATTATTTTTTATGTATTCTGAATTTTCTACAGCATTAAATAGAGTAAACACATGCTAATTTCATATGCTTACCTATAGCTAGGTAACCTAATCTGGGATATAATTACATAATTACAGCTGCACAATCCCAGAGTTTGATTACATAATTACAGATGCACAATCACAGAATTAGAAGATTTGAATGAGCAAATATTCTGCTAATATACTGGTAGATACTCTATCAATATTTTGCCAAAATATCCAATCAATTCTGTTGACACTAGTTACTCATGTATCATGATAAACCAAAATCACATATCAAATGAACCTTAGAAGCTAGGCTTGAACTCATGCCTTAGGACACAATTTAAACAAAGTGTTTTTCATAGATGAATCACTTGATTTGATAAAATGAAAATATTTGAATATGATTACATATGATGATATACAAGTTCAGAAACCCACAACTACATAATTGGAAAATAATGCAGATCAATGTGACTGAGATGGAAAAAATATAAAAGAAAAAAAAATGCATCAAAGTTATGCAATTATAAACTATTTATACTTGATAAGCACATAAGGCACTGTAATTTAGCTAAGTACCTATAAATTTATTAAGAGTAACAAAAAATCATTGAAATGAACTCAGAACACAGACATGTACCAAAATAAAGATATAGAGCAAAACAAAACATATTGAGATTAAAATATCAATACATGACAACAATTTTGTGGCAAGAAAATAATATATTTAAGAACGAAAGATACCACGGGATCACGTCTATACGAAGTTCTTGAATTTCCTTGTTGGGCAGCCTTAAAGTTAGCAGGGCAAGTAGTACAATAAGGATCATTACACATTCCCAATTGCCCAGACCTCAGTAAGTGTTCATTCTTCCTATCATTGTTGTTATTCCAATGACTTTCACCTGTGTTGCGGAACCTTTCTATCCTGCTCTCCCCTACATTGTTTCCTGCCACAACTCTACTACGCTGCAAAGAATTTCCGGTTCCTTGGGTGGGATAGAGTGGACCACTCATTTGTGGAAAAGGGGTTTTTCTCACAGTACGTAGTGGACCAGTATGCCCCACAAAAGTAGCTTCTCTGTCGGATGATTCCATGGAGACCATGGGAATCGACATTGATGCACTTCGTGTCCTTGTCACAAGCCTCCGGAAATTAGAATCCACAGGTTCATCAGATCGCGGCCCACGTGTTTCTAACAGCATTGGCTCCTCATCTTTCTCAAAGCTAGCCATGTTTCCTTGACAACTGTAATCTTTTATCAAGCAAACAACACACTCAATATATATATATTTATGAATCATCTCAACTATTTCAAAATGTAACAGTTCAATTCAACTTATATTTGAAAAGAATGGGGCCTTGCCAATTATATATAACCGGAAATACAGAAATAACCAATGCAGCAGGGAAAGCCAAAGATTACAACTCACTAACCAAACCAAATCAAAGACTACAAATTTTTCAGTCATGTCTCCCTATGTTTAAGTTTCTGTCTCAAACACAAAATCCAAACACAATGCATCATAAGGGAGACCCTGTGTAGAATTGTGTATATATTGGAAAATTTCTCGATGAAGCTTAGAAGAATAGAACTAGACACAATTGACCTAAATTAACAACACAATAACTCGAGTGCTTGTAGCGTCCAGGCACTAATTTCAAATAAAGAGTAAGCAAACGCATCAATGTCCTTCCCAATTCCCACCATCTTTTCTATCTCTACAATTATACATACGTGTTTGTGTAGTGTTACGAGTAGCAAAGCGATCAATTACAACTGAATTACGAATCATTAGGAACATTCAAGCATAATTCGTTCACAAATGACCAGAAAGAAATGCAATGAAAAGAAAGAGAAGCCCGAAAAGAATTTGACCTTACCTGTGGGTGTGGGGAGAAATTTTCAAGTAAAGCTAAAAGCGTGCATTATTGGGAATTGGGAGGTAGCTGATAATGGGAGAAGAAGAAGAGGAAGCCTTCAACATAGAGAGTTAAAACATGAACATGTGTGAGAGAGGGAGACAGTGACACAGTCTTGTCTTCGTGTGCGGTGCGTTAGGAGTGTGAGGGAGAAAGACTTTGACAAAGTCAACGGGAAGACTTGAATGAAAAACAAGTTGTTTGTCAGTGTGCGAATGTGATACTGTTGGTGTGGTGACTTGGTACATTGTTGTCTATTTAATTGACGCTGTCATACTTACGAAGGACGGTCTTTACTCTTTAGATTGGCTTTTGCAGAATAAAGCCCCTTTTCTTTTCTTTTTTGTTTTTCTTTTGTTTCAATAAAGAGGTTTTTTACATAAATAAATAAACAAAACTAGTGAATACTGATTATCAGATGCTACAAAGAAATTAAAATTTTTTTTTAAAACTGTCTATCAAAACATAAAAAAAAAACTTTTTCTAAAGAAATATTAAGATTTAACGTTTTTGCTTTCTTATTTCGATTAAAAAATATTTTTTTAAGTGAAACATATCTTTTAGATTTTTTTAGTATGTTTGGTAAAAAAAATTAGTAAAAATTTATATATATAGAGTTGATGAATAAAGTTGATATTATGACCATTGGTTATTAAGTCAGAATAATGGTTATTAAGATCGTCCGTTATAAACTTAGAATGAAGGCAAATAAAGTCGAGTTATGACTCATAATGCACAATAAAAATCGAACTATAAAGTGACGAATCACAGCCTTCAAATTTTGTCAGTCGATCATATGATAAAATTTGTTATAACTCTGTTAAAAGATAATTGAATAATGATATGATGAGCTCCAAGTTTAGTTGAGTTATTATATTGGTACTTATTCAAAAAATAATTGAGTGGCAAGAGTTATTCAATCAAAATAGTTGTGTGGGAGAAACTTTTTCGTTTAAAAACAATTTTCATGGCATGCAAATCATGAAAGATAAATTAAAATAAAATAAAATAAAAATAAAATAAAATGTCATAATAAAGATGCTATTTAGTACATAATTACATTATAAAAAGTTGAGTAATTACCCAAATCAGTTTTTAAGGATTTTAAAAGCAGAGATTTTAGTTTTCAAAAAAAATTAATACACAAAAACATTCCAATATTTTATTCTGGTAGACACATGAGTCTCCAGTTCATTTTTCGACAGAATAATTACCTAGATCAGTCCTCAAGAATTTTAAAAGCAGACATTTTAGTTTCAAAGAAAAATTAATACACATATCAATCCCTAACTTTTTTTTCTGTCAAACATAAGTACATAACAGTCCTTCATAAAAAAAATAAAATAAAATAATTATTATTATTAATTGCACAATAATACTGTACCATAATTTTTTAGACAAAAATAATAATAAATTTATTCATTAGATTCTATCTTATGTATGTATTTATAATATAAAAAGTATATATATATATATATATATATATATATATATATATATATATATATATATATATATAACTCAATAATAATAATAATAATGTTCAATACAATTATTAGATTATTCTACAAGAAATTCAAGAAATTATTTGATATTTTTATATTTAATATAATTAAAAGATGTCCTATTTTAAAAAATACGTTTGTATTAAAAGAAAATGTTTTAATTTAAATTTCAAAGCATCATTATTCACCTTACTTGTTTTTAACAAAAAGAGTGTATTAATATGCTAATGTCATTGTCCACATGCGCAAAACTAAGTTAATAATAATAATAAAAGTTGACATATAAAAGTAATATGGACGGGGGACTATATTATGTATGACAGAGAAAAATATTAGAGATTAATCTGTGTATTAATTTTTCTTGGAGACTAAAATATTCGCTTTTAAAATCCTTGGGACTGATTTTGGTAATTACTCAACCAAAAAATAAATTAGAAATTGATTTTTCTGTCGGAATAAAACCTTAGGTATCTGTGTATTAATCTTTCTTGAGACTAAAATATCCGCTTTTAAATTTATTGGAGATTGATTTGGGTAAGGGTAAAGTATACTTTTTGTCCCTGAAGTTTACTAAAAGTTTCAAAATTACCCCTAAGTTTCAATTTGTTTCAATTTTATCCCAGAAGTTTTCGAATTGCATCAATTTTATCCCTGAACGTTAACAGCGTTGAAATCACTAACAGACGTTAATGACGTGGCAACAAGGAGTTCCATGTGGCAACTATGTGTGTGACTCATTTGTAAAACGTTTTTTTAAATAATTTTTAATTTTTGTTTAAAAATTTATATTAAAAAAATAAAATAGGTAAAAATCATGAAACCCTAAAACTAACTTCTTCATTTACGTCTGCGTCTTCGTCTTCTTCATTCTCTGTAAGAATCAGAAACCCTAAGGAATGGCTTCCCAAGGCTCTGTATCATCACAAAAAAGTAGTCGGCGACGAAGAACGCTGACGTGCAACTGTGGTGAACCCCCTGTACTGAGATGGTCGAAGACACCAGACAATCCCGGCCGGAGATTTTGGGGCTGTGTATACTTTGATGTAAGTTTGAGTGCTTTCTCATTTTGATGTCTTCCTGAGTATCTTCAATTTCTTTTTTTTTGTGTTTATGTTGCAAATTGGGAAGGAGTGCACATTTTTTTCCTGGGCGGATGGAGTTGCAGAGATAGAAGAGGCTGAGGTTGCAAGGTTGAAGATGAAGATTTCCACCTTGAAGGCTAAATTAGTTTATGCCAAATGCAAACTGTTGGTGGCTGTAATTTTTGGTGTGTTGGGTTGGTTTATGGTGATTCTAATGGTTTATCTGTGGGTGAAGAATGGAACCCATTTGAGGTTAGGGTACTAGTGCGTTTGTGACAGATGAAAGTAGCAGAGTAAGAATAGGATGGCTGTTTGTAAACAGTTTCAAAACTGTACTAAAGTCGAAAACTTGTTAATGTTGTTGTCCTTGAAGTTTAATTTATGTTTCAAAAGTATCCCTAAAAGGATTAAAATAGTTTGGCACTAAAATTGGCATTAAGAACCTGTTGTGACAAGACAAACTCTAATTAAAATTTGCATGACATAAGTTGTTAATCATAAGCAAAATAACATAAGTTGTTAATCAACATAATCTCCAATTGTAATAAGTCATAACCGAAGTAAAAACTGAATTACATAATCTCCAATTAACATAAGTCATAACCAAAGTAAAAACTGAATTACATAATTCGTAAGCAAAATAATTCAGCAACAAAGAAAGAGTTGGAGTCATAGGTCATAAGTCATAATACAAAACAGCAACATTGTTCAAGCTTTCAAAAGAAACACCAATTACAAGATTTGACACAACTAAGACCCTGTGAGAGTACTCTGAGTTTGACTCCCTTGTGATGAGGGTTGTCCATGTGCAGTTGAAGTGGAGTTGCTCCTAAGGATTCTAGTTGGTCTTGGTGGCTGGAATTTTTTTTGTGCAGTTGGTTGGGTATTAGGCCTTGCTGCAACATTGGCCAACCTGGTCCTCTTATGCGCTGAGCCAGTAGATCCAGCTTTCTTAGCAGTGCTGTGCTGGGATGGTGATGATGTAGCAGTTCCAGCATTATTGTTTTGGGCCGACGATGTAGCAGCAGTAGTTTCCTATGATGGACATGAACAAAAAACAGCCAGTTACAGTTTAGAAAAGGTAAATAGCATTAGAAACAGTCTTATGTATGGAAAAGGGAACAATAGACAAGTACTTACGGTTGGCCTTCTAAGAGGGCAGCCTCGCTTGTTGTGACCCAATTTCAGACAACGAGAGCATTTTTGTTGTAACCCCAGCCTAGATGTGCTTGGGCCCTGTGGTTCTTCACCCTCCCCCTTGCTCTTTTCTTCTTAGGCCTCCCAATTGGCAGTCTATGTGGTGGAGGCATCACATCTGGGTGAGTAGTTCTCTCCTACATTGTATGTCCATTACAAGGGTTAATCATGGGGGTATAACAAGCCACATAAGCAGCTTTAGTGTAACAGCTTGCAACATATTTTCGAATATCATCCTTAGCACAATTAATTGCACTAACTGCATGCGGACAAGGTAAACCTGTCATTTGAAATTTTCTACAAGTACACTCTTTCTTCAGAAGATCCACTACAAATTTGTCCCTGCCTCTTATGACTTCAAATTTTGAAATACCGGCAGCAACCGAAAACCACCACCTAGAAGCATCTATTTCCTTTTGTAACTTAAGCTTAATCCTAGGAAGAATATCATCCTTATACTTCTCAATAAGTACCCTATTTTCAGCCCATCTCTTCATCAAATAAACTCTAATATCTTCTAGCATTGTCAATATTGGTTTTTCCCTTGATTCAACAATTGCAGAGTTAAAGCTTTCACACATATTATTGACAAGAGCGTCACATTTAGGATAGAATTCAAACCTTGATTTAGTCCAATACTTTGGACGAATTCCTATCAAGTGTCGATAGGCACCCTCACTAATGGCTCGGATTTCCATCAACTCCTTTTCCCATGCTGCTAGATATGTACATTTTGCAGCTCTCCACATCCTTTTCTTAAGATTCAGCCCTGGAAATTTTTTTTTGAAGTTGGCATAAAGGTGTCTCACACAGAATCTGTGATCAACACCTGGAAGTAATTCATCAAACGTTGGCACCAGGCCCTGTTGGTGCAAAGTACACAATTTTAATATAATGATCAAATAATTAGTTTAATACAGCAGCAAATACCATCGTTTACATATACTGATTCACATGAACTAACTAATTCACAGCAATTTATAACAGCAATATATAACTATATATAAAAGAACATTACAAGAACAGCAACATATAGTGCAGAAGCCACATGACTAACTAATTCACAGCAATTTATAACTATATATAAAAGAACATTACAAGAACAGCAACATATAGTGCAGAAGCCACATGACTAACTAATTCACAGCAATTTATAACTATATATAAAAGAACATTACAAGAACATTAACATATAGTGCAGCTCTCCACATGACTAACTAATTCACAGCAATTTATAACAGCAATTTATAACTAATTATAAAAGAACATAACAATAACATTAACATATAGTGCAGCAATTTATAACTAATTATATAAGAACATTACAAGAACATTAACAGATATTGCAGAAGCCACATTACTAACTAATTCACAACAATTTATAACTAATTATAAAAGAACATTACAATAACATTAACATATAGTGCAGCAATTTATAACTAATTATAAAAGAACATTACAAGAACATTAACATATAGTGCAGAAGCCATGAACGTGCTAATTATAAAAGAACATTACAAGAACATTAACATTAACTAATTATAACTAGACATAAAAATATAGTGCAAAATCTTAATTACACTAAAATACAAGTTAGTAAATTACCTTTTGTTGGTCAGACATGAACGTGCTACGTAATAATTTATCCGCTCCTATATCATCAATTAGGTTTGAGAGGAACCACGTCCATGAATCTTTTGTCTCAGCCTCCACGACCGCATATGCTATAGGTAGCATCTGGTCATTCGGATCCCACCCCATAGCAACCAATAGCCATCCTCCATATGGTGTCTTCAAAAAGCAACCATCAAGCCCTATCATAGGCCTACACTTCATGAAACTCTCCTTGCAAGCCTTTAAGCAAATATAAATCCTATGAAATCGTGGACTTAGGTCGACCGATGTATCGGGGTGCTCAGTTTGGGCTGCTGGAGGTAATTGAACATGCAGCTTCACAGATGAACCAGGATTGGTACGCAGCAACTCATGGCAATAGTCGTGAAGTCTTCTATACTGCTCCCTAAAAGTTCCATTAATGTCAACCAGTGCAATCTGCTTGGCCCGAAATGCCTTTGCTCTTGAAATCTGCACATTCCACTTCCTAAGAGTCCTACTTTGTATGGTGCCCAGCTTCAACTTCGGATTCTCTTCTACTTTTCTCCTGAAGACCTTCGCTAGCCACTTCGACTTCATCACTTTTATGTCAAATACAGTGTTACAAGAATGATGATCATTAACTGTTCTTAGCTGCCAACTATCTTCATTGGCCATCTTCACCGCATATGCAAACCATTCACAACCATCTCCACACTTAGCCCTCACCCGGACATTGTCCACCACTGGAAATTTTATGTTTCTCCCAGTATGAACAGCATATGATGTCACAGCTTCCTTGAACTCCTCTCTCGTTGCATAGAGAGTTCCAGCCTCCCACTTATACTTACTCATATCCTTCAACTCCTTGTGAACGGGAAATTTCTTCTTGCTGGCTTCATCATCCTCACTTGATACCTCCTCTAATTCATCACTGTTCAATCCTTCATCATCGCTTAAACGAGAGCTCTTTCTCTTTCCAACAGCCACCTTTTGAGTCTTCTTTAACTTCTCTACAACACTCTTACTTTTCTTAGATTTTCTTATATCTTGATGCATCTCACCAAGAGTTATATCAACATCAAACAGCCCATCATCACCACAATAATCATCTTCACTATCACTAAAATGAAGATCAGAATCAGCCTCATAATCTGGGTCATCAGAGTCATCCTCTTCTTCACTATTGTCCCCATCACCAACATTCTGTAGCACTTCTTCAGCATTTAAATGGACATCAACTAATCCCTGCATTTGGGCCTCCATATCCACCCCTTCACATTGGGCTTCTACTTCAATATTTTGGGCCTGTCTATTATCACTTGGCCCACTATCAGCATCCACACACTCTTCCTCAACAACCTTGCTGCCACCCCCAACATCTAAATACCCAATGTCGTAACAAAAATCATCAGGGATTGAAGCCTTATGCACCACATACAAATCAACCACCTTTTTTTCAACTCCTATATTTGCCATTTCCATTGCTTCTTCATCACCTTTCAACAACTTCAACCCTTCTAATCCTAATTCAGTATCTTTATACCACAGTTTTCCAATGTTCTCAGCAATGTACCCAAGTTTTCCAACCACATTATAAGCCTCTATAACATTCCATCTATCTCTGTCACACCAGTCAACCGTTGTCACCTCACCATCAACATACTCAGTTTTACCCTTATCACTACAAAACCTACCCCTGTGATGAACTCTAACACTGAAATCATCCATCCTGCCGTTATAAAAATATTTTCAGACCAAAGAACAGAGTAACTAATAGTTCGAAAATATAGACCACGTAAAAGTTATATTTTTCACAAAAACTCAACAGAAATCCCTCAATCCCTGAATGTAATAGAACCCTAACAGCAATCAAAACTGATAAAGAAAAACCCTAAATCCTAACTGTTCAAACATGCAGTAGCAAGATTGATCAGAATCGTGGCCTACCTCGTCGGAAACGATGATCAGAATGGCGCTACCCCAGACTGAATTGTTGATGACTGAATGCTATCCCAGACTCCTCCCTCAGTCTCGACGGCGTCGCAGCATGCGCCGTCCTGCCCCTCGTCACGGCGGACTCAAGAAAACGGTGCATCGTCTGACGACCCAGCAAGCTTCCTCGAATGATTCTGTTTTCCTGGCTGTGTTCCTTTGTGCCACAGGGAAGATAAAAGGCTTATGTTTGAACAAGGAAGCCAATTCGTTTACTGGGGTTACTCAGCCATGGGTATTTTGGGGGTTTCACCTTTCTTGCCACATCACACGCTTCACTTTGCCATATTACTAACGTCTGTTACTAATTTAAACGGCGTCAACTTAAAGGATAAAATTGATGCAATTCGAAAACTTCTGGGATAAAATTGAAACAAATTGAAACTTAGGGGTAATTTTGAAACTTTTAGTAAACTTCAGGGACAAAAAGTATACTTTACCCTTTGGGTAATTACTCTAAAAAATTAAAAAATAGCTATATTTTTATAAGTAGTATTTATAGATTCATGGTCAAATTAATCCCTAAAAGATTGACTATGTGTCAAATTTGTCTCAGAATAATTTTTTCAATCAAATTGGTCCTGAAAGATTTAAACTTAAAATGCATTTGTCCTTCCATTAATGACTTAACAGTTTTTTGTTAACAAAAATCATATAGAACGTTAACCACCCTTAAAATGGTGCAATTTTGATTTGTAAGGGTTAAATTGAGTAAATAGTCAAATTGGACCCCGAAAGATAGCCCGATCTCCAAACCAGTCCCTGTAAAAAAAATAATAAAAATTATCCCCGAAAAATTTAAAATTGGTAACGTTAGTCCTTCTGTCAAATGTTTGAGTAACAGCATGAACATATGCTGACCTGGTCGTTAGTGTGACACGTCAGCGAAGCCTTAAACGGCGTCATTTTGGTTGCTCCCCGTTACAACGCTTGAGTTTTCATCCCTGTTTCCTATTCTCTCTCTAGTTACATCTGATGAATGGATTTTTGATGGTTTAGAATTTTACAAATGAAATCTCGTCGAAGTATAGTCTCTAAACCAACAATAATCCTCTCATACAAAAATTTGTTTGTCACAAGTACAAACCCCTAAAATCTATAAACCGAAGCATTTAAACCTCGGGTCGTTCTCCCTAGGATTTACAATAAAGTGTCTTGTTATTGGTTGTGAGTTATTTTGGGGTTTTTGAGATTATAGACAAGAATTATAAATGGCAAAGGAAATAAACTAACAACTAACAAAGCTCTTGGCAAGATATGAGAACTAGAAGTCCTATCCTAGTTATCCTTCTCAATTGTGATGAGAATTGTGTATTGCTCCCACTTAGTTAACCTCTAACCATGGAGGAAAGTCAAGTGGATGAATCAATTTGATTCCTCAAGTCCTAATCAACTCCTAAAGGAAAGACTAGCTTTAGAGGCATTCAAATCAATTAGCAACTTCTAATTATCAACCAACAAAAGAATTAGATAACTCAAGAGTCGCTAATTACTCTACCTAGGCCAAGAGGAACAAAACCTACACTAAAATCCAACCAAGCATTTCATCAAACACTTGGAAGGCACAAAAGAAAAGCAAAGCAAATTGACAACAAGAAGAGAATCTAACAACAATTATTGAAAGAAATTAACAACAACAATCAAAAGAAACACAATTATTATGAATTACCTTGAATTGAATTGAAAGAAAGTAGAAGGAACAATACTAGATCTACAACAAAATATAAGAACAACATAAAAGAGATTACACCAAAAGAGTAGGAGAAGAATGAATGTAACTACAAGGAATTGAGAAGATAGAAGTAGAAGAAGATGAATCTAAATCTAGATCTAAGAACTAAACCTAATCCTAATCCTAATTCTAGAGAGAAGTGAGAGCTTCTCTCTCTAGAAACTAGTTCTAACTATTTCTAAAACTAAACTATGACTAATGGTAACTAACTTATGTTTCCCTCTTCATTCCTTGGGTTAAATAGCATCAGAAATGAGTTGGATTGGGCCCACAAGGCTTTAGAATTCGCTGGCCACGTTTTGCTTTAAGTGAACCAGGTGGCAGCAACGGCGCGTGTGCGTACTATGCACGTGCGCGCCACCATACGTGTAGCAACTATGGCAAATCTTATATCGTTTCGAAGCCCCGGATGTTAGCTTTCTAACCCAACTGGAACCGCATCATTTGGATCTCTGTAGCTCAAGTTATGGTCATTTAAGTGCGAAGAGGTCGGCTTGACAGCTTTTGCGTTTCCTTTATTTCTTCATGAGTTCTCCATTTCTACATGCTTTTCCTTCATTCCCTTAGTCCAATCTTTGCCTCCTAAACCTTAAGTCACTTAACAAACATATCAAGGCATCTAATGGAATCAAGGTGAATTAAATTTATTTATTTTAAGACCTAAAAAGCATGTTTTCACTCTTAAGCACAATTAAAGGAGAATATACAAAACCATGCTATTTCATTGCATAAATGTGGGTAAAAGGTGATAAAATCCCCTAAAATCAATACAAGATAAACCCTAAAAATGGGGTTTATCAACATCCTTCTTCTGAAAAGAAAGAACCTCTGCAAGCCCTTCCTCTTAGTTGTTTCCTCCAGGAAGACGAAGCATTGAACGACGACGACCACGCTTGACCGATGACGACAGTTTGCTGGACTTGCTGGTGACCGATTTGCGACGACGTTGGTCAACCGAAAAGGGCACTCCATCGCCTTGCGTGAGAGGTAGGTTAGCTTTCTTTTCTTAGTTTGTGAGAGTGATTGTGGTTTTATCTCCTGATCAATGTGGTAGTATTATCGTTGGAAATCCATTGTTACTGTTTGCAATGTTAGGGTTTAGGAGAATGTGTTCAGGCTTGGGGCTTTGGTGATTATCCATGATATGACCATGTTTTTGGATTCTTGAGAACGTTGTTTGTGCTCTGTGTAGCTGCATGTGTGTGTGTTAGATTCATTTTGGTAGTTGATGTTGAATATGCTTTGCCTCCCCATGAGTTGTGTGTGTTGCTGTTTTGGTTTCAGATGGAAGGTATCCCTATGACCTTTGTATTTCACCATGGTGGGAAGTTCCAAACAGATGAATCAGGCTATCTGTGTTATGAACCAGATAATACTGAAGTATTAATGGGTGTAGATTCAGACACTCTAGACGTTTTCTTTGTGAAGGGATACTACAAGGAGATGGGATATGCTGAGATGAACAATTGCTTGTGGAAAGTTCCTGGAATACTGCTGGATAATGGCTTGAGGAGGCTAGAAAATGACACTGATCTGTTGGCATTGGTCAAGGATTGTAGGAGGAATCATCACCTAATCAACATCTATTTGAGCATGTAGTGTCTAAGCCACACGTGGTTGACTGTATGAGCGAGGATGATGATGAAGTACTATGTTTGTCAACCATCCTTGAAGAAGCAAAGAAACTGAGCAAGGACCACAATGATGCAATGTCCCAAGATTACTGTAAGACAACAAAAAAATCACCTCAGCCAAAAAGAGCCAAAACTCAGCCCACTCCTAAGGCCATTCCTCAGCCCACACCTAACCCTACTCCTCAGCCCACACCTAATCCCATTCCTCAGTCCACACCTAAAGCCACACCTGAGCCAACTTCTCAGCCCACTCTTGAGCCCACTCCTCAGCCCAACCCCCAACCCACACATACGCCCACACCTAAGCCCATTCCAAAGCCCAAAACTAAGCCCATGAAAAAGCCCATCTAGTAGCCCAAACCTTGGACTAAACCCCAGGCTGCTAAAGGGAGTGGCAAGGCTACAACAGCCGATAAGATCAGCAAGAAGGTGAAAGCTACAACCAGTACAAGATCTGGAAGGCAAGTTAAGGCAACTCCAGTTGATAATGATAGTGACTCTCATGATTCATATGATAGTGCTGAAGACAGTTTGTACAAGCCTCCAAAAGTTGCAGAAGATTCTATATACAGTAGTGATCGTGATAGTGGAGTTGATGGAGTTGAGTCTTCTAGGGCCAAGAAAGTAGATCACAGAGAGAAGCATAGGCTTGTTATTGACAGAACAAGGGACAAGGCTATTAAAACTGATGACTCCAGCTATGAGGATATCGAATCTGATGAATGCTCTGATGGAGGTATTGTATAATTAATTGTGTATCAGTTATTGAATTTACTTGTTTAATAGATCTACTTCAACTAATTTTTTTTCTATTAAAATCTTGTGGTATTTTCATGTAATTTCAGAGTTAGATGACAAATTTTTGTGGGAAGAATCATCAGACAGAGATGAATAGAAGTCAGAAGATTCTGCTCATGAGTTAGACTCTGAAGATGAAGGGCTAGCTGTGTATCCACATTATAATGACAAGGCCAAATTTGGTGATCTGAAGTTTGAAGTAAGTATGGTTTTCAAATCCAAGCAACATTTTATGGCTGCCACTAGAGATTACACTATACAATGTGGTAGGAATATAAAGTTCTGTAAGAATGACAAGGTTAGAGTCAGGGCGGTTTGTAAGTGTGAAGACTGTCCATGGGTAGTATATTGTAGCCACAACCCAAGTGATGGTTCCTGGCAGATAAAAACACTAGTTGACAATCAAATTTGCGCAAGAAAGCGAAAAAATAGAGTTGCTACATTGGAATGGACTGTGAATAAGTTATACCCAAAACTTAGGAAGCACCCTAAGATGAAGCATAGGGAGGTGTATGAGTGGTTTGTTAAGAAGTGCAACGTGAAGCTGAATAGTTCATGCATTACCAGAGCTCTTAAGGCATCTAGGAAGATAGTTGAAGGGGATGAGATTGCTCAATACGGGTTGATATGGGATTATGCACATGAATTGCTAACTGCCAACCCAGGTTCCACAGTTCAGGTGGGTGTGATTCCCATTACTAATAATCCGCCTCAGTTCGAGAGATTTTATGTCTGTCTAGATGCTTGTAAGAAGGATTTCAAGGCAGGATGTAGGCCATTGATAGGTCTAGATGGGGCATTCCTAAAAACATTACACGGAGGACAGCTTCTCACTGCATGCGGACAGGATGCAAACAATCACATTTTTGTGATTGCATATGTAATTGTTGATGTTGAGAACAAAGAAAACTGGAAATGGTTCTTGGAGCTGCTCCTATCAGACCTGGGAGAATATGAGGCAAATAACCTGTGTTTCATATCAGACATGCAAAAGGTGAGGACCAATTTGAATCACGATTTGATTTTTAAGGACTTTTTTATTTAATGATGCTTTTTTGAGGATTGTAATGACTATTGATGAGCGGATAATTTATACGCTTTTTGGCATTGTTTTTAGGTAGTTTTTAGTAAGTTCAAGCTACTTTTAGGGATGTTTTCCTTAGTTTTTATGTTAAATTCACATTTCTGGACTTTACTATGAGTTTGTGTGTTTTTCTGTGATTTCAGGTAAATTCTGACTGAAATTGAGGGATTTGAGCAAAACTCTGAAAAAGGCTGACAAAAGGACTGCTGATGCTGTTGGATTCTGACCTCCCTGCACTCGAAATGGATTTTCTGGAGCTACAGAACTCCAATTGGCGCGCTCTCAACGGCGTTGGAAAGTAGACATCCAGGGCTTTCCAGCAATATATAATAGTCCATACTTTATTCGAAGAATGACGACGTAACTTGGCGTTGAACGCCAAGTACATGCTGCTGTCTGGAGTTAAAACGCCAGAAAAACGTCATGATCCGGAGTTGAACGCCCAAAACACGTCATAACTCGAAGTTCAACTCCAAGAGAAGCCTCAGCTCGTGGATAGATCAAGCTCAGCCCAAGCACACACCAAGTGGGCCCCGGAAGTGGATTTATGCATCAATTACTCACTCATGTAAACCCTAGTAGCTAGTCTAGTATATATAGGACATTTATCTATTGTATTAGACATCTTTTGACAGTTTAATCTCTTTGAATATTCGGTCACTTGATCATGGAGAGGGCTGGCCATTCGGCCATGCCTGAACCTCTTTTACTTATGTATTTTCAACGGTGGAGTTTCTGCACACCATAGATTAAGGGTGTGGAGCTCTGCTGTACCTCAAGTATTAATGAAGTTCTATTTTCTTTTATTCAATCCTCTTTTATTCTTATTCCAAGATATTCATTCGTACCCAAGAACATGATGAATGTGATGAGTTAGATAACCCTCATTATCATTCTCACTTATGAACGCGCGTGATTGACAACCACTTCCGTTCTACATGCAACAGAGCTTGAATGCGTATCTCTTAGATTCCCCAACAGAATCTTCGTGGTATAAGCTAGATGGATGGCGGCATTTATGAGGATCCGGAAAGTCTCACCTTGTCTGTGGTATTCCGAGTAGGATCCTGGGAATCTGGAAAGTCTAACCTTGTCTGTGGTATTCCGAGTAGGATTCCGGTAATGAATGACTGTGATGTGCTTCAAACTTGCAAGTGCTGGGCGTTAGTGACAGACGCAAAAGAATTAAGGGATTCTATTCCAGTAGGCGCGGGAACCAACCAGTGATTAGCCGTACTGTGACAGAGTGCGTGAGCATTAGTTTTCACTGCGAGGATGGGATGTAGCCATCAACCATGGGTGATGCCTCCAGACGATTAGCCGTGCGATTGACAACCGCATAGGATCATTTTCCCGAGAGGATTGAAAGTAGCCACCGCTGATGGTGAACCCCTATACAAAGCTTGCCATGGAAAGGAGTAAGAAGGATTGAGTAGAAGCAGTAGGAGAGCAGGCGTCCTTGAGCCATACAGCATCTCCATCCACTTATCTGAAAGTCCTACCAATGAATCTGCATAAGTATTCTATCCCTTTTTATTTTCTATTTATTCCATTAATCAAATTTAAACTAATAATCCAATTATCCTTGAATCCGCCTGACTGAGATTTGCAAGGTGACCATAGCTTGCTTCATACCAACAATCTCTGTGGGATCGACCCTTACTCACGTAAGGTATTACTTGGACGACCCAGTACACTTGCTGGTTAGTTGAACGGAGTTGTGAATTTAACCAAGAGACACAATAGTTTTTGTGTACATACCAAAGAGCCAATATCAAGGATCACAATTTCGTCCACCAAGTTTTTGGCGCCGTTGCCGGGGATTGTTCGAGTATGGACAACTGACGGTTCATCTTGTTGCTCAGATTAGGTAATTTTCTTTTCAAAAATCTTTTTCAAAATTTTTCTTTTATTTTTTGTTTTTCTAAACTTTATTTTCGAAAAAATTAATAAAAATTCAAAAAAAATTTCATAAAATCATAAAAATAAAAAATATTTTGTGTTTCTTGTTTGAGTCTTGAGTCAATTTTTAAGTTTGGTGTCAATTGCATGCTTTTAAAATTTTTCTTGCATTTTTTTCGAAAATTCCATGCATTCATAGTGTTCTTCATGATCTTCAAGTTGTTCTTGATAAGTCTTCTTGTTTGATCTTGATGTTTTCTTGTTTTGTGTCTTTTCTTGTTTTTCATGTGCATCTTTGCATTCATATTTTCCAAGCATTAAAGATTTCTAAGTTTAGTGTCTTGCATGTTTTCTTTGCATCAAAAATTTTTCAAAATTATGTTCTTGATGTTCATCATGATCTTCAAAGTGTTCTTGGTGTTCATCTTGACATTCATAGCATTCTTGCATGCATTCATTGTTTTGATCTAAAAATTTCATGCATTGAATATTTTTGTTGTTTTTCTCTTTCATGATTAAAAATTCAAAAAATCAAAAAAATATCTTTTTCTTATTTTCCTCCAAATTTTCGAAATTTTGGGTTGACTTGGTCAAAAATTTTTAAAATTAGTTGTTTCTTACAAGTCAAGTCAAAATTTCAATTTTAAAAATCTTATCTTTGTAAAATCTTTTTCAAAAATCATATCTTTTTCATTTTCTTTATAAATTTCGAAAATTTTAAAAATATTTTTCAAAATATTTTCAAAATCTTTTTCTTATCTTTACATCTAATTTTCAAAAATTAGCTAACAATTAATGTGATTGGTTCAAAAATTTGAAGTTTGTACTTTCTTGTTAAGAAAGGTTCAATCTTTAAAGTTCTAGAATCTTATCTTGTAGTTTCTTGTTAGTTAAGTCTTTTTAAAAATTAAATCTTTTTCAAAATATCTTTTTCTTAAAACTTTTATTTTATCTTTATCTTATCTTTTTCAAAAATTTTATCTTTTTCAAAATTTGATTTCAAAATATCTTATCTAACTTCCTATCTTCTTATCTTTTTCAAAATTTGATTTCAAATCTTTTTCAATCAACTAACTAACTTGTTGTTTGTTTCTTATCTTTTTCAAAACCACCTAACCACTTTTCCCTCTCTAATTTTCGAAAATTCTCCCTCTCTTTTTCAAAAATTCTTTTTGTTTTAAATTTTAATTTTAATTATATTTTGTCTTTGATTTTCGAAAATTACTAACCTCTTTTTCAAAAATTATTTTCGAAATCTTCCTTCTCTTTTCTTCTTCTATTTAATTAATTAATTACTAACACTTCTTTTCACCTCTCTTCATCCAAAAATCCGAATCCATCCTTCTTCTTTCTTATACCCCTTTCTTTTTCTACTAACATAAAGGAATCTCTATACTGTGACATAGAAGATTCCTCTTTCTTTTCTTGTTTTCTTCTCTTTCATATGAGCAGGAACAGGGAAAAAGGCACTCTTGTTGAAATAGATCCAGAACCTGAAAGGACTCTGAAGAGAAAATTAAGAGAAGCTAAATTGCAACAATCCAGAAGAAACCTTCTAGAAATTTTCGAACAAGAGAAAGAGATGGCAGCCGAAAATAATAATAATAATGCAAGGAGAATGCTTGGTGACTTCACTAAGCCAACGTCCAAGTTTGATGGAAGAAGCATCTCCATTCCTGCCATTGGAGCCAATAACTTTGAGCTTAAGCCTCAATTAGTTGCTTTAATGCAACAAAACTGCAAGTTTTATGGACTTCCATCTGAAGATCCTTATCAGTTTTTAACTGAATTCTTGCAGATCTGTGAGACTGTAAAGATGAATGGAGTTGATCCTGAAGTCTACAGACTCATGCTTTTCCCTTTTGCTGTAAGAGACAGAGCTAGAATATGGTTGGATTCACAACCCAAGGATAGCCTGGACTCATGGGATAAGCTGGTCACTGCCTTCCTGGATAAATTCTTTCCTCCTCAAAAGCTGAGCAAGCTGAGAGTGGATGTTCAAACCTTCAAACAAAAAGATGGTGAATCCCTCTATGAAGCTTGGGAAAGATACAAGCAGCTGACCAAGAGATGTCCATCTGACATGTTCTCAGAATGGACCATATTAGATATATTCTATTATGGTCTCTCTGAATTTTCAAAAATGTCACTGGATCATTCTGCAGGTGGATCTATTCACCTGAAGAAAACGCCTGAAGAGGCTCAAGAACTCATTGACATGGTTGCAAACAACCAGTTCATGTACACATCTGAGAGGAATTCCGTGAATAATGGGGTACCTCAGAAGAAAGGAGTTCTTGAAATTGATGCTCTGAATGCCATATTGGCTCAGAACAAAATGTTGACTCAACAGGTCAACATAATCTCTCAAAATCTGAATGGACTGCAACATGCATCCAACAGTACTAGAGAGGCAGCTTCTGAAGAAGCTTATGATCCTGAGAACCCTGCCATGGCAGAGGTTAATTACATGGGTGAACCTTATGGAAACACCTATAACTCATCATGGAGAAATCATCCAAATTTCTCATGGAAGGATCAACAAAAACCTCAACAAGGTTTTAACAATGGTGGACGCAATAGGCTGGGCAATAGCAAGCCATATCCATCATCTTCTCAGCAACAGACAGAGAATTCTGAACAAAACACTTCTAATTTAGCCAATATAGTCTCTGATCTGTCAAAGGCCACTTTCAGTTTCATGAATGAAACAAGATCCTCCATTAGAAATTTGGAGGCACAAGTGGGCCAGCTGAGTAAGAAAGTTATTGAAACTCCTCCCAGTATTCTCCCAAGCAATACAGAAGAGAATCCAAAAGGAGAGTGCAAGGCCATTGATGTGATCAAAGTGGCCGAATGCACAAGGGAGGAGGAGGACGAAAATCCTAGTGAGGAAGACCTCCTGGGACGTTCCTCAAGCAAGAAGGAGTTTCCTATTAAGGATCCTGAGGAATCTGAGGCTCATCTAGAGACCATAGAGATTCCTTTAAATCTCCTTCTGCCATTCATGAGCTCTGAAGAATATTCATCCTCTGAAGAGAATGAAGATGTGACTAGAGAGCAAGTTGCTCAATACTTAGGAGCTATCATGAAGCTGAATGCCAAGCTGTTTGGTAATGAGACTTGGGAAAGTGAACCTCCCTTACTCATTAGTGAACTAGATACTTGGATTCAGAGAACTCTACCTCAAAAGAAACAAGATCCTGGCAAGTTCTTAATACCTTGCACCATTGGCACCATGAGCTTTGAAAAAGCCCTATGTGATCTTGGGTCAGGGATAAATCTTATGCCACTCTCTGTAATGGAGAAGCTGGGAATCATTGAGGTACAACCTGCCTTGTTCTCATTACAATTGGCAGATAAGTCCATAAGACAAGCTTATGGAATAGTGGAGGACGTGCTAGTAAGGGTTGAAGGCCTTTACATCCCTACTGATTTCATAATCCTAGACACTAGGAAGGAAGATGATGAATGCATCATCCTAGGAAGACCTTTCCTAGCCACAGCAGGAGCTGTGATAGATGTCAACAGAGGTGAATTAGTCCTACAATTGAATGGGGATTACCTTGTGTTTAAAGCACATGGCCATCCCTCTGTGACAAAAGAGAGTAAGCATGAAGAGCTTCTCTCAGTTCAGAGTCAAGAAGAGCCCACACAGTCAAACTCTAAGTTTGGTGTTGAGAGGCCACAACCAAACTCTAAGTTTGGTGTTCAAACCCCATATCCAAACTCTAAGTTTGGTGTTGGGACTACACACTAAATTGACCTGATCACCATGTGGCTCCATGAGAGCCACTGTCAAGCTATTGACATTAAAGAAGCGCTTGTTGGGAGGCAACCCAATTTTATTTATCTAATTTTATTTTATTTTGTTTCTTTGTTATTTTTGTGTTTTATTAGGTACATGATCATGAGGAGTCACGAAAAAAATCAAAAAAATTAAAAACAGAGTCAAAAACAGAAGAAAAAATTTTCACCCTGGAGGTAGCGCAGACTGGCGTTCAACGCCAGTAAGGTGCATCTGGCCAGCGTTCAACACCAGAACAGAGCACCATTCTGGCGCTGAACGCCCAAAACAAGCAACATCCTGGCGTTAAACGCCAGGATGGTGCACAGAGAGGACAAACTGGTGCTGAACGCCAGGAACAAGCATGAAACTGGCGTTCAACGCCAGAAACATGCATTACATGGGCGTTGAACGCCCAGAACATGCATCAATGGGCGTTTGAACGCCAGAATGATGCATGAAGGCAATTTACACGCCTATATGGTGAAGGAATGGTATTTGTTTTCACCTCAGGATCTGTGGCCCCCACAGGATCCCCACCTACCATATTCCCACCTTACCTTTTAATCCTAATCACACTCTCCTAATCCAAATCTCATTTCACTCTTTCCCAGATCACACTTCCCAAAAACCTTCACCAATCACCTCAAGTCCTCTTCCCAATTACCCCATTCACCATTCACATCAACCTCCCCTTCCCCATAAACCTCACATACCCTCATAAAATTCAAATTCAATTTCCCACCCATTCCCACCCAAAATGGCCGAACTCCCACCCTCCCTCTCCCTATAAATGACCTTCCATTCTTCTTCATTTTCACACAACACAAACCCCTTCTTCTCCCATATAGCCGAACCTACTTCTCTCCCTCTCTACCATATTCTCTTCTTCTTCTTCTACTTTTCTTTTCTTTCTTGCTCGAGGACGAGCAAAATTTTAAGTTTGGTGTGGTAAAAGCTTAAGCTTTTTGTTTTTCCATTACCAATGGCACCTAAGGCCGGAGTATCCTCTAGAAAAGGGAAAGGGAAGGCAAAAGCTTCCACCTCCGAGTCATGGGAGATGGAAAGATTCATCTCCAAGAGCCATCAAGACCACTTCTATGATGTTGTGGCAAAGAAGAAGGTGATCCCCGAGGTCCCTTTCAAGCTCAAAAAGAATGAGTATCCGAAAATCCGACATGAAATTCAAAGAAGAGGGTGGGAAGTCATAACCAACCCCATGCAACAAGTTGGAATATTGATGGTTCAAGAGTTCTATGCCAATGCATGGATCACTAGGAACCATGATCAAAGTATGAACCCGAATCCAAAAAACTATATCACAATGGTTCGGGGGAAATACTTAGATTTTAGTCCGGAAAATGTGAGGTTGGCGTTTCACTTACCCATGATGCAAGGTGATGAACGCCCCTACACAAGAAGGGTCAACTTCAATCAAAGGTTGGACCAAGTCCTAATGGACATTTGTGTGGAAGGCGCCCAATGGAGAATAGACTCCAAAGGCAAGCCAGTCCAACTAAGAAGACTGGACCTCAAGCCTGTAGCTAGAGGATGGTTGGAGTTCATCCAAAGATCCATCATCCCTACAAGCAACCGATCTGAAGTTACTGTGGATCGAGCCATCATGATTCATAGCATCATGATTGGAGAGGAAGTAGAAGTTCATGAAGTCATCTCCAATGAACTCTACAAAATAGCCGACAAGCCTTCACACATGGCACGGCTAGCCTTCCCCCACCTTAAAGCTTCTGAGTTATCAAGGAATACTTACTCCAGTTCAGCAAAGTAGGCTAGAATATCTTATTAAGTTATCAAGAAACTGGGCTCCCTACTGATCGGGTGATGTGAAAGAGGAAGTCTACGAAGTTCAAGGATGGCCTACTAATATGGTTGTAGATTTGGGGAACCATACTTGCTCCTGCAGGTTTTGGCAGTTGACAGGTCGAATTCATAACTGATTTCTTCTTTCATATGCATACTATGATACATACTTAACTGAATGAAATTTTTTTGTGTGAAATACATAGGAATGCCTTGTATGCACGCAATATTAGCCATTCAAGAAAAAAAATGATAAGAGGCCTGAGGAGTATTGCCATGAAGACCATGGAGGCGTATAGAAGAACATACCAATTCAATGTTAACCCTGTCAAGGGACAAGATCTATGGGAGCAAACTGGTTCTCCTGCACCTGTTCCACCTCCTATCAAACCTAAACCAGGCTGACCAACAACAAAAAGAAGGAACGACAAGGATGAAGGACCCAGTAGCACGAAGACAAAAATGAAAAGGAAGTATGCTCCAATTCGGTGCATGTACTCTGGAGAGGTGGGCCACAACAAGAGAACTTGCAGCAAGAAAAAGTAAGACGATGCTCAGGAGAAAGCAAGGATAATGCAGTTGCAGCTTGCAGCTGTTCAACCACCACAACCTGTACCTGGTCCAGAAGTAGAAAAGGAAGATCACACTCAGCCCATACAGACACTACCTGCAGTAGTAGCAGCTGCTCCAGATGAACAGACTAAAATTTTTGTTACTCAGCATGCTTAGCTTCCACTAACACAACAATCCCAGACCTCAACCAATGTCACTCAGGTTATCTTTTAAAGAGCTTTAAATTGAGCATTAGTTACTTGTAGCTGTTTTTTATTTCAGACAATGATGATAACTGTTTGATGCAGACTAGAGGTAGAGGAAGGCTTCCAAAACTCCATGTCACCAGGGCCAGGGCAAAGAGAAATGCCTCTCCAGGAGCAGTTCCTGTATCTGTTGAAACCATCAAGGGTAGAAGCTCCGCAACAGCCAAGAAACTTGCCAGCTTCATGACATTTGTTCCAACTCCGGATTTCAAACCTCCCAGAAAAAAAGACATGGAATGACTTCAAGACTTGAAGACATAAAATATAGGGCAATTAGTATCTGTTATTTTGTCAGGGCCAAATTTTACCATTTATAAACAATGTGGTAGTTGTGGTATCTTCAATAGCCCTGTATTTTGTATAGTCCTTTATGGTATACTGCTTTTAACTGTCAACTACTACCTTTTGTATTATTATCATGTTAAAACAATGTTGTTATTTGAATCTGAGACAATGGAAACTAGTACACCATTGATGATGTTATGCTATTCCTACTTCACTTAATTTTAATTCTGCTTATTCTGATTTGCTTACATTATGTTATCATCAACAACAATGTTGCATGTAAAGGTTTTACTAGTAAAGAAATATGAACATACAAGGTTTTCACAACAACAGAAAACTATCAAGGTTCACAACATCATCCTTTTCACAGTAACTGTTTCACTTCCCAGTAAAGAACATACACATAATCATAAAAACCACAATCACAACTATTAATCCAAAATACAGTTGCATCTTAAGTGCTTTTACTTCAGCTTCTAAGGTTATCATTCTCCATGATATGTTATGGTTCAAGAAAGCAGCATCACTCTCCATTTCTGCATCAGTTTTAACCTCTCCTAAGTGCTCTAATCCTTCATACTCGTCATCCTCAACCCACCTAAAGTAATTGCAGTGGCTGCCCTTCTGCACAACATCAGGGTACCAAAATGTCAAAATCCAACTCAAATAATTTGAAGTTTCAAGAAGACTACATTCATAACTCACCGGTATCTTGGACAAGCATGGAACAATTGATGTGTGAACATCTTGTCTATCTTTTCCTAGTGAATTTGCATCTAATTTGTTGAGTTTAATTAAAAATTAATTATATTTTAGCCACTATGGATGCTATTTTGAGTTTTGTGCAATTTTATTTATTTTAGGTAGCATTCGGATGGATTTGATGAAGTTTCTGCAGAGAAAGAGAAGAAATCAAGGAGATGACCAGCGAATACCGACGCAGACGCATGGCTTACACGACCGCGCGGAATGGTGGAAATCGTAATGACGCGATCGCGCGCCTGACGTGAATGCGTGGACTGGAATCCGCACAAACGACGCGAACGCGTGGACGACGCGAACGCGTCACATGAGTGATCTGCAGAATTAACAGAAAACGCTGGAGGCAATTTCTGGGCTGTTTTAACTCAGTTTTCAACCCAGAAAACACAGATTAGAAGCTACAAAATGGACAAATCAAGTGGTCCCCACCCATCAGCTGAAGACTTGTTAATTAATTCAAATTTAAATTCAAATCTTAGTTAGAAAAAGATATTATTTTTAATTTTAGATAATTAGATTTTAAATTTATTAGCATTAGTTATAAATAGGAATTTAGATGCCATCAGATAGGACATAGACATTTTACTAGAATCCTAGTTTTTACTCTGAACCATGAGCAACTAATCATCTATTGTTAAGGTTAGAAGCTCTGTCTATTTGTATGGATTGATTTTATTGCTTTTTCTATTTTTATTTATGCATGGATTTATAATTTAAGAATTGTTTTCGCTCTTTATCTTATGAATTTGGATGGAACGGAAGTATGACCCTCTTTCTATTTGAGTTCTTGTATAACTTGGAAAAGCTCTATACTTGAACAACAACTTGAAAACAAATTCTCCTAAATTTTAATTATCTGAATTTAACATGATACGTGACATATAATCCTTTTATTTCTTGGGTAATTAGAGTTTTTGTGGCATATAAACTAGGAACTGATTATCACCCTCTAATTGGAATTAATTGACCAAGGAATTGGCAGTTAATGAATTTTAGAGGAGACTAGGAAGGTCTAAGGAATTAGGGTCTAGTCATATACAGTTTGCCATAAATTAAATCCTGCATAATTAAATTAGTTAGTAAGAAAAGTTAATCCAGAAAAATAGATAACTCTAAAACCTTAACTATTTTTTCCATATTTTATTCCCAACTTATTTATCTGTCTGTCTTTAATATTATGAATTTACTGTTAATGCTTTTGAACTTCCAAACACTACTTTCTGCTTGCCTAACTAATCCTATCAAACGTTATTGTTGCTTGATCCATCAATTCTCGTGGGATCGACCCTTACTCATGTAAGGTATTACTTGGTACGACCCGGTGCACTTACCGGTTAGTCTGTGGGTTATAAAATACCGCACCAACAATCTATCAGGATTTTCTCTTGTCCCAGACTTCTTGATCACTGTTTTCAGCCCACAAAAGTAAACTTGGTCGGAGTTCTTCCTCCGCCACCGCAGCGAAGAGCTCGAAGCATGGCTTCTGTGTGATTGCGACACTTGTCGACTGCGACCCCACCTACGCTACCCATCGTGCAATTGGTCAAGAATTTTCAGCCTCTGCAGAATCAATCTCAAGCT